>NC_050444.1:28184526-28784526 GCF_903995425.1 Onychomys torridus | reverse complement strand
CCCATTTTATTATCTGTGGTCAACGGAGGCCTGGAATATTAAGTGGAATATTATAGAAATGGAATAGACATTTTTATGAATTTTGAAATTTTATGCTTTCCTTGTTGAATAATGTAATCTAATACTGTCTATCTCTGTCCTGACCAGAGTGTCAACTACCCTTCTGCTGAGTGCACACCACCCTGGAGAGGCATGTACCAGTTAGTCATTCAGTGGCCATCATCATTACAAGTTATAATATCATGGCATTAAAGTGTTTATGTTTAAGCAATTCTCATTTTTACTTAATAACAGAATAGGAGTAAAGACTATGGTAATTTCATTAGAGTATATTGCAATAACTGATCTATTATTACCTTCATTATTCTCTCATATAGCTACTAATTGTACAATGAATTTATCATAGGTACAGATATATAAGGAAAAACATAGAATGCTGGGTTTTGTATTAGTTGTACTTTCAGGCATCCAGTTAGATATTGAAATTTACCTCCTATGCATATAGGAGACTACTCACATTGGTGGATTTGACAGAAGTCTCCTTAAAAGAATTCTTTTCAATGAATCATCAAGCCAGGATGAACAAATTGGAAATAATATTTTAAATAATATAAATTAGCTAAACTTAAATATCTAAATTACACAAGTCAAAGTAGATAGAATTGAAAGTCAAATATGAATTAACATGTATATAAAGAATCAATCGCCCATCAATTAAAAAAATGGATACAAATTAGAGGTAACGCAGCTATCAATGAGATGTAGGGAGGTGGATCCTCCACATGCTGCTGAGAATAGTGTACACTGACCAGTCCAGCACTGCCGAGAACAGTCTGGCCATAATTAGTGGAAATAAATATGACCTGGTAATCTATCCCAGGGATGCATCCAAGAGGAACTCGAGCCCAGGTTCATTAGGGGACAGGCACAAAGATGTCCATTGTAGCAGCAAGTTCGAGACAACTGACTGTTCTTCACTTCTACAGTGGGAAGGCAAAGGGTGATGCGTGCATCAGTAACTTACTAACCATCATTCAGAAGCAGCAACCCTGTATTGCATGTTTGTGAATCTCTGGACATACATTAAAAATTTTAATTAAAAACTAAAATCAAACCTGGGAGTAGTGATGAATACTTAAAATCCTAGCACTTAGAAGACTGTACATTCAAGGCCAGCCTCAGCCATACAGGAATTACAGGCCAGACAGGGCTTCACAAGACATTGTCTCAAAGAAAAATAAAAATTGTAAGTAAACAGAATTCTATAGTAAAATGTTGTTTACATACATTAAAATCATAAACTCATAAAACAGCACCATTTATATTGGAAGAGATCACTTACACACAGAGGTTTCTATGACTTCAAAGCAGTGGTTTTTGAACCTTCCTGACACTGTGACCCTTTGATACAGTTCCTCATGTTGTGGTGATCCTCCACCATAAAATTATTTTCATTGCAACTTCATAAGTGTAATTTTGCTACTGTTATGAATCAGAATGTAAATATCTGTGCTTTCTGATGGTCTCTGGAGGGGGTCATGACCCACTGATTGAGAACCACTGCTTTAGAGCATTGATGCAGCATAATGGTGTCTAATAATGAGGGTGCTTTAACACAGAGTTAAAAAAGAGAATGAAGGACAAGATTGCAAAATTTTTAGAAAGATATATTAGAATATAGAATTAATTCAATTCCTTGTAACTGGCATTAAAATATATAAATACTATTGCCTGAACTACTGAAAAAATATTATACAATAATAAACATGTATACATGCACTACCCTTGTTTCGTTATTCTTTCCAAGAATGTGCCAGGCTGACACAGTATTCCTAATAAGGCTTATAGTGTTATGTTTTTGGTGGTCCCTACCCCTCCAACGATACTCTTCAAGATACAATCTAACTTGTGCATCTTATACATCTTTTAAATATTTCCATTCATAAAAGTATCTGAAGAAAATTGTTTTCAGACATTGTTCCATGACATCTAAGACTTAGCTCTGCATCGTGTCTTATGCAGGACTCGCTCTACTTGGTATGAACTTCCCAGAGATCAGAAAGATATATTTGGAACTCCCTGCCATGCCTAGAGTATTGGTATGTACACAGGGAGATCCCAATGAACATCAAATAGATTTGCAGTAGCAATTTGAAATCTATTTGAAGTTCTGATTGCAAGAGATGGATAGGTGGGATCCTAATAGGATGTTGAAAGATGAAGTGTTTTCTGCGTACAAATAAGTTAGGAAGTAGAAGGGAATGGAAGATACTTTCCTAACTGCTAACACAAAGGCACAGATCTCTTGTCCACTGAGGAGGATGCAGCTGTACATCAGCAGAAAGGGATTAAATCAGCTTTAGCTTGTTCGTTATCAAAACGTCCTTTTTTTTTTAATTTATTTTATTTTATTTTATTTTTTTGCCAGAGCTGAGGATCGAACCCAGGACCTTGTGCTTGCCAGGCAAGCACTCTACCACTGAGCTAAATCCCCAACCCCTAAAACTTCCTTCCTTATTTGGTGTCTTCTTGCCTAGGATACCCTTAAACTCGACAAATTCCAATCTCTTACAGTACGCTTTTCATTCCTGATTGTTCAAAGCAATAATCAACCATTCCTATTTTTTCCTGAACATTTAATGGATTTTGCCTTTTACTTCAAAATCAAAGAAACCTTACCCAGTTCAAAATTTGCATCTCTGTCTACAACAGCCCCCTCCCCGAACTTATAAGAACCATGTTTCTTTAGATTTAATACTGAAATACATCATTTGCTTATGGTTGCCCAATGCATATATTATTTCTTGAATTCCAAACCGCAGGACATTCACCATGTTGTCACAGAGGGAGAAATGCCCTCCACAGTGAAGCTGATTAAATGAGGCTGTATTTTCTCACTGAGACTCAGAGTCTCACTCAGCTGCACTGTGTAAATGATTTGAATGAGAACCAAAGGCTGGCTTTTGAAAAGGAACTTGAACTTTGTGTGACATCCAACACAAAGCTGTGTGTAGCTGACTTAGTTCCCCGGAAACTGAAGAAGGGCAGTGTGACAGCTCCTGTGAAGGTGACAGACGGGAACACAATATGAAGTGACCAAATCATAGGTTTGAAGTAATAAGACACAGTAGAGTATCGATTTCATATACTTCCTACTTTGGGGGTCTGGATCAGGGCAGACAAATATTTTTCTAACTTAGTTTTCCCTTTTGTGTGGTAAGAAAATGAGAACAGTCCCATTATCGACTACTTACTAACATCACTTGGTAGCTAAAATAGAATACAGATTACAGCTTAGAATCATAGGAGAGAAGAACGGAGGCATTCACTTTTACATCTGGGTAGTAGAAAAGTGAGCCTGAGGCCTGAAAGGTCATCAATAAATGTTTGCTAAATGAATGCACGAGGAAAAAGCAATGGACTACAGAGATATGTGCCAAGAAGGAAGATCTTCACAATGCAGCCTTTCAGGGGGCAGGAAATGGAACACAGGCAACCAGGGGGGACTGTGTCTTCTTTATGTTGGAGCTGGTACCAGGGGAGAGCTGCAGGAGGCAAGAGAGCTGTAACCTAGAAGTGCTGGGAGTCCAGCACTGCAGACAAGAGCAGCAAACATGATTTCAGAAGTAAGATCCACTACAGAAGTGTCTATCCAAATGCGTATTCAGCAACATGTCTGAATGCTTGAATTCTTATTAGCTGCAGCAAGGAGACAAGGCAGGGGAGAGAGACACATAGGATAGCATGGTAGGCTTCAGTGTTACACCCAGCAGAGACTAAATCCAAGCTCTACTATTCATTCTGGCACAAATATTGACAAAACATTAATCACTGAGACATCTAGAAGATGAAGATTTTAATTTTGAAAACTGAAGATTGTAGGCTGTTCGCTGTAGACCTATTTTGCAGATTGAATATATGGATGTATGAGGGGCAAAACATACTTCACATGCTCTGTGTTTTTTTTTCCTTTTTATTATTAATGTGCTGTATGGTGATGCATGTAAATACACATGCGCATGTGCCATGGCTCTCATATGTGGAGGTCAGAGGACAACCTAGGGGTTGGTTCTCTCCACTGCTGGCTCTGGAGACCAGGCTCACAAGGCCAGGTATGTACACTAAGTGCTTTCCCTAAGTCGACTGGCCTTCCTCGCAATGTCCTTTGTTGTTGTTGTTGTTGTTGCTATTTTTATTATTGTAATTAATGCTACTGTAGATTTTATGGTCATAAGGTTTGTATCCAATCATCTAAATATTTGTCTTAACTTTAGGTGAAACGCTTGTAATTTGCAAAGTAAGTGGCTTCTTTAATTTTCCATTTTCTTTATGTGTATTTTCCCCCTTTTGGCATTCTTATAAAAGCTGTCTCAACCCCATTCGATTTTGTTTTAGAAGCACAGAGGAAGAAAAAGCCTCATAGGCTAGCTAAGTTGCCTGTGTGCTGTCCTGGCTTAGAAACTCAGAAGTGAGGAAGAGCCAGAGCAGAACCAAGGAAAGACTCATGAGACAATTCCCCAATGGGAGGTTTCCGGCATAATTCTATACAAGAGACTACTCTACTGCATTCAAATGCATTTCGAGCATCTTCTCAAAGACAAGACTCCTTGGGGTTTACTTGTTTAAAAACAAAACCCAAGAGTTCTCTGTGGTATTGTGTTCCCAAAAATATTGTGCAGGCTAATAAACTTATCTGAGGACAGAGAACAGGACGGCCACAATATTAAACATGAGGATAGGCAGTGGTAGCACACGCCTTTAATCCTAGCATTCCAGAGGCAGAAATCCCTCTGGATCTCTGTAAGTTCAAGGCCACATTAGAAACACCCAGGCGTGGTGACACACGCCTTTAATCCCAGAAAGTGAGCCTTTAATGCCAGGGAGTTGGGGCAGAAAGTAGAAAGATTATATAAGTCGTGAAGACCAGAAATTAGAAGCATTTGGCTGGTTAAGCTTTTGGCTAGTTAAGCATTTGGCTGGTTAAGCTTTCAGGTTTTCAAGCAACAGTTCAGCTGAGATTCATTTGGATGAGGACTCAGACTTGCAGTCTAAGGAAACAAGACCAGCTGAGGAACTGGCGAGGTGAGGTGGATGTATGTGGCTTGTTCTGTCTCTCTGATCTTCCAGCATTCACTTCAATAACTGGTCTCAGGTTTAATTTTATTAATAAGAACTTTTAAGATTCCTGCTACAGTTCTTGGTTTATTAAATGTATACAGAATTAAGATAGGATAACTTCTGAATTGGACAGATCAATAAGAAAGTAATGTTAGATTTGTGAAGGACAAAATAATAGTGGTAACTTACCAATACATACCTTGGAATCAGCAAACAACAGGGTTTATTATTGCTAAGCAAATTTTTCAAAAAGCTCTAGTCTGGAGGAAAATGTGTTAAATTGTGAAGCAAAACCATTAAAATGGTTGTAGTTCCTTTTGAGTGTTCTTCACCCCCACGTTTTGATTCTGACAGAAACAGGCCTCCATCTTCCTCTGGTAGGCTAGCTTCCCAGTTTAAACTCCTCAGTACCGCGTCATTTTGATGAGATGTGCAACTTGCTTAGTTCTAAGGAGAGCAGACTGAGTGTAAGTGCCCTGTTGGGCAGGAGAAGGTTGTGTGAGCACAAAAGTTTCACTTCTAATTTTAGTCCCAACTTTTTATGCTGAGGACATTGTTTTCAAAGTGTAGCACAGTCTCAGTTTCACAACCCCAGGCAGAAAATAAATCCATTCAGGAGACATCGTCTGTGTCTGTAAAAAAAAAAGAAAAAAAGAAAAGGGGTAGGGGTGAGGGGGGGGAGGGGGGGGGAGCTGTGTCTGCAGAGCAAGTCTGGGGGATGTTTGACTAAAAGGGGAACCCAGGAGAATGTGGGACCTAGTCTCCTTTAGATTGCTACAAGAGCCACTCGATTCCAAGGGACCGCAAAAAGACATCCTTTTATTACTGGAGATGAGGAGCTCCAGAGGTGCTGAGGTATTCTAGGCAGGAAACTAGGTGGGGGTAAATGCTGCTGGAGTGGAACAAAGGCGTGGCAGGATCTCAGGAACGCCAAGTGAAGCCAAGGCTGCTCCCAGGGAGGGCTGTTGGAAAAACCCTGGTGTAAGGAGCCTTCACCCTGGAGACCGCCGGAGGCGCGGCCCCGCCCTCCGTGGCCCCGCCCTCCGTAGCCCCGCCCCAGCTAGCGTGGGCCAATGGGAGAGCTGGATGTTAGCGTGTGGGAGGCGCGGCTGGGTTGCTACAGCCAGAGCTGGGCGGTGGCGGCGGGCGCTGCCGGAGGATCCCGAGGCGGTGCGCCATGGAGGGGCTGGAAGGTGAGATGCCAGGGGATGCGGCCACGGGGCTCGAGCGGGTCGGGGCGACAGGGCCCGGGACTCCCGGGGCGAGTGCGGCCGGACGGCACTGCGCCGAGGTCCCTGCGCCCGCCGATGCCGGGGCCGGAGCGGTGGCCGCAGGCTGCCAGCGGCGCACGGTCCGCGGCTTCCCCGCGGGGTCGGAGCCCCTCGTCCTCTCTCCTGCAAGGCCTTCCCACCATTTTCTGGTCCTTCCCGACCCCAGAGTCTCCTTTGGGGAGTCAGCGTCTCCGGTCAGGTTTTATTATCTTTGCAAACTGTATTCTCGGTTAAGGTTCGCCACGTCCGGGTCGCCAGCCCCTGCTGGCCCCTCAGGACTCGCCCCGCCTCCTGCGAGCTCCAGACACACACCTTGGGCATTCCTGGGTAGCCTGCCTTCCATTTCCAGCGCGTCGGGGTCGGAAGGATGCCAGAGCATCTCCAAGGAAGTCTCCCTGGCCAGCTCTACACCGCGAACAATAGCTCCAGCTTGATGGTTTATTCACGAGGACTAACTAGGGAAGAGCCAGCTTTGGTTCCTTATCTTCCCTTTTTCCTGGTGGTGTAACCATGGCTTCAGATTTTGCTTTGTTCCCAATTCTTTCACTTTTTCTCCCTTTTCATCCATTTTAATACCGTCTGAGGACAACATTCGCTTAAAAACAAAGGTAGGGAAGAAAACAAACAAACAAAACCAACCTACCAGTGGTAGCAACAGCTTCTAGATTAAAAAAAGACAGTATACATTTATTATAAACAAGCTTTCAGTTTGGATCCTGGGGTTTTTTTTTTTGTTTTTGTTTTTGTTTTTTCTTAAAAAAAATTCCACCACTTAACGTACTTGGAATGAGCAGGGGCACTGAGCCCTTCATTTTCTTATATTATAAATAATTATTTCAGGACATGTTGTGAAGTGAAAAGTAGTAACTGATAACTTTTTTCCAGTGATTTAAGTGCATCAGAAAGAAATGCAATAATATGATTATGAATTTTATTTCATAGTTTTATTCTGCAGTGAAGCCCTCACCAAACACCTTGAAGGCAATAAAATAAAGAATTCCAGTTGACCACATAGGGGCCCAGCTACAGTTTACTATGACCTGTGAAGGTCTTGATGTACCATTCAACTTTACATGAAATGAGAAATTGTAAAGCCTTCCTTTCAGAAATCTTTTTGGGAGCCTCTGCAGGCAGCTTATTTTAATTATTTAAAACTAAACTGGTGTAGAGACTATATATAGAAAACAGGGTTGAAACATGGGCTCCAGAATTTTTATAATGTTATAGTGCATGAAGAGTGTTTTAGAACACTTCCCAGATCGATAATTAATGTGGAAGAAATAGTCACCCAATGTTTCACTTACTCATCCTGTGCATGCGAAGAATAAAAGTACCCAAAGCTCTACCCGTACTGAGAATCTTTACATTTTAAGCTGTGCTAATATTGCTGTTGCAGTCCAAGTCAGAAATTTTGAAAATATAATTGAAAACTATCATAATAATCAGTCGCACGTGCATATGTGTGTGTGTGTGTGTGTGTGTGTGTGTAGAATATATAGATCCTGGTGTAATATGGAATGAGCATGATTTATGAGTCTGGTTTATGTCAAACAGTACCAACTCTTTAATTCTCTGGGTTTTTTTTTTTTCTGTTTTGTTTTGTTTTGTTTTTTCCCCTAGCAAAATAGGATGTGTTTAATTGTAATGAATTAGGTTGAAACATAAGAAAATAATTCGTCATGTCTGGTAGAACAGCTGAATATTGGCAATTTCAAGCAGTTCAACCTACTAAAAGCTCAGCGTATTCTGTTGAGTGGAAAACTGTGTACTTTTGGCTTCAACCCCACCTCACCCCCACCTTCCTTAAAAAAATCAGTTCCTATTACATCACATTTTGCAGACTTCATTCATTAATTTATTCACCCACTTAGTAAGTTATTTGATAGCTTTCCTCTTCATTGGAATTTATAGGACAGTGTATTGTATAAAATGTTC
Organism: Onychomys torridus; assembly: GCF_903995425.1. Classification (NCBI taxonomy): domain Eukaryota; kingdom Metazoa; phylum Chordata; class Mammalia; order Rodentia; family Cricetidae; genus Onychomys; species Onychomys torridus. Next base: position 28,776,202 of record NC_050444.1, on the reverse strand, counting down.
AAGATTGTTTACTGTATCTTGGTCATTTAGCAAAAATAGTCTTTGACATTTGACTTACATTTCTAGTTGAAAGTAGTTACTGTTCTCTTGAAAAAGTTCTTTCAAAGCTATTTTTACCCTTTCAAAGTAAATGTTTGTTGCTTATAAATCATATACTATTTATGTTACTTTTGATTTGCTGTGACTTTTATGTCTCTGGAATTGTCAGAAAGTGAATTATTGAATTGCATATTGTATTTTAAACCAGTGTGGTTATAATTTTGTGTAGCCCATAGCAGAACTTTTACATGGCTTAAATAGTTAGAGAAAAGCCTTTGATCCCTTTTTGTGTGAAAGCCGTACCCTGGATGCACCTATGGAGCGTAAAAGTCTTAGAGCTGGGGACTTCTAATATCTTGCAACTTCTGTCAACCATAGATTGAGGTGATAAAGTCTGAGGCTCTACCCTTACAGACAGTATTGTTATTGCCTGCCTAAGATACGGCAATACCAATTCTGGCAGACCTTGGGCAGGCGTTCCTTTTCTGGACTGCTGCATTTATTTTCTTAGCATTGCTCTTCTGTATTGTCACACCTACCCAGTGGAAGTCTGCCCTCATGCTTTGTTAATGCTTATCTTGTGTTTTAACTTAGCATAAATGTGTACTGGTTTACTGAGTAATTATTCATCTTTGTTAGTAGCATTCATCTATTTGTCATTGCTGTGACTTTTGATTGATGATGAGTGGGAATTCAGGTATTTTAGTGGCCAGACAGTTCAAAGAAGCTTTTATCTAAACTTTTGTTTTCTTGTTGTCTTTTTTTTTTTCCTCTCTATGATTTTGGGATTTTTTTTTTTTTTAATTATTTTATTCTTGTATATGAGTGTTTGGCTTACATGTATGTTCGTGCACCATATCTATGCCTAGTGCTGACAGAGGTCAAAAGGAAGCATCAAATCCCCTGGAACTATAGCTACTGACAGTTGTGGCCCGGTATTGGGATTGGAGCCCAGTCCTTTGCAAGAGCAGCAAGTACTCTTTACCATTTGGCCATCTCTCTAATCCACAATTTGCGCATATTATTCAAATCAGAATCTCAGTTATCTCAGCTATAAAAGGCAAAGCTATTAAACATTAGACCTCACTGACTATATTAAATATTAAACATGCACAGAAAAACATTAGCTAAATGTCAAGTGCATTGAAGTACATATTTATTCAATGGATAAACACTAAGGAAGCATGTTAGATGCTTAAGAGTATTCAGATATAGCTAAAACATTGCATGCCGCCTCTCTTAGCCTACCAGGTGAGGCCCACATAACTGTGCCAAAGATAGACTGAAAAAAAAGCAGAGACCTCAAATGCATATATACGGTGAAGATTAAAACTGTGAGTTCAAGGCCAGCCTGGTCTACAGAGCGAGATCCAGGACAGGCACCAAAACAACACAGAGAAACCCTGTTTTGAAAAACAAACAAACAACTATGGCAAATATAGAGGAAAGTCAAAAGGAGGGTAAATTTGTAAGATAGTTCTGAGATTGGAAAATGAGCTACGACTTTTTGGTACAAGAGATAAAAAAAGATTCCTGACTTAATGACTTTGGCTTGAAATATGTTTGTGTAGTACTTGAGAGTATCAGATTTAAAATAAACAAACCTCACAGTTAACTTAGAAATTATTTACCTCAAAGTTTTAGTGGTTATCACTAGGAAGAGGGAGCCATTGCCTAGGCAAATCATACTTAATAAAGTGAGAAAAGACTACTTACAGAATCCCATGTTTTGGGGTTAGGTAGAATGGGAGATTGAATGGGCGGAGTTTTTAGAGAAGTTTTAAAACTTGCCAAAAAAAAAAAAAAAAAGGAACGTGGATAAGAAACAATATTTATGAAGAAACAAATGAGCTAGAAGAAGCTTATAGTATCTGAGAGTAGGTAGGAAATCTAGTACTAACTTGCCAAATCCTGCTTAGGTGGTGAAACCTGGGGAATTCAGGATTGTGAAGAAATACAGGCCTAAAAGAGTAAGAACATTAAAAGTCAAAAGATTTATGAACAGGACCCCGTTCTATGGAAAAGCCTAGTCAGTGAGGGTGCAAAAGAGGTAGTTAAACACGGCAGGTAGTAGATTGATGGTGAGTCGTTACCTCCCATTTCTTAGTCTTTGTTGCTATCAGTTTTCCCTGATCTTGTCTACTTCCCAAAGATGGCCTTGGCTGTCATCTTTCCCATATTCTTTTTTTCTTCTTTTTGTGGTTAATCCCCTGAAATTTTATTAGTTTCTATTCACTTTCTCCCTAGTATTTGAAGAGTAGGGTCTCTAAGATTAAGGTTTTTGTTTTTATTTTATTTCATTTTATTCTTTTGCCTTTAGCTGCATATGTCTTAGAACATTTTATCTAATGCAAGAAAATCATTTAGTATTTGTTGAATCAAGTAAGAGGCCTGCTTTAATTTAGTGGATAGGCTTAGAACGTGTGTCTGTAATCATGCAGGGAGTGAGTGAGAGGGAGACACTAACCAAAAATATTTGAGAATATACTACTCAGGACATTGGTCTTACGTAATTCTTGGGTGTAAAAGGATTACTGATGAAATGAGTGTAAGAAAATACCAGCATTCTACATCTATTTTTTCCTTAATTGAGGAAGTAAGAAAACTCATTTAACTTTGTTTAATATAACATTTCATAAATATTTGCCCATATCATAAGGAGACTGAGAATGATTTATGAAAAGGAGAATCAGGTTTCTGTTCAGACTGGGTAGAGAGGGAAGTAAGTCTAGGAAGGAACTTAGAGCAGTGTCTCTGTGTCTGCAACATCCCTTTTCAGCTCCTCAGTGGATGCCTCAGGAGCTGTGATTTTCCTATGTATGCACTTAACAAAGACAAAATGGAGCTTATATTTTAGAAATACTAAGAGACTGGCAATAAATTGAATAATTATACTCTAACTATGAAAATGTGGCTTTGAGAGAATATGTCAAGATAAAAGTTAGTTTCTTGGATTGTAGTTGACTAGGTCAATGAAACTGCAGTAAAAGAAACCCTGGATTAAGAAGTCAAAATTATTCTGAGATAAGATATTGATTGAGAGAGAGCTGGAAATTAGAGGAAGCTTGAGTGTTTTAAGAAAATTTTAATCTCTGAAATGATATTTATTAATCCAAAGTCAGACAGTGAGGTGGTATGGAGGGTAAAGGTCATGCACAGAATAACCTAAGTGTGTGTGTGTGTGCCTGTGTGTGTGTGTGTGTGTGTGTGTGCTTGCATGCATGTATGTGTGTGTGTGCGCCTGTGTGTGTGTGTGTGTGTGTGTGTGTGTGCATGTGTGTGTGCGCGAGTGTGTGTGTGCGTGCACATGCCTGTGTGTGTATGTGTGTGTGCACGTGCTGTGTGTGTGTGTGTGTGTGTGTGTGTGTGTGGAAGTCTAATGTGATTTGAAACGGGAAATTCTAAGACATTTCGGAGATAGTAGGTCTAAAAGGAGACCATCTGTAAAGGCTCTTGGGAAGAAAGTGATATAACAAATTCAAGAGTTCTGTTACATGCTAAAAGTTGGATTCACATGAGCTGGGGTCCTTTATAATTTATAAGACTACCTGTAAGCAAATTTGGTGTACAATAATGGATACCAGAATTGCTTCTGTTTTCCAAAATTTCTTTTGAAATTGTTTCTCCTATGAATTGTATACATTTTAGAGTATTACAACTATTTTGGATAGTATATTATTTCATCTCACCAATATTATGAACTAGTATTACATAAAAGTATAATTTCAAGCCTTATACAAGTTTTGAAGCTATTACATATTAGAACTCTTAACAGAATCACGTTTGTGCTAGATAAGTTTTACCAAAATTGGTTTTCTGAGTTTTAGAATACTAAAGTATTTTTAAATAAAATACTTTTCTTATATTTTGGCAATTTTATATGTGTGTACAATGTATTATGATCATAGCTACCCAGACTCTTCCTTCCTACTTTCCAGAGACACTTGCCAACACATCCCCATGTCTTCATACTTTTTCCTTATTTATCATTGTAATAACCATTGAGTCCAGGCTCAATGTATGTATATGCATATAATGTAGCTTCAGTGACTCTTAAGTGCAGTGTCTGTTTCTTCCCAGAGAAAAGCATTTCACAGCAGTCCTTCCCAGCTTTCACTTGTTGCATTCTTTTAGCACCCTCTCCGAGATGTCCTGAGTCCTGGTTAAGTCCTCAGCAGTCCCTTATTCTCAGCACTTTGGACTGCTTTTGAGTCTCGACGTAACTACTGCCCACTTGAGAAGAAGCCTCTCTAGCCAAGCTGAAGACAGTACTAATAATCTGTGGATATAAATGTAAATATTTAGAATACCATTTGACAATATAATCTGTTTAGTAAGACTACAGTCATAGGCTCCTTCTGGAGTCCACAGCCCTTGTTGCACCAGGGACTTTTGACCAGATTTACGGTACCAGTCATGAATCCATCCTGTTGATCAGGCTTGAAATCCAATTAAAAAGTAGTTGGTTTCCTCATATCCTTCATGCAACTGTTGCCAGGCAAGTTGGTATTATAACAGCCAAGTCTGGCACTGGAGAAGACTACATATATTTTGTCTCCCTGCGGCCTCCTGTGTGGTCTGAGTGAGAGCGACTGCCCTAGGCTTAGGGATTGGCAGTGTTAGGAGGTGAGGCCTTGTTGGAGAAGTGTGACACTGAGGGTTCAAGCCAGGCCCATTGTCATTGTCTCTTCCTGCTGCCTCCTGCCCCAGTTGTAGAAATCTCAGCTTTGTCCAGCACTATGTCTGCCTCTGTGCCACCATACTTCTTCCTACAATGATGATAATGAACTTAACTTTTGAATTTCCAACCTAGCCCTAATTAAATGTATTCCTTTGTAAGAGTTGCCATAGTCATAGTGTCTCACAACAGTTAAACCCTAAGACACCTCCATAGCACCCTTTTGCACTATTCAAAGCTTGCCACCAGGGAAGAAGTTTTCAGGTCAGTTCTAGCTTGATGTCTACATGTCTTGCAACCAAACGGTGTCCTGTCTTTAGCAGTAGGGTTTCACCATCTAGTAATAGTGGGCAATCAAGAGCAATGGCAATATCTTTTCATTTATTGGCCTGTAAGACCTCTATGACCAGTAACTAGTAAAGAAGTATCCTATATGTGGCACTGAAATTTTCATTTAATATTCCATGTCTTTTGGGGAATCATTGTCCATCCATGCAGGTACCTGTGGCACAATAAAGTCTTTATTGACTTGTTTCCAGCAATTGATTTGAGTGCTTTTTTTCCAACAGTGTTTGGTCTCTGCTACAATTTTCACCCCTTGAATGGCAACTCTGCCTTATTTTTATGTGCTTTAAGATTGCTAGATTTTGGCACTGAGGAGAACTTAGTGGAGATTGCATAACTCAGAAATGTGAGTGTTATGTAAGGTAAAGCATTTTATTGTGTGACATCCTAATTATAAATTTGAGGTAGATTCAATGCATATTATAGCTGACAGATGCTAAGCTGAGCCTATCCATATGATTAGCTACATAGTTATTTCTAGTTCAACTGATGAGGACCTCTAACAAGGAGAAGGAGTACATTTTCTTGGTATAGATCCTTTGACATTCTCAGCTCTGTCTGGACACTTGGAAGTGATTTCATCAGCATAGTACATCCTACCTGAGGTGTTTGTTTTCCATACGCATTGGCTTAGTCATTCTTATATCTGAGGAATTTAAAAAATACAAGAGACAGAAGTGTTTTGTTATCCATTCATATTTCCTACTAAGGTAGTTGTGATGTTTTGTTGTATATGTTGTAGATAAAAATGAGCCCCATGCATCATGTAACTTAATATCCTTATTTTATACCAGAGAGCTGCAACTTAAAGTTAAATAATATAAGACAGATTCCAGTTATTTTTCTACTGCACTGTACTACTATTACTGTTATACCTTTTAAATGATTTCATAGAACAAAATGTAGCTTTTGGTTTTTGAGACCTAATTTATTTATCATAACCACTTTGTGTAAGTTTTTAGTAGGTTTTGGTATCAATTGATATGCACATGTTGATAAATCAAAAGGAAATTAGAAATTTGTGTTTTTCTTACTTTGAAAAACTTTCCCCCTTTTATTGAGGTTATTACCTATGGTGCTTTAAATGAGGATGGCACCTCCATAGTCTCATATAATTTAATATTTGGTCCCTAGTTGGTTGAACTATTCAAGAAGGATTAGAAGGTGTGGCTTCTTTGTTGGAGGAGATATGTCACTAGAAGGAGGCTGTGAAGTTTTAAGGCCCATGTCATTCCCAGCTAGAGCTTTTTCTGCTTTGTGGTTGCTGTCTCAGCATGTAAGCTATCAGCTACTGCTCCAATGCCCTGACTACCTGCCCGCCACTATACTCTCTGCCATAATTGTCATAGACTTGCTCTCTGAAACTGTAAGCCCCCAATAAACTCTTTCTTCTGTAAGGTGCCATGGTCATAATGTCTTCACAGCAATAGAGAAATAACTGAGAAGTTGGTACCAGGAAGTGGGCTATTACTCTGACAGGCCTGGCCATATTGTTTGAAGGCCTATGGAAGACTTTGGGACCTTGAACCAAGAAAACGATGGAATGCTATAAGGTGGGGTCTCATGGGCCATCCTAGTAGGAGTTTTGAAGACTGTAGTGCTGAGAGCAGTGTGGACTATGGAGGGGGCTCAGGAGGTTTCAAAGAACTGAGGTAGAGAACTTTCTTATGATAGTTTAGCCAAGAATGTGGCTGCTGCTTTTTCCATTTGTCCTAAGAATCTGCTCCTGAATTGAAGACTTTTGGACTAATTTTATTGGAGAGGAGATACCAAGACAGCCTAATATTGACTCTGTCACGTGGAATTATATATGTGTATACAGTGCCCTTGTATGTTGGAAGTATGTGGTTTGCTTTTTCCTTTTAGATAGGGGGTTACCATTAAAAGATTATCTTAGTCTCAGAAGAGACTGGACTTTTAAATTGTGCTGAGACTGAAGGACTGGGGAGTTTTGAAGTTGAACGAAATGCATTTTGATATGGCCATAAGCCTCTGGAGGTTAGGGAATGGAAGGTGGCAGTTTGAATGAGACTGGCCTCTATGGCTCATGTGTTTCAATACTTGGTCCCCAGTTGGAACTGTTTGGGAACGATGTGGTCTGCTTGTAGGAGGAGGCACATTTCACTGCGGGCTGGCTTTGACTTTTCAAAGTCCATGCCATTCCCAGTTAGCTTGTGTGCTCACTCGTTCCCTCCCTCTCTCCTTCTCTCCCTCTCTCCTTCTCTCCCTTCTCCTCCCTCTCTCCCTCCTTCCCCCCTTCTCTGCCTTGTGGTTGTGTAAAGATGATCATTCTCACCTACTGCCCCAGCACCATGCCTGCTTACCTGCCTGCTCCCATGCTCCCAGCCATGATAGTAATGGACTGCAACCATAAGCCCCCAATAACTCTTTGTTTGTAAATTGTCTTGGCCATGGTATATTTACAGCAATAGAAAATTAACTGAGACATTACCTTTCCCCTCCTCTCTGAAACGGGGTCTTGCCAAGAAAGCCAAACTGGCCTTAAAAGCCCTGATCTTCACATCATAGCCTCTCTAGGGTGCCAGGATTGTAGGAGTGTATCACACAGCCTAAGATTATTTCTGCTGTATATATCCCTTTTTATGTTTTCTTCAGGTCAGTGATTTTTCCTTAAAGACATTTTTAACGTGTTTGATAACTTGAGAGAATTAATTCCCAAAATTAGATTTTATCGTATGGTAAACCAATGGCAGCCATTAAGTTTTAAGTTTTTTTATTGAAAACATGAGACATGATTTTATTCTTGCTGGAGTGAATAGAGAAATAAATAAGTGGATAGTGCTGGTTTTATGAGAGCAATGATTCTGTTTTTCACCATTGTGCTCCAGTATGTGTCTGGTAAACAGTAGATACTCAAATAGCCATTCAGATCATATCAGTGAATTGAATTCATCATTTTTTTCTGAATAGTTAACTGGTAAAGGAATGTGCATATGCTTTTGTGTGTGTGTGTGTGTGTGTGTGTGTGTGTGTGTGTGTGTGTGTGTGTTGTGTGTGTGTAGTGTGATTAAACCTGACTTTGGGCATGCTAAGCACCTACCACTAAGCCATACCTGCTGCCTCAGAAATTATCATTAGGTTTTGCTTTGAAATGGACCTAATAAGTGGACAACTAAAGAAAGATACTTTTACGCAAGTGGACTATGTGCATTTTTTTTAGCATTTATAGTTTAATTTTTAAATCATTGCTTCATATTTAAAAGAATATATGAAAACTCAGGATGCTTAAAAGATTATTAAGTATGTTCTGTTACTTTGACTTATTAATTTAAAGACATTCTTATCTTAATGAACTTAATGAGGTTTTATATGGAAACTACTTCAGCTTTCATAGTTCAGTCGGTGAGGTTCCTCTTAAGTAAGTTATTTTAATGCCAGTATCCGGGGAGGAAAACATCAGGTGAATCTTAGATTTGCTTTTCTAATGTCCAGCTTACTACTGTCCAGACATCTCACCTCCACCTGAGATTCCAGATAGTCACTGCTCACCTGAACTAGGGCAGTAGGGTACTAGGCAACTCAAGAACAAGAGCTCTTCTGTGACTGCGCTTGCGTTCCTTCTGACTGCTCTACTTTGGATCACTCTATTGTTTTTCTGTGGACTCACCTAATGACTGAAGGACCTATTTTATGGAGTCAAATTGTGTGGTTTTTTTTCAGTTTGTTACTTTAAGCAGACCATTTTGTTCTAATTTCTCTTTATATAAATAAAGATCTTTCATAATCAGTGAAATTTCAACAGGAAGATATGTGGGTAATTTTATAGATCAGCTGCATAGTGTCCCCAAAAACATAGTTTCATTTTCTTTTGAATCATTTCAGCAATAAACTTTGTATGATGGTACATGGTTGTTTTTTTTTTTTTTTTTTTTTTTGTGGAGCTGAGGATCGATCCCTGGGCCTTACGCTTACTAGGCAAACACTCTACCACTGAGCTAAATCCCCAGTCCCATGGTAGTACTATTATACTTTCATAGTATACAGATTGTAGCTAGCTATTTATCATTTTAATTAACTGGGACCAGTTTCAGTATAACAGTCTAATGGGTGATTATAATGTAAGTATTATATGTATGTATGAAAATGAATAATTTACAGGATACATGCAGTTTACATAACTAGATGATCTCCTTATTATTGATTAATTTTTTCCCAGTCCGGTCACAGTATAACTTGATGATCTTAACTTTGGGAATTTATATTTTGTGTTATCTGTTGATAATAAAACAAGATTCCTTTGATTCTAGGCTCCCATATAAGCTCAGGATGATTAACTTACTCATAAATGATAGTTCTTCATGCCTTAAAGAGCTGCTATTAAGTTAGATCTGATTCTGAATTCTTTGTATTTACAGTAGACATAAGTAAAAGAAAACTATGTTTCCAACAATATCAATTTGATTATCCTTGGATTATGATTGTTTTGTGTGTACTGTTGTATTTTAGGTCACTGATAACTCTAAGCCTTAGGCCATTTTATTGATAATTTTGCCCATTTTGAAGTGCAACTTTTAAATAAGGCTCCCAACTCACCTCTGAGACCTAAGAGAAACATTAAAAGTTAAAATTTTGCAGTTTGAGTTGTGAAAAATTTTTGATTGGATTATTTTATGTTTTAGAAAATGGAGGTGTTGTCCAGGTTGGAGAACTGTTGCCCTGCAAGATTTGTGGAAGAACATTCTTTCCGTTGGCACTGGTGAGTAGGTGGAGTCTAGCCTGTGTCTATTGGAGCCTAGTAGATTTGTGAGATTGGTTCATGCTTAAGGACAGTTGTGCGAAAGTTATGGAGGATTCAGAGGATAATCTTTGAAGATTAGTTTCCTCTGAAAATGGCTGAACTTCTGAGCTCTGCTTTTATACATTAAATCTTCCAGCTTTGTAGGAATAGTAGGAATATGAGACAGAAACACAAAACACAAATTTAAGGGCAAAATAACTCATGAATATAAATGAGAATGTATTAACAAAATATTATAATCTCTAGAATTTGCTTTAAAAGTACTGCATGAACAGGATTATTTGCTAAAATGTGAGGAATTGTTAAGCAGTATGATGAATAAATACGATCACTCTATTTTCTTCCTGTATTTGAAATCATCCAAAGCAAAGCTTTTTTTGTTTTAACAATATAAAAATCCAGCTAAAAATGTGTTAATTTCATCTGCTTATCATATAGAAATTGAATAGAAACATGTTTAATTAATATTGATAAAATTATTCAGGTATATGTAGAGTAATAATTATGTCTTTGTATCTTCTTTAATCTCAAATAAAATGTGCCTTTATTAGTAATTTAATATTAATGTTTTTAAAATATCAGTCTACTAATTGGAGTTCTGGCAGAGTCTACTGTGGATCTTGCAGGCTACTTGTCTTAAGGATAAGGAGGAATTAATGCTTGAAAATGTTCCAATTACAGATACCTTCTCAATGATGGCTTTTTTGTAATTATTTAGAAATACTATCTGTACATTCAGCAATTTCTTCACAAAGTATTTTCAAAATATGCAACTTAGTTTCTACAGAAGAAAACAAAAAACATTCCTCCTGATTTAAGGCCAGCCTGAGCTCTAGTGTAAGACCCTGTGTCAAGAGAGGAAGAAAAAGAAAGATAGTTTAAAAATTCACTCTAGGTGACGAAGAGATGATCCAACGACTGAGAGCGCTTGGTGCCCTTGCAAAGGACCCAGGTCCTGCTTCCTGGACCTGTGTTGATAGTGTCTTACAACCCTCTGTAACTCCATTTCCAGGGGACCCTACAACCTCTTCTGACCTCTGTAGACACCAGACGTGCATGTGGTACACATACATATTTAAAAGTACATGCTCATACACATACAAGTACATCTTCAAACCTTTTATTTAAGAGCATTTGTAGTCCAGTGTTGATTGAAATAAAACTAAAAACAAATACAAATAGACGGTGGGTTCATGATTGGCTTCAGTACTAAATGGGCCAATTCTTTTCTTTTTTCCTCAGACATCCCAGTGCCCGTTTCATGAGCACTTACTGAAATGCGAAAGGAACAAAGGGGCATTCAGTACACTGACATCAGTCGACAAACGTTCTATAGTGGAGGGAGACTCTTGTTTTTCTAGAGAACCGGTTATTTGGAGATTAGCTGAGATAAGTTTAACTGTGTGTGCTTAAAATGAACAAATGAGTTAGCATTTATTAACAAAATTTAGATACAGATGATTACATACTACAAGAAAAGTCTTAGAGGAAGAAAGCAAGCTTGAGTTCTAGATGGAGGAAAAAGTTTTGAGTTCTAGGAGAAAATGGATAATTGTCTGGGAAGGACACAAATTTGACCACTCTGCTCATTATTTTGGGTTAGTGTTGTATTCATCTTTTTTTTATGTTACCATATGTAATCCAACTACCAGTGGGGTAACTTTTGTAATCCCAAGACTGAATCATTCTCCCCTCACATGGTTTTTCTCGTGTTTATGTTTTGTATTTATTAAGGACTTTCCACTGAAGTATCTTTGAATTGTTTCATTATTGCTTATTCTTAGCAACAGTGAAAACTGGAACATTAAGTGACTTCTGATGAAATTTTAGGAGAGCATTTCTTTATAGTTTCCTGAAAGGTAGGTAGGGTATGTGTGTGTGTGTGTGTGTGTGTGTGTGTGTGTGTGTGTGTGTGTGTGTGTGTGTGTGTGTAAGCTTAATTAAGGAAAGATAGAACTTTTCCCTCTGGGTTTTTTTAATGTGGTATATAAGCTGGACTGAATTTTTAGTTTTCCATCTTCTCTTCTGTAGAAAAGAAAATATTATGCTGCATTTCTTCATTTTAACAGAAAAAGCATGGACCCATTTGCCAGAAAACTGCCACTAAAAAAAGGAAGACTTTTGATTCCAGCAGGCAAAGAGCTGAAGGCACTGACATCCCCACAGTCAAACCTCTTAAACCCAGGGTAACTATAAGCTTCGGAACACTAGAAATGTTGTTATTACACTTACTGGAAAAATCAAATGAGTAATGAATGGTATTCTGGATAGAGTAAACATAATTCCATGTTGTGTGTTTAGAATAAATATCAGAAACCTAAATCTTATTTTAATGAAAAACATGAATGAATAAAAATGTCATTGATCGGAAGTGTAAAACTATATGGAAAACTACACAGGTATAGAACTTCATTATGAGCTAGTTTGAAACCAGACAAGTATTTGACTGGCTTCCTTAAACTAGCTATGTAATGCTTTCATTGTGAGTTAATTTACATAACAGATTAAATTTAATAAAGTGGTTTTTTTTTTTTTTTTTAAGCTAAATTGGGACTGGAGAGATAACTTAGCAATTAAGAGTACTTGGTTGTCTTCCGGAGGAACCACAGGTTCAGTTCCCAGCACCTGTGTCCAGTAGCTCATCTTCTTAGAAAAAAGTTATTTGAACCTAAGCTAATCAAATGTTTATTTTTGTTCAGCTGTCTGTGAATATTTGCAGGGAAGATGTGAGACTTGACTAGGAAGCGTAAACCAGTATGTACAGTTGTACAGTGTTGATAGAGGTAGTGTCTTACGGGGTTATTGTGGACATTATGTAAGATTGTAATATTCAGATGTTACTTTGCGTTTAGAAAATTTTTATTTAAGCACTCTAACAATAAAAGCAAAGTGAAAACTATACTAAGTAGTTTATTGCTTGTTCCTCCCCTAAAGTGTGGTCCATAGTGTATTAATAGCAGCATTATTTGAGAACTTGTTAGAAATGCAGAATCTTGGGCCTCATATATTAAAATCTGCTGTTCACAAGATTTTTGGGTGAGTCATATACATACTGAAGTTTGAAAAGCAATTAGAAGACTTTAACATTGTATTATACTTCTTTTTTTTGTTTGTTTTTGAGAGACTGTAATTTTAATAATCTAATATTAACATATCAAACCATACAAAAGAAGGAAGTAAAAATAGCTTTTTTAACTACTCATTAGGAATGACAGTTACTTCTCCATTTATGTTTAAGCCTTTGCAGGATGTCTAAAAGCTTTTATATGAGATAAAGGAATGGTATAGGTGTATAAAGTCATGCTTCCTGCATTCTTTTGGTGTATTGTAGTATACTTCTTACTGTATTTATTTGTATCAAGGAAATCCTACAAAATCACAGGCACCTAAACAGTAGAATACACTTTAGTTTTGGTAAAATTAAAGACAGGACATTATGCACAGATTATATGTATAAGAACTGCCTAGCCGGGCGGTGGTGGCATAAGCCTTTAATCCCAGCACTTAGGAGGCAGAGCATGGCGGATCTCTGTGAGTTCAAGGACAGCCTGGTCTACAGAGTGAGATCCAGGACTGGCACCAAAACTAACAGAGAAACCCTGTCTTGAAAAAAAAAAAAACAAAATAAAGAATTGCCTAAAGCAATTGAAATCCAGCCTAAATTACCCCAAAAAGAAATTGTAGGAAGTTTATGGGATTCTGTGGCTAAGAATCTGACACCGTACACATGAGGGGGTCTTTTCATCTTAAAGGTAATTTCTCTAAGGTGAGTTCTTTAAGGGTATGTAACTTAATTAATAACTACACCATGTTAGACACAAGATAAATCATGCCAACTTGTATTGGTAGGATCTGGAATGGGCAGGGCTACAGATGAACAGAAGCCAGAAAGGAGAAAGTGGGGAGATGGGGAATAGAGTGGAACAGGCCCTGTGCTAGAGGGTTTCAGAACCCTTCCTGAAGGTAAGAGGCCCAATTAGAAAGTGGGTGTCTTTGTAAAAGTGGTTGCTTGAACAGTGCGGGGGGGAGGGTCACAGCAGTGGTCTTCTATTCATAGACATGTAAGAGGCAAGTACTTGCAGTACACAGAGCCTTAGTTACAGTAGCATGTTCCTCCCCAAGAAGAGAGTTGTTTCCTGTAGCTTAGCAGTTTCCTTGTGCTTTTCTTCCCTCAGATCTCTTCTAAGTAGCTGCATCAGTACTGCAGCTATAGTTGGTGGTGTGAACCAGGAGACCGGAGCCTAAAAATGAGGTGGACTAACGTCTCATGCAGTAGCCAAGTTTATTTAGGGCATCAGACAGTTTATATTCTGAGGGCATTCTGAGGGTAGAGCAAGGTCATGTGAACAAAGTTCACGTGAGGTCAAGTTGTATACAGTCACAGGGGTTAAATCACATGAGTTTAGGCTAAATATAGTCAGGAGGGCAGCCTGTGCTTGGAAACATCATCTGTGTAATACTGGATAAGATGGTGGTTAATCCAAAGTGAAACCCACTCCTATTATTACACCTCAGAAATAATTCCAAGAAAAACCCATGTTTTTGAGGACCAAAGGTTACAAGACTCCTGTCTTGTTTACTTGGAGTTTCTCACAAGCGCTCAGAATTCTCTTCACACAGCTTCATTCATGGACCTATGTGCCACACCAGAAAAACCAAATACATTCAGTGACAAGTAATACGAAGGCTGTTAGCTTTCATTGATACAAAGATCTGTCTGTATAGAAAACAAGTAGAAAAGACGAGTACACCTTGACATTAGATGACTGATACTGTGGAGCAGATAAATGTCTCCATTTAACTGTAAAATAAGAAAGTCTTAATATAAGATTTTTGTGTATATATCCATGAATGAAGTAGATTCATAATTTTTCTTTTAACGAAGTTTTTGTTACTCTTGAAAAGTCTTTTGGGAATATTGCTTTATTGTTACACTTTAAAAGAATTCAGTAGTATAGGCATGTGGGCCTTGGAAATTTTTGGTGGGAAAATTTTTAAACAATAAATTTACTTTTTAAAACCAGATATAAGTTTTGTGACTTTTTACTGGTTGCTGTTTTGTTTTGTAAAGATACTTTCCATTTTATGTTAATTATCAGATTTTTTGGCAAAGGTTTTCTTTTTATATTGTTTCATGTAAGAATGATGCATCATTTGCTATTTTTAATTTGTAGGTGAGTTTGAGAACTTCATACATCAGCACTGTGTACACAATACTCCTGGTCTCGCCCTTCCTCCCCAGCAGTTCCTTCCAAATTCATGATGTCTTCTTTAATTGTTATATGGACACTACATGCACACACATGTATATGTACAACTTACTGAGTCCATTTAGCATTGCTCAGATATACATGTGTCCAGGGTTGACTTCTTGGCATTATATAGGAGCTCATCCCTGGAGAAAATGGATTCTTCCTCTCTCGGCAGCCACAAACTATCTGTAGCTCTTAACTTAGGGCTTTTCCCATCTACTCTGATATGTCAGCTGGTATTGTCATTATGCTAGTCTTCTTGAGGCAAGCATATTGTTTAGTTTGTATGGATGCAGTTCTCCTGTCTTGTCTAGTGGGCACTGTCTTGCAGCAGGTGTCTTGTTCCTCCGACTCTTACTATCTTTCTGTCCCCTTTTCTGTGATTATCCCTGAGGCTTAGGGATAGTGGGTTGCCTAATGGCTGTATTAGTTGGGGTTGGTTACCACAGTCACCTGTTGTCTTCAGTTGTGGATCTCTGTATGAGTCTCCATCTGCTATGAAGAGATACCTCATGGATGAGGTGTGAGAACTACACATTTCAGTCTAGGCCTGTACATATGCTGCATGACCAGAGCCTAGGCCTGGGAATTGGGGTTTTAATTCTTCTTTAGCTTTGCATTTGTATTTTTAAATAACAATCTTTTTACTTTGATTGAATGCATTTTCCTGATTTTAAAAATAAAGACATTAAGAATAGTTGG
This sequence comes from Onychomys torridus, assembly GCF_903995425.1. NCBI lineage: Eukaryota > Metazoa > Chordata > Mammalia > Rodentia > Cricetidae > Onychomys > Onychomys torridus. The sequence goes on along the minus strand of NC_050444.1, from coordinate 28,760,427 downwards.
ACTAATGTCAGCCAGCATCATGGTTAGTGGATAGATTGCAGAAGTGGTAGACTTAGCCAGTCAGGAGCTGGTTCAATTACACAACCAATACTTGAGATGCCAGCTGATACACTTAAAGAAACAAAATGAAACTGTGCATATGGCAATTATGACATACTTGAAAATAAGGGAATCAACTGAGAAATTACTATGGACAGTAAGACAATAAAGTAAAATTGGGAAATTTACAAAAATACTAGGTTTGATATACTTAATGGTCTCTTAAGTCATGATGAATCTTGTGTAGAAAAGCTACACAAGGTGTAAGATTATTTAGAAATACATTTTACAATAAAGAGGAAGCATTCTATGAAAAATACTTGTAATACTAAAAGAAGCAAATGAATACTTATTCAATTGAGATAACATAAAAAAAATGTACTTACATAGGTCAATTCAGCATAGTAAAGATTAGGTTCCCTAGATTATTTATGAAAAAAATGTTACATTTTTCTAGTTAAACTAATAGTTTTTATTTTTAATGACAAGCCAATTATAAAGATGATACAGAAAGTGCATGTATAAGAATAAGGAAAAGATTGGGAAATGGCCATGAATTAAGATTACCTTGTTAAATATCAAATAATGCCATAAGGTTTTAGAGTTTAAAATCTTAGTTCTCAAACAAGGATCGTCAAAGCAATGGAATGGTATAGATATACACTCATGTGTTTAGTTGATGGTGAATGTTTTATCTCAGTATTGGGGTAGGGTGGAGTAGGGCGTCAAAGGGTACAGAAACTACAGCATGCTTTTTTTTTTTTTAATAATCAGTTGAACTCTTTATGTCACAGTATATACCAGAATGAATAAAATACACAATGAATAATAATTAAAGAAACAAAGCAAAAAAAAAAAAAAAAAAAAAAACCACACACGCAAACAAACCCAACAGAAAATAGTAAATTGACTGTTTTCAAATAATTCTGCATATAGGTCCACAGGAATTGGAGAGAAAAAGAATAATTTCTTCTCTACCTAGGAAAAATTATTCCAGAAGCCTACAAGCCAGGGAAAAAAAGTCGACTAGGAATATGATCCATTCACAGAATAAATACAGAAACTCAGTGAAATGATGACAGCATCTCACTCATAAAAGAAAATCCAGCGACGTCCACTGTGACTATTTCCTTCCTCTAAAGCCGTTGAAACCCTTTAGTTCCAGCCCATTTTACTGGAGAAAGGCTGAGAAAGGGGAAAGTCAGAGTAGTCGCACAAATAGCTGCACACCCGTCAGGACGTTAACAGTGTCTGCCTCAAGGAGAATTGTATTTAAAAGCTGCACAGTGTGATTGCAGATTTTTAATTTGCGAAAGATCACTGATGGACTCCTGCTAAGAAACCATTTCACGTAATATGGCTTTACCTGAACTTTTATTTCACTGTATAAAAAGTATATTTTGATGTTGCTTTTTCCTTATTTTTAGCCAGAACCACCAAAGAAGCCATCTAATTGGAGAAGGAAGCATGAAGAATTCATTGCCACCATAAGAGCAGCAAAAGGCCTTGATCAGGCACTTAAAGAGGGGGGTAAACTTCCTCCTCCTCCTCCACCTTCCTATGACCCTGGTATGTGGACTAGTGATGACAGACACCACTGTGCATGTGGGCAAAGAATGACAGGATTTACTTCTTCAGTTGGTATAAAATAATTTTTATGCTGAAACCCAAAGACATAATCTTGAAATACTTTGGTGTCAAATAATGGTGATAATTCAAGCACTTAGATTTAAAGATAAATCCTTACAGAGCAATAAAAACACATTACTTTTTATCACAATGCTTTTATTTAAACATAAGCTTTATGTCTTAAAAATTATAAATGTAAAATATTAATAATATAGAAAAGTCAGTCATGCTCATTACACATTTATTAGGATTCCAATAGTTAACGTTGCTTGGTTCTTTGGTACCTTACCTGAAAAGAAAGTTCTATTTCTAAAATATATAATTAATCCAGAACCTGTGATATAAACTAATTACCTAAATTATGTTTCAAAAAAAGATATATTACAGTTTCTACTTGGAAACTAGAAGTTAATTACTGTCAAAGTAAAACAATTGTAATAAATACATATGAGATGTTGAGATAGATTTAAAGTAGTAGAATTTACATTTTGCTGTTGGATATTAGAGCATTGTCAACAGGCTGTTATTTTAATGTAAACAGCCACATTAAAATTGAGTTGGTGATCTAGATTGGAGTTTACTCCTAGTAAAGAGAATGTTCTTTAGAAACCTGGATGTGATTAAACGTTTTATTCTAGAAGAGACATTTGCCAGCCATTTCAGTAAAAGACCCAGTTGTAATTAAGTATTGAATATCGTGAAGGCTGTTGATAGAACTACTTAGCTTTTTCTTGTTATAAGCCATGAATAATATGTAAATGGGTGGGTAGAGTTATATTTAAAAAAAAAAAAAAAACTTTATTTTCAAAAAACGGGTGATAGGCAGACCGGATTACATTTATAAGCTATAATTTGTCAACTCCTGAGGTATTAATGATTCTGTGCATTTCTGGGATAATCAAACCGGGCTGCCTAGATCCCTTCTTAGTGTACATTATGTTCTATGAAGTTGAGCATCCTGCCTTAACGACATTTTCATACTACACCACCTTGTCTTCTAAGGCTTTTCATATCTATGTAAGTCATGAAGGAGTACCAGCTTATCAGGATAATCTGGGCTGTAGGAATTCTTTCAGTGTTTGCAATTGCCATACAGATTGTTGCTAATTATTTTAGACTGTTCCACTAATAAGTAGAAAAATTTTTCTGAAATTTGAATTGACTGATGAATTGTGTCAATGAAGGTTTGATTTTTAAATTATTTCTTCCATTTCTTAGGACCACATTTTAGAAAATAAGTTTCTCGGCAGTCTGTTTACCTATTTATTGATTTTTTTTTTTTTAAAGATTTTTTAGTTTAATCTGTACATGAGTTTCTATTTTAATGTTTTTTTTACTGTTTAAGTGCCATATACAGTTTATAACCATGATGAAAGCAAATATTTTTCTTTGACTGTTTCTTTTTTACTGGCACTTTTATTTTTTATTCTTTTTTCTTCCATTTTCTTCAAATTGATTGAAATGCAGGAGATAGAATTGATTTTTGGACTTTTTAAAAAATATCTTTACTAAGTTTAGGTCAGCCAAGTTGGATACTGTATGAGAATGGGAGCCATGCTTATAAGATGCCATTATTTCTATTATTTATTTGTCTTGAACTACTATCCTACAAGTCCTAATGTCCATTACAGGTGTTCTGTTGCTAACTGCTTTCTTCTTTGATGTGCTCTAGATTACATTCAGTGTCCGTATTGCCAGAGGAGGTTCAATGAAAATGCAGCAGATAGACATATCAATTTTTGTAAAGAACAGGCAGCACGCATTAGTAATAAAGGCAAATTTTCTACTGATTCCAAAGGAAAGCCAGCTTCTCGGCCACAGGTGAAATGCACGATTTAAATTATTTCTCCAAATTAGTGAGAATGTGCCTCTTTGAGATTCATAGTTTTATGTTTATGACTTATAAAATTAAAATATAGGTTTTCCATCAGGTAAAATGGATGTGTTATTGCTAAGGGCTTTGATACAAAATTTGAATGACTACTTGAGAAAAAAATAGCACAAATTAATTTATTTGAAAGGTATTTCGTTTAGTAGGGACTTCATTCCTTTTTTTAGTATTGCTAAATTGCATTTTATATATCTTTTTTATTCAGTTTAAAATATATTCTAATTTTCATCTTTTTACTTACAGTTCATTTCAAGTGAATTATTTATTGGCAGATAATTATAATGTTTATAGATACATTTTGTTTATTTTTAATTCTGTTTTAGTTTGAGGCTGTATTTGCCAAAGTTTTTATACTATTAAAATGTGTTCTGTTATGTTGTATGTGGTCTTATGGTATATGCTACATGGCATCTGGAATAAAGTGTTTGTTCTACAGTTGTGTGTTGAGACTTATAAATGCCAGACTGAACTAATTGAGTCCTGTTGACATTTCTTTTGATTTTTCACTTTGACATTTCTTTTGATTTTTCACACCAATTTAGAAGATTTGTTAAAATCTTTAGCTTTGATTATAGTATTTTCTATTTCTTATGTTAATTTTATCTCTTGTATATTACATACTTGGAAATTTTCTTAGATTGTAGTGATGTCTACAATTGTAATCTATAATATACAATTGCTTATTTATTGGTTCTTTAAAGTGTCTTTTTCCTGATGATTTAGTTATTTCAACTTATGATTCTTAGTTTTGTTCACATTTTCTTTCTTTAACTTAAATATATGCTTTTGCCAGTCTATAGACTAGCCTATAATTAGTTGTTTTTTTTTTTTTCATTTGTCTGCCAAGCACCCTGGGCTGTTTGTTTGGACAGATAGATGAAATACAATTCTTGTAGTAAACTGCCTTAGGTCTTTCAGGCTGCTGCCTGCAGTTACTTTCATGGACACAAACACATGCACACCGTTCTGCTGCTTTTCCCTCTTCTGCTTTGTTTTCATCGCCTTTCTAACTCTGACACGGTCTGTCTGGAGACATTTCAGATTAAATCAATTGCTGTCAGTTTATCTGACTAACCTTGATTTGTCCATCTGATCTCTGTGCTGGCAGGTGTTTGCTACAATCTCAGATGGGGTGGAAATTGCAGTTTCTTCTTAGCTAAGCTAAAATTCAGTGCTTTAAAATGGTTTTCATGTCATTGTAAATATTATTTGTAGTTTCCTGAGACATTTACAGTTTTTGTAGAAGAATTGGTCTACTCAAACATTTTTGTCAGAAATAAACTTTATTGATTTCTGTATTAGAGTACTTTATTTTATAAGTGTGGACACTTACCTTAACCATATGTAAGTGTATTCTCTGTATTACTAAATGTATTCAGATTGCTGCATAACAGTCACCACCATCTGTCCTATATAGCCTTTTCTTATAAAATAAAATTTCTGTCATTAGGTCTTCTGAGATGTTAAATTACTAGTTTGCGCTCCTTGATAACAAAATGACATTGATTTTTTTGTTTAAATTTTCATTATTTTAGTATAAGCCATCTCCACTTAAAAAGTCAAATTCTCCTGGAACTACATCATCAGGATCTTCCCGACTACCACAACCAAGCACTACTAACAAAACTGTTGTAGGTAATGAGCTCTGTATGGCAAACTAGATAAACAAACAAAGGAAACGATGTCAGTTGATAAGGAAATGAGGAAAGTGGCCTTATCTAGATGGTTAGAAAAATAATAAGTAAGAAATTTAGATTAGGAATTCTTTCTGGGTAAAACTGAAATAGGGTTGAGTCGCTTCTACAACCAAGTTCTTTTCTGGTTTACTTGAAAGGCCACAGTGTTTGTAGGACTTCTTGTACCTGAACTTGACAGCTGTTTCTATAAGACAAGTGCTCACAGCTTAGAGAAGATCACCTAAAGTGAGATAAAAATGAGAATGAACATATTCCTCATTAGTGGTTGTAAATTATTTATAACTATAGGCACAAAGAGTGGTGATAGGGAACCGTTTTCCTTGTTAGAGTCTCTGTTTTGTATGACTTGTCTTCCAGACTGTTCTTAAAACTGTTACCTCTTTTATTATAAGGTGTGCCTTCGGGTAAAGCATCTTCAGTTAACAGTTCTCTGGGAAACAAACTTCAGACCTTATCTCCTTCTCATAAAGCAATAGCAGCCCCTCAGGCAGGGTAAGTGTATGTTGAATGTGATATTGGTGCTGTGTTTAAATTTTATCAGTGTTTTGTGTTTGTCCTTAATCTTTTTTCTTAGTTTATTTGTTTCTTTTAGCATATTGCTTGTAAGGAGGTGTTCAGTAATGCTATTGAAAAATCTCAATATAACAGTTTCAGAAAAATATAGTTGGTATTCATCAAGATCCTTAAAGTTGTGTGCGTGTGATTGAGTGAACAGTTGTGTTTTGGGGACATCTAAGAAATCATGGAAAATATTAAAGGTATAGTAATAGCTGTCATATTTTGAAGACTGTATTTCAGACATTGTGCTGCACATTTCGATAGGATTTAATTTAAGTCCTCACTAAATCGTCATGGAGTAACTCAGAATCAGATTTGTTTAAAGCTGTGTAACTTTTAGGAAGAGCCAGGTGCTGATTGAGATCTCTTTGAGTAGAAAACAGTTAAATGTTTTTATTGTAATGTATAAAAATCGCCTATTTTATAATGATGTATAAAAATCACCTAAATGTATAGTTTTGATGGAATAATATATATAAAAATATAAAGATATTTGGCAACCATGAAGATATTTATAAATGCATTTTCATAATGATTTTGCTATGAGAAGAAAAATGTAGGGTCCAAAATTCAAAATGGAATTTCCTATTGTATACCTACAGTGTATGAAGTGTAGTACGATAGAACTGGAACTAAAAATATGTTAAGCAAAAATATACTGAATTATCAGTTTAGGTAAGACTGTTTACGAATAGTTTTATTTTTCCTATATGTCTGTCATTTTATACAGATGTCCTTTAGTGAAAAAGCTTCTACTTTCAATGATCCATTGCAATGGTGGAAACATTTTTGATAATATTAGTTTATTATCTAAATATTTATTTTCACATTCTAAAGATTTACATTCCTCTCTGTTAATGAATCACAAGGGTAAGGAATTGGTATAAAACCATCAGTACAGATGATTTAGTCCTTTTTTTACATATGTGGTTGGTTAAAAAAACAGCTCACATTATTTTCAAATATGCTTTATCTCTGACTCATGGTCGTTAGTTTTCATGAAGACAATTACAGAGGAACAATTGCCAGTTGTCACTAGCCATCTTTTCTTCACTCAATTCAGACAGCAGAGGAAATCCAAGGCATACAACGACTTCGAATCTGGGAGATGAGTCAGTGGGGAAAACATTTGCCATTTAAGAGTACCTGAGTTCAAATCCTGGAACCCATGTAAGACCCAGGCATGACGATACACATAACTGTATTCCCATCATTCTGCCGGGGATATGGGAGGCAGAAACGGGAGAATCACTGGAAGCTCATGGACCAGCTAGCCTGAGATACATAGCAGTAAACAAGGGACTTGTGGCAGAAAGGCAGAGGTGAGGACCATTTCCTGATGTTGTCTTCTTAGCCTCACACGTGCACCATGGCACATGTGTGCCTACTCTTAGACACACCAATATGTGTATACATACACACAAATATCACATATCCATACACAAAAAAAGTTTAATGTGATGACAATACAGCTTAGTGATGGGACAGTTGCCTAGCATGTGCAAAGCGTTGAGTTCAGTTCCAAGCATCATCAAAAAGAAAACAAGTAATCAAGACTACAGAATAGAAAAGGAACAAAACTCAACTAACAATATGCTAACAAAGTACAATAAATTAAGTGTCTTTTTCTTATTTCATCTTCTGGTGGTTAACAAAGCTAAACAATACTAATTTATTATTGTCTTAATCTCTGGTAAACTCATTACATAATAATGCATAGACATAGCAGTTAATTCTACAAAGCCATTTTACTATAGCAGAGAGAATTGCTTTTACTTGGGCTCTGGTCTATTTAGTATTTTGGTTATAGTTGATTATAAGTTGGAAGGCAATATTTTTCAGTTCTTCTGTTATACTGATGATTTTCTCTTTGGTCTTATTAAGTTGTATTTCATTTAAGTAGGCTGTGCACATGAAGCTGGCTAGTACAATTTTTCAAAAACAATTTGGGGGCTGGGGAGATGGTTCAGTGGTTAAAGTACATGCTGTCCAAGCATGAGATCTAGGGTTCTTACCCTAGAAGCCATGCAGCACTGAATGGGCATTGCAGTCTGCCTGTAATTCCAGCCCTGGAGGTGGCTTCGCATTTCCCAGATTAAGCTGGCTAACAAGACTATCCTTACCAATAGCTCTGGGCTTGATTGAGAGACCCTGCTTCAATGAATAAGGTGGAAGAACAGACAGCCAAGGATGATTCCTGATACCAACCTCAGTCCTCCTTAAGCCTGTATATACACATGCATGCACACCCACAGGCACACATGCACCCACACACATCCAAAAATAATCAATGTACACACATACGTGAGAACTCCATATACACAAAGAATCAAGAGAGAGAAAGACAGAGAAACAGCACACAATAGTGAGTGAGTGAGCACACTGATCATGGAGTCAGAAACTCAGGCTCTTGTATTCTACTGTGCCAGTAGGTAGGTATGTAACAGAATATCTCTCTAACACCTCTTTGTGACTGTGTTTAGACTTTGAATACTGCTGTGAAAAACCTAACCAACATTTAGATAATTCCTAAGAAAATTGTTTACTAACAGGCAGAGATTTTGAACACTGCTTATCATGCCATGAAAATTGTTCCCTTTGGCTACCCCATATCATATTAAACTGGCAGTCATATGTGTTCAGATTCCAATTGCCCATATGGAAGAGCCTTCTACTTGAACAGGAGTATTATTGTTTACTTCTGGTCAATAGATTGACTATATTAATGGGAGTATCACTGTGTTCCTGTGATGTATTAGAACTACTCAACAACTGTTTAGTGCCAGCTACCATTTCGGTTTTAGAAGTTTTGGAGTAGTGATTCATTTGATTGTTTCCTTGATAAACTGTAAAACACCATGATGCCAGGACCAACAATAAAAAATAAACAAACAAACAACTCCCCACCCCAAAAAAAGCACCCTAACTAAATTCCTGGCATTTTTAGGGGTTGAGTGATAAAACTAATGAATTGATAAATTTATCAACTATAAGCTTGTTGGCTCATCCTAAAGCAGTGGTCCTGGTGAAGAATTACATAAAGTTTGCATGCCAACGATCTTCTTCAGTTCTGCATTAATTCAGGATTAAGTGAAGGTGGGATTAAGACATTTAGTCAGCTGTGACATTGAAGGTATCAAGCATTATCTGAGATTGATAAATGTCAGCACTTGATGATCCTACAGTTGTTTCAAGCATGCTGTTTATAACCTTTAGTATGCTTAACTCATGTATGCTAGTCTTATCATATATTGAGATTATGATATTTTACTATTTGGACTTGAAAAAATTCTTATGTGTGATAATTCTAGATAACCTGTAGTGAATTTCTACATTATTTTAAATAAAACATGCAAATAGAAATTTTCACCTGAATTCTCAAAGATTCAGAAATATGATACAACACTGAGTTATTAAATATTGTCACCTTTGGATAAGATCACAAAACTGACACTGCTTAAGCTGTATTTTCTTAATGTTTGTCATTTTAAATGTATACTGAGCATAACATTTTCTATAGCTGAATTACTGTTTTTCAATAATTTCAGTTACTATGGGGAAAAAACTAGAGATTGATCATAGTAGATGGGTTAAAAAATACAGCTATAGAGTACCTGTAAGGAACATTAGTGAGTGTGTGTGGATGTGTGTGTGTAGGCGTGAGGTCAGTGTTGATTGCCTTTATCTTCTCATTTTCTGAAACAGGGTCTGTCATTGAACCCCTAGTTCATAAATTCTGCTAGCATGGCTGGCTGGAGCTAGAGGGATTCTCCTGTCATCACCCAGGACAGGTGCACACAATGATGTTCAGCTTTTTACAGGGTTTCTGGGGATTCGAACTCCTGTCCTCGTGCTTGTACAGCAAGCAGTTTACTGACTGAGCCATCTCCCCAGCCCTGGAGAACATCTTTTAATAAAAAATTGAATTTTTAATGTTTTATTATATCCAATTAGTAGAAAACAAATGTCTCTTGTTTTTATATGGTAGAAACGTGTTCCTTTAAAATTTTTTCTTTTATGTTTATTCATTTTGTGTGTGCATGTGCATACCAAGGCATACATGTGGAAGTCATAGACAACTTGTGGGAAGCAGGTGTTCTTTTTCCACCATGTACACTCGAGGGATTGAACTCAGGTCATCCCGCTTAGCTGAATGCACCTTTATCTGTTGAGCCATCTTGCCAACCCAGAAACCTCTTTGTTTTACAGAAACAAAGCTAACTTGTTGTGTGGGTTAAAAATGATTGAATCTATTGTATTAGGGTGATTTCTTTATTGTGGAGTTGTTATATGAAACTATATGTGATGAATTAAAATTTATATATAATATGTAAAATATAGGTATTATAATATATATGGATCATTCTAGAGCTTTGAATGATCTCTCCTAACTACAGAGATCCACAATATAACAAATGCCACCTGGTATTGTTTTCCAGTATAATGCCTGAAATCGTATGTTGATTATGAACAATCTGTGCTATTTTCTGCAATTAAAGGCTCCTCATAAGCAGGGAGATTTATTTCTCAGTAGACTTATTTTTATATCAGCAGTAAACATGGAACTTTCCTTAAGTTGAAATTTACTTCATCAGGAATTGGTTGAGATCATTTCCAATTATTTCCTCAGATGGCCGTTCAGCTATGAATCCTTTGAAAATTCAGAGAAGTGCTGAATAAGATCTTGATAATTGATTGATAATTATAAAGTTTAGTTTATGTACACAACCTAACAATAGGAGATTGTAGCAGAACATATGCTTGCCTTTAGCCCCAATCACATTTACTAATATTTAGTTTAAGAAACATTTGAATTTTGTGTCTGCCTAAAACCATCATTTATATGGCCACTATATAAGTTTTTATATAGTGAGTTTATATTTTATATATTATAGTGGGTTGAATTTGTAACTCACATATCTGGCAGAAGTCATCTCTGGGGCCCGCCCACCTTTCAATTAGGTTTTCACAATGTAAGCATATTCTCAACCCTCCTGTATATAGAGAACAGGAAACAGTCACCTTAGATAACTACCTTAGATTTTTATCCCATTCTATGTATCTCATTTTTATTTGTTGATTCACATGCAGCATTTACACTTGTTACCATAATTAAAGAATCTGTTTTTATTTAAAATATACTTACAGTTGGTGTGTGTTGTGTGTGGTGCTGAGTTAAACCCAGAGCCTTAAGTGTGTTAAGCTGAAGTTTTCTTAAAATCTAAATTTTGTAACTATTTCTCTGAGACAGATTTCATTCCTTCTTCATAAGTCACAAATGCCTTTTTAAAGACAGTGTCTGTGACAGTATTGCTTTGACAATTACTTAACATTTAACAACTCAAAGCATAAAAAACAACCAATTAGAGTTTGAAGTCATTGGATTTTTCTTATAATGTTTTAAACTAAAGATAAATTTTAATCTCAAAGACTTGTAGAAATTGTTTAAGACAATTACTGAAGGTTGTAATGTGCATACCGCTATGTGCATACTATTACCACCAACTTTGATGAATAGACTGGAACATCAGAATGACTTTAACCGTTCTCCTGAGAGACCCTTACATTCTGGAAAGAGGAACAAATCCTTTTTCAATACTAACATCTTTAAAAACAAGCATCAGCTCTTTGGTTTATTGCTCTGTTCACTCAAGTTAGCAGTGTCTGACAACATCACACAGTCTTTAGGGCTTACAGAGTTAAATGAGTAAAAAACAAAAAGTGAGTGAGCAGATATCTCTTTTAAGGAATATGTATGTTCATATATATATGAGACAGAATCTTACTGTGTAGTTTTGACTGGCTTAGAACTCGTGAAGACTAGGCTGAGCTTGAACTCATGGTAGTCATCCTGCCTCTGTCTCTGGAGTGTTGGAATTAAAGGCATGCTCTTCCATACTAGCTCAAGAATATATTTAATGTTAAAGATGACATGTTTTTTTACCAATCATTTGAGAGAATTTTTCTAATTTGCTAATTTTCCTGTTATCTGCCATGAGTGCATATTTGTTGGTGATACTGTATAGCTAATGTAAAACAATTAAGTGCCCTATAAACCTGCAGTTAGCACTAGTATCCACTAGATGGAGATATTGTATCCTTTAGGTTTAAAAGGTTTCACAATGGTGTGGTTGTTTAAGGTTTTTCCTGTGATATTTAGAATGACCATGTTTTGCTACATATATTTCAGAAACAAACTCATTCCTTATTGGAAAGTAAGATAAGGTAAATATGTAAGCATTCCATATTCAATTATATCTTTTAAATTCAAGGACAATTATAAAATAAAATAATAAAGAAGAAAGGTTCTTCCATTTAAGGAAAAATGAAAATTGTGTTATCTGTGACTAATAGCTTGGAGTTCATATCTAGCTTCACACAGACCGTTGCTTCCTGGTTTATTCTCCACTCTGGGTAAATGTGATACTGATGCTGCATGGAAAGAGGCAGGGTGGCCTAAGTGGTGAGAGCTAGTCTAATGATGGACACTTGTGAACTCCGAAGTCTGTGACATGTGCCGTTATCCTGGTCAGCAGTCATTTAAGGGAAGTGGGTGCGTGTCTAGTGAACCAGAATGTCTTTTTCTGAAGAAAAATAATCCTTATGTCTACATAATTCTTTAGAGGCAAGCAACCAGTAGCAGTCTCCTTATGGGTACACCTTTATATATTTTGATAGTAAGATGGACAAGTTAGGCCCTCCACTCCGAACTGGAAGACATGTGCAAAGGCTGTATGACAATGATACAAAGTCAGACAGTGCCTTCAAAAGACATGAGTTATTACCAATTTACAAGTAAGTATTTATAATGCAGTTTGATTGGTCTTTACCAGATATTTCTTATAGGCTTCACATTACAGAATACTATAATTTTTCTTCTTTAAGTAAAAGTGATCTTACCTTAATCATTTTAAGTCATTTTAGTGCTAAGTGGCTTATAAGCTATAAAATATTTTTTTTATTATTATTAAGTGTTTCTATTCAAATTAATATTGATCAGGCTTTTTATTCTGTGTAATGTTAATTTTATAAGGTATTGTAGCAGTTACCTTCAACAGTTATTTTTTGTGAATGCTAAATATTTTTGGGGATAGTAGCCTTACAAAGAAGTGTATAGGGCAAATTACATAGTCAAGCAGATGATGAAATATAGCTAGAGGAAAATTGGTCCTAGACAAGCAGTCAAGTGATTCATAGCCCTTTTTAGTTGTTTATGAATTCCGCAAGGTACATAGAAGAGGTGTGAAACTGCTGGGTAACACACCTGTCTCTTTTCCCCTCCTGGCCACGGACAGTGGCAATCACAGTCACTCTTAAAGCACTCAGGAGATTTGAGGATTGAACTATTTGGACTTCAATATCTATCAATATTAGTCCTCATTCATAAATTATGAAATTATGATGTAAGAAATGAATATCTGTTTAAAATTTTAAAATATTAATGAAATTAACAGTACATCCTACTTAGTTTTCATCATAAAATGTACTGATAAATTCAACTATGTATGCAATGAAACAGTTACAGGAGAAGATTTTAACATAGCATGATTGAGTCTGAGTAGTTAGTGATCATTTGTAGAAGGAAGACATTGTGTTCTGAGCCTTGAATTGATGCAGATGTCAGGGGAAATTGTCTAGGAAAAAGATGAAAAAAATAGCACATTAAGTTTATGTATAGACTTAGGGTAAATACTTACCAGATTGTGGCCAGGAAGAAAAATGTTTCGAGTATGTGAGCAACAGATAGGTCTTTCCAGTCGCTTCAGAATGGCTCTTGACAGATTTCATCTCTTAGAGACGATATTAGAAGAACAATAGGTGTATAGTATCATAGCTATTTGGGTTGATAATCTTATATTTTCCTTTAAGTTTAATCATTTAATGTTTAATATATTTATAGTTGATATTCAAGGTATTTTTAGCTTTGTATCTTAGACACATGATATGAAGGTAATAGTGTACCTGGCAATACTTGCAGATCTTTTTAAAAAGAAAAGGAAAGAACTATACTTCCTATGTGAATGACACTCTGACAGTTTTCTTTACTTAGAGATCAACTTAGAAGGGCATGATTCCACTTCCACTTTACAAAACTAATAGAATAAGCCTCGGGAGACCATTTGAAGAAGAGCTGCCTGTCTCCTCAGAGTACCAATGTGTTTCTCTGCTTGCTGGAGAAGTAACTACTCAGCAACCATTCTGAATTGTAGCATTGTGTATTGAATATAGGATTTGTACCGTTATCCACTAAATTCAGGTACTAATCTGGCTACATGATAGCATTACAGCTTACACAGTCTCTAAACACAGGTTCTCCAAGCTAGTTATGTGGTACAATATATTTAGACAATATCTCAAAAACAAAATGTCAACATAGAAGGAAATGGTATCTTCATATTTAGTATAATGAGTATTTGGAGAATAGTTATTACATGCATTTATTTTGGAAGTAGTTATTCAACCTGTTAGGGATGCTTCCAACCTTACTATATATATATATAGAGAGAGAGAGAGTAGGAAGAGTTTCAGCCATAGATTGGGAACTGCTAGAGAAATTTTCACGTTTTTTTCCATTTATATTACAAAATTGCTTGTTTGCTGAATGAATTTAGTCCTTAAAGAAGAGGAAGGACTGCTGCCTTCTTGGTTTTCTGAATATTGACTTTGCAGCGTACTACTAAAGTCACTTTGGTTAAGTTACTCAAGGGCTTTTTGTCACTTTTAACTCATCATCATGAAATTATTAGACTTAAATAAACTTATGCAAATCAGAAATGTATTTAGTGTGTAGTAGTAACTATTAGAAGTGAACATGTGGAGCTGGAGAGATGGCTCAGCAGGTGGCATTGCCTGCCCTTCCAGAGCACCCAGGTTCAATACCCACATGAGAGTTCACAACCACCTGTAGCTCCAGTTCCAGGGGTCTGACATCGTTACACACATGCAAGCAGGAGAACACCAGTGTACATATAGTAAAAATATGCCTTTTAACATTTTTTTAAAAGTTAACCTGTGGTGATGATATCAGTAGTAGTAGTATAATAAACATGCTGCCTTTTTATATGAATTTATACCTTCAAACCTTTCTGTAATGTAAATGATCAATTTACCAATGAGGAAACTCAAGTTATCCTTAACTGTCGTTACCAAGTTGTTCATTAACAGTGAAATTTTAATCTAAACTTACGTAAATCCCATAGCCTCTCCTGCTAATGTTATATTATAATTCAGAAATCTGAAGTTTAAAAATGGAAATTCAAAGTAGCAAGTCTCACTTATATCAGATGTTTCAGTCTGTGCAGTTGCTGAATTTAAATCTTTATTTATTTTCAGTCATTCTAAGAACTTTCATAGAAATGAATATTATCATTTAAAATAGCTAACAAATTTTCTTATTTTAACAGTATTCTGTATTTTTAGGCTTGCGATAATAATTGTTTAATGTTTGCTTAGGAGTTGTCCATAAACTGTTAACAGTGTCCATATTGTGAGCAATTATAAATGAGGCTTTTTAACTAGGCTTTTAAAATGAAAATTTTTATAAGGTATAAGTAATATTTTGATTTATGTTGTATTTTAGGAAAGTAATGCTATACAATGTATCATTAACACATTATACTGCTTGTTTTCAGAATAAAAATACTTGGAATTGGTTCTCTTGGACTTCTCTGCGGCCTCTGTTTTTCTACTGGTATAAAAGATCAATCAAGAAACATTGGTTTCTGTACGTTTTCATCATGTTGTCACTTTTCTCTCTTCCAGAGCTAACGTCAAACCTCGAAATACTACACCTCCTAGCTTGGCAAGAAATTCTGGGGCAGGTGTGCTTACCAACAAAAGAAAAACGTTTACTGAGAGCTACATAGCCAGGTATGTTTAGCTAATAATTAGAATGAAAATTAATGTCTGCAGTTAAGTTCTCTATACAATGATAGGTAATATGTTACGTATGATTTGGTTTTCCTTTATTGGAGAACTCAATGTAGCTTTCAAATGGACCAGAAATTGTTGAGGCATAAATACTGTTTTCTTATACTTTTTCATTGTAAATACTCAAATAGTCCATGTTCAGTTTTACTGCATTTATTTAGCTTTTTCTTTTTCTTTTTTCTTGCGTGTTTAAATATCAAGTGCAGTATCCACTGTGCAAATAGACCTTATGAATATCACTATTATAATTTTCCATATTTTGATATTTAAGCCTTTCCTGAAAAGACTACACACACACACACACACACACACACAAACAAATATATGCCCATAGACACACATACAGAGAGATTAACATTATTTTTTAATGCAGAGATAGAGAGAAAAATGGAAAAGTCATAATTAAGAGATAACTTGAAAGTTAATATCAAGTTTGTCCATAAGATGTGTCATGAGACCCTGTCTACAGGTGAGCCATGAGCTACAAACTGGAGTTTGAGATTTTTAGTAGTGAGAGGACAATGCCAGTAGAGGTATGGTTCATAATGTCTATAAAGTAAAAACTACGTTTTCTCTGAAAAAGTGTACTTAGTCCGAGGTCTTAAAAACTCTCCTAGGGCCTTTATGAGGAAGGGCCTGGGTGACACCATGAATAACTTCAGTAATATGTAGTTAGAGTTTTTCTGCCTGGCCCAGTCAGGACAAATCTCTCTTACCCGCCAGTCCCACAGTCGCTCAGACCCAACCAAGAAAGCACACAGAAACTTATATTGTTTACAAACTGTATGGCTGTGGCAGGCTTCTTGTTATCTACTTTTTCTATCTTAAATTAACCCATTTCTGTTAGTCTATACTTTGCCACATGGCTTGTGGCTTACCAGTGTCTTTACATGTTGCTTTTCATGGCGGCGGCTGGTGGTGTCTCCCCAGCCTTCTACTTCCCAGAATTCTCTTCTCTCTTGTCCCACCTGTACTTCCTGCCTGGCCACTGGCCAATCAGAATTTTATTTACACAGAGCGATATCCACAGCACTTCCCCTTTTCTTTTTTTTTTTTAAGGAAGGTTTTAACTTTTACATAGTAAAATTACATATAACAAAACAGTTATTAAGCAAGAATTACAGTTACAGTATTAAAGAAGATATCCTATCTTATATTTGTGAGTCCAAGGTTTTATATCTAACTTATCTTTTATCATAACTGAGGAAATTATAACTATCTAGTCTTCAACCACATCAAAGACCTCAGAAGGATATAATATTACCTGAGAACCGGGAGAAGGAAGTAAGCATTCTTCAGGAGTCTTGCAAGAGTAGACAGAGACAGCTGGCAGCCTGAACAGTCACCTAATGTTCCTTTGTAAAGTTGGGGCATTTGTCTTCAGCCAACAGGGCTAGAGTCTCTCAGTCACTTCTCTCAGTGTCCTGTAGAATGTCTGGCAGTTTCCTCTGCGAAGCAGGAACCTGAAGGACCATTTTGTCAAGCAAAGTTCAGTGGTCACCTTTCTATGGGTCCTGCGTGTCCAGGTGATCGAGCGGTCCAGGCAAGAACAGTTTCTTGCCCAAATGGCTATTTTTGCCAAGGTGAAGATAAACTCCGTATGAAGTGTCTTCAATGCCCATCCTCCTCTCTGAAGTAAATCGGTGTTGCCAGGAGCAGACATGTCTCACTGTCCAGAAAGTCTTAATTTTAAAAGTATTTTAAATGCCATATTCTGTAGGTCTTTGAAGTATTTGAAGATTACCTATCTATCTGAAATATCTCTATGTATATCTAGAAGACTTAACTAACATGGCTATGAGTATGATTATCATAGATGACTAATTATTAATCTATTTTTAATTATCCATTATAATTTTAAATGAGCTATATAAACATAATACCTTAAACATGAGTAGAAATATGCACACAGTATAACAAAATTAACTTTAAGTTTGTATCAATAGACTAAAATCTATACCAATGTAAAACATTTTAAATGAGTTGTTGTTCTTTAGAAGTAAGTTCATTAATCTACCCTTTTATCCTATCATATCTATATCATATCCCCATTTTATCTTTAGAAAGAGATAGCATTTTTAATCAACCTGTTTTAAATAAAATAGTGGTTTTTCTCTGTCCCACATCAGAGGGCTCTTCTGATTTGGGACACAAGAAACTCTTAACCTTTTCTTTTAATAATGTGTCTGGGTTTAGAGAAGGAGTGAGCCAATTCCATCTCCAAAGCCAGCTTGATAATTTTGGGAATGTGGGCGTAGTTTCTCTGACTACTTCCTGCTGGAGGGGGGCGCTGTATCTTATGGGGACACAAAGAAAATTTTAGGATTATGGAGTAGTCCGTGAGGGTGAACCTCTGAGCCAGTTGCCTTGAAACCATTCTGGATGTCGGATCATCTGGGCCATGGTGTCATCGGAGACCTTTCAGGTGGTCTTGGCTGATCAAACCTGATGTATCTTAATCTGGAACAAATCCACAACCTCTGGCTTTCTGTGGAAACAAAAGCAGAGACTCCTTTCCAAAGCAACATATCCTTATATCCAAATTTCGAAGTCAAGGTACCTTTAAAATTTACATATTTGTTTAACTCAACAGCTTTTATGATCAAATCTTTTTCTGTGGTTAAAAATCCCAAAGACAAGACAAACCAGATTCTCTGTGTAATATCCATCTTTGTAAGACTGAAATGCCACTGTGGCTGCTGGCTCCACCCACCTCAGTTTCCCAACATGGTGGTGGTACAGTTTACCGCCAGCTCTGGGTCTAGAAGCAGTTCTATCAAAGCAGTTCATAGCCCAGAAACTTTTTTTTTTTTAACTAGCAAAGGCTAAATCTACCACGCAGCAGAGTAAAGCGCCCTTGTAGACTCCTCATTCCCGCCACACTGCAGGTCAGACGCACACGCCAGGAACCCGCCATAGTAGCTCAAACCGGCAGGCTGCCACTAACTTGAGAGACACAACTAGGAAGCTGTTTTTAGCTGCGTTTTAGAATCTTTTTTCTCAGGTTTTAGGTGGAAATTCTTGCCAACACGTTGGGCGCCATTAGTAGTTAGAGTTTTTCTGCCTGGCCCAGTCAGGACAAATCTCTCTTACCCGCCAGTCCCACAGTCGCTCAGACCCAACCAAGAAAGCACACAGAAACTTACATTGTTTACAAACTGTATGGCTGTGGCAGGCTTCTTGTTATCTACTTTTTCTATCTTAAATTAACCCATTTCTGTTAGTCTATACTTTGCCACATGGCTTGTGGCTTACCAGTGTCTTTACATGTTGCTTTTCATGGTGGCGGCTGGTGGTGTCTCCCCAGCCTTCTACTTCCCAGAATTCTCTTCTCTCTTGTCCCACCTGTACTTCCTGCCTGGCCACTGGCCAATCAGAATTTTATTTACACAGAGCGATATCCACAGCTCTACCTTCTCTAAACCCAGACACATTATTAAAAGAAAAGGTTAAGAGTTTCTTGTGTCCCAAATCAGAAGTAATATCCTTACTGTAAACATGGGACAAGTTTCATAGTTTGTTTCACTGAAGGCCAAGAACATGATACTCAGTGATGTACTCATAGTTGTGATGTATGTGTCATAAGTGTATATTACATGCTTTTTCTCAAGTGTGTAACATATCCAATTCTCCAGAATTTTGATTTAACTCAGGGATAGGTTCAAATCCTCGATTTTGTCCTCAGCCTTAGCTGCCTGTCAGAATCTTGTTGGGACTTCCTAGAGCTGAAGTGATAGATTTTGAGATCTGGTTTAGAGAGTGGGCATTTGTACGTCTGCCACAGACAGCTTTAAGAATGATGCTTCATGTAACAGGTTGTGAATAACAGTGAAACACATGAATTATTATGCTCCCATCTAGATTCTTGAATAAATGCTGTCTGTCTCTGCTGGGATCTTGATGTATATCAGATGTCATAGACATGAACCTCGTTCTTGGAGGTCTGAAATACGGCTTTACTGTGATATATATACAGATTTATATATGTATATCTCCATGTTCTTTGAATCAAGGTTGCAAGTAGGATTAACGTTCTCTTATACTTAGTACATTAAAAACTATATGCATATCTGTATCATATACTTTAGTATTCACAAATGTCATACCCAGAGAGGCAATCAAAAGAAAAAGAAATACTAACAAGCAGGAGCAGAAACTTCCCAGTAAGAAATGCAGTTCTTCTTAAATGATTGATACCTAAGAAGAAGCCAGAACCTTTCTTGTTGATTTTTTTTAATACTTTCACATCTTAGGGGGTAACAATCATGATTGTAACAGACCAAGATTTCTGAGATATTTCTTTTCTTAGAAAAATAACAGTGTACAGTCTCAAAATTGTTCTTGGTGAAACAACCAGAAATGTGAGATTATAGTGAAAATCTGTTACTATATGTGTGTGTGTGTATTTATATATATATATATATATATATATATATATATATATATATATTGAAAAGACCAATTATTGAGTAAATCACAATTAATACCTGTATATTTTCTGATTAGAGATTGGTATATTAGATGTTATTACAGTCTTTTTCTCAGCAACAAGCAGGAAATATAGTTTTTATAAAAATCCCGCTTGAATACACAGATTTACATTACAAGACCATGAAAATTTTTTGACATAGAAAATTTAAAACTTTCAGTGATATTGAAGAATATATAAGTAGATATAATCTACCCTTAGAATATTTAATACCAAAAATCCATTTTGAAAAGCTTTCAGTACCAGTCACTAAATTAACATACATATTAATATCATTTTCAAATAATTCATGAATCTTGATTAATCATTTTGAAAATATGTGTAAAGAACAAAGGTCTGAAATTAACCAGGACAAGGCAAAAAACAATATTGTGAATGATGTACAGTAGTTCATACACTTTGGTATTGATTCATGGATAAACAAATAGAATGAAACGATTAGAGGGAAAGGCCTTAGTCACATGGATGGCTAGGAATCTGCCCCACTGCAGAGGAAGCAATGCAGATGTCTAGGGTAGAGTATTCAGGAACTAACAAATTTGCCCATATAGGAGAAAATCAGTGATTAGAGCCCTTGCTGTGCATATGCGTGCCTGAGTATGTACACTGATTCTCTCTCTTTCTCCCCCTCTCCCCCACACCCTATACACTCACATGTACACATGCAAAACAGTAAGTTAATTGCTACTAAACTAATTGCCTATATTTGGAAAGTAAAGCCATTGCGATTTTAGAAAGACAGGAGGTCATTATCTGATATAGGAAGGGATTTCTTGAATAATTTAATCAATACTGATTTATAGAAAGGATACATTTGACCATATTAAAGCAAAAACAATACATAGTGCAGCAAAAGCCTGAAATTCATTGAAACCCCACAACATATTGGGAGAGGAGCTTACTCTTCACAGCCACATGTGCCCAAGCCTTTGACATTGTGTCACTGTGTTGTCATCTACAAAGTTTAATTTTGAGATCAGTGCAGTTGACTTACCAAAAAATGCAAAATTGAAGTCTGACAATATTTTAATAAGCTTTTGATTTTGCGTCGGGTCCCATTTGTACCTTGTCTTGGGCCACGTGAGGCCCGTGGTCACTGAGTTGACTTGCCTGACTGACTATGATATGTGGGGATTTGCTACAAATACAATAGTAAGGGTGAACCGATAAAATTCATAACTCTGTGGCTTGGTGGGAATAGAGGACAGGAACAGCATATTGCCAGTAGAAGAAATATCAATGCCAGAGAAATGTGAAAGGATATTTAGCCTTACAAATAGGAATGTGCACATATTAAAACTAGGTAGGTAGCCATTTTATACTGACAAGATGAACCAAAGAAAATGTCTTAACACATTGATAGGAGGAAATGGGATAATGAATAACCTTGTGTGCTCCTAGTTGGAGCATGCATTGACCAGCAGTTATGTACAGAATTTAGTAATATCTAGCAGAATTGAAGTTTTAGTATTATATGAAGTATTACTAATGGGTGATCATGTTGGGTATTTAAAGATTTTTTTTTTTTTTACATTTTGAATTAATTATATATTTCACTGGCATAAACCTAGTTTTTTTTCCTTTGTTACTCTCCCTTGATTAATATTGTATATACATCCTAATTCATTTAATATTGTGTTTGTGGTTTGTAAGGGTTATACCAAGCTGTAATTTACTCAATATTTAACAGTGTGTGTGTCTCCATTGGGATAACTTTAGTGATTTTACAAACTATTCCTCTTGGGACTACAATCAGGAGAGTATATGTGGAGTATTAAAACACAGGAGAAGCCAGGCGGTGGTGGAGCACACTTTTAATTCCAGCACTTGGGAGGCAGAGACAGGCAGATCTCTGTGAGTTCGAGGTCAGCCTGGTCTACAGAGTGAGTTCTAGGACAGGCTCCAAAGCTACAGGGAAACCCTGTCTTTAAAAACCAAAACAAGCCGGGTGGTGGTGGCGGCAGCGGCACATGCCTTTAATCCCAGCACTCGGGAGGCAGAGCCAGGAGGATCTCTATAAGTTTGAGGCCAGCCTGGGCTACCAAGTGAGTTCCAGGAAAGGTGCAAAGCTACACAGGGAAACCCTGTCTCGAAAAACCAAAAACAAACAAACAAACAAGAAACCGTGAAATGCTTCGTTTTTATCTTGAGTTTTAAGTGCATAGCAGCCTGTAGCCTTCTTCCATTACCTTTGCACATCTGGAATGACAGGGGTGTTTCACTGTACGTGCCCAGAGATCGTTTTATAATTTGAACTAGAGGTCTATTAAAGTTCACATTAAGATTTTAGTTTCTGTATATTAATTACTCCCTGTTATTTATTGGGTCATGTTAAAACTACTAGTGTAAGTGAAATTGATTCCTGCACTTCTTTCTCTACTTCTGTAGGCCAGATGGAGACTATACATCTTCAGTTAATGGTGGAAACATTAAAGGCATTGAGGGAAATTCATCTGGACACTTACCAAAATTCTGCCATGAGTGTGGGACAAAATACCCTGTTGAGTGGGCAAAGTTCTGCTGTGAATGTGGCATTCGAAGAATGATTCTGTGAACAGAATCTCACCAGTTGAGGGGCGAGGCTCAGAATTTGATGATTATTGCTGCTTTGACACCCAGGGCACTTCTTCTAGTTATGTTGTGCTAAAGCTATTTACAATACCCTTTCCCTTAGTCTTTGGAGCATAATCCCTTGGCTATAAATGTGTTTGTATATATATATATGTATGTATATATATTCTGTATATAATAAATCTGATTTCTTCAGCCTGTGCATTCAAGGAAATACTTAAGTACGCATCAAAACTTAAGTTGATATGAGATCGTAGTCTTGGGTGTTGCTCTTCAGTTGTTTAAACACATTAGTGTAATTGCACAAGCACTCCTACTCTAGTGATGAGCCTTACAAGCTTTAGGATAACCACATCTCTGAACAAGAATCACAAGAGATGCTGACATTGGTGGTGCCTGTGGCCAGTAGCATCACAGGAGAATGGGATACTGGAGTTTCTGCTATTAAGAGAATGTTGTTTAGTCATTATCAGTTGAGGTGAAGTCATTTTCCCAGCTGAACTCTTCAGCAACTAGTGTTAAATTCCTAAAAAATGATGAAAAGGAAAATCTGAGGTCCATATTGCTGGTATCTTCATGGATTATTAATTATATAACCTAATTAAATTATTAAACATATACTCATTCTGTGAACATGTAATTATGCAATCTCCTTTTCAGAAATGACTGGGCATATAAATGTATTTTACTCTGCTTAAAACTGAATGATTAATTTACCTCCATCTTATTTGAACACATTTTCTGTCCACTTCCAATTGTGTTCTGAGATTTTATTTTTCCTTCTTTTGGCATAACTCCTTTGAAGAGTAGTTTTAGTTTACTACTACAGTCTTAGCAGTATTAAATATAAAATTATTTAAGTACACAGGTATTTTTTTTGTAAAGTCTTACATGTTTAAACATTTTATTTGTGTATGGTGTTTATAGGAAATTAATGCATTTTAAAACAAATCACCCTGACCAATAAATAATAATTGTGGTACTCATTAATTCTGAGCATGCAGGCGAAGCTGATTTTAGTTCCTCATGGTTCATATAGTTAGTAGTACATTGAAAGACTATCTAGTTTTCCTATTCCTATTTTCTTTAGTGCTTACCATTGAAATAACATGTATATTACACTTGACTACCATACGTTCTGATCATTCTTACTTTCGCTGTCACAGTGCGTACTGGCAGGCCGCTTCGGCAGAGTACATTCCTCAGTCCTGTAGTGATAGTGTTCAGTCTGAACTTTACCTTACAAGGGTACCAATAGCATTTTTTGTGGGGGTGTGGTTCCTGCCTTGCTTCTTGTTCCTGATTAAGGATGGAGGTAGAAATTAATTGCTTAGAATTTCATTTCTGAAATTTATTTACTTCTTTCTATTTTATTTTAATTTGTGGAGGGATTTTAAACTTGTGTTAATGAGTTGTCATTTTGTTCACCTAATACTTCCTTTCTTGTTATTAGATTTTCCCTCTTATATTGATAAATTCAAAAGTAGTCAGCTTGAATAAGTAGTAATGAATTTAGAAGACTAATAAAACAATTTAGATTTTCATTTTAGTAATTCCTTTTTGTTTAATTGGTTATAAATATATGAAGACCTTTTAATCCAACTTTACCTAGGAATGAGCACTATTTCCTTCAATTGTATTTTTAACTTACATAATCTTTTATCCTACTTAACGAGTGGGTGGATAAATCGTTTTGAAATAAACAGACATGTTTGTCATTGACTTCTGCAGTGGCCAGTGTTAAAAGCATACTATGGAGAGAGAAGCTAATCAAACACAATCAGTTCCAGAAACTAGCGATCGCTGTAGACAGTAAGGTGGTGAAATACTCATTTGAAATGTTACAATTTTTAACAGATTTCTGTGGTCCATATTTTCCTCTCATGTTGATGTGTTGTGCAATAGTTTTTAGCAGTCTTCCTATGCACCATTCTTTTTTATTTATTTGCACAATTATTTGCGAGTGTGATAGAATGAAAAGTGATTGTAAGGTTAAATTAAGATGGAATATTGCTTATAGATTATTCTGAAAGTTATTCACTTGAAACAAATAAGGCCATTGTGACTGCTGTTGTCTCTTATTCACTGTTTTTAAATTATAAATGATATATTCATTTTGAATCAATAAAGACAAAACATAAATTGTTGTTTGTTACATTTATTGACACCTTTTATAATGATAGAAATAAACTAGACTAAATAAAATATTTATAAAATACATTTTTAATAATACAGTTTTTTAATTGCCGTTTTATGGCTTTAAGTAAACATTTGTTACAAGCTTTTTTTTTTAACTTTTGAATTGATTCTCTGTGGATTTCCCATCGTACATTCTGATCCCATTCATCTCCCCTTCCCCTTGCTTCCACCCTCTGCCCTTGCAACTTCCCCAAAAAACAAAGTTTAAAAGTCAAAACAAGAAAGTCTCATCATGGAAGCTGTAGTGTGGCCCAGTGAGTCACACAGTATACCCTTTAGTCTGTCCATCTTTGCTTATATGTGTTCACTGCAATGAGTCATTGGTCTGGTTTGAGGCCTCTGGCTTCAGCTACACTATTGACACTGGGCCCTCACTGGGACTCCTCTGGGATATCCTATTGTTGCTTGTGCCATGGAGATCCTGCAGCTTTGGGTCTGCAGGTCCAGCCCCTTCACAGGCTCCAGCAGTTCATAGATGTAGTGTGTGTTGGGATAGGCTACCTTCCAGTCCTGGTTCTGGGCCTAGGTGGTGCCTGGATTGGTTAGCCTGCAAGCTTTCCCTCAGCGTCACCTCCCAGGTGAGCTTTCCAGCACTACCTCTGCTAGTTCACCCAATGTAGCAAACAGCAAGGAGAGGGCCATTTCACCTGCTGTTCACACCCTTGGGTCCAGCCTGCCGCCTCTACTCACACCTTCAGTGCCAGCTCGGCTGTTTTGCCCAGTCGAGTTACAGGGCCACTGTCTGGATTGCTGCAGTTGGTTGAGGGGCAGGGCCAACTCTTTCACTCTCATGCCCCCAGGTTGGCTCTCCTGATGCAAGTGGCAAGTAATTGGTGGGGAACGGTGCTCTTCAGGCCCGGCTCACCCATGCCTGACAACAGGGTCAGCTCTAGTGTGCAAGGTGTCCTGCTGTAGCACTACTTTTCTTTAGACAGCCAGCTCACAAAGAGTGATACAGGGACTTCGCTTTAATTATGAAAGCTCGGCCTGTAGCTCAGGCTTGTTCTGACTAGCTCTTAGATCTTAAGTTAACCTAGTATACTAATTTGTGTCCTATCACATGGCAGTACCTCTCCCATCTTGTTCCTCCTGTTTCATCTCCGTGTCTCCTGGCTTCTCGTGCACGTCTGGATTCCCCCTCATCTTCCTTTCTCTGGAGATTCCACCTGTACCTCCTGCCTGACTATTGGTCATACAGCTTTTTAATACACCAATTACAGCAATACATCTTCACACAGTGTACAAGTACCTCACAGCACTCAGCTGCCATCCTGTGTGCTGCAGCTGGTGATGGGCAGGGGCAGTTCTCTCACTCTTACAGCAGGCTCGCTCACCTGCTGCAGCAGCCTCAGGTGGCAAGTATCAAGGGGAGGGGCAGCATTTTTCTTACAAGTTTTGAAAAATATAGAAATACTGATTTTTTCTTTATTATTATGTGTTTTAAATTTTATACATCAGCCATGGGTTCCCCTGTCCTCCCCCCTCCCGCCTCCACCCCCACCTTCCCCCAGCCCCTCCCCTCCATTCCCATGTCCTCCAGGATCAAGGCACTCCTGGGGATTCATTTAAACCTGGTGGATTCAGTACAGGCAGGTCCTGTCACCTCCTTCCAGACTGAGCAAAGTGTCCCTGTGTAAGCCCAAGGTTTCAAACAGCCAGCTCATGCACTAAGGACAGATCCTGGTCCCACAGACTGGGTGCCTCCCAAACAGTTCAAGCTATTCAATTGTCTCACTTATCCAGAGGGCCTGATCCAGTTGGGAGCTCCACAGCCTTTGGTTCATGATTCATGTGCTTCCATTCCTTTGTCTATTTGTCCCTGTGCCTTTCCAATCTTGGTCTCAACAATTCACGCTCTTGCAGACCCTCCTCTTTCTCGACAGTTGGACACCTGGAGCTCCACCTGGGGCCTGGCTGGGTATCTCTGCATCCACTTCCATCAGTTATTGGATGAGAGTTCCAGCACGACAGTTAGGGTATTTAGGCATCTGATCACCGGACTAGGTCAGATCAGGCTTTAGACCATTGCCAGCAGTCTACAGAGGACGTATCATTGTGGATTTTTGGGGACCTCTCCAGCACTCTGCCTATTCCTGTTCTCATGTGGTCTTCATTTATCATGGTCTGTTATTCCTCATTCTCGCTTTCTGTTCTTGATCCAGCTGGGATCTCCTGCTCCCCTAAGCTCTCTTTCCCTCAAAATTAGCCCTTCATTACTCCCACTGTTGTCCAGGTTGTTCATGTACATCTCATCCATTTCTCTGTCATTGGGTGATCCTTGGGTCTTTCCTAAAATCCTATTTTCTAGGTAGCCTCCCTGGAGTTGTGTAGCAGTCTAGTCATCTTTGTTTTACATCTAGTATCCTCCTATGAGTGAGTACATATTGTATTTGTCCTTCTGAGTCTGGGTTACCTCACTCAGGATGATTTTTTCTAGATCCATCCATTTGCCTGCAAACCTCATGATGTCATTGTTTTTCTCTGCTGAGTAGTACTCCATTGTGTATATGTACCATATTTTCTTTATCCATTTTTCAGTTGAAGGGCATCTACGTTGTTTCCAGGTACTGGCTATTGCAAACAAAGCTGAGCAAATGCCCTTGTGGTATGATTGAGCATTCCTTGGGTATATGCCCAAGAGTGCTATAGCTGGGTCTTGGGGGAGATGGATTCCCAGTTTTCTAAGGAAGCGCCATATTGATTTCCAAAGTGGCTGTACAAGCTTGCATTCCCACCAGCAGTGGAGGAGAGTTCCCCTTTCTCCACATCCTCTCCAGCATAAGCTGTCTTCTGTGCTTTTGATCTTATCCATTCTGACAGGTGTAAGGTGGTATCTCAGAGTCGTTTTGATTTGCATTTCCTGGATAATTAGGGATGTTGAGCAATTCCTTAAATGTCTTTCAGCCATTTGAACTTCCTCTGTGGAGAATTCTCTGTTTAGTTCTATAGCCCATTTCTTAATTGGACTGTTGGGCATTTTGATGTCTAATTTCTTGAGTTCTTTATATTTTCTGGATATCAGCCCTCTGTCAGATGTGGGGTTGGTGAAGACCTTTTCCCATTCTGTAGGCTGTTGCTTTGTCTTGTTGACTGTGTCCTTTGCTCTACAAAAGCTTCTTAATTTTAACAGGTCCCATTGATTGATTGATTGTTTCTCTCAGTGTCTGTGCTACTGGTGTTATATTTAGAAAGTGACCTCCGGTGCCAATGCGTTCAAGAGTGCTTCCTACTTTCTCTACTATCAGGTTCAGAGTAACTGGATTTATGTTGAGGTCTTTGATCCACTTGGACTTAAGTTTTGTGCATGGTAACAGATATGGATCTATTTGCAGCCTTCTACACATTGACATCCAGTTATGCCAGCACCATTTGTTGAAGATGCTTTTTTTTTTCCATTGTACATTTTTGGCTTCTTTGTCAAAAATTATATGTTCATAGGTGTGTGGGTTAATGTCAGGGTCTTCAATTCGATTCCATTGGTCCACATGTCGGTTTTTATGCCAGTACCAAGCTGTTTTTATTACAGTAGCTCTATAGTAGAGCTTGAGGTCGGGGATTGTGATGCCTCCAGAGGTTGTGTACAGGATTCTTTTTGGCTATCCTGGGTTTTTTGTTTTTCCATATGAATTTGAGTATTATTCTTTCCAGATCTGCGAAGAATTGTGTTGGTAATTTGATGGGAATTACATTGAATCTATAGATGGCTTTTGGTAAGATCGCCATTTTTACTATGTTAATCCTGCCTATCCATGAGCATGGGAGATCTTTCCATTTTCTGACATCTTCAATTTCTTTTTTCAGGGACTTAAAGTTCTTGTCATATACGTGCTTCACATGCTTAGTTAGCGTAACCCCAAGGTATTTTATATCATTTGTGGCTATTGTAAAGGGTGATGTATCTCTGATTTCCTTCTCAGCCTGTTTGTCTACTGTATATAGGAGGGCTACTGATTTTTTTGAGTTGATCTTGTATCCTGCAATGTTGCTGAAGGTTTTTATTAGCTGTATCAGTTCCTTGGTTGAATTTTTGGGGTCACTCATGTATACTAACATGTTATCTGCAAATAGGGAGAGCTTGACTTCTTCCTTTCCAATTTGTGTCCCCTTAATCTCTTTATGTTGTCTTATAGCTCTGGCTAGAACTTCAAGTACTATATTGAATAAGTAGGAGGAGAGGGGACAGCCTTGCCTTGTTCCTGATTTTAGTGGTATTGCTTTGAGTTTCTCTCCATTTAATTTGATGTTGGTTGTTGGCTTGCTGTAGATTGCCTTTATTATGTTTAGCTATGTTCCCTGTATTCCTGATTGCTCCAAGACCTTTATCATGAAGGGGTGTTGGATTTTGTCAAATGCCTTTTCTGCATCTAGTGAGATGATCATGTGTTTTTTTCTTTGAGTTTGTTTATATGGTGTATTACATTGATGGACTTTCGTATGTTGAACCACCCTTGCATCCCTGGGATGAAGCCTACTTGATCATGGTGGATAATTGTTTTGATGTGTTCTTGGAGTCTGTTTGACAGAATTTTATTGAGTATTTTTGCATTAATGTTCATGATTGAGATCGGTCTAGAAATACTGTTTTTATACCTAATGAAGTTTTGAAATTGAAAGGAGTAATATTTCTAGGTAAACACTATATAATTTAATGGAAAATATAATGAGTAAAGACTAGGCCATACTTTAAATTTTAAGATAAATGTTGTATCTAATGAAAATATGGCTATTAGATGTTTCATTTGTATTCAGTTTTTTCCTAAGCTAAAAATGAATGCTTTTTCACTAGGAATAGAAGCTCAAACAATAAAAATCTAATAGGAGGGGTTGGGGATTTAGCTCAGTGGTAGAGTGCTTGCCTAGCAAGCACAGGGCCCTGGTTTTGGTCCTCAGCTTCGAAAAAAAAATCTAATAGGAAAAAAACACAGACTTCATCACAACACTTGGCTATTTATTTATGTTGAACATACATGTATTTTATGTGGTAAATATATCTTCAGTACTAAGATCAATTGATTTTTTAAATGGATCGTGTTATTGAGTATATCTGGGAAAAGTTTAAAGTCAGAGGTAGAACACTCGTTTTATTTTTACTTGGAAACATTATGATTAAATATTTAAATGCTCATTATTTAAATACTTTCTCTTCTATGTGTACTGCTTTGGTTGCCACTAGAGGGTGCTTTTGTATAATTTACAATTCCTAGCCTCCAGTTTTAAAGGTCTGGGTTTTGATTCTGAGACATGAAATTTCAGGGATTTATGAGTAATTCTTTGGTGCTTGTGTTACTTTGAGAAATCTCTATGTTGATACCTTAAAAGGCTAATGTAAGCCATTTGGAGCGCCACCAGGGGAGTAACTTACAGCAATAGTCAATATTGCCTTTCAACACTTTCTAGCAAAACGCCATTCCAGAATGTTGCCAGCTGGCTGTTGCTTTAGTGTTTTACCTTAGTTGTGCATGAACATGACGGGTAAAGGAGCAAGTTTGTATTTAATTACCAAGAAAAATGCTTTCAAATTGTGCATAAAATACTCCAAATGTGTTAAAACAGTACAAACAATAGACATGAAACATTTTTTCCTATATTTTGCTTGCTTCTACTAGAATATGTGGTGAATTTTATTTAAATTTCATACATTGCGGACTGTTTAAGTGAGTATGTAGTATGTTTATACTCTTTATGATACAAATAGCTTTATAGTTGTCAGAATCAAGTGTGACTGTCCTATCTAAAACTGCTACTCCTCCATTGAATTAAAGCATAGTTATAAATGCTACCTTTGTGAGCTGGGTAAGCTAAGTAGTTTTTACAATAATTTACTGTGAAAAATGCAGTTAAACCTAAGTACTATATCTAATGAAATTTTTCTGAATTTTACTCAAGAAACTTCTAAACAGTCTGTTTTTTGATTTGTCATATTCTTATTCTTTCCTTCTAAGTGAATTTTACTCTACTTGAAATAAGATTTAAACTTAGTTGGAATTGCTGGTAGGTGTTTGTCTTGCTTCTATTGACCACGTTGTGCAGCTGTGAAATAATTCAAAATTTTTTTTCTGCTATTTTTTTTGTCTCCCAATTATTTTGGTCAAGAAATATACTTTAAAAAGTAGAAAGTTATTTTGTTTAGCAGTCTCCCCAAACTTACACTACGTATAGGGAACTGTCATATAAACCTCACAAGAAAGGAGTTTTAAATTTTATTTTAAACACTACTGTCTCAGCTGTTTGTAAAGATGCCACTTAATTAGTATTTCAAAGTAATTAAACAATTTTAGGATACAATGTACTATAAGATAAAATCAAAACGCCAATTAAATGAGCATGACATTTCTGCCCTTCTGACACTCTTGGTCCATTTAGTAAGTATTGCCATAGTTTCCTGTGTCTGTAGAATAACTGATTCTCCCTGATGATGTTACCAGGGAGCTCCTCATTATGGATAAGAGACCTAGACTCACTTTATGAATATCTAAGTAGAAGACAAGAAGCAATATAAGAAATTAAACATTCCCTAAGTAATAGTTAAAAGTAAAAAAGATTGGCTATGTGATAGATTTTAAACTTAAATTTTGTTACCATTTATAATGAACATTTTGTGTTTTTATGGCTAGTCTCTTGAAAATCCTCCTGTGTTTGGTGAATTTTCTGAGTTGGATTAGCTCACTGCCTCTAAATCATAGTCAGCTTAGCTATCTTTCCTTTCTTATAGTAAGATTATGAATTTGCAACTAGGAAACAACTGAGCAGGTATGTATTAAGATTCTCCAAAAGAAGAGAACTAATAGGAGTGTGTATTTGTATGTTTGTACACATAGATGTGTGTGTGTGTGTGTGTGTGTGTGTGTGTGTGTGTATGTATACTAGAACATATACATATGTTGTAGTATAGATATGTATGTGTACTTGTATAAATCCACAGGGACTTACTAAATTCATTTTCCACATCAGAGGCTGAATCTGCAGTCCCATCAGAGTTCACATCAGAGTCCCACAGTGGCCATCTGTAGGCTGAAGAGCACACATGTTGAATGAACTGTTGGAGCAAGAATTTTACCTACAGTTCAAGTCTTTCGTGAATAAATAATAAAAATCAAAGAAGAAATGTTAATAAGCATTTAAATATTGTACTTTATTTTGCCATAATCAGAATATTTTTCAGTGCTGATAGGGAGCATTACAGACATCTTGCATGTTTAGAGATGACTGTTAGATGCAAATGCCCTCAGGTCCCTAGCTAATGGCTTATCAGTTCTACCAGTTCTTCAAGGTAGAGGATTACCCTGTAGTAGATGCTATTTAATCATGAAACATAACCCACTTAGCAGAATCTGATTAAGAAACTGAATTTCTTAAAGTATAATTTGTTCCTGACAGCTTGAGAGAACTGGTTTTGGGGTTTTGTTGTTGTTGTTTGTTTTTGTTTTGACAAACAGTGATTATGAAACAAACTTTTAAACAATCAATTCTTCTCTCCAAACTGTGTTAATGCCAGCTGTCTGTACCATTGAGGATGAAGTCCATATGGGTTGGGGAAGAGGAAGAGCAAGAAGGCATGGCCATCCCACATAGAATGGCCCTGGAGCATGTGTAGATCACATACAAACATCCAGCCCACAGCTACATGCTGAAGTGGCTGGGAAGAGCAAGAAGAATGTGAGTTCAGCAAAGCAAACTGTCACCTCTTTTAGAAATTTGGCCTCTGCAGGGTAGTGTTCCTCTCCCTTAAAACTGAAAGAAGACTGCAGGCCTTTCAAATGATTTAAACAGGTGTATACATAGAATATACAGAGGTGTCTTTTCAATAGAGTCATTTAATGTAACAAAAATAGTGTTCCTAGCTGAACATATTGGCTCATGCCTGCAGTCTGAAACAGGAGCATCATAATTTCAAGGCCAGCCTGAGGTACAAATGAGAGACAATTGCAAAACTAGAAACTGGAGTTTCTTCTTTGAACCTAGTTGTAGGGGCTGTGTCATGCTGGCTTTTGGTACTAGTGTGTTGATGGTGTGTGTTGAGTGACAGCAGAATCAAATGGCAGTGCACAGTGAACGCTTGAGATTAAGTGAGCCTCACAGTGTTAATGCGTACGTCATTTATTTTCAAAAGAGAAACTATTCAAAGTAGGCGATTGGTAGTATTGTATGAAAATATTTTATATAAAGGTAATGTCAAAATTAAATATATACATTAATTAAAAGTCTAACATATATTATTATCTTAAAATATACTCCCCAAATTGAAAATTCAGTTAAACAAGCTTTAGTATACATAAATGACAAAAGTGACTGAATACTAAAGTTCAATATCTTTGGACTAAGTGCTTTTCTGTCTTTAAAAATTCTTTTATTTAAAAATATGTGCTATGCTCTTTACTGAAGATATGTGTTATACATTCATGTTTAACTACATTTCTTGATATCTATCTTAAGTGCCTTAGGCTTTTTTATTTTTTATTTTTGCTGCTGCTGCTGCTGCTGCTTTAAGATATGACTTGTTTTCGGGAGCATTATCCATCACTGTGAGCCCTCCAGCATCTCCAGCATCCAAGACGACAGTTCCACTCTTCAGATTGTTCACTGATGCCCAGTGGACCATAACATCATTTTGCTGATGAATTCTCGTAGGTTTTATTTTTGTAGGTTTGATATCTTCTGAAATATTTGGAAAGGTTTAAAAAGTATTGCGGATAACATGATTCCCTTACAACATCAGTGCAGCTGATATATGTCCATATCTATATTCTGACTGCAGCACTCAGTTGCAAATTGTTTGTGTCCATTTTCTAGTACCTCATTGTGGATTTCCCAGTGGCTCTGGTCATTTGATCAGAAGGCATCCAGCAACTTCTGAGGAGATTTCATTTCCTCAAAATGTATAAACTGGTAGATTTTTGGAGACTGCAATTGCACGTCCTATGTTTATACACTGCCCTTCAAAATTTTATTCCAACAAGTTTTTATCTCTCTCAGTAGTCTCTTTAGGAAACATGGGTCATTCTTTTTCTGTTCCTTTAGACTCTTTTCTTCCTAGAGAAATAAATTCATAAGATTTAATTTAATTCTTTGATATATCATGTCTCCAGATATTTGCATTTTATTTTTCATCATATTAGATTATACCTAATATTTAGTATACCAGAATGAAGACTCTCTTGCATGACATCTTAAAACTATGATCTATTGTGAGCTATTGTGATAATTATGATTTCTGACTGATAGGAAAGTCCAGGCTACTTAAGCTTAGTGTATCATCTGCCATTTTCACCTTGCATCAGTGGACGCCCATAAATGATATATATTTTACATAATTTAATTGAAAGTCTTATATGAAAAAAATTAATTTTAGTGAAAAAATTTAACACTGAAAATATTTAGATTAATAATAGTTTGTCTGATTCAACTGAAACCTTAGCGTCTGCTGCAAAAACTTAGTGTTTACTAAAGTATGGCTGCCACCTGCCTCATAAGTTGATTTTTGTCACCTCATTAAGGACTTTTAAATGCTTATCATTTCCA
This sequence comes from Onychomys torridus, assembly GCF_903995425.1. Taxonomy (NCBI): domain Eukaryota; kingdom Metazoa; phylum Chordata; class Mammalia; order Rodentia; family Cricetidae; genus Onychomys; species Onychomys torridus. The sequence continues at coordinate 28,725,905 of NC_050444.1, read as the reverse complement.
TTGCTTTGGGCACTTTAAGAGGCCTATATGCAATTTTGAGTATATAGGAGGATATGTGTAGGTTATATACAGAAACCCCATCATTTTCTGTAAGGATTGTGAGCATTGTCAGAATTTTATATGTGAGCAGATGGCCTGACCATTCACCTTGAATAGTGATGTACAATAATACATGACATGGAAAAAGTAGGCAGAAAAAAACATTCCTTTTGTCTCTCAGATTCTGGAGATTAAAATATTATAAACTTTTCAAATTCTTGGTCACAGGTCCTTGGCATTTTTATTTTGTGTCCAGCTCACATATTTGTGTACTTTGAATTTTATACTTTGAGCTGGAATGTCTAGAGTATGCAAACTCACCTACTACTAACAAAGAATGTTTATGCTTCCATTTATGTGTTGATTAAACATCAATAATGGGAAGAATCCATTATCCACAAGTCAGCATACTCATTGTTCAATGTCCCAGACTGGTTAGTCTTTTAAAGCAGATTCAAATGGGCTTTCTGACTTTGGAACCAGGGCAAGACCAGCTTTCCAAAAGCTGAGGCTTCCTTGGAGAGTGAGGTAATACATCTCTACTTGAAGTGATCAGCAGCACTTAGAGTGATGTCACAGCAGAGGTGACCACCAGAGAATGTTTGCATCCTAAACAGGAATGAGTATATTTGGTTCCCAGTCAACATGCCTTTGGTTCACAACCCATGCTTACCTTGCTTGTGCAGTTCACCAGTGTTTGTGTGCCTTGGGAAACTGTTAGTAAGTGGATATTGAATTCTTCACTGATATTCATTCTCAGAAACTGCTTCAGTTTGCGAGCAGCACGATTTAGAAAAGCAGCTTCCTAAGAAAAGAATCCAAAAGGGCTGCGGTAAGAAATTTCAGTTTCTCAGTTAACATAAAGCTGGAGCCCCGTCTCTTTGTAAAACCCCACCTCCAACCCAGCTTTCATTTCTGGTTAATCACGTGACTGACGAGTAACAGAATGAAACTGCTTGGCTCTGAGGAGACAGAGCACATGAAGTGCCTAGAGTCTGGTTTAATGATTATCTGGCTTTGAAATAGCCGTTTCTCCAGTCTGTACATGTGGCTTTATCATTTATGGGTGAACACATTGCAAGACTATAGACTTTTAACAGGGTCACTAAAGAAGAAGGCTGCTGGAAACATTAGTGAGGAAAGGTATGTGTGGTTTCTCTTGCTACCATTTTTGAAAATTAGAGTTCTGGGAGAATAGGTAATAGTAAAATAAAAATATGAAGAGTCATGTAACCTAAGACATAAGGCTTTTTAGGTAAATTAGTTAATAAGTTAATACATAAAAAGAATTTATGGTTTTGTGATTCAGTGGTGTTAATAGCTACATGAGTTGTAGAGAGACCATTAAGGAACATCTCTGTTTCTTTGGGGAGAAATTACAAACTTTTGAAGATATTTTTTTCATTGTAACTGACCAACTAGAACTGATTTGGGCATAAACTTCAGCAAATACTAAACAAAAAAATTTCAAACTGTCTAAAACTAAACGGTGGTGTGTGTGTGTGTGTGTGTGTGTGTGTGTACATGTTCAATCATTTTAGCAAGATCTTTCCTTCATAAGAATTTTTTGGGGAGAGACATTTGTGCCTTTATATTTTTAGTATTTTCAAGGTGAAAAACAGGAAAGTGAAGAACAAATTATTATGTACTCTTTAATCTATTGAAGACAGGATATTTGTAAAATTAACATATAATAGACCACAGTATAATATAATAGATGAATGATAATGCCATTAAGATAAAAAGATTATGGCATTAATTTAATTATCTAACAAGTTTGTAAAAATCAAGCTCATATGACAAATTCCAAATTATTATTACCTTTGTATCATCACATGGATGTTTTTTAAAAAAGTTTGGTTCATTATTGGGGCAATTGTTTCCAGTTCCTGTCATTTTGTCCTGTAATAAATAATATAAAACAATATGGTTAATGCTGAGGATGTCTCTAACATGTAGTTATAAAATAACATTTTAATATCTGATATACATATGAACACTTACTAGGCATCAAGAATAGTTTTCTTTACATGAAAAATAAGGAAATATGTACAGAATCACCTCAAAGAAAATTCAGAATCTTTTAAGAACTAGTTGTACTAGCTCTGTCCAACAAACTAGCAATTCTAGGTGATCATACTTCTTGAAGATTTCAGACAATCTTAGTCTGATTGATAATGGTGAGAGCAATAAATAGAGCAAGGGCCAGATTAGTTCATCTGCCACTCAGGAAAGTGTGCATCGTTCTCATTACTCACACAAAGGATAAGTGGTTTCCTGACTTTAAAATATATGTTTTACCTGTAGGACGTTGTGTCTGAATACATAATTGTTTAAAGATTCAATACTTAGTGATGGCTATTCAAAGTTTTCTGCAAAACCCTGTATTGAAGCTAATTTAAGGGAATTATGACATTGTTTCCCGTGGCATTTGGCACATGGTCACTGCATCCTTTGAACATGGTAACTTCTTACCTTAGGAAAAGTATGCTTTTGGAAATGTGTCTGTGCCAACTACATAGTATGTTCATACTCTAAACATCACAGTTGTAAGACATTTATTTCCTAAAACTATCAGCTTATTATAGCTAAGGGTAGTAAAAAATTATTTGTCTACTAAATCAGTTTTCTATCAACTTTTATTTAATCCCAAGAATGACATCAAATTGTATATACACTTTTCTTTGGTAAAACATACAAAATCTCATATGTAATATGTCAAATAATTAAATCCTTGGAACATTCTAGCAAATTTCATAACAATATTTGAAAATCCTTTTTGGTTAGGCCAATGCTCTGGAAAACTAATAAAATTCAGTATCGTATGCCTACAAAGAAAATGTTTTACCAATTGACTTGTTTGTCACATGTTTGATCAAGAATTAACAGAGACGCTACTATACCTTTGACATGGGCAAACAAGATGTCAGAGTTGCCTTCTGAAGTTATTATTCATGCCTATCAAGAGCACCTCTGAGTATGGATTCAAAGCAAAAGAAAACAGTTCCTATCTCACAGTTTAGCAAGTATCAGCATAATAGATTCTCACAGGCATTTTGGTTCATTTAAACATTATTCTTGGCTTATTATAAATATAGAAAACCACAATAGATGGAATTGTTCTTAGAAAAGGTCTTTGATTTCATTGGGGTTATGCCTCTCTGTTTGTTTGTTTGTTTTCTTTAGAAAAGGTCTTTGATTTCATTAGGGGTTATGCCTCTCAGTTTGTTTTTTTTTCTCTTACTTATTTAACCCTCTTGTCTTAATTACTGTTCTGCTGCTGTGAAGAGACACCAGGATCAAGGCACTCATATAAAAAAGTATTTAACTGGGGGCTTAAAGTTTTAGAGGTTTTGTCCTTGATCATCATGGCAGGAAGCAGACAGATATGGCACTGAAGTGGTAGCTGACAGCTTTACATCCTGATCCACAGGCAACAGGCAGAGTCTAGGCCTGGCATGGTGCTTGAGACTTCAAAGCCCTCCCTCACCTCTCCAACAAGGCTACTAATCCTTCACAAATAGTTCCACTAACTAAACATTCAAGTGTATGAGCCAACTGGGGCCATTCTCATTCAAACACCACATGCCACTCCCTGGTCCCCATAGGCTGGTAGCCATATCAGAATGTAAAGTGCATTGAGTCCAACTTCAAAAGTCTCCATAATCTTTCAGTCTCAAGACTGAAAATTCAAAGTCCTGAGTCTCTTTGAGACTGAAGGCAACTCCTTAATTGTAAAACCCTGTAAAAGCAAAAATCAAAATACCAATCACATACTTCCAACACACAGTGGTACAAAATATACATTACTATTCCAAAAGGGAGGTACAAGAACATATTAATGAAACACTGGACCAAAGGAAAACTGACACCTAGCAGGGCAAACTCCAAATTCTGTATCCCTCTGCCCAATGTCAAAGGGCTGAATAGATAGCTCTTCATATCTCCCACACCTTCCAAGTTTGCTGACTGAAACACACTTATCTTTGTTGAGCTAGTTCCACACACTGGGTAGCTTCTCTTCTTGGCAAGTATCCCAGGCTGTAGATTCTCCAACATCTTAAGATCCTCATCACAATCCAGGATTCACCTTCACAGCTTTACACAATGACTTCCCTGGGCCTCAGTGCAAGGACTCCCTTGCCACATGCCTCACCTCAACAGCTTTTCTCAACCATGGAGGAAGATTCCGTAATCCGTTTCCTGTATTTTTCTTGATCTAAAGCCAGAACTTCTGCTTGCTGGAGTTGGAATCAGACTCTAAAGCCGGAAGTTCTCCTGCTTGCTAGATTTGGAACCTGGTCCCTCCTTGAATTATATTTGGATTAGCCTTCCATTGTTCAGGCCAAGGAAATCCTTCAGACCTTTCTTTTCCTTTCACAGGTTGAAGGATTAGCTGGGAGGTGTCTTGCCCAGAGGTTACTGCTCCCTTTATTCCATTCAGCATCAGGCCTTTAAGCTTCTCATCTGCTTGAGCTCCAATACAAAATTTCTTGGTTCCCCTTTTCTCTTCAAACTGTACATTTTGTATTTCTCATTGTGCTGCTTGCTCCTCTTCATTGTGGGTATGCATGAGTGATCACTAATAACTGTGGGGAAGTGGAAGACTGGATGGAGAAGCTGCCAGCCGCCAGCCACCATGACAAGGAAGATATAAGGCACCGGTAAGCCATGAGCCACGTGGCAATTGATAGATTAATAGAAATGGGTTAATTTAAGATAGAAGAAGTAGATAACAAGAAGCCTGCCATGGCCATACAGTTTCTGTGTGTTTACTTGGTTAGGTCTGAGCGTCTATGGGCCTGGCGGGTGAGAGAGATTTGTCCTGACTGTGGGCCAGGCAGGAAAACTCTAACTACAAATAACCACTTGGCACAGTCCATACTTCGCTGTCTTGAAATCTCCTCTGTCAATGATATTATTATAAAATTCTTCAATTTAGCCTCTGGTGGATTTTTTTGGCAAGAGCAGAAAGCATTCATATTCTTTGCCAAAATATCACAAGAATGGTGTCTAGTGCAGTAGATACTGTTTTCCTCTCAAACTTCTTGAGCAATACCTGCATAGTCCAAATTGCCCTCAGCACTGCTATCTTCCATGCTTATACTAAGATGGCCCATCAAACCCACTTAAATAGTCAACTGACTTTTCTTGTCCAAAGAGCCGATGTCATCCATATTCTTCCAACAGCATGGTCAGACCTGTTATACCTTTATTTGCAAACACTAATAATAGAACACACCTTCTATATCAGTTTTAAGTATATTTTAATTACTTTGCATTATGTGTGTTTTTCTATGAAATATTATATATTATTACTTAATGAGGCACCAATTCCCAGTTTATATTTTAGTCTTTATTTTCCCTTGAAAATCCCAAGAGCTCACCATTTTTTCTAATTTTCATTTCTCTGGTACTATATTAATTTTTTCATCTTTTATGTTAGTTTCTTAAAGAATGGTAAGAAGAAAAATGTTATCATTTTCTTGTTGTTTGAATCTTAGAGGGTTCTTTAATAAAAAATCCAGAGCCAGATATCAGGGTGAAAGCTGAAAGATTAGAGAAGCAGAACAGCCAGCCACTAGTTCTTACCTTTATAAAATACTCAGTCTAAAGAGAGTGAGTTTCTGTTTCCTCACACTTACATACCTTTCTCTGCCCTGCCATATTACTTCCTGGAACTAAAGCCATGTGTGCTTCCTAAGCAAAGGCATGAGATCTCAAGTGCTGGGATTAAAGGCGTATGCTACCACTGCCTGACCTCTGTGTCTAATCTAGTGGCTGGCTCTGTCCTCTAATCCTTGGGCAAATTTATTAGGGTACACAATATATCACTGAATTTTCTACTACTTTTATGAGTAATCTATTATTTATTTTGTATGTGCAGATGAGAGAGTACAGATGTGTGCTTACAATAGCATATGTATGGAAGATAGGGGACAACTCTGGAGAGTTCTTTCCTATCACCTTGTGAGACCCAGAGATTGAACTCATGTCTGTACGCCTACACACAAATACCTTCACCACTAAGTCATCCCATTGGCCCTAATATTTTTAATTTAAATTCTTCCTTTTACTTTGCATATATATTTTGTTCATTTCTTCATTTTTGCTGGAGTCAATACATAGTATTTCTGACTTTCTAAGTGGAGGCTAAAGTTGATTATTTTATTCTTCAGCTAATACTTAGCAGTGCCTCCCACCTTGTGGGAAAATGGGTGCACTTCCCATGGTTGCTCTAGCAAATTATCAGAAACATGTTGGTTCAAAAAAAATGTATTCTGCTACATTCCCAGAGATCAGATATTTAAAATCAAAGTATTGGCTGAAGGTTCTAAGTGAAGATCCATAATCTGGCTCTTCTATCTACTGCTGGCTGCCAGGATCCATTGTGTTCCTGGCTTATGTCCACATCACCATATTTTATCATCATGTATGTCTCTGGTCTCTCAGGTTTCTTTCTTATGAGGACATTTTCAATAGCAGAGCTCCTCTGGTTTATCCAGTATAATTTCTCCATGTCAAATCTTTGAATTAATCACATTTTCAAAGACTCTTTTACTATAAAGTTCCTGGGACTAATTTGGTGTGTTTGAATGACATAATTTAACTTATTACTGAGAAGTATGTTGTTCTGCCCATAAATATTGGATTTGACCTAAAGATTGACTTTTCAATAGTAGACATGAGCAGATTAGACCAGAGTACACTTCACTCTAGAAATTGCTCTTTTCTTATTTTTTCTATATGGGGACAAGCATCAGGAAGCAGCTGGTTCATTATCTGTCACCACATAGTAAATTTTAGTAAAGGTAATATAAATAATAAAAACTTATCCTATGCAATTTCTGAAGTTAGAATTTGGGAAAGGCTTCTGGATCCACATCTGCCATTAAACACAGTTAAGATGACAGCCTTGTCCATAGTCATCAGGTTTCAACTAAACCTTGAGTATTTACTCTCAGGGTGCCTTATTTATGATAGGAGCTCTCAAGGTTTACCACAGAGGCCTTTATTCAGGCTTTCTTGAGTCCTTAAATGTAGTGTCTGGCTTTTCTTCATTGTTCCACACCCAAAAGAAAGAGGTTTTCTACCATTTCTGATTCAGTTTTAGATGTCACACAGTCTTTTCCACCTTAGTTCATTAGCTCACATGGAATCATTCATTCTATTCTACCTTCAAGGAGAAAGAATTTGAACTCTATTTCGAAAGAAGTTTCAAAGATTTTGTAGCCATATATAAAAACAACCATATTCTTCTATTTCATGACTCAGAATGAATTGTTTGGAAAATGATGGATCACGGTGTGTATCTGTGAGTCTGAGGAATGCATGTTACATGTTTTCCTTATATAGTGAAAGCTACTGTTAGACATCAGTTAACTGGCCAAAAATAAGGGAGGTTAACGATAAAGGTCATCAACAGGCCAGCTGTTCTGTTACCTAATTGTTGTATTTTCCACCATAGAATATAGTTCTCTTGGGCTTTCTTTCTGGACGAGAATTTCAGCAGTGATCCAGTGACTCTTCATGCTCACATGGCCTCTGAACAAACTTGTGTACATTTGTTGCATTCACTGCTTCTAGTTAGTAGTTAAGTGCTTATATGCCTCTTCCTTGCATATGTTTTCTGAGATTGGTCCTCAAGACACAAAATACAGACAAAGAAATGGAAAACTCAATTTTAAGTTTGGTTCTAGTTTTTGCAAAATTGTTTTCTACAAAAACATTATTAATTTCTGATTACCATCATCACACTACAAATCTTAGCCCATCAAAAAGTCTCATGGGAAGGTATTCCCTGTATGAAATTTATGAAGTTGTATGTTGTTTACAGAATCCTGTTACAATTGGTACAAAATTTACAGCCTAGCAGACTGTATTTTGAATTGGCATTTAGTTGATAATTTAAATGAAAAGTCACTTATTCTTCATCAAATAGTTGTATACCTACCATGTGCCACAACTATAATAAAAATTACATATGACTTCTCCTCTCAACGTGTTATTGTTTGATGGTAAAAACAGAATTTAATCTGATAGCCACCATTAATTACTAACATGGTAATTGTGGAATTATGAAAGATAAATTGTATTACCCTGGTTGATTTTGTTGTTTTTAATGTGACACAAGATATAGTTATCTGAGAAGAGGAACCTCAGTTGAGAAAATACCTCCATTATATTGCTTATAGGGCTTGTCTGTAGGTAAATTTACTGACTAATGATTGATGTGGAAGGTCCTAGCCCAATCTGGGTGGTTCCAACCTTGGGCAGGTGGTCTTTGAGTTTATACAAAAGCAAACTCAGAAAGCCACAGGGAGAGCCAGAAAGAAGCATTTCTCTAACATCTCTGATTTGCTTTCTGTCTTCAGGTTCCTGTTTTGATTTCCTACCCTGATTTCCCTTTCTTGATAAACTATAACTGTGAACTGATATAAACTTTTCTGCCTCAAGTTGCTTTTGGTCATGAAGTTTATCGCAGCAATAGACAAGTGCTACACACATTGTACTTAGGAACTCCCATCAAGGCTTTGTCTAGGACTGGGCATTTCAACTAAGTGTTGTACCAAAAGTTGCCTAGGGATAAAGAGACAGAGGGACTCAAAACCTAGAAAATGGGGCTTACAATTAGCTCCCTATGGAGTGAAAGTGGTGTGGAAGTGGGTGGCTGAATAAAATTAATCAAAAGAAGGGAACATATCTGATAGATAAGAGATATAGCATCTTAAAAAAAAAGAAGGATGCTGGAAAAAGTCAAATTATTCAATCTTAAAAGTGTGTAAAGAAACCTTTCTAAGTTCTACAAGTAAAAGTCAATTATTGACCATATACTGGGTTGGGGTGGTAGGGGTCAATTTTGTATCTGGTTGCATATCAGATTTTTTTTTGGTCAGATGTCATTGAATAATGGCTTACTAGTGTCTTAGCTAGAATTTTAATTGTTGTAATTAAACACCATGACCAAAAGCAACTTGAGAAGAAAGGGTTTATTTCAACATACAGCTCTGCATCACAGTCCAGAACCCATTGAAGGGAGGGCAGGAACTCAAACAGGGCAAAAACTTGGAGGAAGGAACTAACTGATGCAGAGACCGTGGAGGACTGCTGCTTACTGGCTTGTTCAGTTTTCTTTCTTATAACACCCTGCATATAATCCACAGTGGGCTGGGCCCTTCCACGTAAAAAACTATCAAGAAAATTGGTCACAGGCTTTCCCACAAGCCAATCTAATGGACAAAATTAATCAATTCAAATACTTTTTTTCAAAAATGACTCTATTGTATCAAGTTGTCATAAAATCAGCCACTGCAAATGGATTTCCTGGTAGGAAAGAAACCATAGATGTGGGAGGAGGGGGAGACTTGAATAATATTTAAGAAGTAAACTTAACATGATTTTAAAATAAAAATTAAGAAAGACTGATTTATTAGGGATGATTCCTAGGTTTTCTGGCCTGTGTAATAAAATATTCTGTTTGGAAATTTACTTGAATATGTAACAATAGAAAAGATAGAATGGATCCAGTTATGTGTCTAAGATGATAAGGGATCTTCAAGCTGACTTTCAGAAACCCAAGAACAGATGTCAAACAGATAGGTACATTATGAAGCTATGAGATAGAAGTAAAGCTAAGAGAAGAGTTTGTTCTGATGTTGTAGTCTATGCTAAATGAAAGGTCACATTGAAGCTTATACACATGTATCCACAGAAGGAAAACTAAGCTAATATGGAGAAGATAGTGCTAAAAATAATTATGGAATAAATAAAAATAATAACATGCATTGTAGTCAACCTCAGATTTAGAATTAGAAAACTGACATAAAGTAAATTAAACTCAAAGTATCTAAGGCAATAAATTTTAGAAACAAAAATAGTAAAGCCAACTAAAGAAGCAAAGGCAATACAATGCAATATGGTATTTCAGCATATGGTTTGACGACAAATAGATATTCCTTTCCCAAAATCAAAAGATCAGTCAGCAAACCTCTAGCCCTGTTAAGAAATAAAAAGAAGATGCAAATTACTATTACCAAAATTGAAAAGCCTACTTTACTAGATCCTATGGGTATTAACAGTAGCATGAACAATTCTACATTCATTTTATATATATATGTTTTTCAAGACAAGGTTTCTCTGTGTAGTTTTGGTGCCTGTTCTGGAACTCACTCTGTAGCCCAGGCTGGCCTCAAACTCACAGAGATCCTCCTGGTACTGCCTCCCGAGTGCTGGGATTAAAGGCGTGCACCACCACTGCCCAGCTACATCCACAGTATTAACAGCTTACATGAAATAAGTATATAATTTGGATAAAATAATCTTCCAACACACATACAAAAGAGAATTTGAATAAATTTTAGTTAATTAGGATACTGTATAATTATTAATATTGTAGAATATAATGTGCTCAAGTTACTGACTATTCTTCTAAATGTTAATGGAATAAATTCCACTAGTGGCCTGTCATGTCTTCTAGTTGAAAGAACCAGTGGAGTGCTTCCTAGCTCATCAAAAGATCAGCATTGCCTTAATACAGAAGTTACACAAAGACGTTACAAGAAAACTGTAGACTACAATGTCTCATGAACCTAGATGCACACTTCTCAAAACACTGGCATACAAAATCCTAGAAAGTACAAAATATATGTGTACTCAAGAAATACTTATCTTAACCAAAGAAAGCTGATTTAGCATTCAAATACCAATTAATGTAATTGATCACGTCATCAGACTAGTGAAAATTCTTATGATTGCATTAACATATGCAATATAAGGTTTTATTTATATAAAGTCCATTAGAAACTAAAAGGCTAGGGCTAAGAGAAACTTCCTCATTTTGTGAGAGAAACATGAATATCCGTGATTTGGGGTATCAGTAGCTATCCTAAAACCAACACCCTATGTGAGGGATGTCTGTACTATCAAAAACAAGTGAAATTTGACATAAATATGTTTACTATCATTTTATTGTAAATCTCTAAAGTGAGATATTAAGGCATATATCCAGAAAAGCATGAAGGAAAGTTTTAAAAACTCAGAAGATATCAAAGGAATAGAGAAGAGAGACATCTTATGTTCATATATGAAAGTCCAAAAGACTTGAGAAATTCAGTGTAAACCAAGTTAAAATCCCACTGAATTATTTTAAGAATTAGCAAACTGATTATACTGTTTACATTGAGAAAAAGGACTCTTAGTAGCAATCAATATTGAAGAACAAAGTTCAAGAGCAGATGTTGTATAACCTGGAGACTCACTGTAAAGGTAATCATCACAGTTTGGGGATACAGATGAAAGAGTAAAAAGTAGGTGACTGGGACACTCTTGACACCTTTTAAGTAGACCTATTTGAAAATAGGGAGCTGATCTGTGGCAGAAGAGTAAAGGGAATAACTACAATATCACACCCTGACAAGCGGCTTTGGGGACAAATAGATATAAGCCCTTCTCACCCCAAAAGAAGATGGACATAATTGTTACACCTTTCAGAAATTTGACTCAAGTGAATCATGACATAATAGAAAATGCTAAACTAAAATCTTCCTAGATTATGACATAGGGGAAAACCTAGATGACCATTTGCATGCTAATACTTTTAAAGACAATAATTTTAAAAGTATGACCCTTTAAAAGTATGAAAGAAATAATTGAAAGTGAAAGCTCACCCAACTTTATAATTTTGCTTTGCAAAAAGGAAGTGTCAAGAGAATGTGACAATCTAATGCAGACTGGGAAAAAAAGTTTCACAAGAAACATCAAATGAAGACTATCTTTAAATTTTTAAACAGAAGTCTTAAAACAACAGTAAGATAAAGAATAAACCAGTCAAAAGGGGAAGAAAGTCCTGCGTCCTAAACATACACTTCACTAAAGATGATATATGGGTGATGAAGTATATAAAGAGATATTCAACATCACATGTCACCAGGGAAAGGAAAAGAAAACAATGAAATGCCACATCCCTCTCATGACTTTTGCAATATCTCAGACCACACCAAACACTGGACAGGCTATGAAGCAATAAGAATTCTCAATTATTGCCTGTGGGAATCCAAAATGGCACTTCCATTTTGGAAGACAGTTGGGTTGTTTATCTTATAAAATTAAGCAAACTTTTCTTTAACTCAGCAATCTTGATCCTCAGTATTTACCCAAAGGATTTGAAAGCATGCTCATACAAATGCTGCAAACAGAGATTTAAAGAGGCTTTGTTATTTTTTCAATTGTGAAGCAATGAAAATATTTCTCAGCAGGTAAGTGAGTAACCAATGGCACTTCTAGACAATGGGATACTTTTTTACTAAAAAAAAAAAGAGGGGGGGGGTTCAAACTACAATAAGATCCGAGGGTAATTTACATCCATTTTGCCTGTGAAAGAGGCATTTAAGAAAACTATCGATACAGTAAAACTCCATGACTTCCAGAGATCGATCGGGGCAATGAAACTTTTCCATATGGCTCTATGATTTGAATATTTGATATTTGAAAAATCAATTCATAGTTTGATTCTTTTCACCAAAAATGAACTCTGAACTAAGGGTGATAATGATGTGCAGAATCCTAGATTGTAGCAAATGTATCATTGTAATACAATTTGTTGCTTTTAGAGCAGTTTTTCTGGAGGCCAGGGAGATATTGGAGCTCTATTCTTTTGAGTCAAATTTGGTTTTGTAGACATTAACATTGGTCTTAAAAATAAATTTTATTATTTGAAAATTTTTCTACAAAAATAAGTGAGAGGTTTAACTCCAAACCATTGACAAGTAGCTGGTCATGATGTCAAATGTCCATAATCTCAGCACTTGGTTAATGGAAGTAGGAGAATCAAGAATTAAGGTCGTCTTTAACTACATTTTATTAGAGGCCAGCCTGGGCTACATGAGACCCTGTCTCAAAAAAATGTGTGAACAATAAGCAAGGGTGACGTAACTAGCACTTTGAGGAAGTAAACACACACACACACAGACACAGACACCAGGTTAGTATCATTCGAGTGTCTAAAGCTCTGCAAAGATAGAATCTAGGTATTATAAATGATATTTTCTGAATATTTATTTTTGTAAGAAAACTTACAAGCAACCAAACAAGCAACTTCACAATTTTTTTTTAAAGTGCTAACCCTTTGTTTAGAAAATACCAAGTGGTAGTAGAAAAATGTCATTAGGAGTCATTTTATTGCTATGTTCTTATGTATTTGGTTTTCCCCTATGCCCATGGCATATTTAGTTTTAATTTCTTGGGTGTCAAGTATGGGTTCCATCTCATGGAGTGGGCCTTAATTCTAACCAGAAAGCAGTTGGTTGAGCCCATAACATTTACGCCACTATTGTGCCATATTATACATTGCAGGTAGGGCACTGTTGTAAATAGCAGGGTTTATAGCTGGGTTGGTGGTTACCTTTATCCTCTAGTAGTGTGCAGAGCACCTTCCAGTGCCATGAATGCTTCTCACTAGAGACTAGCTCAACTTTTTAGTGTTTGATGAGATATGTAAATGTTGTCTTCAGCAATAGGGCTTTACCGCCAGTTTTTAGAGAGCAAACAATAAATAGCCTTGCTAATAGCCTGTGATGTTTGGGGGTTTCCATGGGCCCCTTTGTCCAATGACTCAACAAGATATTACCCATTCCTGACACTGGAAATTTTACTTGATGGTGTAAGATATCTAGTTGGGACACTGTCTCTCTTGTTATTTGGTGACTCCATTTAGATTTTTCTAATATATGCACATGTTTTAGAGAGTTTCTCACAGCAGTAGGTTTCCATGTGGTTTTTCAAATGGCCTTTAGTGTTAATTGTCCTTCCCATTTTTCCTCCTTTACTCTTTTCTTCCACCCCTCCCCATTTAACCCTATTCTAATTTCCCCCTTTCTCTCTATAACAATATATTCTGTTTCTACAGGAGACCTTCTTCTGCCCCCTACTCCCTTACTAAGTGCCTGACCTCAGTGGTTATTGCAATTGTAGCTTTCATAACTATGTCTTAAAAGCTAACATCCACACATAAGGTAGCTTACAATGCTTATGCATTATTCACTATGCTGTCTTTATATAAATGAACTCAATGCAAAAGTTTTAATCAACAACATTAATAGAAGATAAAGATAAATTCTATCAAAATACATCTAAATATTAACCCTCTTCCACATATTGGTGATGCTTTTTATTTATTTTCCAATGCATACATTTACCTTAAAATATTTTATATAATATAAATTAATATTTTACAGCAATCTGTCTTTATAATAATAAGATAAAATGCTATAAAACAGGTTAATTTTGACTAGTCTTTTGAAAGAACTTAATCCTAGATGGTTCTTAAATGTCAATATATGACTAATAGGAAAAGAGAACAGGGGAAGCAGGAATTCCAGAATTAGAAAACAGAGTGAAAGCACTGTGCTCCAAAAACGTGTGGCTTGTTTGGGAACTAGTAAGCAATTCTGTTCAATTATACTATTAAAAAGACAGCAGTCGAGACAGGATGAAAATGAGCGTGAGCAAACTGCAAAGAAAGGTGTCCAGAGAGGGAATTAGTTCTGTATTCTGGAACAACTAGTGGGAAGTTGCTGCACCAGGCTGCAGTATGGTCTCAGCCCTGCATTGTAATGGCAAGCACTTGATTAGGAAATACTTAGACAGATTCAGAAATGCATTTCTGAAAATTGCATTTACTCACTTTGCCTGAGAAACAAATTCAGTGATGGGTGGACATGAATCATGAGAGGAATACAGTAAGAGGAAGGGCAAATGCAGAAACAGGAGAAAGCTTGCTTGCAATAATTCTGCTTTGTTGGAAGTTTGCAAATGGGACAGTTGATTGAAGGCCCTGACTCCCACCTGGCAATATCTTATCAAATAGACAGGCATGCTTCAGTCGGGAACAGCCATTGAAAGGAAATTATATGGCAATCAACTCCCAAATTGTTCTGTTTTCTGACAAAAGAATATGGGAAAAAAACCAAACATTTATGGACTGAACCATATTTAATATATTTAATATTTTAGATAGCTCTTTACAAGTTCTCATCAATGAGCAATGTTTGTAAAGGTTTATTTACAAATAACAGGAATTTGTAAAAAGCTAAGGCAATCTCTATTAAATCCTGAACTGCCCCATTCTTCTAAGTTAACGAAGACACCTACTTGAGAACAGAAACTGCAATCTTCCTGTTTGGACATTATTTCATTATTATGAACATGAATAATATTTTGACATGCAAGAAACTTAATATACTGATTAAATACCCCCAAAATGTATCCTCCTAAAATTTATGTATAAATTTTAATGTCCTACATTGTAGTAAATAACAAAAAATTATTTAGATAAACAAAATTGTAATTGTGTTAATCTCTCACTCCTTATGACCAAGAGTAGGTCAAGGGAAACACAAGAAACCTATAGTTTCCATTCTGCTCATTTAGTTTATGCTCTTAAGGCAACATGTTTTATAGTATGTGTATTGATTGCAGTTAAAACAATAGCAGGAATAGAAAAATAAATGTTTTAATAATACTGTAGAGAACTCCAGGGAGAAAATGCAAAGACCACCCCTCCAAAAAGAGCCTTCACAATACTGTTTTCCAAATACAGTGTTTCAGAATATCATTATGAAGGTGTCCCACTAAATACCTAGATAACAAACATTGAGATGATTACTTTTTGCTTATAAAAACATTGGTATACAATTTATTTGATCAGATGGAGCATAAAAAGTCAGTTGGTAAAACTGTCTAGAAATATTAATATTATTAAATGCAGAAGAAAAGAAGATCTCTCAAAAAGGCATCTCATAAATACTGGTTATTAAACTCTTGTACAAAATTATACCTACATTGGATCCTTTTTGCAGCGGGTGAATGTGTATTCTCTTCTTGTGGGGTGCCTTCCTAGCTCTACTTCTAATGCCACTTCAATATACAATGTGCCGTTTTATTACTTTGTGCTAGTTAAGTTGTAGTTATGTAAGACTGATGATAAGAAAAGATGTTTCAGGAATCATGTGAATCAACAATTGGCAGATTTCCTTGGATAACAACGTTCATGTGAAATACAGACACACTGCATAGTTATTGGAAACCTGGTAACATAACCACCCACTCTTGACGTAGTGCCACAGACCATAAAATTTGCATATGTACTACTCTGAGGATGTAGATTGGAATTTGAAGATTTATCTGCTTGGGTATCCCTCTCTAAGTCTTCAAAGTAGACTGTAATCCTACGTCAATGCAGCAGAAAGAACATTGCTTAACATAAAGTTAACTATGCTATTAGAATTAAACAATTATATAATAAGAATAGACCCCAGATATTATGCAAACCAATTATGAATGAGGAAAATGAGACTCTGAAAGAATGAGATGATTTATTCAAAGTCAGATAGACAATGACAAAGCAGAATCTCTGATTCAAATGCTTCCACCTCCAGTCCAGTGTTCCTCTTCTAAGGCAGGGGTGACTTGGGGGAGCCTATGTTTGAACATCTTGTGCAAAATGAAAAAGCTTGATAAGAGCAATGGCTTACACACACACACACACACACACACACACACACACACACTAGTCCATGAAGTTTGGCGTTCCACATGGTAACTCAAAGCCTACTTAGAAGTGGAAATTCCATGATGGAGGCCAGCTAGAGCTTAGGGCCTCATTGGAGTTCTAGGTAGTATTTTATTAAAAGAAATAATGGCTAAATAAAAATTTGAAGACAGAAGTTAATGTAGACCAGTTTGTGAATTCTATAAAATGCAAAATCATTTTGTATGTTTGTTAATAGAAATTTACTTGCTTGAGCCACGCAACTTGGAGCCATTTTGAATATGACAGGGTTTTTATTTTCATTTGTTCTTAGGGGTGGACCTATGACAGCAAATTTGGAAAGCATTGTTGCATATATTTTCTTTCTCAACTGAGTTGTATACTAACACTGAGAAACTCTTACCAAGTTCTAGGCACTGTCCCATCAGCCTTCATATATTAAATCATTTAATCCTTATATCAATTCAATGAAATATAGATGCTGATGTTATCTTCATTTTATAAATTAAGAAATTTAGCCCAGAGAGATTAGCTCATTTATCCATTATCACATAACTAGCAAGTGTTCTGATGTTGATACAGGATCCATTGTAACATGACATATGATATACCAGACATTGCTCTCTGTACATGGTGTACAGAAAATTTGTTCTCTTTAAAGAAGACATTTCTCTGTCACAGTCCTTAATACCAGTGATGACCACTGAGTTAGTAACTTGTGCAAATGACCTGCATTAAGAGGAAACAGCTAAAGCACAGATATGATTACTATGTGATCAAAAATGTTATACAATAATCAGTTTGCTTACTGAGACTCAACTTTTTTAAGCATATAGAAAAATGAATGAAAGTAGCAAACAATGTTTGGATGTGGGTTTAAAACTGATAAAATTTATATATATTAATAGCTCTTGCAGCACAAGTATATTAGCTATAACAGACTCATCAAAGCACTGGTAACAGGATGCCTGCAAGCCAAGTATAGAGCAAACAAGTCCTGACAATAAAGGAGACATATGCAAAAGGAGTTGGAGGAAGCCTCCCTCACTAGGGTAGACTTCAGAATCCCGTTGTGGCTGTAGCATTCACTTTATCCTCCAACCTAGAAAAAGCCTCCTTTTCCGAAACCTCCGGGTGCTGAGGCTGTGCACTCCCCCAACTCTTCGGAGACATCCCATTAAGAATGTCATCATTTAATAGTGTTTTCTGCATTGTACATACTCCTTCCTACTGTAAGAAATCCATTTCTTTTTCATTTTTCAATTGTTGCATATTATCTATAAAAATGTCAATATTGCCAATCACATATCCCCAAACTTTCAAAGGATACCTGCTGCCATTTGTCAGTTTTACTATAACTTTATGCTGACATACTGTACCGGTCTTGGTTCAAATGTAAATGTTGCTATATCATTTCTGTAGGCTCTCCCTGGGAGTTTCCTCTCAAGTACATATCTAATTCTCCCACTCTGCAATTAAAATTATTCACTTTGTATTATTTGGTCTTACAAAATCCCGTTTATTTCCTCAGAATGTAGTGTTTTAGCTTCCACATTTTGTATACATACTCAGATTTCCATCTGAGTTCTTGCCACAGGTAGGTATAAGTACTCATCAGCCAAGTCAGATTAGTTGTTACCTTCAACATTTTAAACTACAGTCATCCCATGTTTTGTAATTATTTCTTCAAGAGTCTTATCTCTCCTTTAAACTGTTTACTTTATAGGCCTCAGATTCAGGATGGCAGACCATTCTTTTGTATAGTTGCATATATTATTTAACAGTTTATGTACAACCCATAAGAAGTATTTCATAAAAACATAAAAGACTTCATTGCAGGTCCAGGATTCCAGGCCTCACTGGAGCAGTTTTTCCAATGTGGGACAACTCTCTTTTAGTTTTGTCTCCTTTTTATCTAGTCATTCTCCAGTGTCCTATTAAAATTGAAATTCCTTTAGTCACTGCAGTCCATTAGAAGTAGAATACATCATTCATCTCTCCTTTGGCAGATTACAATTAGTAAATGCTGTTTCACATTTAATTGAATGAACCATAAAGGAACATAAGGTTTTCAAGAAGTCTGAAAAAATTGATTGAGACCCTATTTTTTGTACCTGAGGAGATGATAATCAATAATCAATCTTAAGGTTAATATGCTGTAATAGCTGAATACTGTGTTAAAGTGGCAACCAAATCAGCAATTAAAAAATACTAAATATGATTTTGTAATAATTACTGCTTATATGCTTTACTTTATAACTGTTTATAACTAGATGAGCTTTATATTATGATTTAATCTCTGGATCATTGTGTGTATGCTGTGGTATGCTGTGTGTGAGTGTATGTGTGTGTGTGTGTGTGTGTGTGTGTGTTTGTGTGTGTATGTATATGTGTATGATTACAAAGTGATTAGCCTAAGACCTTTCACATCTTAGCACAATGCTCTACCAGTGAAGTATATTCCTTTTGCCCTCCTAGGTCTATTTTAAGGATACAAAGTACAGAGTCAAGTACCGGGTTGAATATATTTAAAGATTCTAGAAAGCAGAAGTGAGGTTATCACCAGTAGAAGAAATATTTCTAAAAAGAGTTGCCAAGTGAAGCAACACAGTCCAATTTGGTAGACTAAGCTATCACTCAGAATGAGAAAGGAGTTCTTTATTCTACAGCTTGGTCCAGCAACAATAAGCAACTTACTAGTCAGACTACAAGGACATAAGCCAACAGTTATGATAATTATTATACTCAATTCATATAAAGAATATGTAAATAATGTAAGTCATATAACTGTTTTACACTGTGGCTGTTATGGTCTAAAGGTTTATGTGAACCCAGACTCAATTGTTGAAATCTTAACTCTCAGTGTGATGAGGTAGGGGCTCTGGAAAGCAATTATGTCATGAGGATAGAGCTGTCAAGAATGGAGTTAGCGCTCTAACAAAAGAGACCTCAGAAAGCTCTCTTGTGCTGTTTCTACAGTGTAAAGCCATGCAAAGGCCAATGTGGGCAACCAGGGAGTGCTCTTACCATGCTTTTACCATTGTCTCCTTCCTATTGTTTATTAACCACCCACTCTTGTTACTTTGATATGGCCATGAGAAAGGACAGCCACTCCTGCATGTCAATATCTTTATAGTATAATTTTTAAAAGTTTATATACTTTAGTGTAATATAATAAAGTATATTCAGTGATTAACTTAGTCAATAAACATTAGTTAAGAAGCATATTTGGTGGTGAAGATGTAGTGACTTACAAGACAGAATCTGTACTCACAAATAAAGCAATTCTGGACAGTTTTTAAGAGTCATGAGGAAAGAAAATTAATTGACAACATAACAGAGAGGAAAACTTCTGATAGTAGAAATAAGTGAATAAATCTAGGCATGGTGGCACATGCCTTTAATCTCAGCACTTGAGAGGTCAGAGGCAGGCAGATCTCTGTGAGTTGGAGGTCAGCCTGCTCTACAAACTGAGTTCCAGGGACAGCCAGGGCTGTTGCACAGAGAAACCCTGTCTCAAAAAAAAAAAAAAAAAAAAAAAAAGATGAAGAAGGAGGAGGAGGAGGGGGGGGGGGGGAGGGAGAGAGAGGAGGAGAAAAGAATGGATGGAAAGAAGGGAGGGAGGTAGGCATTAAGGAAGGAAGTCAGGCAGGCAGGCAGGAAGTCAGGCAGGCAGGCAGGAAGGCAGGCAGGCAGGCAGGAAGGCAGGCAGGCAGGCAGGAAGGAAGGCAGGCAGGCAGGCAGGAAGGCAGGCATTAAGGAAGGAAGGCAGGCAGGCAGGCAGGAAGTCAGGCAGGCAGGCAGGAAGGCTCATCAAGCGACCTTGCGGCGACCAACTGACAGGCACTGCACTTCTGCACTCCTTCTCTTGCTTCCTTGGATTTTGAACACTGTCTTGGGCTGTTCCTCACTTTCTCACCTTTTCTTACTCTCCGCCTTTCTCAATTTTTATCTTACAGCAGAATGGAAAGAAAGTGCACCAGAATAGCTTTCCACATCATCACTCCTGTGCTCCCATCTGATGGTTTGTTTTCTGTTATAATATGTCATGGGTGTGGTGAACTGACTCCCATGATGAGATACATGGTCTGTGGCCTTTAAGTTCATGCCCAAATGAGAGTGTTCTTACTCCCGTCATGCTAGTTATAGAGTGGAAATTACTTCCTCCCTGGAAACTAGTTGTGTTCCAAAAGAGGTGAGATTTAGAGAATTCAGATAAATACTGCCAGTCTTTATTTAATTGTATGAAATTATATTTATCTTATGTTTTGTAAACATTATGAAAACATTTTAGCTTTATAGAAAAACTAGAGATTCACATATTCTTCTCTCTGCCTAATTTTCCCAATTTTTAATATCTTACATTAGTGAAACATCTCTACTATAGTTCACAAGCCAATGCTGAGTCATTACTGTCCACTTAATTTCAGAGATACATTCCTTCACCCTTTGTGCTGCAGAGTTCTAGGAGTTTTCAAGTGTGTATAAAGTATAAAATTTAATGAATACCCATTATCATCGTTTTCTTGAATAGCATGTCATATCAAATCCAGTAAAGCCCATGTTTTTCTCTTTGATTATTTTCTGTGGCTTTTATGGTGTGTTTGTAGCACTTGTTTTATATATATATATATATATATATATATATATATATATATATATATATATACACACACACGTATATATATATATATACACACACACACACATGTACATATATATGTCCTTATGCTAACTTGGAGGGGAAATGTATGATCTGCTTAGTTTTGTTGCATTGTTTCAAATATGAATGTTCAATTGTTCAGTATATACTGTTTTGATTCTTCTAGTCTTATCTTTAATTTATATAGCGTCAATTCACTGTGTTTTGATTCAGTGATACACTGGTTATTTAAAACAAAATTTGGTATTTTATAATCTTTAAATCTAGTCACAAAGAATGGAGGTGAGACTCAGCAATTGAGTGCTTACTGCTTCTGGAGAAGGTCAAAGGTCGGTTCTCAGCGCCTATGTCAGATGGCGCACAACCAACTGTAACTCCAGCTGCAGCGGCTCCAAAGTTCTCTGCTCACCACAGGCACCAGCATATATGTAGTACACATTGTCACACACACACACACACACACACACACACACACACACGTAAACATACACACACATACACACACATACATACACACATACACACATATACACACACATACACACATACACACACATATATACACACATACACACACATATACACACACACACATACACACACACATACACACACACACACAAATAAATAAAAATAAATCCCTTTTAAAAACTCAGTTTCAGGTGTCACAAACAAACCTGACTGGTTTAGCATGGAATTGCATTGATTCTACAGAAGTCAGGAAGAGACAGATTAGTATTTCCTTTTTTCACTTTCCACTCCAATCATTAGTATTTCTTTTTTTCCAAATAGTTATGATGTTCTCCTTTCTAATTTTCTAAGTTGGAAGCTTGGGTTGGTCATTTCCTATGACCAATCTTTCTTAATGCATACAACCAATGCTTGAAAAGCTCTCACTGTGACCCACCACTATTTCAATGAAAATATTCATTTCATTCAATTCAAAAACTTCTAATTAATATGGAGAAGTCATGATAGGTCCACACTATCTGAAGTTGTGTAATCTCCTTTTGTTTTCTATCTGTCTTTCTGATATTCTGTTCATTTCCAGATTAATTATGTTTTGATTTCAGAGTATATTTCACATGGTTTTCACTTTAAAAAAAATTGAAATGTACTTTCTCTCCCCAAATATATTCAGTTTTGATGAATGTCCCAACATGTGAGCTTGTGAAAAAAAATGTTGTATGCTCTTGTGTGCTGAAGTACATTATAAATGAAATTAGATTGGGTGATTTATAGTGCCTTTCAGCTCAATGATATGTTTCTGATTTTGATTTTTCCCTTGGCTGAATCTGTCAATTAGCACTAAAAAGTTAAAGTATTTTAATAGTAAATTTATTATTTTTTCATGCAATTTATTATTCTTTTTAATTTCATTATTACCATTTACTAAAACCATAATGGTTTACAAACAAACAAGAACCCATTTTTTTTTCCTGAGGAAAGTCTAGGGATATTCTGTTGGGTTATAATTCAAAGTGTCATGTGAATGAAATCCAGGTGCTGGACAGCCTAAGTGCTTAAATGGAGGCTAAGGGAAGGATTTGCTTCCAGAATAATTCCATCTGTTAGCTCATTCACCTCATTCTAACTGTAGGTCAAGATTGAGGCTTGGGGAAGGAGATACCTTCATGATGTTCTACTTGTGATTCTGTCTGCTATCTTCAATCTTTAGGCTGAGGTCTCCACTCTTCAGTGACAATAATCAGGGAACTCTCTCTGGTCCTGTGGATGCCAACATCCTTTCTAATGTAGCCTTCTTTAATCCAGCAGCTGTTCTTCAAGTTCTCTCCTTGTTTAAAAATCACTGTTCCCTCTTCTTTTACCAGTTCGACAAGTGTCCTACTGTTAAGACCTTAAGTGATTGTATGGCATGTATGTGAGTAAAATCTCTATCAGAAGGCTCAAATGTATAGTTCAAATGACAGGGGATTTGCTTGCATGCATGAATCCCTGGGTTCAATAGTTAACACAACAGCGGATTAAGTTAACAAAATCTGCATCTTAAGGTTAAAATAATCATGGAAATGATAACTCATCAAATTTACAGGTTATGAGGTCAAATAGAACATATCTAGTTGGCAATTTAAAAAATTCTCCATGCCAAATTATTCAGTTACATTTGAGCTTTTTAGCATACATCATTATTTCTGAATTAATGTCTATGATTGTTCAGAATTTTCCTGTCATCTGGTGTCCTATTTTCATTTTTAATAAAAGATGGGAAGCTCTTTAGTGATGAAATAATATATTAAGTAACTGTTGGGCACCAGCTTAGAAGCAATGGACACAGGATGCACAAGACCGTCAAGAGAGACTCACAGAACAGTATACAATAATTGGAAGAACTATGGAACCTCTGAAGGATGTGAAAGAGGAACTGCTAATCTAATGAAATAGACCTAAAACTTGGGTAATTTAGACTGCGTGACCATGGACACAAACACATAATATCAATCTTTATTAGTAATCTACAAATGTATTCAAACTGTATTTAACAAGTGTTGTTTTTATTTCAAGGAAGGGGAAAACTAGTTGCCTAGCTACCGAGAGTTTTGGAACACTGCAATTTATTATTCTTAGCACCAGATTTTGATGCCTTTTAAGACACATGTTCATTTAGGATTATTGTTCCTTCCAGAACAAGGACACTTTTATTATTGTATAATGGCAATTTTTATCCTTGACAATCATCATTGGCCTTGACTTAGCTCTATGTGAAATAAATACAGTCATTTCAACTTTATCGTTCTCCTTCCCTCTACTTTTAATCTATGGATTCATTTACTTTAAAAATGAATTTCTTGTAGACAACACATTGTTGAATCTTTCAAAAAGATACACTCAGATTTTTTTAAAGATTTTGTGTGTGTGTGTGTGTGTGTGTGTGTGTGTGTGTGTGTGTGTGTGTATCTGTGTCTGGACATGTTTATGTGAGTACAGGCACCTACAGATGTTAGAAGAGAGCATCAGCTTCTATGGAGCAAGCTGGAATGAAAAGTACTTGTGAGACATGGATGTTGGTGTTGGAATCCAAGCTTGGGTCCTCTGCAAGAACAGTATGTGCTCTTAACCACTGGTCATTTCTTCAGCCTGACTTTGTCTTTTAATTGGCATTAAAAAAAAAAAACAATTAATTGTGAAGCAAAAAAGACTTACCTCTTGAAGGACAACTCATTTTCTTAAGTTATGATGCATTCATTCATACTCTTTTTAATATATATTTTTGATTTATGTGCATTGGTGTTTTGACTGCATGAGGATGTTGAATACCTAGGAACTGGAGTTACAGACACCTGTGAGTTGCCATGTAGATACTGAGAATTGAACCTGGGTCCTGTAAAAGAACCTGGGTTCAGTGCTCTTAACTGCTGAGCCATCTCTCCAGCCCCTCATTTGTGTTCCTATATTTACATATAAGAAATGTTTTATAATCTAGCCTAACTGAATATAATTTAATTTCTATTATGGCCAATTTAATTTTTTTGTTAATTGAAAACATTTAAATAGCATATTCAGAATTGTAATTTTTTCAAATTTATAATTTTTATGTATGTAGATTTATAATGCATGGATGCCAGAAGACAACTTTGCAGAATTGGCTCTCTTCTACGTTTACGTGAATCCCAATAACTGCACGTAGGTTGCCAGGCTATACTTTTTAAGTGTTGAATAGTTTTACCCATCAAGCTGTCTTGCCATCCCTACTTAGACATAATTTGATTTTTCGTTAATTTATTACTTGTGTTAGTAAATCAATAAAATGCAAAGTTGTGCCCACAGCTTGAAAGAGTTGTTAAATACAATAGAGTACAGTGCTTAAGGAAGAATATTAGGAAAAATACTCAAATGTCAGAAAGTAGAAAGATGAGCACCAGAGGCTGGGATATGAGCCAGGGCCCTGCTATGGAAGTAGTCTCAGGGGATCAGGAGATGACCTGTCCAGATCATTTACATGGAAAGTCAATATCACGAATAGGACTATGCAAATGTTAAGGAAATGTATTGAATGGTAAGAAATTTAATGATAAATGAGATGAATGAGAGGGGGGTGTTAAGGGTTGTCTGCGAGGTCAGATTCAATGATAGGTCAAATGCTAACGAATTAACTAAGAGTAAACAGAAGCAGAACAGAATAAAAGTAATTAGCTCTGTAGACTATACAGGACAGATGGCTAGATATTTCTATTGATATTTGAATTAAATGTTTTTTTTTAAATTAAATGGTTTTTAAAGTTCAGAGAATAAGTGTGGATCAAAAGCTCTTTGAAAGCTATAAGCACAAAGTTAGAGATTCAGCCTGTGAAGACCCCAGAAAAGAAATAGAAGGCAAAGACATAGGAAGTTACAAACTTATTAGTCATTAGAACGTAATTTATAAGATTAAGACACTTTTTCAGTGACAATAATTAGACTGAGCCATTCTCACACACTCCCATTTCTAGCAATGATGCTATTTTGAAATATAGTCAGAAGCTTGTTCTGATGCCTAAGAATTCAACAGTGCAACCATACAGGTTAGGGTTAAACAAAATGGTTGTAATGGATATAACACTTATAAAACTATCCAAACTTACCCATATCGGAAAGTTCCTGATACTTGATGAAAAGACTATATACAACAAACTTAAAAGTTATTATGGTATTAAGTGGAGACAAACAGAGCATTTCCTCTAAAATCAAGAATGGGCCGAGGATACCTACATTCCTTTTCTTAATTAATATAATGCTTGAAGCCCTAGCTGATGTTATGAGAGCCTACGATCCCACCAAGAACTGTGGTCCTCTTGTGCTTCACAAGACAAATACCATATCCCTCAGCATTTTATAGTTCCAGAATCCTACAAGATCCACATACTACCTGTACTTGATTTGAAGGACAATGGGGCAAACTTGTTTATATCTTTCAGTGAAAAAACTGTGACAATCCAGTCTACAAACTCTGTTACTACTTTCACACATTCCCGTAAATGTATTGAAGTTCTTCTCTTCAAGCTATGGCCTAGGTTTGAAGTTAATATCACCCATGTTTATTCAATAGGAATTGAGGAAGTGTGTGTGTGTGTGTGTGTGTGTGTGTGTGTGTGTGTGTGTGTGTGTTATATTTCAAGGACATCTCAGAAGTTCCAGCATCACTGACATTTGTGATGCTATATCTAAAAAATATCAAATAAATATCTGGAAGCTCCAGGACTCCAGGCACCAGGATCACAATTTGTAGTAACATTTACATTTGTCTCCACAAAATCTAAAGGTGGTCTCTTCCACAGTCCATGGGCTTTGACCAGAACCAATGGTGCAAATTTCACTGGTGTCATTGTGCTTGTCCCACATGTACTCTAAAAGGATTCCTTCTTGGTTTGTAACCAAAACACAGCATTTTTCCAGTACCATACACAAGAGCATTACCATGCTCATTTCACAGGACCTGGAGAAGATAATTCTCTATTTTCTGTAGCTTTAGAATGAGAATGATGGATGTTTCCCTAACACCTGTCATCACCCATTCCTGTCTTGTACTTGCAGACAGTTCTACAGACTGTGCATCAGCATAACCATGATTATTGCCATAACATTATCAAAGTTCCACAAGTGCTTGCTTCTGTAGGGCCTGATGACATATACATTTAGAAGTTCACATCATCTTAAACTATGGACTACTACATTCATGAGTCACTTCAATATAGATCATCAAGACACTCATAGACTCTTTGACATTGGTTATACCTAAATATTTCACACGGACACTAAACTTTTAAGTCATCTGCAGTCAGATGAAGGATCAACTGACACTTTATATTTTTTTAAATGAAAAAAATTGTTCTCATACAAAGGATACTCAACAAAATAAGAGAAGTGTTTCATTATATGTGCAGAAATCACTAGAGGGACCTAAGGTTCATGGAAAGCCAAGGAACTATGATACCTCCAGAGAGAATAGACTGATTCTCCAGGAAAAGATCGCAATTGTAAGGAAATCTACAAAATGCTTGAAAAAAGAATCCAAATAAGGAGGTTAGAGAATCTCAGTGACACCCAAGAGGATGTGGATAGGTGACACAATGAAATGAGAAAAACAAAACAAAATAAAAAAGAAAGCAACAGAAAAAAAATAAGGAAATAAAAAAGAAGAATTGAAGTACATAGCTATATTAAAATATTTAAGACACCATTAAGAGAACAATTATTTATATTACAGAAACTCTAGGAGAACACACATCCAGAAAGACATTTAACAAAATGAAAGCTAAAGAGTCCCCCCACATCTTCAAATTTGGACACAGACAACCAGATCCAAGGAGCTCAAAGGATCCTGACTAGACTCAAAGAAGACTGTCTCCAGCATAATTCTATATTCAAAATGTGAAAGTACAGGACACATGGAACTCTAAAACCAGTGCAGGAAAAATTGCCACTAATAACTGAAACCTCATTAGACTGGCAGCAGATGTTTCCACAGCCTTCCTACATGGAATGGAATGATATATTAAATCTCTGATTTTTTTTAAACAGCCAATCAAGATTAGTATAATCATTCAAACCTATCATTTGTAAATAAAAGAGAAGTAAGTTTTTCTAGAAAAGCAAAAACTGACAGAATTCACCACCACCAGACCAGAGTCCTTCACTGTTCTGAAAATATACCACTGTACAAATTCATAGATAGAACAAAAACATGGAAGAGAAAGAGATTAAAGCCTTGAATAATCGGAGAGGCACTAATCTACAAGATAATTAATTGATGTGGGAAGAAATGAAGGATACATGAAACAGTTAAGACAACAGTAAAATGGCTTGGCATGAGAGCTCACACCTGTAATCTCAGGACTTGGAAAGCAGAGTCCAGAGGATTCTGAATTTGCTGCCAACCTGGGTTATATGGCTAGATATATCTTATCAAACAGAAAAATAAAACAACAAAATGATTAAAGGAAGCTTAAATTTGTAGATAATAACCTTGACTATCAGAACATGTAAGTCACCAATCAAAAGACAGAGATTCACTGAATGAACAACAGTAACAAAAAAGCAAGACCCAGTTATACAACTATCTGTTGGAAACCCACTTCACTGGCAAAGACAAGCATGGGTTGAAAGCGTTGGAGAAAGTTGAGCAATGTAAAGAAGCATAAAGTGATGAGGGTTATAATATGATAATAAAGCAATCAGCAGGGTATGCATTAATTATAAATACATACACACCCAACAGTAGACTACACAATACATAAAGCAGACACTCATAGACCTAACAGTAGAGATTCAGTGCAATGCTAGTGAGTTGGAGACGTTAGCATCTGATTTTCATAGTAGGAAAATATTTCAAACAGAAAATCAGCAAGTATGAATTAGAATTGAACCATACTATAGAATAAAAGGACCTAAGCAGGTATTTAGAAAATATTTGAACCAACAGCAGCAAAATATACATTTTCTTCATAAGGACATAGAACATTCTCTGGAACAAATAGTATGTTAGGTTACAAATCACATACCAATACCTTAAAAAAAAAGGAATTAGTATCATGTGTCTTTACAGAGCCTGGTGAAATCAATGAAAAGTGTGAAACTAAAACAGGAGTAATATTGTTATTAAGGAGCCATATCATCATATATTATTACTAAATATCCATGCCTTACGAGAATAAGTTTGTTTCCTAAGCCTGTTGTATCCTGCAAACCATGCTTACAACCTATGCTGTACATTAGACCCCAGGACGTATACCCATCCCTTTGCCTTGCTAAACTCCTGAGCCTGAAATACATGATTGCCCTTCTGTCTTTAGAAAATGTGTCTTCCAGGTGCCTTGATGATCCTCCTTCCACATGATGCATTCTTGCACTTATTTTTAATGCCTCCTTTCTAACAGTTATCTCCGCAGCTGCTTTCTATTAACCCTTCCCCATAAAAGGGACCTCAAAAGCCAGTGAGTGGTTGATCTCTGAAATTCCAACATAGGGTGAAGTAGCTGTCTGGCCAGTCCCTTGTGCACCTCTGAATAAAGCTTGCTTAATCAGAAACTCATGGCAATGGTTTTTCTCAGGTATAACATAGACCATGTGTTAGGTTACAAATCAAATATCAATAATATTTAAAAAAGGGAATCATATCATGATTCTTTGCCAAGCACAATGAAATTAAACTAGAAATCAAAGAAAGGAAGAGCAATAGGTATCACAATCTATGAGATACATCTTTATTAGTTATTTGTTTATAATAGTACATGAATACATTAAAAGTAAATAGAAAATTTTCAAATAGACAAGCTAAACAATACAACTCAAAGACTCCAAACTACAAAATAAGATGAAGTTAGTAGGAAACAAACTTCAGAGCAAAAATAGATTAAATCATAAACCAAAAAATCAAGTAAATGAGTTTATATTTTGAAAATATAAACAAATTAAGAAATATTTATTTACAGAAAAAGGGAAAAGAGCTAAATCAGTATAATCAGAACTATAAAAGGAGACATCAACTAATACCACAAAAACTATACAGAATATACTGTGAACAACTACATACAAATAACTGGGACAGCCAAAGGATATATTCTGAAAGGAATATCTATCTATCTATCTATCTATCTATCTATCTATCTATCTATCTATCTATCTATCATCAGTTAGTTTTTTGAGACAGGGCTTCTCTGTGTCGTTCTGGCTTTCCTGGAACTCACTCTGTAGACCAAGCTAGTCTTGAACTCACAGTTTCACCTGCCTCTGCCTCCTGAGTGCTACAATCCCAGGGAACTGGAATTACCGATGGTTGTTAGCCATGTAGGTTCTGGGAATCAAACCAGGGACCTTCTGGAAGAGCAGCCAGTGTGCTTGACCCTTGAACTATCTCTCTATACTCTCCTGCAAATAAGACTTTAAACACACAAAAAAAATAATTTGTACCAACAATTGAAGAAATGTGAGTTAAAATAAGTAGTGCAGGCTGAAAAGGTAGCTCAACAGTCAAGAACAGTGACCTTGCAGAGGACTGGGGTCTGGTTCCCATCACCAATTTGTGTGGCTTACAGCCCCCTGTAACTCCATCTTCAGGGGACATAATACCCTAAGTGATTTCTGTAGGAAATCAGAGGCATTTGCACTGCTCACACACAGATACATACAAATAGACATTAATAAAATGAAATGTGATTTTTGCAGACGAAGAGCACCGGATCGCAGCAAGCAGTCTCTATACACTAGCACTGTTGAGGTCTCCTTCAGAGGCAAACCCACTAAAGTCTGTCAATCCTTGAGTGTGCTCTCAGGGACTAACTCTGCTCTGCAGGTCTGTTGGTGGTAGCAATTCCCTGTGACTTTCTCTTCCCTTTTCCTCAGATTAACAGAAAGCATCTTTATGATCATATTGCCATGGCATTGCTCAGTTGGACCTACAGAAATTTCTCCCATGCCTTCTCAGTCCATCTTTGTAAAAGTAGCCACACCTTGCCTTCAGGAGTAGCATCGGTGCTGCTGCTCTGGTTGCTGGCTGAATGTGTTGAGATCATCTACTCTGTATTTTCAGGAAAAGATGTGCTATGAATTGGTTAAATAAGCCTCTTCTGTTAAACTCAAACAATCTCCTCTTCCCTTAGCCCCTCTCTTGACATTTTTTTTGCATATACATCTTTGCTTGTTGAATGCTGTTGAAATAACACTATTATTTCTATGCACAGGTGATACAGTTGAATCAGACATATCATCTTGGTGAAAAAGATCAGGTAGTAGCAACATTTAATGTACTCAATATCCAAATATCATGAAACAGAAAATGTGGAAATTACTGTGTTGGGCACCCTTTTCTTTTTCTCTCAGTTGGCAAACAACATGGAACTTTATGTCCCAGTTTTAATTAACCACTTTGCATTTTTCATGCCTCTTCAAGAGGCAAAATAATTTTCCAAGATATCAGTCCACTTCAACATATGTAGCAGAGACAGTAGAGTAAAAGAAATGGACCTTTAAGACAATGTCTCCTGTCATATGAACATTTGGGAGGGATTTTGTTTGACACAATGTTCTAGTCTGACTACAAAGGTAAGATTACTGATTAAATCAACCTTACATGGTAACTTTTACATTCTACTTTATTGTCTACATGTAAACCCCAAAGGAATGTCATCAGCAACAAACTCCTGGAACAGAGTAGTGATTTAAAAAAAAAAAATTGCAAGATACATGGTTACCATAAAAAATGTCTGTATGTATATACAAAATTGCAATAAATGAATGCAATTTGAAATAAAAACCAACACTATTTAGAATCCTGCTAAAGTATGGAATATTTCAGTATAAGTCTACCAATTAGGAATGTGATCTGTGTGGAGAAGAGTGAAAAACTCTGATAAAAGAAACCAAAGGATAGCATGGGCAGGTGGCAAGACAACTCACAGTAGTAGCTAAGAGACTCTGTCTTAAAGATATGGATTCATAGGCCTCACCAAATAAGATAAGTAGATGACAGTAGGTATCTTATACATTATAAGGAAGAATTTGACTCACATTTCTAAGAGAAATAATCAACTTAGAAAGGTTGAAATATGAGCATGATTGCAACTTCTTAACATTCCAGGAAAAACTAGAAAGACAGTTAACAGATCAACTGTTGCCAGGGATTCTGGGAAGGGAGAGGATGGGTTGATTGAACATGGGGGATGGGGGAGGTGAGCGCAGTTAGCCATGGTGTGTGATGCTGTGCTGATATGGCATTATCTGTCTACCTAAACCCAAAGACCTGCATAAAGCATAGAATAAAACCTGAGTACATTAGTATTGGTTCATCTATTGTGCTAAATCCACTATATAATAATAGTGGAAACTGCAGTGGTGGGGGAATACATGGAAGTTTTCTACTTTTTGCTCAAATGTTCCATAATAAAAATCTTGAAGATATAAAATTCATTACTTAAGAAAATAATTTATTCACAGCAAGTGACCATTAGCTTAGAGAAAATTAAACTCCTACACAGTAAGATATATGCAAATGTACACCTTGAGATCAAATAGCTGTATATTACTTTCCATCACTATTTGCAGGTATTATATTATGTTACTTTCTGTCTCCTAATGTGAAGCACCTTCCACAATGAACAGGGTAAACAGGAGGCGAACAAATTCAGGCCATAATGAGTTCTGCTTATCTGGTAGAAGATGAGAACAGGACCTAAACGGATAGCGTGAGACTTTGTGACCAGGAAAGTTTAATTTCTAAAGGACAGAGTAATGCCAGCCATGAAGGTGCATCGTTCCTAGTTCATTACATTTTATTCTATACTTACCTCCTTTCTTGTCAAGAATTACAGTGGCTATCTAATTATAGAACTGAGTACCAAAAGTATATTCACATTTCCAAGTATATGAAAAATGTAAGGAAAACAAAAAAGCACGTACCAATTCATCGATGCTGATCATCAGCACACTCTCATATGCTTTACCTTCTTTATCTTTAATGTGGCAGTCAGATGATGTGACAGGCAACAGAACAAGGATCAGGGGAGGAATTCCAAAGATATATCTAAAAGAAACTGAACCCAACAGTCAATAAGCCCAAGGTAGATATCACAGCATGCTACAGCATATCTGTCATATATTGGGAATTAACACCTACATCTAATAATTTTAAAAATAATCTTAATTATGGCATAGCATAGAAAGAGCTATAAAAATTAAACTGTATGACAAGGCAGGGCAGCAATGTGATTTAGGATTAGGGTTTGTTGGTGGTATATAGGTTGTATCTACATTTTATGCAAAATAGCTAGAACGAAATCAAAGACTTCTGAAAGATATCCAGTAGGGGATGGTGGTGACAGTTTTGCCAGGTGAATTTTTTACCAGACATCCCCCAAAGAAAATATATTTACAAGAAAAGAGGTATGTTACAGTTTCTAAAAGTCACACATTATTTAAAATATGTGAAAGATGTCATGTGAATGTTTATTTATACAGACACCATAGTCCTCATGAAGGCAAATCCAGTCCTTTTCTGGAGGTAGTGATGGGGGAGCAACTCTTTGGTGTTGCGGTATGGTGAGTCATTGTTTGTCAGGATGAAGCTTAGAGAGTTTTACCTTCCCCAAACTCTGATAATGTTAAATTCTGTTTGAAGACTCTTCTGTGTATTTTATTATTATTTTCTTATCTAAGACCTAGATTCTGTCCAAGCAGAGTTCTTTTTAAATTCCTTTCATGTAAGGTAAAGCTCAACTCAAGTGATTACTTTTGGTAAGTCTTGCCAATCAGAGTCCACTATCCAATCAAAAGGAATGAAATTTTAAATGAAATCACCTGGGGTACATAATTAAAATGAAAACCAAAATGATACCTAGAAACATTAAAACCAACCCATTTCTTCATGAGTCTACATATGTCTTGCTTTTATCTTTCCATGAACTCAATTGTATTAATGATATAATTTGCATTTCACAAATTAACATTATAATATTCCTGTGCTCACCATTTCATGTGTGTCTTCTCTTAGAGTCTAAACAGTGTTTCTTTAAACCCAAGAAATTGACACTAGCAACAGTCAAAAGACTCTAAAGGGTATCATATGGTTGTCATTTATTATATTTTTATCCAATAATATTAAAAAGGCAGAAATATTCACCATGAATTATAATACAAGTAATCCATGTTTTTTACAAATAAAGAAAGTGGACTTGGTAGAAGTTATGGGGTCTCAGAGGCTCAACCGTAGACAAAGAAGAACAGGTAACTAAGGCAGTGAGAAGCCCTCCCTACCAAATTGATTATCCATTACCAAGTCATTAGTCCTGAAATACATATATATATATGACATTATACAGAACAAGCAGGTTATATTTATATATTTATGAATCTCTCTCTCCTCTATCTCCCTCCCTCTCTCTCCTCCTCTTCCCCCCATTTGCATGTATGTGTATGAATTAACAAAGAAAAGAAGGCCATCAATTTGAAGAATAATGGGGGAATATAGAAGTTGGAGGGTAGAAAGGGACAGGATATAATAATATTTTAATGTCAAAACCTCATATAATGTGAAGATTTGTCACTGTGATTGTTTTGATAAAGAAGATGACTGGCCAATAGCTGGACAGGATAAAGTTAGGTGGGAGAGCCAAACTGAGAATGATGGGAGGAGGAAAGGCAGAGTCAGAAGATCATCAGCCAGATGCAGAATAAGTCAGACACACAAAATGGGATAGAAGTAAAAGTCACAAGCCCCAGGACAGCACATAGATTAACAGAAGTGGATTAAGTTGTAAGGGCTAGTTTGTAACAAGCCTGAGCTATTGACCAAGCATTTACAATTAATATTAAGCCTCAGTGTATTTATTTGAGAGCTGTTGGCAGGACAGAAACTTCTGCCAACACCATAATTCATAGCTTCCCATCTTTATATAAAATTAATACTTGATACACTCAGAAAATAATCTAGGAGTGGGCATAAAATTTATTCAAAACTCTCCACTAAATAATTCATTTTAGATCAAAGATTATGATTCTAGCTGCTTTTAATTGTACTACTGAGCTGGGGACTGTTAGGTAAATCTATCTATCTATCTATCTATCTATCTATCTATCTATCTATCTATTATCTATCATCTACCATCTTATGTATCTATCACTGAAGCTTATTTATATATGTATAGATATAAGTATATGCTACATATTTTATTATATATATAAAGAAAGAGAGAACTTCAAGTTAGCCTACAGTTTGTAATACAAAACAACAATTACTAAGTTAGATGTTAACCTGATTCTTCTATCTCATTGAGATTTGATTTTAATATGCCCACAGTCACTTGATAACATACTTCACACTGGTATTTTGATTGAAAGCCACTTCCTTACAATATCATTTATCCAGCCCTCACCTATTACCATTCTTTCACTCAGGATACACACTCATCAATTATTAACACATTTTATCATAGCTACATAAATTTTTATAGCAACATGATTTTGATTTCATCTTTGGCCTTACAAGTCTCCAAAACTTAAGTAAGCTCTGGGAGGAGTAGACAAAGGAAAGAGATGGGAGATTGCCATGAATTCAAAGAAGAATGTGATGAAGTCATTAGGGAAGAGACTAATTTGCATCTCAATATAAATGTTATTACAAAGGTCCATTTTCTGTGTTTTAATAAGTTATTTTATTTTATAAGATTAAAGTTTTCCTCTTTATTTCAATAATATGTGCTTCCCAGATTCATATAACTTACAATTCACTGGACAGCATTTTTTTTTTGTCAATGGTTGACAATATTAGTTTGGTGGAATATTCTTTGCATATGTGTACTACGTGAAAATTTCAATTCTAAAACTATTCTTAAAATACAATTCTTTGTCTGTAGACCCTTGAAATTGAGCAAGGTAGCTACTGACAGACCAGGGTAATACAACACAGGGAAAGTTTAGATTATAGAGAATTGGGGATCTTGTCTTGATCTGACAGTAAGCTATGTGACTCACAACAGATGAAATTCATTTAAACTTCTTGTATCTTATCTCTAAAATTAAAACTTTCAATGACCTCTTAATGTAGCTCTTTTCTCTCTCATCTCTCAAACACTTTACCTTTTGAGATTCTATTTCATCATCCAAATAGAGAAAGCCTTCGTATTTAAATTGCCTCAAGCATAATTCCATAAACACACCAGGGCCCAAGATATCTCATAGGTTCTTGGCTCTACCATCAATAATGTGTTCTTTTTTCTGTAACTGCAGTGTGTATTCCACATACATGCACAGTGACAAATGAAGATTGGGTGTTTCTAACGCTGTTGTTTCAATGGGAAAGGAATTCAATATTTGCCATATTTTGCTTCTTTTTGTTTCATAGCACACTCCCAAGCTTCCCGTGAACTTTTCATTAGGTCACAGATAAGAAAACTGTAGGAACAATACAAGACATGTGTTGGCTTATAGGGTTGTCTGTAAATCTCCCAAAGGGTTTGAAACTGGAGAATTTGTTTTCAGTAGGGAATTTGGTTAAACCAGAATGATAGCTGTCGAAAAATTCTTGTTGGTTTTTAGTGTCAGCCAAATAATACATTCAATCTTCAGCTGCTTAAGTTATGAGGTCAAAGTGAACATAAATAGGTTGACTTCTTCAGTCCATCATATCCAGTCATTTATTAGTTTCTTTAATTGTTTCTTTTAGTTTTTGAGATTACAAAATAATTTAATGTCTTCCATCCATTTCATCTCCTAAACCCTCCTATAGACCTTTCTTTACTCTATTTCAAATTTATGGTCTCTTTTCTCATTGTTGGTATATGTGTTTGTGTGTGTGTGTGTGTGTGTGTGTGTGTGTGTGTGTGTGTGTGTTTATTCCTAAATTTATAAACACAACCTGCTCAGTCTGTATAATCTTAGTTATATGTATGTTGTCTGAGCTGACCATTTGGATAACCAATTGTGTACTCTTCCCTGGGGAAGACTGTTTCTCCCACACTCAGCATCCTTAGTTGCCTGTAATCCTTTGTCTAAGATTGAGGCCTTGGGGGCTTTTCCCATCCACATTAAAAAGTGTTCATTGAATGTCCTTTCATAAATCTATTTCAACAGAGAATTCAATTCTATAGCCACTTCATATGTTCATGCATACAGGTTTTCATGCATTCACATTTTACAGTGGAGAATCTGGAGCCCAAAGAACAATTCTCCAAAATAGTGTTTCTAGGAGAAGCCAGGACTCACATCTGACATACTCAGGTTGACTTGTGGAGGTAAGCTTTTAGCTACTCAACTACACTTCCTACAATAGTAACTGCATGTATAGATAGTCAAAAGAAGTTAAAAAAAAAAATCATTGTCTTCTTCATGAACTTCCCCAGGGCACTTCCTGGCCAAGCTCTGAAACTACAGCGTCTGCTCCTATTTCAAGGGAAAAGGGTAAATTTTGACTATATTATAAAGTTATTTGTCAAGAGTCAGGATAAAAATATTTTATAACCATGGGCCAATTTGGTTTTATGAAAGAACTTTCCATTTTTTGATTAAGATGTACATACACTGATATGAAATTTCTAATTCTCCTTTAGAGCTCTTCCAGTTTACTATTCATTCTTAATTCTCCGTGTTCCTCATTAGTTCACTTTATTGGCATGCATGTCTAATAAAATTCTTAAATGGGGCAGCACAACGGAAGGTCAGCTAGGGAATCTTCACCAACTTACTGCCCCAAATAATGGGGTGGAAACAAGAATAGCACAGTACACAGTCTTGATTGAGCTTAAGCTTCTAGTGAGTGTATTTTGGAACAAAAATGAAGAAAGCCACTCATTTTAACTTCAAGAATTTAACATTTTCATGCTCTGTTTACTAACACCTTATGATGCATAACTAACATGGACAAGAAATTAAGCCTCTGTATTTAAATTACACACCTTTGCCTTCTTTTGTCCTTTTGTGTCCCCAGACCATAGGTAAATGAAAGACTAAAGTCAGGAATGAAGCAGAAAGAAGGAAGTTCAGAACCAAGGGCGTTGCGAAGGAGACAGGGATACACTCTTTCTCCTTATAATTAAACTCCCTTACAGAGAGATCTTCTATGTCTCCTTGGATAGTCTCTCATGTCTCCACGTCTTTTATTTGGTTTCTGACAAGTACTCCATTTGCCAGTTCTTGGTTCTCTGGTGCCTAAGAGATGGAAAATGACTGGACCTAAAGGAGTGGCCAGGAAAGCAACAACAGACTTTCCCAAGGAGGAGCATCGGGAAGGCTCCCAGCTCCTGCACCCAGGAGGTTCTCTTGCTGGAGGAAGTATTGACTGTGTTTCCTCAAGTAGATCCTCTCTCCTCACACTCCATTCTGTACTCCTCTAGGCTCTTACAGCATTTGTTTATTTATTTATATTTTAGTTCTAGCTGCAAGTGAATTCCAGCTACTGTCAATTCTATTCTTGCCCATTTTTAAGACCTTATTTCAATCAAAAACAAAGCTATTAGATTTGATGGGGCGGGGGGCTAAGAATTTGTATTCATGGGTACTTACAGTTCTGTCTCCCTTTTGTAGCAAATATGTAGAAGGGGGAAGAAAATCTGGCATTTTGCAATTGCAGCCCCAGGACTTGGGTTCCCAGCAAACAATGCAACATACAGCCTGGGTCGGAAACTCCCAGAATTACTGAGGGGAGAAGAGGGGGTTTTCCAGTGACCTGTCCTTTAGGGTTTAAAAGCGCATTCCCGGGCGCGACTCTCATTCTCTATGAAGTTGTGAGCTACGAGAGTCCAGCGACTCCCTGAACCCAGGCAGCTTGTGAGTAACTTTGCGCAGCCAGGAAGCAGGGAAAGGGCTGCTTGGGCTTGTTGCTGGCTCGGGACAGAGTGTGGCTGATAGCCCCTGACAACTGAAACCTGGCTGCAGGCGGCCACCGCGACGGGACTCCTGCACTGAGGCTCTAGGTCTGGGGATCGGAAGCCGGCGTTGCGAACGGCTCCTCCCCGCCTGCCCCGGCTTGTACACCCAGGTGCCTATGGCTCTGGGCCACCGAGCTCAGCGCGGGTAGTGGCTGACCATGGGAGAGGCCATGCTCCCGGTCGGTCCAAAGTGCAAGGCCGGGCTATTCCCGGACGTGCGGGGGCGGGTGGCGCGTCCCGGAGTGTCCTAGAATCCCCGACGCGATGGGCGCTGTTACTTGCGCACCGGAGAGCAGCGCTTACCATGGAACATGGTCTGTGGGAGGTGGATGTAGTCATGATGATTGGGGCTGCAGCAGGAGGGAGCTCTCTCCACCCATAATGACGCCCGGGACCCCAGTCATCCGCCGAGTGGCCGCACACCGGTGCTGAGCAGGGCAGTTCGGGCAGCTGGTTCCTCTCGTCCACGCGGCGCCCAATCCATCCATCCCAGGAGGGGCCGCATGCATCACTGGCTGGCCAGGCGCTCTGGCTTTGCCATAACTTCCGTAGACTCTGCCGGCAGAGTAGGCAGGGCACTTTCAGTTTCTGCTTTGCGCGGGTCTTCAGGTTCAATGTTTGGGTTTATACTCTTAGCGTCTTCCCCATGCACCTGGACCAGGATCTGTAGTCGCTGCAAATTTCGAAAGTACAGTACCTCAGCAGAAGCCAGCTGGCCTTCTGGATCAGAGAGATTCGGCTAAAACGCTTTCCAAATGATTTGTAACCGCTTTGGCAACTCTGGGAGAGTGGGAGCTAAAAGCCACCGGTTAATAATATGTCCACAAAAGCCACAATTGTGCAGCAGTGTGAAAGCTCTCTATTGCGTGTCAGTTCCACTGAGGAGGCGTCTCTGCTTCTGCCGGCCCGATGTGGCGGACATTGCCAAGTCATCTTAAAAAAAAAAAAAAAAAAAGGAAGTGAAGAATGATTAAGAGGGTCACGCCCTCTGCCCCTCCAAGCTCTCTAACTAGTTTCTTTCCTCCTGTCTTCTGTGCAATGCACCTGCTCAGGTGAGAGTTTAAGAAAAAATAATTCTTGTGAACTCACCTAGTCTAGTGGGTAAGTGGTAGCTTCAAAAAACTAAAACTCATTAGTCAGGGGACAAGAAATTACTCATAGTAATTGCTAACTAAATCCCATGGGTGCGTTTACCTGACATGATTAATAAACTATCTTGATGGCTTCATTGAAAAAAATTAGCAGGCTTGAATTACCAAGGTGATTGTTGATTTAGTGCTGTTTCTCATTATCAGGTGAAAGTGAGCAGTACCAATAACAAGAGAGATCATGTTAGTGGGTGCCAGTTATCTAGCGTCTGGTCTATTCCAGTACTGTGGTGAGCATTTTACATGTATTGTGGCATCCGAAGCTCTCTGTGAGGCATACCATTTTCATATCTGCAGTTCAGAGACAGATGTGGGAACAGAGGCTTCCTTGACTAACCGAGCTAAGTTCACATAGTTGGCCAAATTAGGACAAAACCCTCCAACAGTCTGGCTTCAAAGTCTCTGCTCAGCATCCCCCATGTAAGAAAAGCCTCTGAATCCTGCAGTGTAGACGTGGATACCAGAAGGAAAGTGACTGCGGTGGTGGGTGTGCCCCTAACCCTCTGGGGAGGTTCAGAAGGGTTTCTGGAGTTTGCAGTTCCTAAGCTGACATCCGAACAGAATCGGCCTTGGGGATGGTATGGAGCTTCAAAGTCTGTTGTGGTGTAACAACGAAAAGAAGCAGAAGGGAAGGAGTGAGAAAAAGATGGCTGTGTGTTAACAATGAAAAGGAGCAGGGAGCGGGGAGGCAGGGGCAGGGGCGGCTGTGTGTTAGAGCATGAAACAAAGAGGTTCAAACTGGGCACTTGGCTATGGATTCTGACTACAGAGGCTGATTAAGGAGATTTCCATTATCTCTCTGGCCTAAACAACCCTTTCATCCTTATCAAAACATCTGAGTATTTGATTGCCCTTATTTTTTTATTAACTTAATATTTTATTGATTATTTGGAAA
The DNA here is from genome assembly GCF_903995425.1 of Onychomys torridus. Taxonomy (NCBI): domain Eukaryota; kingdom Metazoa; phylum Chordata; class Mammalia; order Rodentia; family Cricetidae; genus Onychomys; species Onychomys torridus. The sequence goes on along the minus strand of NC_050444.1, from coordinate 28,685,266 downwards.
TTTCACCTAATACACCCTGATCATTCCTGCTTGTCACTGCGCCCTGCTTACGAGTTCCTGCACGAGCTGGGCCCTGTGGTTCTCCTGGGACCTGACTTATGTTCACTGAAGGCGCTGGCCTTTTCCTCCCTGTTCCCAGACAGCTTTCCTCTACTGAGAACTTTTATCTAGTACGTGATTAGGATCCAATATTGCTGTGTGACAGGTTGGGAGAAAACTATGATGGTGAGAAAGTGCTTCAAGGAAGGAATGTGAAAGAATGTCCACAAAAGCAGGAAGAAAACTCAAGGAAAGAGGAAGAAAACGGGAGAGGGGCCAAATGAAATCAGGAAACTAGAGTGGGAAAAAGCATGTACTTCCAAAAGTGTCCTTGAAACTTAGACGTGGAGATAGGAAGTAGAAAGAGGTGGGCTGCTGTGACTGTTAAAAGATTAATTCTATAAACATGCCTAGGTCTGTGATAAAAATATGGAACTCCCTGGACTTGAAGATGAATTAGTAACTAGCTGCTCATGTTCTGTGTTTTCTTTTCCCCCTTCTGCTTTTGGGCTTTTTTTGGGGGGGGTGTTGAGTCAAAGAATGTCTATCAGCAATGCGCAAAAGGGGAAATCCGTTTTCCTTCCTGTGCAATCACCATAAAGGCTGACAGAATGAGGCTTGTGCATAGGCAAAATCTGAGGAAAATGAGGGGAATGTATCTAGTTACAGGAAAGAAGAAGTAAATTTCTCATAGGACCGTATCTATACCCAAGTCTGAAGAATGTCTTCTGAAGAAAACATTTAGGAAGCATTTAGAATTTTAAAGGTTATTTGAAAATGAACACCTTTGAACTACATCATATTATGAGAGGATTCTGAGAAAATTAGTGTCATTTTGAAAGAATCAATACAGATTTTTAAATTGTTTGCTTTCTAATATAGATTGAACATACAGATTTACAAGGATAAATTTTTTTTTTAAAGTTTTGGAATGTTGAGGATTAAATAAATGAATTAGTAAGCCAGGCCTGATGGTGTAGACCTGTAAACCTAGCTACTCAAAAGTCAGAGGCAGGAGAATTAAAATTTCAGTTCCTGCTTTGTCAGATTAGTGAGATCATGTCTTTAAACATAACAGAGTAAGAAGAGGACTGGGGATATAGCTCAAATGTGAGAGTTTGCTTAATTTGCATGAACCCCTAGTTACATCCCTAATATCACAAAGAAGAAGAAGAAGAAGGAGGAGGAGGAGGAGGAGGAGGAGGAGGAGGAGGAGGAGGAGGAGGAGGGGAGAGGAAAAAGGGGAAGAAGGAGGAGGAGGAGGGAGAGCAGGAGGAGGAGGAGGAAGAGGAGGAGGAGGAAAAGGAGGAGGAGGAGGAGAAGAAGGCAAAGTTACAAAAATGATTAATACCATGTAATAGGAAATATTAAAATAAATGATAGGATGATGCTGACTTAAGAAAGAAAATTATTAGGGCTAACCAATGTCTTTCTAACTCTCTACACTTTGCAATTATTAAACAAAGCAGTCAATTATTAATCTCTCTGCTGTCCATGCCTGCCTTGAGCTGGCACTATTTATTTAAGCCTCCTGCCTATTGAGAGGTTCTATGCATATACCAACATCCATGATGAAAAATTACTTTCTTGACTAATTATCTATACTCATTTTGCCTGACTAAATAGGATATCTATCTATCTATCTATCTATCTATCTATCTATCTATCTATCATCTATGCACTCTGAGATCTAAAGTCTCTTGTATTGTGAATCGACGTAGCTGAAGTTTCTATGATTTTAATATTCAAGGCAAAAGTATTAAAATAAAAAAATCTTTCAAACATACACACATTATAGATGTGTGAGCAGCATAACTGTCTGGGAACTATCTGGGACCTATGGTTTGAGAGACTTATTCTTGGTCTACTGTTACGGCCATGAATATTTTAAATTATAGACAAGGAGACTCTTCACTTTTCCTTGGGCTCCATGAATTCAGTAGCTGAGCTGAGTATGCTATTATGAATAGAAATGCACGCTTTTAGAGTGATTTTATATGAGAGGAGAAAATGATGTTAAATGTCTCACTTAAAAATTCAATGTGTTATGAGAAGGAAAAAAAATGAGACACTATTTTAACTAGAGATTAAAGGGACTCTAAGCACATTTTATCGTGAAATAAGTGTACAAGAAGATTAATCCACCCTTTCAGGAAAGAAATCTAGAATAATTTCCTGACCTATAATTTTAAATCAGATTTGTTTCAAGTATTTGCACAAAATAAATTTTGGATATTAGCAAATGATATTTGAGCATCTGTTTATGTGTCATGGTTTCTTCTTGTTATATTCCTGAATAAACCATAAATTGACTATATGATACTACTTTTAAATTTGCTAATCTTCAGCTTGGAATTTCTAATTATACCCATAACCAGGACACATTAGTTCTTCTTATCACTTGTGAGGTTCATATTTTACCAATAACACAAAAGGAACTGAGAACTGTGTTTTTTAAAACTTTATTAGAAAAAAATATCCCATGAAACTATTCATTTCTGGAGAAGACATACTTGAGTTCAAGAATAAAGTACATTTACTTGCATGGAATGAAGTGCAAGGTTAGGTTGAGACTGACTCTCTGTTTTGGCCACCACAAGACTAAAAAGTGAAAGGTTTGTTCTGAAGATTCAGTTAGAAATTAGGAACTCTGCCATTGAGACATAAATGCAACACATCAGGAATGGTTAGAGCCATGGAAAACAAGGAAGTTAATGTGCGTAAATGCCAAAAGAATGAAGACAACATGCATGTGGGGAAAGACCTTGTGCCACAAGCCCTGCAGAGTAAATGGGGCAACAAAATGTGTGCCCACCAACAAAGCCGACACATGACAGCGAAGTAGGGAAGTCAGCACTCCATGTAGCAGAGGAGGATGCATTTTCAAAGCAGTAATTAGTATTTTCAAAATCCACAAAGAGTGCGAGGAAGAGGACAACTGAAGCGTGTGCCCCTTGGTTTGCTTAGTCCTGGAGACAACCATACAAGTGGAGCAGTGTAGGTATACCAATGGGGCATGGAGATGAAGGAATACAGTGGGGAAGAATTTCCAGAGATGTTTGGTCATAATGAAAGGCATGGCCCCAGGTTTCACAAACGTAACAGGCATAATGGACGTTTTCTGTTTTGAGAAGTGTTGAGGAATATTTACATATTAAGTGGCAAAATTAGGTTCTAAAATAGTGGGAAGAATGGAATCAAGGAGCTAAAATTGCCTGATACCTTTTCTTATCCTCTCCAAGATTAATTTCAGCCTTTTATAATTCTCAGCAACCAGAACCTGCTACGTATCAATAATTTTGTGGTACTTTAAATATCCCCTACACGATCATTTATACACTGCAGGCATAAGCATCGTTTGATCCAGTATTGCTCATGTTACCTTTTGGAAAGCAAAGCTGTAGAGTAGGAAGTTTGCTTTGTTTGTTTGTTTGTTTTTTTGTGTGTGTGCTAATGAATATGTGGTTGGCAGTTGGAACTTTAAAATATATGTTAGATTTGGGAAAGGACAATGCCTTAAATCTTTGCCTTTATAGAAGACTGGCCAATCAAAGTGTGCCTAAAACGATTTTTTTTTCATGAAAAGAACTTGAAGAAAATGGAAAATGTTTTGCTTAAATCCCTCGGTGGCTTCTTTCTATGCTCTCCAGTTGCTATTTGAAGATACTGAGTTATTGTTGTGCACTCGTGGACAACAGTAACTGTCATGGTCAGTCTAGAATTCTATGTAGTCAATAGGTTGCCTTCTGAGTCACATGCTATACCCAGTTATGTCCTGTGGGGAAAAAAGAAACATCAGTCAAACTAAGTCTTGACTTGCTTTGATCACGGAGATCAGAACTCTGAGTGAAGCTATGATAATATCCAGGAATGTTACAATCCCAGCTACTGATTGGTAATTCTATGCCTTAGGTTCTGGTACAACAGTCAATTCTTACATTTAACAGAAATTTAAATAGTCTCTAATATGGAAGGCTGTCTCATTTAAATACTTTTATTGTCACATTAGAGGGTTAGTTTGATTTTCTTCTCCAGTAAATCAAGTTTATTCCAGCTTATTTGTTATTGCTTTAGACTCTTGGGATAATTATGATGTGGAGTGATTAGGTATGCTAGAATAATGACATTAATGACGTAGTCTAGAGAGATATTGTACCTCCATAGGTTTCTAGGTACTGCCATTGCACCATGATGTGTGTCAGCTATCTGGCATCCTAACTACCATGAAAGTAAGAATACAACAAATGGATTTTTTCAGAAATAGAAGTACTAAGTGATTGAGGTTTTTGTGACAGGAAATGATTTCTGTAGACAAATAGTAGAACATGACATAATGCTGGACTGTTATGTCCTATGAAAAGGCAGTTGTTTCCTTTGATTTCCCATGTCTTCAATTAAATTAGCAATTTTCTTGATATTTAACTGGAAGTTTTCTAGACATGTCTTTCTCTTTATATTATTTTGTGATCAGTGTGTGTATGTCTGTGTGTGTGTGTATGTTTGTGTGTGATTTCCCTCTTTTAAAGTGTTATCTCGTGTACCTTTCATTCTCTAAACCCTTTAAACTTCAATCTAGGGCTGCAGAGATAGCCCAGCTGGTGAGTTCCTGACTTGAAGGTATGAGAACGGCAGCTAGGCTTCACAGACAGCAGCGGCCTGTGTTCAGTGCTCCATGATGAGCTGGGAGACAGAGACAAGAGAATACCTGGAAGCTCATGGGCTTATGTACATCAGGACACAAGAGAGTCTATCTCAGAAAAAGTGGGAGCGAGGCACTGACAGCTAAGAGCCTCTGGTCTACACACACACACACACACACACACACACACACACACACGAGATATATTTAAAATAAACTTTGTCAAAAGTGAGGTCTCAGCTTGGGTTGGGTGGGCTGGGCACAGGAACCAGGTTGAGGGCATGACTGAAAAAAAATATTTTTATAAAAAAATAAATAAATAACAAGGTCTCTTTGATGGTAATTCTAGAGTAAACCAGATTACTAAAATTCTAAATCAAAGTTTTTGAAAATTTGAAGCCACTTACCAAAGCCGAATATATTATTTGCTTCATATTAATCTATTTAATTTATACTTGTCTTCTACTTTATTTACATGGCCATGTGGCCTTAAAATGAGACCAAAACAATAAAAAGTGAACAATTAAAATATTATTGTGCATACTGGTTTATAGAATAGTCAAGAATAATCCAATGGCCAAGACTACAGGCATTTGCTAATGAGAGCCCTTTTTCAAACCAATGATTTTGAAAATACAACTTAAATGCAACCAAGCCAAATAAAGAACAACAAAGCAGAAGATTCTTAAGAACTTTGAAAAAAATGTTTAAAAAGTTCTTAGTACTACAAAAGAGTTGCTATCAATCCAGTTAAATTGTTAGTTTTGTTGCTATTATTTCAGTCTGGGAAGGAGCTACAGTGTTCTTTTATAACTTTAATATTCCCCAAATCATTAAAAAAAAACAAAAAAAACAAAACAACTCTTGTCTTATTTGCCTGGATCCAACTTGGTACAATTCTTTCTCTTTCTTGTTTTCTTTCTTCCTTGTTTTCTTTCTTTCTTGTTTTCTTTCTTTCTTTCTTTTCCTTCCTTCCTTCCTTCCTTCCTTCCTTCCTTCCTTCCTTCCTTCCTTCCTTTTTTCAAAAATGAGATCTTTGTTGAATTTTAAACCACCAAAAGAGATAAACTCTATGACGAAACTGTTTTTGAAAGCAAACCTTTTGGTTCCTTTCTTCTAGCCATTTCCTCTTAAAGTGCAGCTAATTCAATATAGCCTATCAGCAGATGGAGTTAACTGGGACTTTGCTTCCCTGTGGGATTAAGCAGCAGCTCAAACAGTATGCATTTCTGAGGAACACTCTTGCCAAGGCTCTGTGTCTCTCCCACTTCCACTGAGGTGCACCCACAGTCTCTCTCCTCCACTGTGCTGGTAGCACATAGCAATAAAGGCCCCATAGCAACGACGCATGCTGGCAATGTTATACCTTTCATTGGCCTGTAATTCCTTGACAACTATAGCATTTTTACAACTCTAAATGTACTATGACTTCAGTCACACAAGGAACTTCTGTCATCTTGTGTTTTATTTACCAGGTGCATTGCTAGGCTCGGGAATAAAAACTGACCTATTGTTTGCTTTTGCTTCCTGGCCCTTCTTTGAATTCACCCCAGTTAACCAAATGACACCATGTGCCATGCAACATTCTAAGTGTGCAACTACATCAGTGCATAGTAAACAAAAATAAATCCTGCTTGATTATATTCATTTGTGGATTATACATTGCAACAAAGTTTAACCACAGAGTCAATGTAGACGCCATTTATCCTTTAATTTATAGATTAATAATGTTAAAGGACAAAAATGGCAAATGCTCAGCAAAATTTTTGTGAATGCCCTATGATTTAGATTTTCAGGTTTCATTTTTTAAAATTTCACTATTTAAAATGTGAAACTTAAACTATCTTGATTGTAACAATCATACTGACAACATATTGCACATCACCTCCATACAAGTATATATTACTCTCAACAAGATCACATTCTACAAAATTGTTTCACAGTCTGCTGTGTTTGGCCATCAGTCTCCATATTGCCGCTTGATGTCATTTATTTACTTGATGTAGTCTTGCAAATCCTCTTTTATGCTTTGTTACATGATTTTACTCAACATGAATGAAGCATGTTATACTCCCTCTGTTTAGAGTCCTTACCCCCCATTTCCATTAATGTCGCATTCTTAATCTATTCTTATTTTTGTAATTTTAACTGTTCCTTTTCTCTATTTTTTTTCCTCTGCATGTCAGCTATGTATTTCCCTTCTCCAGGGCTGCTTCTGGCACCATACATGAATGTCTGCCTTTCTGTGTCATACGATCCTCACTGATGTTTTAGACCACAGCCTAACGTGCAAGCCACCTCGGCGTTTCTGTTAATCACCCATGACTGTTCCCAACAAAAGGGTGTGCTGGCCCTAGACTTCTCAGAGAATTCTCAAGCTCAACATATACAAACGTGCACTGCTGCTGACCTCATTCTCCACACTCAGTGTCCTCCCAAGTGTGTACTCCAGTCACCACCCAGGCTCTAAACATTGAAATGATAAAAGTAACTACTCTTCATAGCAGCTTTTCATTGGTAACTGTCCTTTCTCATTAACTGCTGCTTCTTTGGTTAGGTTCTTTGCTAACTTTCTGAATATGAAACTTCTGACTAAGATATTTTAGAAAACACTGTTGTCACCTTCTCAGGGGCTTCCAGTTTCCCATCTGTGCTGCTCATGGCCACTACATGGCATAGAAGATACTTTGTGACTTATGTCCTCTCTTGTCACCTGGATGCCAAGTATTCACACACTGTCCTTTTAGTCAACAGGTCTACACTATCTATCCTTAAAATTAAGCTTAAGTTTGACTTCCTTGGGTCTGTTTATGGTCACCCACATGTAACCAGTCATTTTTCCTGTCAAGTGCTTATCAGCTATATTCTGATGGTTTTGACAGTTTTCCACATTGTAATATACTTGGAGAACTAGACTTCCTTTTTCTTGTGGTACATGTTGAATATTTGTCTTGCATTATGCATTCGATGTATATCTGTTTTGGCTGCTGCAAAACCATATTATTAGACTTTCACAGTTCCCAAAATAAGACAGTCATCTTGCTTGTGGTTATACACTCAGTGTTTAGCACAGTATCTGGACACCCTGGAACTTAGTAAGAGTACCATATATCATATCAGAGGTGGATGCAATCATTCCTTCTGGCGTCACCAGCAGGAAACTAGAGAATAGGTTAGGTGAACCATCTCATCCCTCAGTAATCTAAAATGTGAGTTGACTTCACCTTTAAAACACATTGAATTTGTTACATATTTGAAAGACAAGTTCACTGTTACATCATGCTTATCTGATACCAAAGTGTTAATTAACATATAAAACTATGTACAAAACATAGTAGGGATAGTAATTACCATGTGTTTAATAACTATAAATATTTATAAACTAGAATGGATTATGATGGTACAAGATTTTCTTTGAAAAATTGCATGCAGGTAGATCTAAAATCAATTCTCTCTGTCTCTGTCTCTGTCTCTGTCTCTCTCTCTCTGTGTATAAGTTGTGTGTACTGTAATAAAAAGATGAGCTATCATAAGCCTGGTAATAGAAAGGCAATTAGTTAAACAAAAAAGAATCTCTTACATGGAACATTGAAATATTGCCTTTAATAGTGTTATTGACTAGAACGTTTTCATTTGCATCGTAAGGTTAGCTTTACTCATTTCATATCTCCACTCTGTCTGAAAAATAAAGAAGACATGTCTTGTTGAGGCGAGCACATCTAGAAAGCATTCCAGAGTGGCCTGGTCTTATTTGGAATGCTGATTTATGGGAGCTATTTGGTTTCAACAATATTTATGATGAGTGCCAGTGGTTTCTAGGTGGCCCTATAAATACAGTTTTGTAAGTGTCTTGGCAGATGGGAGGTTATGTTGCAAAAATTGTGTCTATAAAACATGTTTACAAACTATTTTAACAGTTGTTTTGATGGTGGTTTTGAGGTTTGTGTTGGAAATTATAAATAAAAATATTCTCTCAACTTAAATCATGTGGATGGTAAGTTGACCACTTACTTTCAAGCTACATTCATTGATTAATGGATATTTGTATTTAGTTCTAATTAACCTGCTTAAATTCCTCCCATATTTCCCAATATACTTTTAAATACTTGGAAAGTATCTCAGGCCATCCTATTTCAGTCATGCTGTCAGGATAGAATGACCACAGGAAAAAACTTCCCTCAAACGGGCAATTGTTATTGTGACCGACACAATGAATGAAGCAGAATGAATCTCTGTGCATTCCAACCTTTAATATAAATACTAGAGCATGCTGTCATGCTGGGGGCTCATTTCTTAGTGACTTCTCTTCAAAATTCCCTCCTAAATGTGTGCACCTATTTCATACTCAAATTGTTTCTTGAGGGTTAGTAAGCTGTCTCTGTGAATGAAGGTGCTTGCGGTCAAATTTGACAACCTGATTTCATTACCTGTGGCCCCTAGTAAAAGGCGAGAATCAACTCTCACAACTTGTCCTCTGATCTACGTGTGTGTGTCAATCAGGGCACACACACAAATAAACCATAAATAAATTATAAATAAATAAATAAAACATAAATAAATGCAATAAAATTAAAAATTAGAAAACAGCTCATAAAAGCATGTTATAGAATCTCAGTATTTTATTTTTTAGATTATTATGATTTAATAATGGGCTTTATTCTTGAAAATTGTAAAAAATAATGAATAAAAAGTTCATGAATCCTCCGAAAAATGATGAGTTCTGTTTGGAAGAATCACGGTTCACATGACAACAGCAGCCAGGCAGGTGAGATGAAGTGAGCCTCCAGCCTGTTGTGGACTGTTGTGGCTGTAGAGCTCAGGTCTGGGCTGACACAGGCTGGGATGCAAACTGGCATCACTGGGCTTTCTAGTCTAGCAGGTTAGGCTGACGGCTTGCACCATTTACTGGAACATTTACAGCAGTGTTCCAATGCTGTCTCAGTTTTTCGGAATACTTGACTTTATAATCTCTGCTTTATTCCAATAGCCTTCCTTAGTCCTTTGACTCTGTGTAAGCTCTACTCCAACATTTCATAAATTGAAATTCCTTTGTCTCAAAGATTTTTCCTCTCTATTTTATGTAAACAGTACCACAAAGAGTGGGTGCCATAGAAAATAGCATGTGGTCTTCCTTCCCATGCAATTTTCACTGTATCTCTCTCACACACTGCCCCTCTGTAACATTTGTCTACATTTGACAGAGCACGCATTTACTTGGTTATTTTCTTACCACTATAACATAAACAGCATGAGCTTTTATTTTTTTTTATTTTCCACTGATGTATCCTCACGTTTTAGAATAAGAAATAAGAATAAGCTCCTGAAATAAGAATAAGAATGAGCAAAGACTATGCTCCTGATATCTAGTCATACAAATGGATACTCCACAGATTACCAACAATTGGATGGAAAAATGTCTGAAAAATTATACATATTTAACTTTGAGAAGAAAAGGCATAATAATAATAATGAAGACGAGTGTATTGGTTTGTTCTTGGCTACAAGAAGTGATTGTGTGCATATCTTCTTAAAACTTTGTTTTCTTAAAACCAGTCACTGTGTGATTAATTCCACACCCCCCAAATCAGCAAATGATACAAACATCCTGTCACTTATGAGCACATCCCTGTGTGAGAGGTGTGAGAAATTGGCCAAAGGAAGAAGCTCGTAGTTTTTGAGATAGCCTATCACACAGAAAGTATTTAGTCCACATTAGAGTTCCTATTCTGAGACTTTGTATTGCTAAAGGTTACAGACAGAAGTATTATTTAGTAGCAGAACATACTGATTTTTTGAAAATAATCTTTCCTTTTCCTATGGTTGTTTTTTGAGAGTCTTCTTATTACCATTGGTTTCCGAAGTGTTATCCTAGTATGCTCTGGCACAAGTTTATTTTTTAATTATTCTTTGGTATTTATAAATCTTGAATATACAGTTCAGCCTGTTTTGACAGTTTAGAAATTTAGCTATTACTTCTTCAATTGCATTCCATTACAATCTGACATCTATTCCTGAGATGTTATACTTTCTCATCGTACCCACAAAGTCTCTGATGTTTTCCATTTGTTTTATCTTTCCATGCTTCATACTAGTGTCTTCTAATATTCTATTACTTTATTAGTTTGTTTGTCTTTAGTGTGTATATGTTCATGTGTGTGCATTTTTATTGACTAAGATTTCACTATATACATGTAAACTCTATTTGTAGTAAGACATGAAGTATTTGTGGGTGTATTCTCTTTGTTTAATTTCTCATGGTCTGGTAGTGAATACAATCCCAGTGTGTGTGCTAGATATGGATTTTAAACCTAGTTTGTCAGAATAATTGGAGTTATACTGTGATAAATACTTTTCTTTAGAGCAGTGGTTCTCAACCTTCCTAATGCTGCAACCCTTTAATACAGTTCCTCATGTTGTGGTGACTCCCACCATAAAATTATTTTTGTTGCTACTTCATAAATATAATTTTGACACTGTTATGAATCATAATTTAAATATCTGTGTTTTCTGATGGTCTTAGGCGACCCCTGTGAAAGGGTAATTGATCCCCTTAAAGGGATCGAGAACCACTTATTTAGAGAGAGGGTAGTTCATTTGCTTTTTCTGAGTAATTAATGGTACTTCCAGTTGGAGACCATCTTAACCTGAATTTTTGGTTTTATATTTCACAGATCATCCAAGTATGAAGACTAAACTAAAATTCTATTGGTTTACTTAGTTACAACTTACGCTGAGGAGACAATTTTTAGTCTCTCAATGTAAAACAGTGAATATTTGGAGTATTCTTTTTTCATAGAACTCAGGCTTTGACTCCAGCTTTATTGTCCCATGACATCACAAAGTATCCACTCAATCTCAGAGCCTGTGTTAGTAGTGGGCTTATTTGCCTGAGTTCTTGTTTTCTGATAATTCTGTTTTTATTAGCTCAGTGGTACTTGCAAGAATTTTCTTTTATTCCACTATTCTCATTCACTTGGAAGTTTCTTCTGAATTATTAGTGTTACATGAAGGTGTACTTATTAGTATTTTGAGAAGTTTTTCTTAAAATCTTTTTATTTCTCCCTACCATTTGCAATGTATAGTAATTACAGACTTTTATGTTAATAATATTTTCCCTTAGGTTTTGTTAAGGTATTCTCAACGTCTTTTGAGCATATATTCAATATTATAGAGAAGTCTATCCCATAGGAGGATTTGAAGGAGGATGGATAGGAGCACACACAGCCTCATGAAATACAGGTTCAAGCTGTATATTTAACTGGGCAAAGTGATTCATAACACAAGTTCAAGTTCAAGTGGGTGGAGAATAAACTCAGAATAGGAATAAAGAACTAATACTCCTTCCAAAACTTTTCACACTGATGGATGTTGTTATTTTTATTTCAGAAGAAATGGAGATATGGAGACACTAAGTAATGTATTAAAGACAAGTCTGTCTCAGTGTGTAACTCAGGTAATCTGCTTTCAGGCTGATCTCTGAATTCCACCTACACTTTCTCAATGAGGATGCCAATTCTATTCAGCTGAATGAATAGAATGAATGAAAGAAGAAAGGCAAAAGATAACAAAGGGGGTTTGAATCAAATATATATATACATATATGTATATATATATGTATATATATATATATACATATATATATACACATACAGATAGATAGATAGATAGAGAGAGAGAGAGAGAGAGAGAGAAGAGAGAGAGAGAGAGAGAGGGAATTTATTCTATGATAATGCTGATAGTCTCTTTGTAAAGACAAGGGTGACATGTAGCCTGCAGATATTTCAAAGAGAGAGTTATGCTTGGCTTACAGAAGATGCAGCTGTTAGTACCCACTTCTCACAGTAGCTGGAAGAGATCCACAATATCAAATAAAATAACCTTGGAAAGTTCCCCAGAATGTACCTGCTTGTTTAATATGAGACACAACTGAGAATAATTGGTATTAACATTATCAGATCTTGTTTTGAGAATTCACTTGTGCTTTAACATCTAGAAAAGGGTAAGAAGAACTCCATAGGTGCAAATAATGTTTTGTGTTTTAAAAATAAGTGTTCCAAATATCATCAGGGTCACAGTTCTAAATGTGAAGACAAAGGCCAAGTATGACTATATACCTCTAATCATATATCTCCAAAGACAGTTTATTACCCAACTACTATATGCTATTTATAATTCTAGACAGTGGGAACAAGGCACTAGGTAAAGAAAGTAAATACCTATATGCTTATGAAGCTTTTATTCTGGTTTGGGGTGACTGAGAATAAAAAAAGCTTCATAATTAAGTTGCATGATGACAACAAACACATTAAGTATAATTAACGAAATAAAGAAAAATATGTAGTTGGGGAATGCCCCAACAATTGGAGGATTCAATGGTGGTGTATTCCTTGACCCAGTGACTTGTTAACTAAGTGTGAGCCTTAGAGATATTTGGACAAAAAATGTGGTCTGAGTCTGCCACAAATGAGTTACCATTACTTGTTTGCAGAATTGATCGAGGATATAGAATAGCTCCTGTAGCCCCAAGGTAGAGAGTTTGTTTACTTCCTGGAACTGTGAGCCAGATGCAGATGGCTTTGCAGATAACCCTAAGAATCTCATGTTAATAAAATGTGAGGACCTTCTCGGTTCAAGCTTCTGCATCTTAAAAGACCACGTTTTCTGCCTTGTTGAGAGCAGACTGGATTGGGTTAGGTTCAAAGTAGAGAAACCAGTTTGGAGGATGTTGTAATCATTTGAGTAAAAGAAGTTTGTCTTAGGCTAGGGAGGTAACAATGCAGATCTTAGGGAGAGGTGAGAACCTGTATGAAGTTGGGATACAGTGTCATCAAAATATGTTAGCAGATCAGATGGAGAAAAATGTCAGGGAAAATTGGAAGGTTCTTTGAGCACCTGAGTGGAACATTAAATCCTTAAGCAGACTGGAAAAAAGACGAATATTTGGAAAGATGGAAAGCCCCACCCATGACATGTAAATCTGAAATGTTTCAAGTCTAGCCTTTATATACATGGATATGGAGCTCAAAGGAGAATGGTGAACAGTAGACATAGGCTTGAAAGCAGACCAAGACTGTGTGGCACTGTGAGTCATATTCAATATGAACACCATCTTTGCACTGAAGGTAGAAGGGGTTATAGAGAATAGGGCAATGAAGCACTTGAGCATTAAAACATCTCAGAAAGCAGGGTATGGGGTACCTGTAATTCTAGGAATTGGAGGTAGAGATAGGAGGATGGCAAATTTGAGAGTGGCGTTGACTACAGAGCCACTATATGTGTCAAGAGACTAAATAAAAATAAAACAAAAGGCTGGTAAAATAAAGAAGGACTGTCAAAAGAAACTAAAATTGCGAGTAACTGAGTAGAATAATCAATAGGAGTGGGATGAAATCAAGAGTACATCTTGAAGGCCGAGTAAGTCAAGCATCTCACTGATGAAATGAGCTTTACAAGGCAGTATGGAAGGGCTTGGCAATATGGAGGTCACTGGAGACATCTACTTAAGATCATGGCTCAGTAGAAGTGAAAACAAGAGAAGGAAAGGAACTAGGATGGGCAATGGCAGAGTTGGATAGAGCGATGGGTCAAAATGATTAGATGTGTATGGCCTTTAAAAAAGAGAGAAAGAAATGAAGAACAATGTAAGTGAGATAGTACCATATTTATGTACTAAAGGAAACTTTGAAGGAAAGGGGAAAGTGCAGCTGCAGGGGAGAAGGCAGGGAATCAAGGGTTCTTTGTGTAGGCTAAGTAGGTTGAAAGCAAGTGTAGGCTAGGTAGGCTTAAAGTACACAATTTAATGGTTAGCTCGAGACAGGCATGTAGGCATATATGCTGTGGGCATATATGACAGTGGGTCCCTGGAAGAGTATCTTCAGATCACTTCAAATTTCTTCACAAGGTGGGAATCACAGAAGAGACTGACAACAGGAAGATGGGGAGCGCTTGGAGAAAAGAGAAGGGAGAGAGGTATTTCAGAAAAGTGCCATCTACGAGAATGGGCAAATTATTCATCATGCACAAAGAATGTTGAGTGGGTGTAAAGACAGGTATCTTTCTAGCAATGTCAACTCCAAGCTACTCAGCACTCTAGGACTAGTGAAAAACTCACTAGATCTCTGAGGTCTTTGCTTTCCTCCTCTCTGCCTCTGCTTCTTAAAGAGTACAGTGGAATTACTGCCCCACTCACTAGCTAAAGTGCACTGCTTGCACTTTTGTGATTTCTGCATTATCTTCTCTAATTACTTGCACTTCATAAATTAGTTCATCATTGCATGAATAATTAATATTGATGGTGGGAGCCATGTTGAGCTAAGCTTGGATTTATAAGTGAGCTAAGCTTTGTTTTGTTTTATTTTTTTCTTTAAAAAAAAAAAAAAAACCAAACATATGTACTTGTTTCTGAATCAAGTTTGTAGACTGGAGTTATAGAAACACAGTTATGAGTTAATGTAACTTTTGCATTAATGAAATAACATCTAGGCCATAAAACCTTTTATACAGAACAGTTTTATGAATGAAAAGAACATGTGTTGAATACCCTTTCAGTAGTTTCTGTTCTTACATGGTCAGAAAGGAAAACCAAAGAATGGAGAGGGGAAATTCTTCCATTTTTTAGGTCTGTTAACTTAGAAAAAATACTTTACATTTGTGTCAGGACTTTCTGTATTACGTGAGAAGGATACATACAAGAATTTTCCAGGCAAGGTAGATGGAGTCTGGATGTCTCCACTGACAGATGTGCCTCCAAGCTTAAAGTATTAGTGAGATGTGAGAAAGCTTTATTAATGCACTAAGTCAAACTAAGCAAAGCCTAGATATAACTAAGGTTATTATTAGCATAATGAAGAATAAAATGGGTAAGAAAACTTAGAGAGAAGTGAAAGAAATATATGTTCAAAATTAGATCCAAAACAAAACAGAAAATAAAGAAGAAACAAGTTTTCCTGAGCATTTGTCCTGACTTAATCATTGACTAGAAACCTTAAACAAATCCTTTTGCTTATGAAACTAACTTTTGCATTAAAAAATTCTGGCTAGAATGTCAAGTCATCTAAAGACTCCTTTAGTACTAAAGAATGGTTCTACAAAGTATTTAAGTTATATCATCTATTAAAATTTTATGGGAAAATGTGTTGTTGCTCATTTTATTTCTCAACAGCTGAAGAAAATGGACCTTTAGTTTCATATCTTCTTTAATAATACTGTAACAAAAAAGTAGAAAACAGCACATTTAACCTCATTTCTCACTAATAATATTTGCTGTTTATAAGGCTGTTGGACAAATTGCTTTAATATATTAGTTTTATTTTAATTATATTTTATTGATATAGGAAAAATCTGTTTTTACTTTGTGCATTTGTTGAATTTTCTGTTTTAAAATACTTTGAGTCAATGTTTTGTTTTAATAATGTAGAAAATGTTCATTTACAAATAAATATTTGACAAATTCTCAATCTTCATTAATATAGCACCTCCTTCCTCCAAACTATTCCTCATATTCTTAGGAAACATTTTTCAATGTTTCTAGAACAATTTGGCATTATTACTGAGGTAAATTTTTTTCTGGCTTCATAACCATGGATTTAAAAACCCATTCAAAAATTTTGATTTAGAAGTTGAGAAAAACGTAAAATATATTTTTCATGGTGTTTTGGTACTTATGTTAATTGTGGAGTTCTTTCCCCTGGGTCTTCTTTGGATGACATATTAACTAACCTTCCAGCATCAACACATTTCTCCATCCTGAGAGTTGGTTATGTTACAGAATTTCAGTACAGTAATGGATGGCAAATCTTTACACTTTATTCCTCGTTTTTTTGCTGTTAAAGGTATGATGAAGTTGACCTATGGCTCTGATTTTTTTTTTTTTTACATTGTTTTGGTCAAGGTTTCTTTTTAGCTTACACTAACTTTATCAAATATGCTCTCCTTTTCTCTATGCTCAATTGAAGTCTAAAAGAACTCTCCTCTATCACTGTGTTGTTAAAAAAACTGCTTTACCCATATTTTCTTTTATTATTAATTTGTTTTGCAACAATTTGATCCTTGAAACACATTAAAAGATTTTCAAACATATAAGCATGGAAAGGGAAGATACCTTATATGAAGAAAATAACCTCACTGAGAACTGAAGATGAAGAAAATTCCATATCACTAGTAGTTTATCTACTGTAGATTTGTACTTCTCTTAGCATTATGGTCTGTCTTTAAAAATTTCTTCTCTCCCCAAAAAAAATTTTTTTTAATAGAATATGCTAAATATGTTTTGTATATTGTGGTTTCTGACATATTTTTTAAGTGAACTTTTGCTCATCTTAGAAAAAAAGACTGTGAAACAACACATTTTATTCCCCTAGTAGCATAAATAAGTAAGTTTATTAGCCTGCACAATATTTTTGGGAACACAATACCACATTTCCCCTGTTTTTGTCTAAAATTTTAAAAAGCTTTTAACTAACACAAGAAAAATCATATCCAATAAGTACATACAATATACACAGTCAAGATTACATTAATGATGTCTAGTCCATTAACATTTGACAGATTCAAGCGAAAAACTCCATTTTATATAACAATGTCCAGTCCAGTAACATTTGATAAACTCAGACAAAAAATTTTCATTACTTATCCTATTTAAAACAAGTAGTTCCTTTTTAAAAGTAGATTCAAAAATTGATCTTTTTTTCTTATCATATTCATATTCTCTCTTTTTTCTTTTCATAAAAGTTTCAATAATCTACCTTTGTTGTGTATGGGTCTCTATTTGATTTTCCTGGTCTATCCTTTAAATGCATTCCTTCAAATTAAATATAAGTTTAGTTACATTGTACCCAAGGAAAGCAGGGAAGGAGCTGTGGTCATGACAAGTTTTATTTTTGCCTCATTCTGCCCTCATGTGTGTATGTGAGAAAGAAAATGTAGCATATTTCAGTTCTAATGAGTTGTGTGAGTTCTCAGATGGGTAAGTTAGCACTGTGGGAAGATTGTTTGTTGTTCTGGATTGATCCTTGATTATTTGCCTACATTAGCTGAAGAGCTGAAATGTGAGGCTGAATACATGACCCGGTCACTAGGTCTGGGTTTTCTTCTCCTGGAACTTGCACAATTGACATGTGTATGTTTGTGAAATTTTCTCACCCTAGAATATGATAATACCTTGGCCACTGTCATGTGAGGAAAAGAATTTCTAACTTCAAAGAAATATGGATCTATATATGTTGATACAGACTAGTTAGTAATCACAGAGCTGGGACGGGAGGATCCACAGTTCTAGGCCAAACTGGGCTGTATAGAGCATCTCAGTTTTATTAACAAAGTGACACTTTGTCTCAGAATAGAGCAGGGTAGAGGAAAAAGGAGAGAAAGGGGGAGAGACAGAAAGACAGAGGGAAAAAGAGTCAGAGAGAGGGAGAGGGAAGAGGAGAGAGTGAGGGCCAAAGGAAGGGATAAGACCTGCCGTGAAACCTATCACTTTAATCTATAAAATTAATATGCATTAATAATTACATTAAAAAGGGAAGATCAAGATTAATTGAGCAAACACTGACAATAGACTAAGGAGTGCTGAGGAAAGTCTGTCCACATTTTCATGTTTATTTACCCTGGGGCAGAGATATTGCAGGGATCCATCTTACTCAAGGCTGCCTTTCTACACTGTCCCCCAGTGACCCACCTGTTTTGAGAATTGAAAGACCTTGTTTCACTTCTGAATATTTTCAGGAAAGGAAGTTGTACATCTTTTTAAAACCTTTCCACAGTGATCTCTATTTACTATATTTGATAATAACTCATGCCAAAATTTGCAATATTTTGTTGGCAGTGTTTACTACCTTCAGAACTGACAAACATTTGCTTTCTCAATTGCATTTCTTCTGGGTTTTATCTATGATACATGTCTCAATTTCTGAGAAGACATGATAGGTGGTTTTCATAAGAAGTCACTGACTTTTTTCTTTCATGTGAACTCAAAATGAGCGAAACATCTGTGAACACTTGATGTTGGAATGATAAGTTGGCTTCCCTCTTATGAGTTTCTCAAAGCAAGTCACCCAGAGCAGGTTCACATCAGGATTATTTACTGGAGGACATTCAACACCATCGATACAACACAAAAGAGCATTGTATTTTAAAAAGACAGCCATAATGTGCAGCATTTCACAGGTCATTTTGAATCCAAATCCTTTAGTGTTTTCTATGAAGCATTACGGGTGAAGAATAAGTTATCAGAAGAGACTTTGGAAGATACTGATTTATCAGGATTGTTTTCCCTAATGTAGTTATAAGGAATGAATAGATCTTTTGCACATTATTAGCCTTGCAAAGGTAATCATGAAAACAATCCTTCCCCTATTCATGCTCATTCTTTCTTTCTCCCCCAGCAAACGCTTATACCTTGTACGGTATATGGAGTGATTTGCTTGATTCATCATCCTCTGTAGGTACAAAAGGAACAGTGAGTGGAAATAATAAATTTACATGTAGTTTATAAAAATAGTATGGTAACTCATGAATACATTAAAGGACTGGGAGTTCTTGCATGAGCCTTTAATCCCAGCACCTGGGAAGCAGAAGTAGACAGATCTCTGTGAGTTCGAGGCCAGCCTGGGCTACACAGTGAGACCCTGTCTCAAAACAAAAACAAAACAAAACAAACAACAAAAAAAGAATACATTAAAGGCACTGTGAAAAAATATCCCATTGTCCTATAATGAAATTGATAGACCAGCTGTTTTAAAGGATACTCTTGTAACACATGGATGCATTGAGAATCATGGTATTATTTTGTAATTTACTAATATTTCCAAATTTGCAGTCATTTATTTATTTATTTTAAAGACTTATTTTTGTTTTATTTCACTTATTTTAAAATAAATAAACTTATTTATTTATTTTTGCGTGTTAACTACAGTTTCTCCCCCTTCTCTCCTCCCAGTCCTTCCCCACCCACCCCTCCTCTGTTCCCACCCCAATCTACTCATCCTCAGTTTGTGTTTAGAAAAGGGCAGACCTCCCATGAGTATCAACAGAATATGGCATATCAAGTTGCAGTAACTCTAAGCACCTGCCCATGTATTAAGGCTGGTCAAGGCCACCCAGTATGGGGACTAGAGTCTCAAAAGCCAGTAAAAGAGTCGGAGACAGCCTGTTTCCACCATTAGGAGTCCTACAAAAGGACCAACTGTAACATATATGCAGAGGGCATAGGTCAGTCCCATGCAGGCTCTCTGGTTATTAGTTCAGTCTCTGTGAGGCAACTAAGAACCCAGCTTAGTTGATTCTGTGGGATTTTCTTGTGGTGTCCTTGAGCCCTCTGGCTCCTACAATCCTTTCACCCCTCTTCCTCAGGATTCCCTGTACTCTGCTTAATATTTGGCTGGGGGTCTGCATCTGTTTCCATCAGTTGATGGATGAAGCCTCTCTGATGACAATTTGGCTAGGCACCAATCTGGTCACAGGAAATGGCCTACATATCTGTTATTGCTAGTAGTCTAATCTGGGGTCTTCCTTGTAGATTCCTTTGAGCCATATTTTTACCTGACCCTGAAATGATCCCCTTTCCAGTAGTCTCTTTCAGCACTCTCTCCCTACATCCACCCACCCCAACCTGATCACTCATGTTCCCATCCTCATCTGCCCTCAGTCCACTCATGAAATCTCTTCTACTTCCCCATTCCAGGGAGACTCAGGTGTCCCTTCATGAAACTTCATTGTTACCTAGTCTCTCTGAGTCTGTGGATTGTAGCATAGTTATCCTTTATTTTTCCAGCTAATATTCACTTATGAGTGAGTATATACATACCATGTTTGTCTCTCTTGGTCTGTGTTACCTCACTCAGGATGATTTTTTTTTCTAGTTCCATCCATTTGTCTTCAAATTTCCTGGTGTCCTTGTTTTTAACAGCTGAGTAATAATTCATAGTGTAAATGTACCACATTTTCTTTATCCATTCCTAAGTTGAGGAACCTCAGGTTGTTTCCAGATTCTGGCTATTATAAATAAAGCTGCTGTGAACATAGTTGAGCAAGTATCCTTGGGGTATGATTGAGCATCCTTTGGGTATATGCCCAAGAGTGGTATTGCTGGATCTTGCAATAGATTGATTCCCAGTTCTCTAAGAAACTGCCACACTGACTTCCAAAGTGGCGGTACAAGTTTGTACTTGCACCAGCAATGGAGGAGTGTTCTGCTTGCTCCACATCCTCTCCAGCATGAGCTGTCACTTGTGTTTTTGACTTTAGCCATTTTGACATGTATAAGGTGAGATATCAGAATTGTTTTGACTTGCATTTCCCTGTGGCTACAGATTTTGAACATCTCCTTAAGTGGTTCTGGGTAATTTGAAATTCTCTTTTAAAAGGATTTTTTATTATTATTGTATGTGTGCAAATCATTCCATGGAAGTGGAGTTATAAATCACCAGGCATGTATGAAGGGGACTGAATCAAAGTCCTCTGCAAGAGCTGAAGGGTTAAATATCCTCTTACAATTTTCAGCATTTAAACCCTATTGTAGAATACCACTTTAATTATGCAAACGTGTTGCTGTTTCACTTTGCCTGCCTGAGCCACCTGATTGGTCTAATAAGGAGCTGAGTGGCCAATAGGTAGAGAAAGGATAGATAGGGCTGGCAGGCAGAGAGAATAAATAGAAGAGAAAAAGAACAAGAGAAGAAGAAAGAAGAGAATGACCCAGAAAGAGAGGGACATGCGCAGGGCCTGAAACCAGGCAGCTGCCAGCAAACCAGATGCTGGAGGAAGCAGGAAATTAAGGCATACAGAAAGAAAGGTAAAAAGCCCCGAGGTAAAAGGCAGATAAAGAGAAACAGGTTAGTTTAAGTTAAAGAAAAAAAAAAAGCAAGCAGAAACAAGCTTAAGTTAGGCAGAGCATTCATAACTAGTAAGAAGTCTCCATGTCATGATTTGGGAGCTGGTTGGTGACCCAAAAGAATAAGTCCGGCACAAAACTTTAACTCCTAATTCAATAATTTTCAGAGGTGATTAGGCCATGAGGGCTCTGTACTCATGAAAAGATCCATTCAGTCATCTCTAGAGTAGGTTTGTCATCATTAAAAAAGCTTGCTAGAACAGTATACGCTCAGCTCCTTTTCTTGGCTAAAAGTATACTCTTTTGCCCTGACCACTTACTTCTATCACAGGATATCCTGGAAGCGGGGATAGAATGATTGCAATAGCTAGATGACTGGGTTGTCTGCTGCTAGAAAGTGTCTTATAGGCATGACAGGGAAGCTGCATCCATGAAATCTATACAACATAGCTGCCTAAGCAAGACTTGCATAATGGCAGTACCAATCCACAATGTCATCATGGTTAGGGGAAATTTCACAAAGCTTCATACCTTGATGAGGATATATAAGCAATCAATAGCTACTTTTGAGAGACTCGGTCTTTCCTGTGGATGAGCTTCCTGATACGTGGTCAGCCATAATCACAAGTACATAAGAGTGACTCTCAATGAGCTCAGTAGGGTGTGTGTGTGTGTCTCTCTCTGTGTGTGTGTGTGTGTGTGTGTGTGTGTGTGTGTGTGTGTGTGTGTGTGTGTAACAGTAATAATTATAGAGGAAGATGTCCTAAATTTGAGGAATTAAAGGAGACATGAGAAGAAGTAGAAGTGGAGGGGGTGAAATGAGGTAAACAGGACTCATGTATGTAATGATTAAAGTTATTTAGTACTCATTTATGAAATGATTAAAGTTATTTAGTACTCATGTATGAAATGATTAAAGTTATTTTTATTTTAAAAGGAAAGACCTATATTGCCAGAAAGTCTCATTAAAGGGAATGCTGCCGGCAACTTCTTTGAAAAGGAGAAGAGCCACAGGGAAAGGCTAAATTTCCTTAGATATTATGTAACACTTGGAGAAATATAAACAATGCCACCCATTCTGATGGTTCCAGTATTGGAACAAGGATTGTTCCAATGGATGGAACAAGTATTGGAAACTTCTATAAAAGCCATCCTTATTATAAAGTAGCAGAGAACTTGACTGAATTATGCCCATGCCTGAAGGCTGTGTGGAAGGAGAAGCTTAAGATTAGTGAGCCAGAACATTTAATGTAAGAAACTCTAAGCAGAATATTCGAGGACCCACAGCCTTCTTGTAGGTGATTTCAGTAAAATGAGAGAGAATAAAATAATGCAGATATGAAATTTATAACTAAAAGAAAACAAAAAAAAAGGAGTTGATGTGGCCAAGCTGCCCTTTGATAAATGAATAAGCATGAATAAAAGAAAGCTAGGTGCTTTTCATCAAGATAATAGAAAAATATCCTGCATGTACTTGAGAGGTTTTGAAGGCAGCCTTAAACTGTCAGAGGTCCAGTGATCGAGAAGGGCAGAATGGCTCTGGAATATAGACCTGGGTGCTCTCTGTGGACTTGTTGTCTAGTTTCATGGCTTCGGGGATATCCTACCTACAGCCTTCTGCAGTTCCTTGCTATCCTAGCTGTGCCTCAAGAAGCCTTAGGGTCAGCTTGCATATCAGGTCTAGAGGGCACATTCTGGAAGGGATCCAGTGGCACTGATTTAGCAAGCATGTAGGACACTCATGCTGTGGGATATGGCTTCTGGCACCTACATCTCAAAGGAATTCATCAACAGTCTAGAGGCCCAGGCACAGACTTGTTGCAAGGGAAGGGGAGCTCATAGTTTATAGGATATTTTTTTCTCACATTTGATTTCAATGGTTTTGTTTTATGTTTTGTTTTGTTGTTGTGGAACTAATCCAGAGTTATATCTTTGAGTGTCCGTAGTTTCAACCACAACTTTGGAGTTGGGCCTTCCGAGTTTGTGATTAAAGACAGAATATGAGTCAGAATCAAGTAGAGGGACACTGACCTTTCTGTCAAGACTGGCTTAGTAGAAGGCCACCATAGGGCAATAGGAATACTGCTCTATTGTGTCTCCTTCTTTGTCTGGAAGTAAGAATACCAAGCAATACTGTCCTCAACCCTCCAGATGGGTCCTTAATAGTTTGATTCAAATTGTCATTGGAAAGTTGAGGCCTAGATCCCTCATGAACCCTGGATAGATAAGTCTTGGGGTAGGACTTCTTTATAAGGGCTAGGTATACAAAGCAAGAGACTGGCAAGGGCTACATGTGTTCTCTGGAGCCAGACACATGAAACTGGAGTCAGAAAGCCTTCGAGTTCTAGTGGACAACTAGCAACACAGTAGAAAAACTAGGTAGGATAGAGAGCAGGAATCAGCTTTCTAACAAAAATTATGTCCTCTGTAGAAGGAAGTCAATCTAGATCTTGGGCTGTTAGTTCATCCTTCCTGGCATCATTATACAAATAATAATGCAGCATATAGTAACCCTGGCAGGGTCCTGAAGGAGACAAGACCTTATCCAGTTCAATACAGATGTTTCACTTGACTTCTTGAATGTCTCCACAGCAGACTTTGTGCATTCTGCTCACTCTCAAGACCCACCAGTGAAGGAAATCAAAGTCCTAGGGACTGGCGATGCTATTGGATTCTCCTGTCCCTTCACACTTCTTTTTGCC
Organism: Onychomys torridus; assembly: GCF_903995425.1. Taxonomy (NCBI): domain Eukaryota; kingdom Metazoa; phylum Chordata; class Mammalia; order Rodentia; family Cricetidae; genus Onychomys; species Onychomys torridus. The sequence continues at coordinate 28,661,058 of NC_050444.1, read as the reverse complement.
ACCATTATGTTTACTCCATTAATCTAGGTGTTAGTGAATGAGAGGAATGATGAGGTGTCCTCCACTGCAATTCTGGGCAATAAATGGAGGGACATAAGAAGGAAACAAGGGGATGAGATGAAGGGAGGTACCCTATGACTACTTGCCTAGAGTTTTCAACTTCTGACTTCTCAGGTCCTTCTAAATATCAGGAGTTGGGGTTGGCCTTACTCTATAGTATTGCCAACAGAATCTCTGTGTGAGGCTTGGGTATCTTTGTAAAGATATATTTATTATTTTTGTTTCATTTGTCTATGTGAGTGTCTGCATGTATGTGTCTGTCTGTCTCTGTGTCTTTGTGTCTCTATCTCTGTCTGTCTGTCTGTCTCAATAGATCACTTACTCTGCTCACCGTGTGTGTGTGTGTGTGTGTGTGTGTGTGTGTGTGTGTGTGTGTGTGTGTGTGTTCCTTTGGAACTGGAGAAATGGGTAGTTGTGAGCCTCCTGAGTAGGTACTGGGAACCAAACCCAATTCCTCTGTATGAAGAGCAAGTTCTCTTAACCACTTAGCCATCTCTCCAGCTTGGGTATTTTTTTTTTTTCTTTTTTGCTCCTTGGATGACTAATATATGCAGGCAGAAATGAGATCTAGTGGAGATCTATCAAGCCATTTTGCAAACATGAAAGAATAGTCAATTGTGTAAAACCAATCATTTATATGTATAAACACATCACAACACATTTATACATGCACATTCATAATACATTAAAAAACCCACAAAGCTACTCCTTTTAATTATTATTTTAACTGCTCTACTTATATAAATTCTATTAAGATATTTTACCCCAAGTATGCTCTGTCAAATGTCAGTTCCTGAGTATTTATAGGCAGAGAAAATGAGGAAGATGAATGTCCTTGTGAAATGTGTTTGAGAGCCATATAAAACAGAATTACTCTAGCTGTTTCCTTTTCATTCCCCTTTCTTCTCATCTTCCATACCACCACTCCCATTCCTCAGGCTTTCTTTTTCTTCCCTTTCCTCCTCTTTCTTAACTTCCTACGTGGGATGGTCGAATCTGAACCATGTTCTAATAGTTGAACAGAGATTATGTTTTCTTCTCTTGAGGTCATCGCTCTTGAGGTGTCCTTTGGAAGCATTTGTAAAGCAACACTGTGGGTATAGGAGGGCAGAAATATGGAGAGAGCTTCTCTAGGGTCGGTTCGTGTTATCTGATGGCTGCCTCCTTAAAGCTTGGCAATGTTCAGGATCTGGGGTATTTCTCAATACCCTCCACGATTATGTAATACATAGTTCAATGAATACTTGTGAAGACATTAACACACCACTCAGCTCACAACTAGGGGAACATTCCAAAGAAGGAGCCTAGAAGTCTGGGCCAATTTTCTTTTCTTTTCACAACTGTTTGATAATTTCTGAGAATAATCACATTCTGAAAGCTGTCCTCAAAATCTGAGCTAATAATTTAGCTTTTCTAAAAGGGAGAAAATTCCCCTTTGAAAAAATGTAGTTGCTAATGCATAGCAAAAATTTGATTTCAATGTGGAAGACAGGAGATGAGTGTGACTCATTTTCTTCATGGTGTCCCTGAGTTCACTGGTGACTGAAAAGGAGCCACGAAGCATTTGGTGACTATTTGGCAGAAGTACTAGACGCCACAAGTCTGAAGAGTTTCTGAAAATAAGATCCACTGTCTTACCAATGCTGCTTTGAGGACACCGTCATTGTGGTATGCTTTCAGCTACCGTGACAAAACACTGACTAAAACAAATTGGGGAAGAAAGGCTTTATTTTGTTTACTGGTTACAATCTGTCATTGAGGGAGCTAAGACATGAACCCGAAGCAGAAGCCTGAAGCAGGTATGCTGCTTACTGGCTTGTCCCCCCTGGATTGCTCAGCTACATTTCTTATACAGCCCATATCCTCTGGCCCAGGGATGGCACTGTTTACAGTGGACTTGGCCATTCTACATTGGTTAGCAACCACGAAAATGTCCCACAGACATATCCACAGACTCACTTGATGGATGCAATCCTTCAACTGATATTCCTTCTTCCCAGAGATGTCTAGGTTTGTATCACGTGGATTAGAAAACCAGCCAGCATATTGTCTACACTACATTTAATACTGTTTAATACATTTAAACACGAACAGAGAAAACAGACTTGATAAAGAGCCCTGGCAGTGTTAGGAAGTTCTGATGTTCCTTCATTTCATCATTAGAGACCTGTCTGATCCTCTCAGTGTTTTGGGGGAAAGGACTCTTACCCCACTTGCCTAACGAATCTGAACATACAAGAGCCCATCAAAATTTAGTGGAAATGAGAGAAGGTCTGAGAATGAGCCAAAGCAAGAGCCATTCTTTTATAGGGAAGAATTCTTTTTAACTTAGAAAGAATGATGGATATATAAATATTCCCATTAAAGAAATCCTCACGGGATGATTTCTCTTTTAAAGAAATTCTGTCTTTGCTTGGTGGTAACAGAAAGAAGTGATCTAAACAATAAACACACCCACACAACATATTACAGTAGTGAGAATTTCACTAGTCTATTGTTCTTGAGGCCATAGGTTTTGTCTTGTTTATGAGCCTCAGAAAATTATCAGTTTTATTTGCTTTGTAGAATATTTTCCACTTTAAAAATGTTTATTCTAACTATTTTTATCTTCTTTGTTTATTTTGCCAGGTTGTTTTCAGTCACCACCAAATCAGTATGAGTCAGAGTTGAATAGGCTCCACCACATTCGTGTCACCCCCATTGCCGTCACTGCCCTCATATTTCAGTGGGTATCACCTCCTGAAAAAGAAAAGACTATACAAGGGGAATTTATTTCAATAGCTTTTTATTTTATTGAAAACTGTATATGTTTAACGTAAAATTATATTTTATTCAACCACCAGAGGGAGCCTCCAAATCTATGGATTCTGAAAAAGAAATATGACTGAAATAAGTGGCAACTTTATAAATCTTATGCTTGACAATTAAAAACCCAATCCATTCCATGCCATTGGGTTCCATGATTCTTTTCACCCAGAAGGTATCTAAGGTCTTCTCCTGCTACACATACCATATCATTTTGATTAACAGGTATTATAGAATAGAGTATTTTTTTCATGATTTTGATTTTTGTCATAGTTTGAGTGTTTCTGGTATTTCAGTTTTACAGTTTAATTGTTGAGGCTCATCAATCTCTTGCTTCAAAAGTATATTTTTCTTCCACACTTCTTTTTTATCCTAGACCTTACAGGTGTATTTTTAGTTTTCAAATTGATGATCTTTATCCACATATATTTTTTAACCCCCAAATTTTAACCCCAATCTCTTATTTATTTTGATATATTGCTTGTCTGGCCAGGTTTTATATTAAATATTTAAGAAGAGTCCTGGGGTTTTAGAGTTATGAGTCTTTTTCATATTTGGAAATGTCAGCCTAATATATGTTTGACAAATAGGGTGAACATGATATTCTTAGGTAGTTTCCTTCCATCATCTGCAATTTCATTTTCTCCCATGGAGAATCAAGCATTTCAAAAAATTTCCACAAATATTATTTACACAGTGGATGAGGAAGGATGTTATCCAACTGCTTCCTGCAGGCAGAGCTGGCTATCTTCCACAATCAAAAGCTCTGGACCTCCCAGAAATACCCTTCTTTGATGGCTAAGCACCTTGTAAGTAAACTTCAATCACTGCTTCCTTGTAGCTTTCTGGTGTGGGTGCTCTCTTTCTCTCTGTCTCTGTCTCTGTCTCTCTCTCTCTCTTTCTCCCCATCCCTCATTATATAGACTTACGTGTTCATCATGATACTGTTACCACAGTAGTTAAGGTAGTAAATATAAGTAAATGTATCTACTGTCTCCAAGAATTTCCTCCTATCTCCTATCTATTGTGATAAGGATGCTTACGGTAGTAGCACAACCCTAGGGAAGGACAGCTCTTGAAAGAATTCTGTTTGTCAACTGCTTCTGCATCCCGCTGTCAAGTGTCCCAATTTTTTTTTTTCACACAGTAATGTCATCAATCATGTTTTGTGGCTGTGAAAAACTGTTGTGCACAGAGGTTAAGCAAATTACCCAAGGTCACAGAGCAGATGAGTGAAGCCTGGGAGCCGATCCAGGACTCCAAACTGCTGGGTTGACATATTGTCAACCATTGCTTCACACAGCTGCTGGCCTGCTCCTTACCATTGTGATTAATAAAAGTCAGCTTTTAACTCTCAACCTGAGCTGAAGTCAATGGAATTTCACTAAAATTACTAGAATGTTGTCTCAGTAGAAAAATGAATTTTGAATAATGATTAGAGGTGAAACTGATTCATCCCAAGTCAATATTGACAGAGTCATCCTTCTCTTTCTTTTAACTTTTTATTTTCCTGAAACTGCTTACGGATGTACAGTATCTCCACAAAAGGTTTCCATGAAGACACTACCTGAATATCAACATTTTAGACAAAGTATTCCTTTAATATTTGTATAATTACATAATAATCATATGCTGATCACTATGTGGATAAATAAAGGCTATTTTCAAATAAAGTAAAATATGAAATATGTCAACTCACCATTTTGAATTTTTCTGCACCAAGCACAGTTATTCTCCAACAAATATGTATTTATTGGCTCAGTTGATGCTGGCCTTCTAGTTGCCAAATGAGCTCATTGACTGCAACGTCTGAGTCTAAGGAATGATAAGGTCTGTCAGCTACGAACAAAGTCAGTAAGCCTGCTTCACTGAGATTGCTCCCTGGAGTTGCTTTGCCATTTGCAATCACAGATACCCATGAGCATGCAAGTCGGGCCTGTGGCTTGTTTGGAGTCTCTTCAGCACTGGTTTGTGCCCCATTACCTCTGCTGTACCTTCAGAAACAGCCAGAGGCCTAGTTGTGTGCACTTTGGGGAAGAGATCCATACTCTGCTCTAGTCCAGACACATAAGTGCTGCCTCCTCTGCCTACCACAGGGGGCAGCCCATGACTGATAAAGTGTTTAAAGAAACACTAAGGAAAAGTAAGGAAATACAATAAAAAAAATGTTAAAACAGATTTCCAGTGTCATTTTTAATAAGGCATTGCATCAATAGGATTTATTTCACTTTTTTAAAAATAGACAACTCTTCATTAATGCTGAGGATGTATGCAATCAGGCATCAATAAAGCTAGGGTTTAAGAGTGTTTTGCAGAAAGCAATTTCTTCATGTTTAGGTTTTTATGGTTTTTAGTTCAAATTTAATAATTCTATGAGTATGTTTCACTCAGGTGTCTCAGCTTTGTCACACTCTCACAAATAAATAATGCACTCCCTAGAAAACATCCTTCCCAAAGGAGAAAGTGCTATAAACATTCATTTTGACTTGTCTTGGAGGCAGTGGTTTTCATCTTTTGTGATACATTTTTAAAAGCCTGAGCAAAAGTGCATAAAGCATAGTTATTCTTAATGAGATGAGCCACATGCAAAATTCAGAACTCTCAAGGCTGCTGCAGCACATGAAGAAATATCGCTCCCGGTGACTGCCGAGCAGAGGCTTGCCTGCGCTCTTCCACTTCCATAGTCAGCATGATAACAGTAGCATGTACCCTGGAACTTATCTGCTGGAAGTTAAAATTTAACTCCTTTACTTGCCAAATTATGCCAGACATGTTACTTAGTTTCTGTGGTTCAGTTGACTTACTAAAATTGGAAATACAACTTGTAATGGGGGTTAATGGGGCTAATATTTTTTGGTTTTCCATGTTATTTAAAATAGAGCATACAATACTATTTATTTTAACAAAACACTTTTTGTAGCACGATTTTTCACTATAACTCAACATTTCCATAGCAATGATTAAGTTTTCCCATCATCAATGTAGAATGCTTACATGAGAAATCCACTTGTCCCATGCATTAATAAACAGAATCTGAGGTTTTCCCCATCTCCTAAAAGGGGGCCATGGGACTTGAAGGCCTGGTATGAAATGGAGTGAGATAGTAAACGCAGAATGCTTAGAAAAGGCTCTGGATGTAAATAACACTACATAAATGTTTACTGATAAAGCACTGTGTACAGAACCATTATATAAGCCAAACAAACTGGGCTAAAATTGAAGAGGCTAAAGAAAGTATCACAGGGACAGAATAAATGGCTTATAAAGAGGATAAAATTGTCTTGACCAGATTTAAATCAGAAATTTCTTGTTTGTTTGTTTTGGTTTTTTGTTTTCTTCAAGACAGCGTTTCTGTATGTAGCTTTGTGCCATTTTTGGAACTCATTCTGTAGCCTAAGCTGGCCTTGAACTCACAGAGATCCTCCTGCCTCTGCTTCCTGAATGCTGGGATTAATGGCGTGCACCACCAACGCCCAACTTAAATTAGAAAAATTTTAGCCCATACTTTTGAAAGTAAAGAAAATAGTTAGAGTGAGTTTCCAAAAAAATGTTATTCTTCCTGGATTTTATAGGCATTTTATGAGTTAGAATAAAGAAAAATATTTTAAAAATAAATTCACATTGACTAGACAAATATTGTAGAAACACTGTTAATACTTACTAAAATGCATGAAAGACAAACCACATTCTTTGGTTTCTCTTGCTTCTCTGTGTAGCTCATTGGTGGAGTATATCACCTTTTTAATGATTATGAGTAGCAGAAAAATTGAAAGTGCATGCCTAATGATGAATAGGTACTTAGGGTCTGAACGTGGTGGCACGCATCAGTCATTATAACACTAGGAATGAGGACCCTGTTTTGAGACCAACCAGGTTATATAGGTAGAGTTGGTCTCTCAAAAGAGACAAGTCAGCTATTAACATGTAAAAAGGCGTTGGCATTGTATGGTGTGGAATAGGGAACATCTTAATTTTAAGCAATGGAGATTTTGTATCAGATAACTTAACTGAGCCCAAAAGTCCCCTCTTTGGTCCACCAAGATGGTTCATTGGGTAAAGGTGCTTGCAGCCAAACTTGATGAACTAAGTTCTATCCCTAGGATCCACATGGTAAGAAGAAATAAGCAACTCTTACAAGCTGTCCTTGGACATTCACATATGTAGTGTAGCATGAATACATGCATGAAAATTAATAAAGAACTTCACAATTTTCTTGTAGCCTCAAAAAATTTTAGCCACACATAGGCAATTCTGGTTAATTGAGAATTGTTTAAGTTTTGCTAAAAAATAAATAGATATGAGACACTTTGGTGGATGACAGGGACAGGGACAGTCTGAATGGAGGAATGTGGGTTCTTGGGAACACAGAGGACCAAGGGAGATTATCAGAGTATCTGGGAAAAGCCCAGAGTAGGCAATCAGGAGGAAGTAAGTAGCCTTCCCTGACGCTGGACAAAGCCAGTGAGCAAGTGATGCATGAAAACTAGAAAGCCAGAATGCCCCTAGGGAAAAAGCACGGTGTAAAGGCAGGACATCCAGCATCAAGTGCAGGTTCCTCCATCCCTGGACCTGGAGTTGTAGCATCCAAAAGTCTAAGAGAACAGGTGGGGACAGGGTGGTACCTACAGGGAAAGATGTAGTCATAAAAGGGTAGAATTCAGCCACTGATAATACTAGGTTAGATCAATAACCTAACTTGGGACATTAGGACACAGTATGAGAACAAGATCTACAGATCCTCAGCTTACTGAAACTGTTGGTGTTAAAAACTACATCAACATCAAACATACAGGACACAGCCTTATGGTGCAGCATAAGGAACACTGTCATCACTGTTATCTTAAATTTACTGCTTTCTTGGGAAGGTTTTGTTCAATATCCTTCCCTAAAGTAGGTGGCCTCAAAAGCTACAGTGCAAGCCAGTAATTCCAAGCAGAGCCTTATGGCCTATACAGCACGGGTTTATGGCAACAGCTTTTATGCTAAGGGGTGTTTGTTTAGTGATGTTGGCACCAAGACTCTAGTGCCAGAGCCACACAACTTTTCCTATGAAGGGATTCAGAAATACAAATACATTTGCAAGCCTACGGATGACTTAGAGAATATATTTCATTATGAAGACTTCAGTCTTTCTCAGGACACACAATTTGATCCCTTGCCTCATTTTTGAACATACAATTTGGGGCTCTGTTGGAAAATTAGAGAATTGCAAGATTAGTTGTGGCTTGGTTTGTCAAAACATGCAAAGCAAGGGCAAGATGGAGCTGGCTCCTGATGTGGAACAACCCTGTGGAGCTGCATTCTCTCCACTATGGGCTATCTTCTTTCCTGGATGATAACGTGGGAGAAATGCAAGGAAGGCAAACTCCTGCTTGAAGTATGTAAGTTTCTCTCTGCTGCTCTCATATACCTAGGGACAACTAAATGCCTTACCTAATACTTTTTCCTTATAACTGTACTTATTTAAATGTTGACAACGTACGTGCTCCTCCATGACTAAACATCTGAGGAGAAACAGAGTTTTGTTTTGTTTCTGAGAAAATATGTTGACTATTGAAAAGTCCTCTATGCCCCACATTTTTGCTAATGTGCTCTGTCTGTGGGAGGGCTATTTCTTATATGCAAAAATTCAGAAAACACACTACCTACAATCACTCCCAAGGGATGAAATTTGCCAGTTGAGTAAGCAATTAATTAGAACACACATCACTGCTGTGGGATGTTCTGTATGTCAAATGTGTTGCTCTGATTGGTTAAAATAAATAAAGTGCTGATTGGTCATTAGCCAGCAGGAAGGATAGGGTAGACGGGACAAGGAAGAGGAGAATGGTGGGAAGTGGAAGGCTGGGTGGAGAGACACTGCCAGCTGCCACCATGACAAGAAAGATGTAAGGTACTGACAAGCCATGAGCCATGTGACAAAGTATAGATTAATAGAAATGGGCTAAATATAAGAGTAAGAGCTAGATGGTAGGCCTGAGCTAATGGCCAAGCAGCTTAAATTATATAAGTGTCTGTGTGTTTATTTTATAAGTGGGTTGTTGGACTAGCAGGGCTTGGCGGGGGCTGGAGAGAAGATCTCCAACTACACATCACAAAAATGAGGAAGTTATGGAGAAAATGAGACAGTAAGATTGAAACTAGGAGAAGTATTTGTTTTCGTTAATAAATAGCTGAATTTTCTCTTATAAATATAAAACAAAATTCTTTAAAGGGAACATGCAGAATGTATTAAAGCTAGACTTGACCTGAGAATCCAGATTATTTCAGTCAGTCAGCTATGTAGTTTTGTTTTTGTTTTTGTTTGTTTGTTTGTTTTGTTGTTTTTTAATGAAACAGGGTTTCAGTATACAGCCTAGGCTGGCTTAGAATATACCATGTAGCCCAGAGTGGCCACAAACTAATGATCAGCCTTCCAAACACATTATCTTTTTAAATACAGTATGTTTAGCTAGTCTTTGAGAATTCCATAGATGTATACATATAAATGAAATGTATGCATTTCAATTATACTCACACCTGACTGCCTCCCTCCAATTCCTCCTGGATCCTTTTCCTCCTTCATGTTTCCTTTTTTATTTTTATTTTTATTTTTTTAAAATATTTATTTATTTGTTATGTTCACAGAAGAGGGAGCCAGATCTCATTACAGATGGTTGTGAGCCACCATGTGGGTGCTGGGAATTGAACTCAGTACCTTTGGAAGAGCAGTCGGCACTCTTAACCTCTGAGCCATCTCTCCAGCCCCCCCCCCCTTTTTATATAACTGAATCCCCACATTCTCCTCCCAATTTCATGTTCTCTTTTGTTTTATATATTACTCATGGAGTCAAATTAATGTTGACTATATACACAATCTAACAGGGATGATATACTAAAGGAAAACTGACCCACCCTCTCCTTAGCAGCCATCAATTGTTGGTAGTTCCTCAGTAGAGGTGGAAGCTCATGAGCCCCTCCTCCATCCATTCTGGAATGTTTACTGGCTCGGTCTTGCACAGGAAACAGCAGATGATGTGAGTTCATGAGTTCAACAGTCTCTTCAAGTCCAGAAGACACTATTTATCCCCAGCCCTCCCAACCCACAGGTACTGATGGGAGGTGGGTTTGGTGGCCAGAAGAAGGGAAGTAAAACTTTCTTATTCCTCCATTTTTTATAAGGGAAGCCAATGGGTGTTATTTCTGAACTGATGGTGAGTCCTTCTGATGAAGTTTACATTACAATAAATTTGTCATGAACCCATAGCTTCTTTATCTACTGACACTGAGCCCACGTGAGTTGGACCCATGTAACAGACAGATATGGATGGGAAAGGGCTTATGGGGGTCTTCCCACTTACTGCTGATCTACTGGCGACTCACAGGTTCTGGGAGAGGGAGAGGGAGAGGTGTAATTACTCAGTTATGTCTTGACTGGTGAGCCCACAAGACTGCAGTGGATAATTCCAAGTCCAAGGTCACACATTAAGAGCTACTTAAACTCTGTAGGACACACAGAACAAAACAAAAAGTAATGAATGTGAAAAATTAATTTACAAGGAAAAAACAGAGATTATACGAGTGGAAAGGAAGAGAGGTTTGGGCTAGAAGAGTAACCAGAACTTGTCATACACATATCTGAAATTGTCAGTGAGTAACAGTTATTAATGAAAGATGCTAATGTTTATGTAATCAGTGTAGACATGAAAAGCTGTGTGGCTTACAAATTACTACAGAAACCAAAACAAAGGAAATGCCCATGTACAGAACTAGTGATAGAAAGAAATAGCACAGCACAGAGTATGAAACACGGTGCTATGTAGATGATTGAACATTTCACTTACTTTCAGAAACAAAAAGAAACTTAATTAAGCCCACTGTAACTCACAAATATTAAAATTGCGCTGCTCTAAAGATCTAAATATTCATGATACAGAAACAAAATGACAGAAATATAAAATATGAAAGATAAACTCAGCAAAACAACAGCTAGATAAAAAGCAGGACTGTCAGTATATATCGAAACACAATTCCAAAGCTTAGTAGTGTTAGGAAGAAAGATAAAGCATTCACTCACAGCCATGACGCACAGAACCAAGCTCTAGCAGGCAAACTCAGGGGAGTTAGTACAGACAAAGCAGGAACAGAGAAAGGCTGAGAAGAAACAAGGTTAAGTAACCATTTACATATATTGCCACTGCTTTCAGTTTTTGAGGAGTGATTATTTATATGGAATAAATAATCTATAGACCATGATAGGTTACTCAGTGAGAACATAATTCTTTGATACCCTTACCAGATGATTGCATAGCAGGCCACATAAGAACTCTCAGTAAGGGCTGGATAGATGGCTCAGTTGTAAAAGGTTAGGCTCACAACCCAATATATAAGAAATTCTGATAAATTTTCCAATTGGAGAAATGTGCAGGTTGTATCTTATTTTAAAACATTATTTTAATGTTTTTTTGAAAGATTACAGAAGCATTTATAACTTCTTTGCATATTAAACTTATTCTCTAAGCAACTCTTGTCAACAATGAAGTTGGAGTTAAATTTTTTACTTTCTCTTTCTGACAATAATGCAGAATTTCTCCCCTGAGTACACACTGCACACAGTTCATTTCTATGGATAAAATGTATTGAACCACTTAAAATGTGCTAACTTTAATGGAAGGGCTGCCTTGAGTATTAAAAATTGAAGAGCTGTAATACTGATTGGGAAATAGAACTGAAATCCACAGTCTTCCCTACAGAATAAATCAAAATAGAAAGCTTTCTGAAGAGACTAGACTTGGGCTAGGCAAGGAGAAGGAGAATGTGAATGAATCTCCTGAGCACAGTGGAAAATAAAAAATGCTGTTAAGATAAGGTAGGTCCCACAGACAACATCACAATAATGTCCTGTGGATGAAGGTAGAAGGCAAGGAAGTTTGTGTGTGTTGGCTGGTGCACACAGTGAGTAAACAGACAATAAAAACATCTCCACCAAGAGAGTGTAACCACATTGGTTTGGTGTTCAGATTTACACTACTTGTGTTGATTTAGGAAACAAAATATAACATGTATAAGATTCTTCAGTAAAATGAAACAGAAAGGACAAATTGAAAAAAGCAGCATAAAACAGCATGATAAACTATGTAGGCAGAAAACCAGAGATGCCCTGAAGAAGTTTAGGTGAAAATTACACAGAAAAGTTTTATGGATATAAGTTCACAGTCAAAACTAAAATACAGGGAGAGATAAACCATGGTGAATGAGAAAGGTTGTGGAATAGAATATATCAGGAATTAGCATGTACAATATTTTACAAGGAAATTAAGGGAACATGTAATGAAAATATATCAAGTGTATGTGATAATGCTTCTCAAAGACAAGAACTAAGAAAGAGAAATTACTTAAGGAGATAAAGGTTAAGATTTTTTACAATTGATTAGAGACATGGATCCTTGTCTGGGGGATTCATAGTAGAACCTTAATCAGCCGGGCAGTGGTGGCACACGCCTTTAATCCCAGCACTCAGGAGGCAGAGCCAGGTGGATCTCTGTAAGTTTGAGGCCAGTCTGGTCTACAGAGCAAGCTCCAGGATAGGTACCAAAATTACACAGAGAAACCCTGTCTCGAAAAAAACCAAAAAAAAAGAAAGAAAGAAAATGAAAGTGAAATAAATACTTTAAGGCTTCTTTGTTTTCCAACAGAATTCCAAAAGTAAAGAGATATTTAAAAGACCATTGAGAGATGTATAAAATACACAAATAAAATCAATAGAATATTTTTATAGTGAGGTGAGAAAGTTCTTATGTTTCTACTGCTCTTCAAAAGTGAAGTTGAAGGATATGATCACAGACATTCCAAATTCACTTAAGGAACATGAAAAAGAAGATATAATTGATATAACTGGAAATATTTTTTTCCTAAACAGTGTTTGAAGTACAAGAATAAAAAAGGAGAAAACTTTGTGTGTAAACACTGCAGTAATTATAAGCAAGAATACAGAACAATGCTTGTAATGAGAATATACAAAACTGATATCTGTATTTTGGAATAGACAAACTGCTGAGCTAGAAGTTCCACACAGTAGAGGTGTGAAATGTGGAACGGGGCTCATAGAGATAAGAGTCGTAAGGTCTCTTGTTGAAAAAGAAGGTAAAGAAAGAAACTTCCAACTTGTAATTTCAGTATTACACATTTTAGGATAACCATGTATGGAGAAGTAGAAATCACATCAGTTAGTTCTAAAAAGATAGGATAAAGAATTATAATGAGAAAAGCTGATGTACCTCATGTGTTCCTTTTAGACCTTTGTTAAAGGAAAAGGAACCATAAATGAAGACACACAGCAAGCAGAAAATAAGATGGCAGAAAGTTCCAATCACATCATTAATCAGAGTAAATAGAATGTGTATTATAACAGTAAATATAAATGTATCATTTTTCCCAAGTAAAAGTAAGTAACATTATATTGAAAAAAAAATCTCAGTTATATGCAGTATAAAGTCAACAAGTTAAGGATACAATGGATGGCAAAGGAAAATTTACTGAATAGACATTAACCAGAATAAAAATAATTAACATGACTAAATAAAATCTTAAGGCAGATAAATTAAAAATAAAAGGGACTACTACTTAAAGACTAAATACCCAATTAATCAAATTACCATGCATTCATTCATTGTCTATTTTCTAATGTGCAATTGGCAGTTTATGTCCCCTTGTTCATTTTTTCTTGTATGGTTGGTCCTCTTATTGATTGAGAAGTTATGCTCTATTTCTAATATTAATCATTTAAATTCAAAACCTTATAAATACTTGTTCCTGGGTTTTTGGTTTGCCCACTTAAACATTTGTATTATCTTTAGGAATTGGGTGTAAGTTTTTTCTAAATGCAAATTGAGTCTATATTCATTATAATATGGTATTCTTGAGTGTATGTATATAAATATACATACACATTTCCTATCTACAGTTGAATGTAATGAGGTATTCAGTGTAAGTGAAACACTCTTTAAACTGTTTTCAAGATTGAGTGAGTTTGACTCTTCTGGCTACAAAGATTAGAAAGTCACTGAGGTAACTGCTCCTTAATATAATGAAAAGGATCAGATAGAAAATGATATCTCAAATCTTTAAATGTTCAAGAAATATTAGAAAAATCAGAAAATTTCTGTGGTGAATATAACACTACCCTTTATATTTTGAAGGTCTATGGTGATGTCTCTGAAAAAGCAGGAACAAAATTTAGTTATATTGATTGCAGAATGTAAATTTGCAGTCTATCTTTTTTATTTAATTTTTTCTTTCCTTTTATCTATCAACCCCTGTTCTGCCTCCCTCTCCTTCTCCCACTCCCCCCTCCACCTCCTCCCATCCCACTCCCATCCCCTCACAGCCTATCTTGTGTGAATATGGAATGGATTTTATTCCAAAGTAAACTATTAAATGTGTATGAATTGTTAAGTAGAATACACTGGTGCACCTACCAGAGAGCTTGAATCTGATGTGCTACTTTGTAGCAGAAGTGAACCTAACATGTACATGGAGCACTTGTTCTCTAGTTGGTGACTTTGCTTGTGGAAGTTATGGAGCACTTAGGAGTAGCCCCTGATGGAGGAAATATGCTTCCAGGTGTAGCATGAATCTTAAAGGTACTTATTAATTAAATAAAACCTGAGGCCAGTTATTGGGGTGAATGCTGGTAGATCAGAGAAGCAGAACAAGCCACAGCTACCTCAACTTGCCAGTTCCTCAGCTGATCCTATTGCCTCAGACTGAAAGCTTCTGTGTCCTCATCCAAATGGATCTCAGCTGAGTTGTGCTGCTCAAAGCCTAAAAGCTTAACCAGCCAAATACTTAACCAGCCAAATGCTTCCATTTTCTGGTTCTCACGCCTTATATACCTTTCTGCTTTCTACCATCACTCCCTGGGATTAAAGGTGTGAGTCACTATGCTTGGCTGCATCCTTGAACAGATGGATTTCTGCCTCTGGAATGCTAGGATTAAAGGTGTGTGCTATCACTGCTTATCCTCTATGTTTAATATTGTGGCTGTTCTGTCTCTGACCCCAGATAAGTTTATTAGGGTGCACAATATTTCGGGGAACACAATACCACCACATCCAGGTATAGATGTTTAATTATTTTTATTATTTTACTTTATGTGTATGGATGTTTGATATGCCTGTATATCTGCATATTATGTGTATGTCTGGTATCTGCAGAGGTGAGTAGAGGGTCTTAGGTCCCCAGAATTGGTATTTAAATTGGTTGTGTGCCACCATGTAGGTACTAGGAATTGAACCTGCATCCTAGGGAAGAGCAACCAGTACTGCTGAGTTGTTTCTCCAGCACCCCATTAGAGGGTGAATGCTGTGAGTTTTGAGTGCTGAGCTTGGAACTGTTTCCACATCCTCATCTCTGCATTCCTGTGTGTAGAGGAAGGTATGATCTTTCAGCTCCTTGCTCCTGCAGATTTGCTGGGCACTTGCTTCCACACCATTCTGGACACTGCCCCTGAAACCATAGGCTGAGTAAACTCTTCCTTATTTCATAGCAACCACAGAAAAACAATCAGTGTAGAGAGGTATCTATACCTTTGAAATATGTAGATGTCATCTATGGGCTGTCAATGATCTTCCATTGAAAATAGCCACCACTGAATTGGTCTTTCCAGGAAGATAATGCAACAACTAACTGGGCACACTCAGTATTACGCTTATTTTGGGGTGGAAGCTTTGACTCATTAGGATCTTTGTTAGGGTTAATTAATCTCATGTCTATCAAACTAAATTCCTCTTATATCTTAGAAAAGCACTTCTTGATCTGTAAACCATGAAGATTTTCAAGCTGACAGTCAGATCCATGATTTACATCATCATCATCATAATTAAGAATCACTGGAGCTGGAGAGAGGGCTCAGTGGTTAAGAGCACTTGCTTGCTTTCCCAGAGGACCAGAGTTTGTTTGCAGTGTGCATACCAGGGAGCTCACAGCTGCGTGTAAATCCAGTTTTTCTAGTCATTATGGGTACCCATATTCACATACACATACTTACATCTCCTCCCCTAATTCTAACCCTCCCTGCAGATCTAGGGCCTCTTAATGAAAGGGGAATTTAGGGACCCATAGAAACAGTGACATAACCATTTTTCATTTTTATTAGCCAAAAGACATGTAAGACCAGTTGGTAGAACAATATGCTGTCTAGCAAAAAAAAAATTTATAAATTTTTGACAATTAACAGAAATTACTAGTCTCAAAATACCAATGTGGGGTTTATAATAGATAACAAATGGATTTATGTACTAAGGTTAAGTTACCTAGTGTGTCTATGGATTCAGTCCATGGTTATCTCTCTAATTCCTAAGTGTGTAATTGTATGGACATGCATAGCATCTGACAGAACCCCAGCATTGCCCCACTATCCCAGGATGTAGGGGATATAATGTAAGGGCAGGTGAGTGTAAGAGGACTTGGAAATATACCCTTCAAGGAGTTTTTTTTAATTCTTTTTTTTCATAGACATTATAACCAGACATTGATTTTTAGTAATGTTACAGGATAGAGTGAACTTAAGGCATCATGAAAGTGGCTTTGGGAAGAATAAGGTCTGTAATAAAATGAACAATGTTGCTGTCTGTCGAGAGCTCCTAAGAGCCTCTGTAACTTTTGTTTTCATGTTGTAGCTATTCACATGTGCCAGTATGTTAGTGTGCTTTTGTATATAATCTCAAACATTGCAGGCATGTTAAAATTAATTTTATATTATTTTAATATTTTTCATACAATATATTTCAAACACATATCTCCCCCCCAGCACTTGTTTTTATGTAACTGCTTTTAGACTCTTTGCACCTATGTTCTTTACAGTAGTCAGTAGAGAATTATGCCCAAAGTTTTAAAGAAAAACTTATGAATAGATGGGCTACAAAATAAATATACTGAGTCTTCTAAGTGGGAATTGATAGAGTTGGGATTTAAATCAAGATATTTTAAACTAGGATTTTATCTTCTTAGAAAATTCTTTGCTCTTTGGAGATACATATTAATAACTTACATAGAACAGTGAAAGTTTTGGGACTCACTACAAGCAACTGACATTGTCATATAGTAGATGCATATTTTTATCAAAGAGATATTTTACAATTGTTTGAGCAATGGTTATCTTGAGAAATATTCTGTATCTAAGATATTGCCTTGTAAAAATAGAATCTCACAAGGACCATGAATCTTGTGCTTATTAAAATCTTCTGTCTTGGTATCACAGGTCATGCTGTTTGTTACCCCCTATACCTTCAACTTTTAGTATTGTGTGCTTGATACTCATTACATACATCTGAACTGTGGCTCCTACACCTTAGGCTCTGGGGAATGGTGGAGGAGAGGACAGAAAGATTATGAGCACTAGAAGACAGGGGCATCTGCTGTGAGATACTATCTTTATATATGACAAAGGAGCTGCAGATATGAACTCTCAACAACACAGTTGCCTGAGCAGGATCTACAGAGCAACACCATCATTTGACATGCCTATGTGGATGGAGGAAATCTCAGAATATTTCACACTTAGATGAAAGAGCTACATACACGTGGTCAATGCTTGCAGAGAGAAGAGGAGAAATCAATTTCCTACAGGAACAATCTCCCACATAGGCTTCCCATTACAAGTGTTCAGCCCTAGACACAGGTATGTATAAATAATGAAAATGGACTCAGGAGGTGTATTATTCAGGGTTCTCTGAGAGATAATAGCTGATAGCACTAATATTAAAGGGATTTATTAGACTGACCCACAGGAAGTCTAGCAATGGCTGTCTCAGAAGGAAAGGGCTGAGCATCCAGTTCAGTCCAGGAAACTACAGATGTCTCTGGAGTCCCAGTCAGGCACCGGAGCCTGGGAAGATTCCTGGAGAGCTGTTCATTTTCAGTCTCTATTGCAATCCTGCAGAAGTTAGATATAATGCTGTAAGTGAACTTGCTAGTGAGAATGAGGACAGGCAAGAAGCAAAGCATGTTTCTTCCGTGTTCTTCTTATTTGGGCTACTATCAAAAGGATTCTTCTTCCCACCTCAAGTAATCCCACTAAAAAAATCCCTCTAATTTTCTCAATAGGTACATCTTACCAAACTTAAATTAAGAACATGTAAGCAATTTACTTACTATAAAACTATAACCCCTAGTGGAATAGAAGCCGTCATTAAAAGTCTCCCCCCACCCCCCAAAAAAGTCTAGGTAGGTCCAGATGATTTTAGCACAGAATTCTAAAAGTCCTGGAGAGATTAGGAATACAAGGGACATATCTCAACATAATAAAGGCAATTTACAAGCCCATAGCAAACATCAATTTAAATGGAGTAATTCCACTAAAACCAGGAACAATACAAGGTTTTCCACTCTTTAGATAGCTCTTCAATATAGTTCTTTAAGTATTAGCTAAAGCAATAAGACAACTTAAGAAGATCAAGGAAATACAAATTGGAATGTAAGAAGTCAAAGTATTATTTGCAGATGATATGATAGTATGTATAAGTGACCCTAAAAAGTCCATCAGGGAACTCATACATCTGATAAACACTTATAGCTGATACAAGATTAACAGCAGCAACAAGAAAAATAAAAAACACAATCCAAACCAAACCCAAAACCAGTAGCCCTCCTGTTTGCAGATGGCAAACATTTTGAGATAGGAACAAGGGAAACACCATCTTTCACAACAGCCTCAAATAATATAAAATATCTTGGAGTCACTCTAACCAAGCAAGTGAAAGACTTGTATGCTAAAACCTTCACGTCTTTGAAGAAAGAAATCATAGAAGATATCAGAATCTGGAAAGGTCTCCCATGCTCATGATGGGTAGGCTTAACATGGTAAAAAATGGTCATTCTACCAGAAGCAATCTAGAGATTCAATCCCCATTGAAACTCCAATACAATTATACCTAGATCTTGAAAGGAAAATTCTCAGATTCATAAGGAAAAACAAAAACCCAGAATAGCTAAAACAATTCAGAACCATAAAATAACTGCTGGAAGTCTCACTATTCCAGATTTCCAGTTGTACTACAAAGCTATGGTCATAAAAACAATATGGCATTGGCATGAAAACAGGCACGCTGATCAATGAAATAGAATTGAAGACACAGACATAAATCCATCTACCTATGGTCACCTGATTCTTGATGAAGAAACCAGAAATACTCAATGGAAAAATGACATCATCTTCAACAAATGGTGCTAGTCAAACTGGGTATCTACATGTAGAAGAATCCAAATAGATCTATGGTTATCATCCTGCACAAAAGTCAAGTCCAAGTGATTAAAGACCTGAATATAAAATTAGGTACACTGAACCTTATATAAGAGAAAAGTGGGGAATAACCCTGGACTCACTGATAGAGAAGAGGATTTTCTGAACAGAGCAGTAATAATATCACAGGCACTAAGATTAATAAATAGGACCTCATGAAACTAAAAAGCTTTCTGTAAGACAAAATACATTGTCATTCAGACAAAGTAGCATACAGAATGAGAAGGGATTTCTTTTTTTTTATCAACTCTACTTCTGATAGAGGACTAATATCTGAAATATATAAAGAATTCAAGAAACATGTTATCAAAAAAAAAAAACCCAAATAATCCAGTTAAAAATGGGATACAACCTAATCAGAGAATTCTCAATAGAGGAAACTGAAATGGCTGAGAAACAAAAAGAAATGTGCAACATCCTTAGTCATTAGTGAAATGTAAATCAAAACTACTTTGAGACTCCATCTTACACCTGTCAGAATGGCTAACATCAATAATAATAGTGACAGCTCATGCTATCAAGGATGTAGAATAAGGGAAACACTCCTCCATTGCTGATAGGAGTGCAAAATTGTACAAGTACTATAGGAATTAGTATGGTGATTCCTCAGAAAGTCAGGAATTGATATACTTCAAGACCCAGTTATACCACTCTTGGCTATATACCCAAAGGATGCTTCATCCTATTTTAAGAACACTTGCCTAATCAAGTTTTTTGGTGCTGTATTCATAATAGCAAGGAACTGTAAATAACCTAGACATCGCTCAACAGAAAAATGAATAAACAAAACGTGGTATATTTACACAATGGAGTATTACTCAGCTGTTAAAAAAGTGACATCATGAAGTTTGCAGGCAAATGGATGGGACCAGAAAAAAATCATTCTGAGTGAGGTAACCTAGACCAAGAAAGACAAATATGGTATTATTTGCTTATATGTGGATATTAGCCATTAAATAAATGATAACCAAGCTACAACTGCAGAACCAGAGAGGTCCATGGATCTCTCTAGGAAGGAAAATAGAATAGATTTTATAAGTGGACTAGAATGGGGTGGGGGTAAAAATGGGAGGATCAAGTTGGGAGGGGGAAGAGAAGGAGTTGAGGGAGGGAATGAGGGAAGAGACAGCTAGAACTGAGGGGTTGTCTGGAAATCTAGTGCCGAGAAACCTTCCTAAATTTATTAAGGCAATCCCAATGATGACGCCAAATAATGAAGGAGACCAAGTCCCACGTGACCATCTCTTGTCATCATATGAGGCTTCCAGGACTGGGACTGTATTACATTCAATTGCACTGTGGACCAAAGAGGTCCACGGGAATCCTCAGACAACCCAGGTTGCTGCCAAGACAGTAGGTTGCTCTCTGAAAACTGGTAACAAGGCCACATTTCTGAAGACAACACTCACACAACTCATTGAACTTGGAGAGTTCAAGCTGGTACCTACACAGAACCTTCACCTTAAGTCCAAGTGTCATGGTACAGAAAGGTACTCTGCATGCTACCAAAAAGATATGTAAATGCCAACCCATCCACAAAACCTATGATCTATAGTCTACTCTGTCTGCAAAAGTTGCTAGGGCAGTAGTGGCTCAAAGTTTGTGGGAGTAACTAGCCAATGCCTAATTTGACTTAAGGCCCACTCCTCAAGATGGACCAATACCTGATAACTGCTTGAGTGACCAAGATCCAGAGACCAGATAGACAGGATAAAGGACACCAGGAAGACAAGACTCTCTAAGTCGACTGAGCTCATAGGAACTTGAGAGACTGAAGCAGCAAGAACAGAGCCAACACAAGTCTGTAGCAGGTCCTCTGCATATGTATTATAGCTTTCAGTTTAGTGTTTTGATGGGACTCCTGACTGTGTAAAGGAGTGGGTCTCTGATTTTTGTGACTTCTCTTGTGACTTTCTTCTGCTGGGTTGCTTTGTCCAGTTTTGATGTGATGATTTTTGTTTCATCTTATCATATTTTATTTTGTTGTGTTTGGTTGTTATCTCTTAGAAACCTGTTCTTTTCCAATTCTAGACCTTAAGAGAGTGAATCCAGACTGGAGGGGAGATTGGGAGTAACTGGAAGAAGTAGAGTGAGGGGAAACTGTAATCAGGATTTATTGTACAAGAAAATAATCTATTTTTAATAAAAGAGGTAAAAAAAGAAAGAAGAGACACAGACACACACACACACACACACACACACACACACACACACACACACACAGAGAGAGAGAGAGAGAGAGAGAGAGAGAGAGAGAGAGAGAGAGAGAGAGAGAGAGAAGAAGCCGGCATGGTGATGCATACCCTTAATCTCAACACTCAGGCAGGTGGCAGGTGAATCTCTATGAGTTCAAGGCCAGCCTAGTTTACAAATTAAGTTCCAGGACAGACAAAGATACACAGAGAAACCCTGTCTTGAACCGCCCCCTCCCCCAAAAGAAAGTAAGAAAAAAAGAAAACCCATCACAAATGTCCCAGCACTTTAGGTCTTAGGTGATTTCAGGTGTAGTCAAGTTGATAATTACCATTAGCCACCACAATAAGTCATATACACATGTGTGCATATATATGCATGCATGTAACAATAATTAAAGAAGATAGCATGAAACTGACAGGAGGAATGAGGTATTTGGAGGGAGAGAAATGAGTAGGAGTGATACAGATGAAGAACTTATGTATCAAGTTCTCCAATAAACAAAATCATCAAGCAAATAAATAAATAAATGTTGCAATCCACAGGAGTCTGGAAAAAAAAACTAGGATATGTTTTTTCTCCTCTTCATCTTCTTTCAGAGTACCCAGAAACATTGAATATAATGTATTTACTTATTTAACTTTAGACCAAATATTGGGTGTCCTCTGGGAAAGTATCTCTTCCATTCAGATACAGGAAAAGGAATACCTTGAAATATGTTCTCTTTCTTATGATCTGTTAGATTCAAACACTAAATTTTAGTTCTTTTAAAATAACCTTTCTTTTACAGTTTCCCAATTAAATATTTTTTTATTAAAATACACACTACAAAAATATTTTAAAAATAAGTGAATATTTTTTTCCCTTA
This sequence comes from Onychomys torridus, assembly GCF_903995425.1. Lineage (NCBI taxonomy): Eukaryota > Metazoa > Chordata > Mammalia > Rodentia > Cricetidae > Onychomys > Onychomys torridus. Next base: position 28,638,853 of record NC_050444.1, on the reverse strand, counting down.
TATCTTTTGTATTAGTTTCTAAAAAAATCCATTTTAAAATATATACATTCTTGCTGAAAATAGTGGAAAAAATAGCAATTTTATTTAATGAGTATAGCAGTGTTTGTACTGGAACAGCACCCTAGTATGGTGTGGTCATACAAGTTCACTGAGAGCAAATATTTGTTGTCAATGTTTCTCTTCCACAAAATTAATGAAAAAGTTGAAAAATTAATAGTTAACTGCTCTATCCTTTAGCATATTGGCTTTGTTATCTGTTTCAGTTGTCACTATTTAAGCATTTAAATCTTAAAGCTACATTCCCTCAGAAGTGAGCATACCTTTAAACACACTGACAAATAAAGATAGCTTTCATTTGATATGAGCGTGACGTCTGTATATCTCTGCTGGAGAAAAAGGACCTGCTGATGAAGAGTGAGCACTTGGCAGGAGGCAGGGAAGAGGACACATGAGTCACCAAGCAGACACCGAAAATGTGAGTCTCCTAAATAAAGATAAGCAAGGACACGTGCATGAAGGGCAGAGGGCATGGTGAAGGACTCATGCCCCTTGGAAGATCAATGGGCTTCCAGCACGGCCCTGCTACAAATACTGAAGAGCAGTGTGAAGCTAACAGAATATCCAATGAGTGAGAAGTGGTGGAAGTTTCCAAGTTTCCAAGAAAAACAATTGTAAAGTGATGGGGGAATATCTTTCTGTACTCTGCAAATATGTGTTGCTCTGATTGGTTGATAAATAAAGCCATTTGCCTATGGCAAGGCAGCTTAGAGATAGGTGGGAAATTCAGAGAGAGACAGGAAGAAGGTGGAGACAGATGCCAGCTAGCCAACCAAGGAGAAACATGTAATGGGACACAGGTAAAGCCATGGAACATGTGGTGATACATAGATTAATAGTTATGGGCTAATTTAAGATCTAGAGCTAGCTAGTTAAAAGCTTGAGCCATGACAGTGCAGTTATAATTAATATGAGTCTCTGTGTGTTTACCTGGGGGACGTGAGTGAGAGAGATTTGTCCCTACTGCCAGCAGGCTGGGACACAGGAAGTCATCCAGCTACATTAAAGTTCTCTAAAGTAATTAAATCTGGACATAGTTTGGCATTCACTGTAAATAAACTCTAGAGAATTCATCTCATCAGCATGTTATGTGTACCATTCGACATATAAGGAAACTGAGACCAGAAGAAGCTAAATGACTTTGTAGAGACAATGGGAATAGTTTTTAATATCAAAACAGGAAATCTTATTTATAATTCTGATACTAATATTCCACCCCAACTTCTAATACAAATTAGAAATGTATTGCTTAAGCTACAAATTTATAGTATTTCCTCTATTGTTATACTACTTAATGCAGCTCAGTTCCAAACACTTACAGATTGTCCACTATGTGTAGTCAATGTTAGAAAATATGAAGTTGAAAGACATTCTGTACCTAGACTGAAAAGGGGCTGGTATTGGGCACTTTTCTGTTACTGTGACAAAATACTTGAGTAAAACATCTCATAAGGAGGCATGGTTCATTTTGGCCTATGGTATTGGAGTTCTCAGTCAATAGTCGGTTGGTTCTTTTGGTTTTGGGCCTGTGGTGAGGCAGATGGTCATGAAAGTAAAATGTCAGGGAGGAAACTGCTCATGAGATCGCAGTCAGGAGGCAGAGAGAGAAGGGTCCGAGTTCTTATCTCTCATTAGAAGGGATATCCCAAAGACCTGACTTCTTCCCACTAGGTCCCACCACTTAAAGAGTCTACCACCTTCCAGTAGAGGAAGGGTTTGCCTAATGACTAAGCTTTTAACACATAGGCTTTTGGGGAAGAGCCAACCCAACTATAGCAAAGCTTATAAGGTATTAAAAGCATCTATTATGGATGTGCATCTAAACTGATGAGAGCATGTTTCTAAATCTGTCTGACTATAAGATTTACCTACGGCACATTGAACATATAAATTCATGTGCTTCATTCATGGATAAAGATTCACAGGTTTGAGGGTAGGGACTTATTTAGTTGTCTAATAAATATTCTAGGTGATTTTATAATCCAGTATTTCAGGGAGATATTGTTGCTAAAATCCCCTGATTTTTTTCCAATCTGAAATTACCTGAAGGGCATCAGAAAATCGCCAGTGCCTCTAACCACCCTTGCCAATCTCTACTGCTGACATGGTGATGACTGACTGCCTTGGGGCATGCCTTTGCATTTGGATTTTCTTGAATTCATGTAATTCAGAGAGAGGAAAAAGTTTGGGGAGTACTTTTCTATACTGTGATTTGTGAAGTTCAAGAAGATATCAGGAAGTAAATACCATCCAAGAAAATTTACATTGATATATATTGAAATTTTGCCACATCACAAGTATTTCTTAAGTTTAATCAAAGTAGTTATATTATTATTTGTATTTTACAGATGAAACTTTTGAAATTTAAGAAACATGATCAGGCTTATGGGATTTGAAATGGATAAATAAGTACTAGAAACAATATTTAAGCCAAGCTTAATATGATATAACATAACATAACATAACATAACATAACATAACATAACATAACATAACATAACATAACATAACATAACATACCTATAATCCCTGTACTGATGCTGGAGGCTCAGAAGTTGAATGTTATATCCTCAGTAACACAGCATGTTTGAAGCCAGTCAGCCTGGGTTACATAAGACCTTTCCTTGAAAAAAAGCATAAACAAACAAGCAATCAAAAACCTAGATTTGCTTGAATATGAAATTTGAGCCTTTTTATTTTGCTTGACTCATTTTGGACTGGTCACGTGCTTATAGGGCCTGTGTGCATCATATACACAATCATGAAGAGAGCAAGTGATTCTAGAATATTGTGTTGATGTCTTTTCCATGTAAAGAAATGGAATGAAGAACATAATGGTGAGAGATAGATAGACTCTAGGCTAAGAGGTAGACAATATGAGCAAAGGACACAAGCGGGGATGTCTGAGTCTGTTAGGGAGGCTTTGGAGCCTCAGCTTGCCTGCCCTGAGATGAGCGGCGCATGCTGTGCACTGCTGTTTTAGAATGGCGATCCTTATGTATGGACAGCTTAAAAGAAAACCACCTTGGATTGAAGAATCAGAGCTTAAATATTTGCCTGAGCTTTAGAGGTTAAACTTTTCTCAATTTTCGTTTTGCTTGTCCCTGTTAATATATTACCCTAAATTATACAGGGCGTATTCGGGCTCATGCCATAATTCCCAAGGAGTCCAGAAATTGCTGAAGAGTTGTTCTGGGACTTTCAAAGTACAGGACAATGTTTATCTTTCTCAGCAAGTGGGATTCCAGAGACTTCTAGCCTAGACAAATAGTAAAAACATCTCCAAAGAAAATGCTTCAACACACAATCACATCATATCTAGAAGCTTCTCTCTGCAACACAGTGTCAGTACTTCTTTGAACAACCAGAGAATGTAGTTGGGTGTTGGATGCCTAAAAATAGCTAATCTCTCTTATCACATGAAGAAGCTATTATCATAGGTTTTCTAATCCATCAGCTATTGGAAAAGAAAGAATATTTTAGAGTAGAAAGAAGTGTTGTAAAAACTTAGACTCTCAAAACACTGATGGAGATGAGTTTTCTGGACATAGACTCTGAGATATAACTGGCACTTACACTGTATATCTATATCTATGGAGCATATTTTATCATATCTACAATCACTAAATTATGTCAAACAGGAAGGGGACTATTGAATTCCTTTCCCCTATGATTGAATGAAATACCCATAATAGAATTATAATATTTATCAATATATTGTGAAGTCAGGAATTTCTTTTTCCCTTCAATCATACTTTGCATATCAAATGTGTGCTCAATATCTGTAATGTTTCCAGAAGTATATTGTGTATAATGTTTCCAGAAGTATATTGTATGCTGATGACATAGAGCCAGCAAAGATTAAACATTCTATCCATTCTATTGAGTAACCATACAAACATGTAAATGGTATGTATTAATGTCACTTATTCCATTATATGATAAATGCATCAGTGTGTCTGCTAAGAAGTCCTCAGTTTAGAGGAATAATACATTTTTATAGACACAAAATGGAAAGATAAATAATTAAGAAAGTCCATATTTAAATCCAAACCTATGTGGGGAACTTCATTTGTAATAGTAGAATTATAACGTATCAGGGAAATAAATGTCAGTTTATCTAGTAAATGCTGTAGATGTGAGTATCTGTTAAAATTTTACCAAGTATTAGAAAACTACTGATGATGATGATGGTGATGATGATGATGATGATGATGATGTGTGTGTGTGTGTGTGTGTGTGTGTGTGTGTGTGTGTGTGTCTGTGTATCAGTATCTATATCAATGCCTGATATAAAAATGGCGTGAACATAGGTTTGGAGGCTTCAAAGTTCACTTCCAGACAACAGTAATCCATCTGAAATAGCAGGACTAAGGGAATTTTGAATTAGACTCACAGGCTACACAGATAAAGGAAAGCAGCCAGAATGAGGATGGCCTAGGATATAATGCCAAGAATTCTGTAATCTGTCCAGTGGACACTGACAACCCATGCATTATTTTTGGATAGAGAATGTGAAGATTAAATGTCAGTCAGTTTTAAAGTTGGCTCTTATGAGTCTACAGAGGTAAGACAAAAGCCAATTGGAAATGTGTGAGTGGACAACATTGGAGATGTGTGCACCAGGTTAGTGGCTATGGTGAGAAAATGATTACAGAGAGAAAGTGAGAACAGAAAGGACCTCCACTTCTAAAGCCACAATTACAAATAGCCTAGGGAAATGCTAAAGGAAAGGGGATCACACAAATTGGCTCAAGTCTAAGGGAAACTTTCTCATAATTTTCAGAAGTCTGGAAGTTAAACATGGAGCTGTGATGTGAACAAACCATTGGTCCTACAGGTATCAGAAAGGTGGCAGAGGTATGATGCTATGTCTATACTTTGTATAAAACCTGAAGTATAAATAAACTGCATTGGAAATTGCAAATAAACTATTAGCATATTTAAGATTTAGGTGTGGAGTCAGACAAATGCCTACATGGACAGATGGGTAAAGGTTGCACTTTTACCCCAGTGTGTAGGAAAGGTGCAGTAGTCAGCACAGGAGCTGGGGTGGAACCCTGGCAATAGAAACAGTGCTTTGCCAAGGCTTCCTGTCGGTTGCACCATTAGATAGTCCTCAGTTCAATTGTTGAAAGGAGGAATTGGGACAAAATGTAAGAGAAATTTTGTAATGTTAAATATATATATATATATATATACACACATTTGATAAATGGCACTAAGTTAGTTAATAGTAAATACACTTGCTATTTGCAAAACAATGGAAATGGTTTTGTTATTCTAAGGATATATGCACAATTATTGCTTTCTTTAAATACCAATTAAAAATGAATTTTTCTCTTTAACCTAATAAGTAATGTTGGGGTAATTTTCATAAAAAAACCTCCTTGGAAAAGACATTATTTGGTTATTATTCAGAACCTGAGTAAATTCAACCTAGTTACCCACAAAACTGCATTTTATTTACCTAAGATTCTGTAAAGTCACAGTGGTAAGCCATTTTCTGAGATCAGCCTGTATTGTGGTTTGCAAGGGAGTTTCCACAAAGCAATCTCCCACATAAATCTCCAGCAGGTCCCACAATGTCAAGTATAGCATACCCAATAATTGAATCTTTATCCAGCATGGAGATGAGACTGTTTCTCATCTAGCGTTACATGTCACAGGCCAGTAAGAGCAGTTAAATCAGATCAAGTACATGCATATCAGAGTGTCTGTGTGTGTTTATGTTCACACATAGTAGCTTTATGACGCTGAAATCTAATCTATATACTCAGCAAGTTCGTATAAATAGCCCCCAGCTGGAGTTGATGGGCAGTGATATTTCTACTTCAAATGTGTTCTAGTATAATGTTACAGTGTAATGCTTCAGTTTAATGAAATATAATGGTGTATTTCCAAGTTCTTTGGGCGTCAAAAAGATTCTTATAATCACTGAGTTATTGAAATGACTGGATTAAAAAAAAGAAAGGTTTTAAGAACTGGTGAAGACAATTAAACTTTAAAGCAGTGGCAACTCCAAATTGAGGTTGTCATGACCTGGTGAATGAGGACATCCTATTTCTGTCCACCGTTTTCATGATCATTTGATTTAAATGGTTAGATTATAAATTTCCTCATGATGAAATTAATGTAGTCTAAATGCAAACAACAAAAGGGATGGGATTTTATTAGTTTTTCATAGCAGGACTTAGATGTGTTCTGGATTTCTACTCATTCTTTTGATAACTCTCATATTCAGAATTAACTATCAAAAATATCACAACTACAAGGGGGCATGGTGATGCGTCTTTGTAATCCTGACACTAGGGAGGCTGAAGACTTAAAATGAGCTGTCTTTAGACATTCAGAAGTATAGTTTCCTCAAAACGGTTCTGAGACTGAGACTATGCATACTTCTCACTGCTTCCTGTTCACATTTTTAGGAGCCACAATTTCACTAATGTGGAGTTTCACAAAAGAAAACAAACTCATCATGAATACTTGGTTACCATTAGAAGAGGATAGTTATGAACTATGTCAATGGAAGTGCTATGAAGTAAACAAGATACACTATTATACCAAATCACAGTGTACAGTGTAGAAGGGCCAGGTAGCCCTGCTGAGACTTTGGATATGCAGGAGAATTGAGAAAGTCTGAAATGATTCACTTGTGGGCTCTAGATTTAATCCTCAAATGTCAAGCATGAGGAACAAATAAGAGGCTGGCCCTCTTCTTCCTGAATGAAGGCACATATGAGAACTGGTGAGGATTTGAGGTCTAGGTGTGAATTTGACCCGGGATCCTCCTCTGCTGGCACGCCTTCAATATTTCAGAAGAACACAGCATCATGCTGGTGGTCCTGACTTGACTGGATTCTTATTTCCAAAGTAATGTGCTACTAATGTTCTTTAGCTCGTGATTCTCAGTTTTCAAAAGTTATGAAGAGGAACTCAGAGGCCTGTGATGCCTTTGGCAACTTAGGCAACCCTATTAAGACTTAGATTCCTTGTGTGAAATGAGTCAAAACTCTAGCATTTTGTCTTGTCCTAATTTAAAGAAGTCTATGCTACATGCAAGCTTCCGATCTGGAACACCAGGCTGTGGGACTCCAGGTGGCAGCCCAACTCTGAGGAGCACTAGTGTAAGCAATTCTGTTTTACTCCCCTTGCAGTTAATTAGCACCACAGACAGGTTTTACTAAGCATACTGTGTCTAATTTACAGACACATAAATCACTGACATGTTCTCTTTGTGTTTCAACAGGAGAGGGGCAAAGCTTTCTCAGTGGCTTTTTGGGATATCATTTCCATTTTGAGAATGAAGTAGCCAGGAACCAAAATGAAATTTAAAAACGAAGCTGGGGTGGGGAACAAGAGAATTATATAATGATGCATCTCAAAGACTAGGGAGTGTTGGATGCTTCATCTCGTTGTTTGCTGGCTTTCTTTCCATTTGAAGGTGTACAGTACTGAGCAATAACACAAAGCCCTCCCTTCAGAGCTCTCCTGAGTGGGACCCTATCCTCAGATCTTGCTTTATCTTCCCTTGACTGGTCCCTAACAGCCACCTAAACTTTTAATCCCATTACTCTGTTGTCTTGTGTAGCACTTGTGTATAAAAAACAATGGGCTATTTTGAAGTTTAAAGATGCCTATTGTAAAAGTTGACAAGCAATGATGAGAGACTTTCTTGCTAGGCATATTTGTATGAAATGTCAAGGTTACTTCAATGATACAAGCACAAGTTTGGATTGTATTCACAAAATTTGGTATTATTTTGATTTCTACTACTAATAAACAGGGAAAATTTATCCACCTGTTTTATACCCGCAACCCCACTTTTTAATTCAAATTGCTAACGCTTGACTAAAATTTTGGTAACAGTTATATTCCTTGTGCAGAAGTAAATGGAGACATCCATTTGGTTCAAGATGACACAGTAAATGCCAACCCAGAGCTGTACTTAAAGTGTTAGGGAATGGGAAAGGAAATGCACAGGAAAAAGCTAAGGTGACTGAGGATGTTAATGGTGGACAGGTCCATCATAAGGAAGGCACAGTAAAGTCTGCTGTGGGAAATGGCACACCTTCTTGAGCAGAAGGCTCAAGGTCCCGAAGAAAGACAAGGCCCTTCGCTGTCATTGTTTGGTTAGCTCCAGTTGCTTTACTGAGTTAAAATTTTCAGGCTGGTGGGTGGTTCTGAGGAGATGCCTGTGAATGTAGCAGCAAGGAGAAACATGGGCAGTCTTCTCATCTTGTTGGCTTGGGACCCTCACCAAGTGAACTTTTCATGGAAGAGTGTGTGAAACACTTCCAACTCCACGCCTAATGTATCTACAGTGAAGCTGTAGGCTCAACTACTTCAGACACGATTTTTGGTCATATTTGAGGGCTATACATTTTAACAGTCAGGTGGGGAAATAAACAGAAAACAGAAGAGGGGACTTGGAGATAGATTAAAAATAATAAATTATTTTCCTCTTTCTTACTTGATGTTCTTTGAACCAGGGAATTTGTCCCACATTTCTTTTTATTAGCATTGGGAAGCAATGCTTCTGAGGTAGATTGTATCTCAGTGTATAATTAATGTAGTCCTACCCTAGTTAAAGCATTGAAATGAGGTAAAACTCCTTTAACCTGGTAAGCCACGCTAAATTATGAAACCCACTGAGGTATACTGTGGCCTGTAGCATTCCATCATCTCTTAACACATGCTCATTCTCCACACTGTTCCTCATTCACAAAGCAGAGAGAAGAGTCAAATGTCATCTTATATTTCTAACTAAAGCCCCACAAGGGTTGCTTGCTTGCTTCTTAATGGATTTTCATCATGTGAATCCAGGCTCATCTGGACTAGAAGATAAAGCGTTCCTTGGATCCCATAAGGACGTGCATGGGTTCCAGCCCAGAATCGTTACTAAAAGGCTTCTAACAAGTTGGTGATGCTCAGTGTCATCCAAAGGGTGTCACTAACCTGTGCCTCCTTAGAGAATTCACTTACAATCTGAGAACTGCAATGAGCTGGTGGTGAATTAGCGCCTTTGTTTGCTTTTCCTTGGACTTGTCAAAAGGAAGATTAATGTGCAGGTTTTCTGCACTCAATAAGCTTTTCTTAGCAGAATGTGGTGTCTACATCAAAATCCCATTTAGATGCAGAAAAACTCGCTAGTGTGCAATGATGATCTTGTCACCTTTTCTCTAGTTTCCCAGTATCATTTTTCCCCAGCAAGCAAACATTTACTCCTGTGCAAGTCTCCTTCCACAACCCTCGCAACCCTCTGATGCCAAATATTATCACCGAGTCTCACCACATAAGTTGGGAAAAACAAGAGTTCAGCAAAGGTGGAAACAATGAGAAAAACACCTGTGGGGTCATTTTACAAATGGAATCGCTAAAAGCAGTGTTTCTTGCTGGGTAATAGCATAGAACCTTTAAATCACAGAGATTAGAGACAGGAGACCTGCCGGGTCACCTTGTCCACCTCCTGCAGCAGCTTTTTGCATTTCATGTGAAATGACATGAGAGCTGGAGCATTTACAGCAGCCCTGGGGAGACTTGCTCCTGGGCAATACATCTCCCTGTTGAGAAAATGTCCCAGGGAGCTGGCAAGCTTTTCTTTTGTTTAATTTCACATTGTTCTGCATCTCTGCAGCCTTTGAAAATGCAGCCATACCCTTTCTGGTTCCTCCGTTTTTAAAACTAACAATCTTGCAATACTACGACATTATTATTGTCTCCTTGTCTAATTATTTGAGCCCATCTGTACAAATGTGTGCCTTAAAATACTACCCTTATAAATTAGAGCCTATTGCTGAACCTGAAGACACCCCAAAGAGTTATTCACTGCATTCCCATTCATTCTGTGTGGGAGCCTGTGGCCAGTTCTTCATTTGTGTGTGTATACTTAAGTCTATAGAAAATGAAGGTGAAAATAAACCTGGTGACTAGGCAGCACAATTTCATTACAATGTAGATAGTTCCTTCAGACATGATTTATTTTGCTAATGCCACAACTTACTGAGACACCCTCAGGTTCATTATCCTGTGGATCTAAATGCTCTCTGGTGTGCCTGGTTGTGTGAGCAAACGCTGACTCTGGGTGTTTCAAAGCCTGAGCACAGTCTTATGAGTAAATTATTCTATCTATAGGCATTTCAAAATGCCTTACATGCATTACAGCATGTCTAGATTGTAAGTCCTATATTTTGGAGTTATGCATACATTTCCTCTGGATTAGAATTGAAGGTAGAATTAACTTAGGAGTATCCCTGGGCAAACATCAGATGGATTTTAAAGACCGGACTTCATTTCAATGTGCTCTGCCTTGTTGTATGGAAAGGCTTTTGCAATCAGCATGGTGATTCACTGTCCACCACTTAATGTTCCCACTAAACATTGTCATGGAGTCTTTCCCATAACACACCAGGGCTAAGTTACAACATTTAGAAAATACTGCAAAGAAGGCTTTTGGGCAACCAAAGGGTGATGCATACATAACTTATGTAAATTATAGTTTGAATTCTTGGAATTCTATATCTTATGCAATCCTAGGGTTTTTTTTTTTTTTTTTTTTTTTTTTTTTTTGTGTGTGTGTGTGTGTGTGTGTGTGTATGTGTATGTGCATGCATGCCTGTCTGTATGTCTGTATGTCTGTGAGCATGTTGTTATGTGTGCTGGTGCATGTGTGAGTTGTGGTTGCACATACTGAGGCCATAGGACAACCTTGGGTGTTATTCTAAACCACTATCTACCTCCTATGAGACAGGGTTTCCCATTCATTGGGAACATATGAATTATATTAAACTGACTGGCCAATAAGACCTGGGGATCCAAATGCAAGCCAGCACAGTAGGCTTATGTTTATGCTAAGGTTGAACTGTCTCAGTTTTGTAAGACAATCAGTTTACAACTAAACTACCTCTATATATCCACTCCCATTATATTTTTTTTCCTATCTCCACTCAATGGTTTTTTTCTTCACCCAGTAGCTCACAACACAGGCATTGTGGTGTCCCCAAATTGAAACTTCTCTAACTCCAGGAAGATGCTGAGAAAGAAGAGTTACTTGTCCCTACCTCTGAGACTTTGCTCAATATGAGAGGGAAATACTCATATTTCTGTAAATCAACTAAACGGTGGGATAAAACTTTTATTTTTTTTTCCAAAAAAAAATCAGAATACCTTGGGGTAAAAACAGAAATATCCCCTCCAACTGAAATGATCTACTACAGAAAGAAGGCTTGGGGGAGCAGCAAAGAGAATTAACATCAGAGAGAAAGACTGGGAGTAGGTGGGACACAATGAACAGAGGGTACTCACTGCTTAGCCCACACTATCTCATTTACTTATCACCTAATGATTTCCAGGTAGGTCTGTCTGCCTCCCCCAGCTCAGATTCCTCCTTCCACACACACTGCTCTATTTTTCAAAGACATGTGGATTAATGAGACAATAATGTTGGTAAAGTGTTCTAATTTCCTCTGAGAAAAAAAGCTATAAAATTTTATTGTTATAGTTGCTGTTATTATCGAAGCTCAATGGATACTTTAGTGGTGCCACTGATGTAACTCATATTACTCCCATTTATTTCATTTAGGGAAATAAAGTCTAAAAATACAAAGGAGCAGATTTATTGAGTTTTGGATTCAGCAACTCTGCACTTGGGGATATTAACAAGGAAATCTGGAGCTAGGGTTTGGAGAGCCATTGTGGGAACTGTAAGCCAGTTGGTGCTCTTTGTGATGCTTGGTGACCTGGGAGCGAAGAAGAAAGGACTGGGCACACCATTCCTCTCTGGTTTCTCGTGATGAAGCATAGAATGCAGCAATGATGCTCCCATTTGCTTGAGGAGATAACAGTGGACTCAACACAGATTATCTACTTACCCAAGAGGATAGGCCCTCCTGCCTTACATGTGTGAAAGCAGGAACATCTATAGAAAGAACCAGAGAACCATAGTATGAATGGTCCCAGTGCTACCATTTTGGAAAGCTGCACTTACGCTCAAATAATCACATTTGAAAAATAATAGAGTAGAAGAATAGAATCTGGAGTTTTATGTGGCAATTACATGCTTAATTGTCATTTGACTGAGTTGGGGTTTTGTTTTGATTTTTTTTTTCAATATGTTCTAGATTGTTTTCAGTTAGGAGAGTTGTATACTTCGCTAAGTCGCTGGACTTGAGGTTGAAGTGGAAAGGAACATCTCTATGACACTGTTAGTGAAACCCTTGATGCCTAGTGACAGTACACATCTTAGGAGACTATGTCAATACTTTGTGTTATTGGGAACTTGGTGTAGGGACAATTGCACTAAACTATTGTTCCATGTTACTTACTACAAATTTGCATAGATTAGTGTTTCTGATAATTTATTCTACCTTTGCTTTCTCTAACCTTTTGTTGAAAAAAAAAAGATATAATAAATAATTCTTCCATCATGGGGGAAGTGAAAGAAAGCATCAGGAGATTTTGGGGCTCTTTTTTTGTTGAGATGGGTATGCTGCTAGTGTGTAATATCAAAACTAAGCCGCTATCATGCACTAAGGTGCACGGAAGTTTAGGAGAAACTTTTTGCTAACTGATGCAAAATACACCAGAACAAATCATTTGTTCATTGGAGTCTGGAAAGTATTCACCTAACCCACAATAAAAACCTCTTTCCCATTTCTAGCCCTGCTTTCTTGCTGACTGTCTGTCACAGAGAGTTAATGAGAAAGAAGAGGGAATCAGGAAGTGGCCAGGAAGCAGAGAATACAAAGCCCTTATGGAAACTAAATGTCTCAGCCTAGGAATAATAGCTTTGTCATCTCAGCCTCACAGCACTTGTTTTATTTTTAATTCTTTTCTACTTCAGTGAAAAGCAAAGTCCTCATTATCACCTCTTCTTCATACTCCTACTCAACTCTCCAGGAATCTTGTTTGCTTTAACTAAACTATTTCCATAATTGAAAGGAGAAGAGGAAAATATACTTTTGTAGTTTGGCATCTTATATTTAATTTAAACAGGAGAACATTTATTTTGGTGAAAGTCTAGTACAATACTTAACAGACAGCAGGTGCTAAGTGGGTTCACTGGATTAAAGATGGGCTTAGTAATAGTTTCTTGCAGTCTTTGGGAGTATAGGAGACAGTCCTTGGGACAAAATCACTTACTGTCGTGTCATGGAAGGGACATACAGGTTAGTACCCCAGTAGTTCACAATATTGTAATAGTTGGCTCTTCAAGGAGAGTGAAACCATCCCAGGTTCATAAGAGACCCCTTTCGAGTTCCTATAAAGACAGAAGTTATGGGAACTTGATACACGGGTTGAACATTCAAGTTTAGTGTGTCAAAAGTGGGAAGAAATTACATAATTTAGATCTTGGGTCTGAAAACTCTTGTATGTGATCCTTGGAGGGTGTATGGGGTGTTACACTGTGGGTATCGAGACCAACAAAAGGTTCTGGCCTGGGAAACAACTTGTTTTTTGTTTGTTTTTCTTTTAATGAAAAGAAGCTATATTTTTATCAGAGAAACTAGCATCTATTATCCCAAAGCAGGTATCATGTTGGGCCTGCTAAGTGATATACCATAGACTGAGTGGTTTATGAAAAACAGAAAAGTGTTTCTCACACATCTAGAGGTTGAGAACCCAGCACTGGGGAGCCAGAAAAGTAGGGTCTTGTGGAGGCCTCCCCCGTGTTGCATGTCTTATGATCATGGGATGGACAGAGGAAAGATAACACTCTGATCTCTCCTCATAGGAACCCTAAAACATGTGTCCATGAAGGCCTTACCCTCATGACCCAGTTATCTCTCAGTATCCACACATTTACCTTGAGAGTGTGATTTCACAGGAATTTGGAGACCATAATTCCAGGATACTGCAGACATAAGGAGGGTTCTTAATGGCAGTGAGATAAGGAGACAGAGATTCTTAACATAGACTTATTTGTATTGATTAATGGGTAGGGGTTGACACAGAGTTGAGGTTCTTATTCTTATAATGTTATACCATTAAAAGGAGAACACAGGATTCAGGTAAGATTTTCATTTGTCCAACACTCCTTTCCTTAAGAGTTATTCATATATCAAGAATTGCAGGGGTATGTGAGGGAATGGAAACATGGCTCAGAGGTTAAGAACATCTACTGCCTTTGCAGAGGACTGGAATTTAGTTTCCAGCACACACGTGATGCCACTCACAACTATCTGAAACTCCAGTTTCAGAGAATCCAATACCACCTTCTGGCTTCTGGGGTCTTCAAGCACACAAATGGTACACATCCATATGGAAAAAAATACATTTGTAAACATCAAATATAAATAAGTAAATCTCAAAAGCGCTATGTAGGAATGTGGGATACAACAAAGGCTAAATGTATCTACCTTTAAGTTGGAGCTATGCAGTGGTAAGTGTATTTTCCTAATGGACAATAAAATCTCTTTTTTTTTTTTTTTTTTTTGCTTAGTAGTGGCTTAGAAATAAAGGAAAGATTAAACATGGTTGAAATCTGCGTGTAATTAAAGCAGTGTGTATGCATCTTAGAACAGGATTGTTTGATCCAAAATTATTAGACAGTTCTAATTTGGAGCCCTGTCATATTAGGAATGTGCAAAGGCTATAAAAGTGTGGACATGGCATGATGTGTAGACAGTTTAGATCATGGAATACAAATAATGAGGTGAAGGCAGAGTTTCTAGAAAAAGGGAAATATGGTGAACCATGATATGTGCTACATAGAATTCATGTAGGACTGAAATAAATGATTGTAGTTAGTATTGGAGGGCTACTGCTGATTTCAATGAGAAAAAATATTTATTGCTGGTGTTGAGGCTAGTTACATGCAAAAGACTAAGAATGAAAGAGCATGCAAATGTTGATTGAAAAATTACATTTGCATATGATAATTTACAAACAATGATAGTTAAAGGGTGTTGATGTCAGATTATCAAGAAAAGTTTGGAAAAATACTACTGGAAAAAATGGATCCACACCAGATCACTGCAGCTACTGTTCCCAATAATCAACCACAATACCTTGGTGGATCCCCATGGGTCAGGGATGTCAAAAGCCTGTTACTACTACTGCACCTGCATTGCATAACAATTGAGCAAGATTAGCATAGCTAATTTTGATTCATTCACTCATATTTTCATCTATTTTTTCATTGAATATTCTAAATGATATTGTGAATGTGGTGCATACAGACAGTGTACATATGTTCTGGGTAGCCCACAAGAGATCACTACTCAGACATAGTTTACAGACAATGGGAAGTCTTTATTCCAGCCAGCTGGGGCCACACCCAGGTATTCAGGGACACAGGTGTGGTCCTCAGTGTCCAGAATACAGGGTTTTTGAAAGCAGAAACCACATAGTGGCATTTCACTCAGCAGCTACAGGATTGGCTGCTTTGCAGAAGCAAGCCATCTAACAGAAGCTAAGATAAGCAGTTCATTGTAGGGGAATCCACAGAAACAGGCTAAGATAAGTTAGCTAGGGCATCCTGATCTTAGGGTTCTTAGACTAGATTTGGGTAATTTTCCCTGGATTCTCCATCAAGGTGTTGAAATTTTAGTTAAGCCTGAAATGACCTCAGCAAGAATACAAAATGGAGGAAATTTTGAACTGTACTGTCTTGTCACACATGTGTAAAAGATGATATGGATATGGAACAAAGGTGGAGGGTGTGGGGTGCCATACAGACATAGATATCTACATTATGAGGCCATAGGGGGCAAAATGAAATCATTCACTAAACTATGAATAATAATGGGGCATGGCACATGAAGGGGTGTTAAGCGACTGGGTTTTCATTGCAAAAAAATGAGACAAGTCATATCAAGAGCTGAGGAGATAGAAATAGTTTTAATGCATTTTATTTTTAAAATGTACAAACTCTACATATTCTAAAATGTACAACATTAGTAATAGCAATAGTAAAATTTTTGTACTATGTCACGATATCCTCTATAGTTAATCCCCCTCTAAAATATGCCTGGCCATCATAGTTGTCTACATGTTTTACATGGTGCATGATCCACTGAGATCTATTTAACTTTTATTTATCTGTGTGTCTGAGTGTGTGTGTGTGTGTGTGTGTGTGTGTGTATGTGTGTGTGTGTGTGTGTATGTGTGTGTATGTGTGTGCGTGCTCATGGAGGCCAAAGGGCATTGGATCCCTGGAGGCTAGAGTTACAGGCTTCTGTGAGCTGCTTGACATGGGTCCTGAGAACTGAACTCTGGAATTTTGAAAGAACAGCAAGTGCTCTGAATCTCTGAGTAACCTCTGCAGGCTAGAAAATTCACATTGCTAGCAAGCAAACACTCTGAAGCTAATATTTTAGAGTTTATGTCTTCTGAAATTATTTTTGTTTTTATATTAGCTCTCCAATATGGATGAAGATGGTTTTGACTGAGTGTTACTTCTTGTTCTAGATTGTTGATCTAGATAGTTTAAGAAGTAACAAGTTTTCATCGAGTCTTTGCTTGGCTCATGTGATGTAACCACCTTTTATTTTATTTTTTTTTTTATTGCTCTGTAATGGAAAAATGACGCAGGCTGTCATGAAACACCTCTACTCTCATTCTACAGTAATCATTTTTCAGGGAGGCAAATGGAAAAAAAAGAACTTAGAAAATGTTGTGAATGGTAAGTAGAGTGAATGGAAATCAGGAAGAGTTCGGGAAGAAGGAAGAGAAAAAGGAAGAAAACAGGAAACAGTGGGAAGTGCAGAGTAAGCCTTTGTTATAGTTGGCTCCAGGACCACAGGTTTGGATAAACACTACTTTGATTTTCCTATTGTAAATTACAGTATATGAAGTGTGAATCTGTTACAAAGAAAAATTCAAGACACAAACCATCACATGCTTTTCTTTCCCATATATTTTTGCTCCATATAAACAGAGTACTTAGACATTCACTGGTTTCTTTAGGACAATCAATGCAAATCTTCAGAAAATTCATAACAAACTCTATGTATTTATGTGGTTGTGAAATGTGAAGTTTCCCTGAGAAAAATGGTGAAGAAGGGAAAATATCCTGTTTTTTTTTTTTTTTTTTTTTTTTTTTTTTTTTTTTAAATGGGGATCAACTTGGACCTTGTCAACCACATTCCCAAGCTCTATTTGCAGATGGGAATGTTGATGTCTCAAAGCACAAGGAAAGGGAGTCTGACATGTATCCACATGATATGAAGCAGGCAGGAACAGGTACCCATCTGCTAGACTGGTTGGTTTATCGGTAGTTAAGGAGGGCCTACTATGAGCCAGTATGGACTGCACTGATGGTGTGAAGGAGAGTAAAGATGCCTAGAAATGGTCTTTGCAACAAGTGCTTTCTGTCAGGGGAGAGAGAAAATCCTTGAATGAAACAAGAAACAGATTTCTCAATGTGGAAGAATCAAGGTGGCTGAGCTGTTTTAAATCAGGAGGATTAGACACTCCCAGCTCCAGAAAGGTGCAGTCTTCAGAGCTTACTACCCAAACAGTTATAGCTGAGAAATTCATGAAAGAGCGAGAGGGCAGATTAAAAGCCTGCTGAGCGCTGAGAACATTTTCTACCCATAACCTCCCAGTGACACCCCAGCTTTCTCATTCTGATAGGCCAGAAAGAATGGCAAGAAGGAGGGGAAAATAAGCCACCACCTTCCACCTAGCTGAGGAGGGAAAATGATTTGAAGTTAAAGAAAATTGAGTTTTTCTGTTGGACTTTGATGGTTATGCTAATAATTATGTCTTATTCCATGGCCAGTGTTAATAAGAGAAATTTAATCACCACTATAAGACATCAAGTCAGTACTCACTTATTCAGTATTTTATCTTAAAAAGTGGTGCAATGGGAACATGTATCAAACATTAAAACAAATGTATGGATTGAGATAGGAACATTAGCTCTCTGTAGACTATGCTTCTCTGAGAATTTCCTCAACTGTGAACATATTTGCATTTTCTAATGAAGCACGTTTCTTCATGCATGTATCATCTATTTCTTTTAGTGCTCTTTCCCCTCTTTGGAAATGTGTATGGATGTGTACGTGTGTGTGTGTGTGTGTGTGTGTGTGTGTGTGTGTGTGTGTGTGTGTATGTGTGTGTGTGTGTGTGTGCACATGTGTTCATGCATGTGGAGGTTAACATTATGTATCTTTTACAATTACTACCCCTCGTATTTTCGAGTCAGCGTCTCTCACTGAATCTGAAGCTCATGACTTACAGGTCAGCAAGCCCCAGAGGTCATCCTGTCTGCCTCTCCACTGCTGTAGCTACAATGTGATATTACACCCAAAATTTTACCTGGGTGCTGTGGACATGAACTCAGGTCCTGGTGCTTGTATTGTACTTTGTGGACTGAACTATTTTCCCATCCCAAGTTCTTAATTTTTATCAATGGAAAGTCCCACATTTCAAGAGACTTTTCACAATGATGACAATGGCATCTACAATATATCTATTAATCTACTGTCAATATGTTGATGTATATAGTAAAGCATATTCACATTTAAACTACTCTCATCCCTACCCCTCTCCCCAGTTACTGCCATCTCCACTGTTTCTCTCTCTGTGCTTGAAGACTCTTAATCTTTTCAATATTCAGTAATACTTCCCCCAAAAAAGAACAAGGAGTCATTTTCAAAGATGTTCTTTCATTCATTTATTCTTCTCTACTCATTTCCACCAAATTTTCCTTTGTCTCTTTCAGTAGCATGCCTACCCTCTCTTATTACTATGTCAGTCCCTTCTTATTACCCATATTATATCCCAAATCCTTGTGTCCATTCTCCAGACTGTCACTGAAATTTCTAAAATGCACACACAATCCTAACATCTCCTTGTTTAAAACCTTCATGTTAGTCTACAGCATAGAGAAAATCATTTCCAACTTTCAAGACATTATGGCTGTGATTTGCCTTATCCATGCGATACATTATTCTCTGTATTCTGGTCATAATATTCTGGTTTTTCTTTTTTTTTTTCAATAACAAGCTGTATAGATTCATAACTGTATCATATACTGCACTGCTCCTTCTTCTCCAATGACCATTTCCTTTCTTATCTTGTCACATCCCTTTCCTTACCTTCTTCTCACCTATAAAATATCAATGTCCTTCTCTAGACAGCTTTCCATTGAACATTGACCCAAATCAAGCACCCACACTGCACATTCATCTACTTCCTTTATTCTTATTTCCCCCTTTGGTTTACAATCTCTTAACTTCCCCAGCAATAACTGACATTCCTCATCCTGCTATACTCTTGTGGGTAAAGTAAATTCTCTGGGTTAGTTACTAAAACAGCTAATGGACTTTTCAGACTAACGCTAATTCAGTGTTTGCATGTAATGGACATTTATATACACTCATCCAATTTAATTCCAGCATTACACTGAGACTTTTGTTTCTGAAGGGAGGGGCTCAGTTTGCTCATCATAGTTTCCTGGAGCCTATGAGCATTCCTGGCCCTGGCAAAGTACAAGAACTCTGTGTTGCAGCATGGAATTAATAAATTGCAAATATCTCTATGGAAAATAGGCTAACATAATTTCCATAGGAGAAACAGAAGGCATGGAAGTAGTGAAGTGATTTGATTATTATACATAAAATATGTAGAAGTTGAAATAAACTCAACTCACACCTTACAGAGTTCCTTTTAAACATTAACGAGATATTGTTCTATCCATTGGGGCTAGGATATGACTGCCATTCGAAAACTGGTAGTACAGAAACCAGTCTCCACAAAACCCACAACAAACAAATGTCCATGAGAATAATAAATAACAGTACCACCAAAAACTCTGTAGTTTGAAATGAAATGTAAGTGCTAAAAGGAATTTCAAATGCATTTAATTAATTCTCCTAGAAACTGAAATTTAGGTGCTAAAGAGATAGCCCAGCAGTTAGAGCACTGGCCATTTTTCCAGAGGACCTGGGTTTAATTCCCAGCACCTACATGGTAGCCCAAAACCATCAGTAACTTTAGTTCCAGGGGATCAGATGGCCTTTTATGCCACCACAAACATGCAAAGGGTGCACAGACATACATGAAGACAAAACATCCATGCACATAAAATGAAATATATATGTATATATACATACATAATAAAAAGAAAATGAAAGTTAGAACAGTGAGTGAGATTTCGCACAAGGTGATACTCATAACTCTGAGCAAGTGAACAGCAGAGTCTTTCTCAGGTGAGAGCTGGACTTCCTCAAGGAAGCAGTTTTCATTCCCTTGCTATGGCTGGGAATATTTTACTTTGTTATCTCTGTCACATAACAGGATGGCGATAAGGAGAAAAACTGGCTAAAAGTTTGTATATTTTATAAATGTGAAAAGTAGAAACTGTATTGATTATTAGGGATCTTTAAAATTTCACAGCTGAGTGATATTATAAAAATATTTACTTTAAGTTTGTATAAAAATGCTGTTAAGGTCCAGGTCGATTGTTCATGAACTGTTCTCTGTGTAAAGCTCTAGAACATTCTACTTAGTTATTGAAACTAATGAATGTTTTGAGAGGGACCATTGTTTTAAGTCTCTAACTGTACTCTTGGTACAACAGAAGCATGATTAAGAACACAGCTCCTTGCATAGCTCCCAAGGAGTTGCTGGTCAGGGAGGTACCAGAGGCTCCCAAGGCACTCCAGCCTATTTCCATGTCCTTTGGTTGTCCACTAGCACAAGATGGTAAGACATACTGCTGTAGATACCACATACTTAGGATGTGTGATACAGAAAAGTCAAGCTGAAGTGTCCTCTTTGCTGGCTTGGCTATCATTCACAGCACCCAAGGTGCTATGCAGGCTCCTAGAAACACAGGGTCATCACTGGATCTTACCTGGCTGTAGATCCTATGTGCTATAATACATACCTAGCATGTAAGATACCTACTGGTGCAGTAGTATCAGGACTCTCTGGAGGATAGCCAACTACTTTCTAATTGGATTTTGGGCCTATTCCATGGGAGAGAATATATATTTGGCACTGTGAACCTGCTTAAAAGCCTAAGGCTGGAGAGGTCAAAGACTCTAGGAGGAACCTAGTATTAATGTTTTGCTAAGCAGACATGTACTCAAGCTGCAGTTTGAAAATTTATGTTTCTTCCCACAGACTAGTGCTGCTCTCAGCCTGGTCAGGGAAACTTCTTCACTCAGTGGGAAGCAGTGAATGCAGAGACTTCATAGTGCTGAGAATGAGTGACTGTTGAGGGCCTAGCCCTAAAAATAGCATTGGTATTACCTAAACAAAGCCCAGAGGATGCTGTGAAAGAAACAGTAAGAATATAAAGGCCAAGGATAAAGAAGAGCGTGGGAAATGCTGTTTTCTCCTTATGACATGGCCACTGCACTAGCAATTATACAGTGGTTGTGGATATATGTGCAAGAGCTGCACACACACACACACACACACACACACACACACACGCAAAAATACAACAACAAACAATGAAAAAATCAAGGAGATTAGTTGGGAAGAAAGGTGATGGTGATTTTCTTTGTGGAAGGTGGACAGTGATTAAGATAGGAAGTGGAGGAGTAACTACAATCTCAGCACATTGGAGACGCCTATAAAACTGTCAAAAATAAAAATAATAAAAGAGCTCCAGGCCAACACTGTTTTGGTTCAAATCTTGGCTCAGCTGCTTAGTAGCTAGCTACATGTATCTTGGGTGACTCAGGGAATGCCGCATGCCTCAGTTTACTCAGTGCTGTGCCAATATGAATAGAACCTCATGGTGTTGTGAGGAAGCAATACGTTTGCATGCAAAGGCATTAGAACTGTGCCTGCCACAAGAAATCAGTTAACAAAGTTAGCTTTTATTCTTTGTAAAGTGTGTGAGTCAAGCTAGCTCAAAAAGTAAATGGCATTCTTAAAACTATCCAAATTTCAATGTCTGATTTCACCAATTGAGAATTGCTTAAATATTAATAGGTGAGATAGCTGTACAAGCAAGTGCCATGGGAAGCAGAGTCAAGCAAAACAAATAAAGAACGGTCCTGCTCTTCAAGCCACACCTGTGATGGAGGAGCACTCAAAGCAACTGGGTTTGCAATTGTTCATAAAAGCCCCGGGAAATTCTATCTGCTGACATGAAAATAGCAGTCCATTAATTCTGATAGATTTGAAATCCCTCTTCCATACACAGCAGGCGGCTTGAAGGAGAGAGCACGCACTTACCCCTGCTACATGCACCACTCCTTACTTAATGCTCATGGCTAGCAAGAAAGAGTACTTACCCAACACTGAATAACAACCATGGTCATGCTTAAAATAGTCTTAGACTGAAATCAGAACTATTCAGATCTTACCAAACTCCCAGAGAAACAGGCTGGTGAGCAAACTGTCTGCACAATTCAGTGCTCTCAGTCTTGATATTTAATCTCAGAAAGCTCAATGTGTGCCATGCACTGCCACCTGGGAGTTGCTCAGTTTGCTGCTGCTCAATGTGACAAGATTCCAGCCTGGTAAAAGTACCACTCATATGATTGCCACCCTACAGAATGAGACCGAGCTTCTGGAGCTTCTAAGGTAGTGCTAAGTCAGTCAGGATGAGCTCTGTCTTACTTGACAACATAGGAGAACATGGAGTATCAGCTGCAGGCCACAGGGTGTGTTCTATGAGAGGTCAACCCCAGAACTTTTTGTTTAGATGTGGATTGAACTTGTTTGAACCCTAATGTTGCTCCATGATATTTTTTAAAAATTATACTGTCTACACTTTCCACATATTTAGATATTGAATGTTTAGATATCTATTTGCCTGGATGTTACTTTCTACTCACTTGCTCACCAACAGGACAGCTGTTCCAGAACTTAGTATGTTGTGTGCATTGAATCAAAATTGTGCATTTCCTTGAATGGATAACATGGTTCTTTGCTTAATAAGGGCACAAGGAACATTGAAGTAAAACATCCTAAGAACATCCTAACTTCTTCAGATTCAAAATTAATGTAATCATCATCAGTTCTTCATGAACCTTCATTCAGCAGAGAGGAAGAAGTCTCATATTTCACATTTAGCCACCACTGAGAAAATGCTAAAAGCTTTTTCTCAGACTGTCATTTTTACAAATGTCAGGCTTGCCAACGTGACATGCTCCAGAAACTCACTTTGATTTGGATAACAACTAAGTGCTTGTCACATGCTAAGTCACCAGAACTATTTACAGCTCAATTCTGTAATATGGAAACCAGCAAGCTGTCCCCAAGCCTCTTTAATTGCCCTCCTTCCCTCCCACCAGCAGCACGCACCATTTCCTATCACAAAAAGAGGTCTGAGTGTATTTTTGGTTGCCTATAATGCAGTGTTGAGCATCACTTTATTCCTGAGATGAGAGGCTTTTGCTGTTGCATCGTGCAGCTTCTTACTGGAAGCATAGTTCTGTGCCTCTGTGCTGAGAATGTGTGGAATAACAGTAGTAAACATTGTTCTGCAAAGAAAATCAGATACCAAGACACTGTGCCAAGCATCACATGTGGATCATGTGGAGAAACACATATGCATGCCCCCCGCTTTTGTAAAGGTCTTGGATTTCTTTTGATCAATTTGGGGAGCTGCTCTGAAGAGAAGGTGTTTCTTCTTTGTTCTTGGCAATGAGAGCTAAATAAGAAACATACACACCTTGAATTTGTGTGATTGAACAATGGGATTTGTCATTGAGTATAGTCAGTGTAACGACACATCTGTCCCTGAGACACAGTTTACATGTGTTAGGAATATATCTTTGCCACTGAGTCTGCACTGTGGTTAACGTTCCTTGAGTATAGTCCATGAATGAGTGTCCAAATGAGTGTTACTCCATTCAGTACTGGAACTTGGAACTTTGGGAAATGCAAATGACATAGATGGGGCACCCACTGGTGACAGAAGCATATTCAGAAGGGAGGTTGAGGAGGGAAGAATCTGGGCTTGGGAAACTGAATATTTTAAACCAGCGTCTTGGCCCAATGTCAGCAGTGCCCACAGATTTCTTCATGGTGCAGTTCCTAGTTGGTGCTGACAGAGATGGCATTGGCTGTGCTAGTGGGACTCAAATTTAGGTAGTGTTTAGCATCTTTAAGTGTGCCTTACTACTTAACTCTTGAATTTGGAAATTTAACCATCTCATGAATTCTGACAGCCAGTGAAATGCTTATGGCACATTCATCTTTCACCTTCTGTTAAGGAAATAATATAGCAGGCTTAAGTCAAGATAGTTCTTAAAATTTAAGTCTCATTATGTAATAGTCTAACAATTTGGTAAAATAAAGAACAAACAGCATATTTTAAAAATATACAAAATGTAAACTCCATTTTATTACTAATTAAATAATTAATTTGTATTGAAAATAGATTCTTCTCTCATACAGTATATCTGCATCACATTTTCCCTGCCCTCCACTACTCCAAGATCCCATCTCTCCCCTCTCGCCCAGATCCACTCCCTCTGTTTCCTCTTCAGAAAAGAAAAGGCCACCAAGAGACTACTGTTAAACAGGATAAAACAAGATATGCCAAAACAATGCAGAAGCCCTTACATCAAGGTCAGGCAAGGCAACCCAATAGGAGTCAAGGAATCACAAGGGCAGACAAATGAGTCAGAGATACATCGGCTCTCACTTTTAGGACACCCCCTCCAAATACCAAGCTAACAGCCATAATATATGTGCAGAGTATCTGGTACAGCCTCCAGACTTGCCACCCCAATCTTTGTGAGTCCGTGTGAGCCCTGCCCAGTTGATTCAGTGGGCCATGTTCCCCTGTGTCCTCCATCCCTTCTGACTCCTGCAGTCTTTTCTCCCCCTCTTTCATGGGGGTCCCTAGTTTCCGAGGAGGTGGCTCCAAGGAGACCTTCAATTTAGAGTTGTATAATGTCTGGCTGTGGCTCTCTGCACCTGCTCCTATCTGCTGCCAGAGGAAATTTCTGTAGTGACAACTGGACCAAGCACTGATCTATGAGTGTAGCAGAAAATCATTAGGGATCATTTCATTGACAATTTTTTTTTTTTTTTTGCCAATTGTGTTAGGTTTTATCCTAGGATCCTGGGCTGCCCAGTCTCTGGTTCCTGGCCATCCAAGCATTGTAGGGCATGGACTCCCTCTTGTAGAATGGGTCTCAAGTCAAACCAAACATTGATTTTTCACTCCTATGAGTTCTGCACCACAATTTCCTCAACACATCTTGCAAGCAAAACAGATTGTAGGTTGAGGGTTCTGTTTCTGGGTTGGTGTACATGTTTTCTCTTTCAGTATATCTTCAGAGTTTCTTCCCATGACAAAGGGATGAGAATGTAGGAAGGACTGAAGGCTCCATGCTGGCACCAGCTCAACCTCACTAATTTCAGTGAGTGGCATGGATGTTGTGCTGGGCAATGGAGCTCAACTCTTCTAGCATCAGCGTGGATTGTTTTGCTATCTCCATGGAATCCCCCAGCCAACAACTCAACTGAATGAAACTCAGTACCACCACTGGAAGCCTTGCCTGGCTGCAAAAGATGGCCAGCTCAGACTATATATCCTCCAGTACTAGGAGTCATCACTAGGGCCACCCTCATAGATTCCAAGGTAGTTTCCACAGCACTGGGTTTCCACACCATCCTCCAAACCAACCCCCCAACTCCAGCTGCCTCTCTCCCCATTCTCTACCTACACCTCCCTCCTGATCTCCTTTGTTCCTGTCCCCACCCACTCCCAGTCTACCTGCAAGATTTGTTTTAGTTCCTCATTCCAGGGAGATCCATGCATCTTCTCTAGAGCCCTATTCTTTACCTAACCTCTCTGGGTTTGTGGATTGTAGCTTATTTATCATTTATTTAACAGCTTTCAAAGTATGGGTTACTTCACTCAGGATGATTATTTTTCTACTTGCATCCTTTGCCTATAAATTTCATGATATCATTTTTAATAGCTGAAAAATATTTCATTGTGGAAATATATCACATTTTATTTATTCATTCTTCAATTGTGAGACATCTAGTTTGTGTCCACTTTCGGTCTATTATTAATAAAGCCAGGATGAACATGAGAAAGTTTCCTTGTGATAAAATACAGAGTTTTTTTTTGAGTGTATGACCAAGAGTGATATAGCTGGGTCTTGATGTACATCAATTCTCAATTTTCTGAGGAACTGACATATTGATTTCAATAGTGGCTGTACAAGTTTGCACTCCCACCATCAATGGAGGAGTGTTCCCCTTTCTCCACATCCTCACCAGCATGTGCTGTCACTCGTTTTATTGGTCTTAGCCATTCTTTCAGGTGTAAGATGGAATCTCAAAGTAGTTATAATTTGCATTTTCCTGATGGCTAACAATGTTGAGTATTTATTTAAGTGTTTTCAGCCATTTGTGATTCCTCTTTGAGAATTCTTGGTTTAAATTTATGTCAAATTTTTAATTGGATTATTTGTTATTTGACATAATTTATTATGTTCATTATATATTTTGGATATTAGTCTTTTGTCTGATGTGGAAGTGGTTAAAAAATATATTTTCCCATTCTGCGGGCTGCTGCTTTATCCAATTGGTGGTGTTCTTTGCCTCCTAGAAGCTTTGCAATTTCATTTATCAATTGTTGATTTTGGTATCTATATTATTGGTGTTCTGTTCAGAAAGTTGTCTCCTTTGCCAATGTGTTCAAGGCTATTCCTAACTTTCTCTTCTATCAGGTTCAGTGTATCTGGTTTTGTGTTGAGATCTTTTATCCACTTGGACTTGAGTTTTGTGCAGGGTGATAAATATGGATCTATTTGCATTCTTCTACATGCAGACATCCAGTTTGCCCTGCACCATTTGTTAAAGATGCTTTCTTTTTTCCAGTGTATATTTCTGGCTTCTTTATAGGAAATCAGGTGTCCATAGGTGTGTGGGTTTATTTCTGGGTCTTCAATTAGATTCCATTGATCAAAATGTATGTTTTTTATGCCAATACCATGCAGATTTCTATTGCTATGGCTTTGTAGTACATCTTGAAATCAGGGAAGATGATACCTCCAGGAGTTCTTTTATTGTTTAGGATTACTTTAACTATCCTGGGTTTTTCATTTTATTTTATATGAAGTTAAGACATTAATTAATTTTTAAATTTATATCTTGCTGTGGAATAATGTTTTTGTACACAGGTTTAATAAGATGCTGTTTGGCCAGTAGTCAGGCAGGAAGTATAGGCAAGATAAGCAGACAAGGAGAATTCTGGGAAGAGGAAGTCTGAGTCAGGAGATGCCAGCCCACCATTCAGGGAGCAACAGCATGTAATAGCACACAGGTAAAGCCATGCAACACAAGGTGACATATAGATTAACAGAAATGGGCTGAGTTTAAGTATAAGAGCTAGTCAACAATTAGCTTGAGCTCCTGGCCAAGCAGTTTTAATTAATATAAGCCCCTGTGTGTTTACTTGGGTCTGAGTGGCTGCAGACTGGGTGGGGCACAGGAAAACTTCCAGCTACAATATCTTGTGGTAGCATCAGGATCTACAAACAGTTCTATATGGTTACATTTAATTTATGTGTTTTTATTGTTGACAAAAAACAAGAAGCACATGGACTGGTGGGCCACCCTTTAGTGAATGCTGTGACATGGACTATGCTCTGGGTGACATGGACTATACTCTGGGTCCTCTCTGCTGCTCTGGGATTTACACAAGCAGTCAAGCACTAAAGTTACACAAGGCCCTCTGCAATTGACTGGCCAGGTTCTGGTCCCATGTTTTTTTGATATTAAGTGATGACATTGAAACTTCCTTCTTGATGCTTTCTTCATCTGTGTAGGTTGAAGGTCGAAAAACAAACCAACAAGGAAGCAGATGTAGATGTCATATGTGGAGGCCATATGCTGAGGTCATATCCTGGCAGCACACAACACAAAAACTGAGACTTGGTGAAAATTATAGAATTATCTCTAGTCTACATAACTTATCACCATAGCAAGCCCTGTCCCATTTATAGCTAGATTAAAACTAAATGAGTTGCAAGACATTCTTTGCAGGAAAAAGACTTGGAATTCTACAGTAGAGCGGTATGGTTTCCTAGCTACAAGGCCAGTTTACTTTATACCCAAAGCCAGATAGAGATATTACATGAGAAGAATAGTACAAATCAGCATGCTTCATGAACAGACACACAAAAGTCTAAAATAAAATATTTTCTAACTAAAGCTATCAGTAAATAAAAACTTACTGGCTACTTTAAAGCAAGATTTATTCCAGGTATTCAAAGGTGTTCAGAAGCTAAAGAGTATATATAATCCACAACTAAAAATGACAGAAAAATAAAATATTAGGCTCTGAGGATGTAGCGTAGTTGTACAGAACTAGTTGAGCATACATGAAACCCTGGGGTTGATTTCCAGTAAAACACACACACACACACACACACACACACACACACACACACACACAGACAGAGAGAGAGAGAGAGAGAGAGAGAGAGAGAGAGAGAGAGAGAGAGAGGCAACATCTACATCATGTCATGCTTAACAGCAAATGACTAGATTCTCTTTAAAACCAGGAAAAATATAATAATGTTTTCTCTCACTAGCCTTCACTGATACACCTAAAATGTTTGCCAAAATGTACAGAAAGACATTAGTAAGTAGCATGCAACCATCTTAGAAAGGTAGTGATAAAGTTGGTTTATTTCATGGATGAATTTACAAGAGAGAAAAACCCAAAACTAAAATATAACAAGGTTGTAGTATGCAAGGCAAATATCAAAAGGCCAATTATTTCCTATATGCCAACAGTGAACAACTAGAATTTGAAGTTAAAATTTACAGTGGTACCAAAAATTGAAGCCAATGCTCATCAGAGATGTTTCTTTTTTCATTAGATAGAGATTAATATAGAGACCCATAACTGTTGATGGTACGGAGAATAAGAGACTGCAAGAGGCTCAGCCCCAAACAGAACATCTGCATCACAGCCTCCACACTAGGGGGATCATGCAGAAGAGGTCGGAAAGATTGTATCAGTCATAGGTGATGAATGGCTACAATGAACCAGTGTTTTCAGAACAAAGCATGTCAGCTGCACTAGGAATTCATAGCAGCTGAGACAGCTCGCACAAGACCACAACAGGCCCTTGCCAAACAAAAACCTGCAGTCCAGAGTGGTGAAGTGTACTCAAAGTCCTGCCCTAGCTAAGGAGCTGTTGGTGATTGCTAAGTCCTAGGAGAGGGAGAGTCAGTTTTGTTTCGTTTTGTCTTTTAAGGAGCCTTGGTGGTTAAATCACCTTCTAGTGAAGGCCACTCATCCAAGTGTGTATGGACAGCAAAACTGTACTTGATGAATTTAAAACAAAAACGTGGGTAAAAATATGGGTGGGTATGGAAGGGGGGAAAGAACCTTGGAAATAGAAGTTAATATGATCAAATGCATCATATGAAATTTTCTCTTTTTGGATTATTCTATCTTTATTGTTTTTTTTTTTCATTTTTTTTTTATTAAGAAATTTTCTGCTCACTCCACATACTATCCACAGACCCCCCTCCTCCCATCCCCAGCCCCCAGCCTTCTTTGGCAAGCCACCCCACATCCTCATATGCCCCAAATCAAGGTCTCCCATGGGGAGTCAACAGAGCATAGCACACCGAGCCCAGGCAGGTCCAAGCCCCTTCCCACTGCACCAAGGCTGTGCAAGGTGTCACACCACAGGCACCGGGTTCCAGAAGCCTGCCCATAGAGCAGGAAAAGATCCCAATCCCCTGGGTGCCCCCCAATTTTCAAAGAGCTAATAGAAATGAAAAAAAGAGGAAACAAAAATGCAAACTTCATTCACAAAAACTAATTCAAAATGGGCTATTGACTTAAATGAAAATGTAAAATTGCAAAACATTTAGAACTCGTGTTTCTACGAGACACAGCTCCCTAAGGGGTCAATAACCCTTTCACAGTGGTTGTCTAAGATCATCAGAAAACACCAATATTTACTCTACAATTCATAACAGTAGAAAAATTACAGTGATGAATTAGCAATTCTGTATTTGGGGGTCACCACAGCATGAGGAACTGTATTAAATAGTCACAGCATTAGGAAGGTTGAGAATCACTGACTTAGAATACAATACATAACCTGGTGATTGGTAATCAGTTTTTAGATAGAACAAAATCACAGCAGATGAAAGAGAGTAAGACGAGATAGACTCACTAAATTGAATTCAAAGCTCACTGTTAAAATATGAAAAAGATACGCTGGAGACAGAGAAAATATTTGCAAGACACATGCTTTAGAAATGTATTCAGTACAGAAAAACAGTCAGAATCCATCAAGAAAACAAACAGCCTAATTTAAAAAATGGGTTCAAAGAGCTTAACAGACATCTCATGCATTGTTAGAAAAGCTGCTGCAAAGATGCCTGATGCCATAGCCAGTTAGAAAACCACAATGTGCATTCACAATGAGATGCCAGTGTAGTGTATTAAACCAGGAAAGCTAAAACTCAAAGCAGCTGACTCCACAAATTGCTGGTGATGGTATGAAGAAATAGGAACTGGCCTTGTGACTATAAAAGATTTCAGAGGATGTAAAGGACATATTGGTACACTGGTTCTTCAGGGATGGCTATTTATTATGACCACATTCTCAGGTATTTATCAAGTGATTTGAAAATTTGTAGACACAGAACTACTCATACCTGCATTTATAGAATCTTTGTTCAAAATGATTCCAAACTGGATTTAATGGCATATCCTATATATTATGAAGGTGGACAAACTATAGCACAAACACAGTGCTCAACGCTACCTACTCACAAAAAGGAACGAGCTTCAATCCATGTACAAATATAGATCAGTATTAAATAAATAACATTTTAAAGAGTCAATCTGATAAGGCTACACAATGTGTGTCTTTATTTATATGAAACTATAGATTAGCCAAAACAATAGACACACAAAAATCAATCGTTTGGCCCATGAGACCGTATTTTATGATTCTGTAATGTAAGTTACATTGCCCTCTACATTTTCTGAAACCCACAGAGCATTACAGCAAATGGTAACATCAGTGGATGGAGATGAGAAGACAAACACCCTAACTGTGGTGCTAGAACTCTCATCCAATGACTGATGGAAGCGGATGCAGAGATCCATGGCCAGGTCCCAGGTGGAGCTCCGGGAGTCCAATCGGCAAGAAAGAGGAGGGATTGTATGAGCAAGAGATATCGAGACCATGATCAGGCCCTCTGGATAAGTGAGACAGTTGATTAGTTTGAACTGTTTGGGAGGCCCCCAGGCAGTGGGACCGGACCTGTCCTTAGTGCATGAACTAGCTGTTTGGAACCTGGGGCCTATGCAGGGACACTTTGCTCAGCCTGGGTGAAGGGAGGAGGGGACTAGACCTGCCTCCACTGAATCTACCAGACTGAGCTGAATCCCCAGGGGAGTCCTTGCCCTGGAGGAGATGGGAATGGGGGATGGGCTGGAGGGAGGGCGGGGGTTGGGCTGAAGGAGGGAGGACAGGGAAATCGGTGGCTGATATGTAAAATTAAATTAAATTTTAAAATAAAAAAAAAAAGAAACCCTTCCAGAGGTCAGAGGCTCCTAGGACATAAAGAAAAACATCACTAAAGACTTCCACTGGACTATGAACTCAGGACACAATCACTGAATGAGGAAAAGGTTTCACCTGAAGTCACTTAGGTAATTAATAGAAACTGAACAAAGGAAAATGGAAAAGAAGCTACGCTGAGCACTGGAAAAGACAGCGGAAGGGAACTAAAAATGCTTTCTTTATAGTGGAAGTTTGCATGTTTAATTGGATAGTAGAGAGTTGGGTGTATCACTGTAGGAAAAAAAATTACAGACAGCAGGGGGAAGTTTAAGATGTCCCATGAGGCAGTAAATTATAACCACAGATAACAATAGGGACTCGGTTCTATGAAATTAGGCAAGGATTGTTAGTGTCTTAGTTGATCCATAAACTGGGTAATAGAGAAATACGTTGCTTACAATTCTGCAGACCAGAAAGAAAGGTACAAGGTAGTGGCAGTTTTGCTTTCTGGTGACGCCCCTTTTCTGATTTAGAGACAGTGCCTTGTTGCTGAATCATGAGATGGCAGAAGGAATGGTGGGGTCCCCTGGGGCTTTCTGAAGAAGGTGACTAATCCTATCCAACTGGTCTCTGACCATGTCATGTAATCCCCTTCCAAGTTTCTGCCTCCTAACCTTAACACACTGGTCCTAGCTCACAACACATGACGAGATGTACATATTCACATTCTAGAATCACACATAGAAATATCTATAGACATATGTGTAGAGATGAATTAGTACATGCATACACATAACCACTATTCTGTGACCTCTGAATGTCTAGAAAAATAACTCTGATACAATGTGCACCCCTAGGGCCTGCCTCTGGTTTTATATTATCCTTCAACAGAAAGGGCCAGAGCACATTAGCAACATGACTAATTTTGAGATATGGTGGGATCTGTGAGAGGTGAGCCAAGTGGCAGAATGCCAATGGCCACAGTTGGAACTATTTAAATACAAAATGAGTAACATTAGATTATTATCCAAATCAAAAAGGTAAATTTCCATTACACAATAAATAATTGGGGAAACTGGTAAATGGGACAGAATAGACAAACCCCTGTGTGGAATACTCCAAATACTTTAGGTAGAGATTCCACCTCCCTTGAGGTGGAATTATCATCTCCTACCCCACACACACATGAGAATGGATGCTGATAATTGTCAGTCTGCAAGGAGCAGTGGCGAGCACAGCTGCATAGTCCAGGAGACATGGTGAATGCAGTTTCAGGTGTGTGGCCAAGGCCGAGGCAACAGAGATAGACAGTATAGGGAATGTGCTCCCTACCTGTAAACACGTTGTGAGCAGATTACACAGCCCATGTTCCAATCAAATCTTCAGAAATATGTCAGAAGAGAAAAGTGTGAGGAACTATGCTGCATCTAAGAGGAAGTGAGGGAGACATGATGAAGGCAATGTGGTATCCTTGGAAAGAAAAGAGAGTCAGCACATAGAAGGGAATGTAAACAAATTAGGAGCTTCAGGAAATAACAGTGTAACTTGCTACAGTAGTTATGAAAATAGTCTGCACTCAGGCTTGATATGAGCAGTTTGGAAACTAGATAGAAAATCTTGATGCATAATCTCAAAACCAAAAATCTTCATAAAATGTTTGTAGGATTTGAAGGAATTTTACTTAATGGTAGCATAACCTACCATCTTAATTTATTTTATTTTGGGAGCATGTGTGTGTGTGTGTGTGTGTGTGTGTGTGTGTGTGTGTGTGTGTGTGTAGTTATATATAGTTATATATGTAATTTTATATAGAGAGACTATGTGGCAGCTATATGTAATATTAATTACTTTTATAAATTGTAAACTATTTGGAATTCTAGAACTCAATTTTCTCTAAATATTTCAGTCAGTTATTGTGGATTACTAGTTTATGGAGTTTTGTGAGAATTTCTTAGAATAAAATTCATGTGTCAGATAAATCAGGCTTATAATAGATATACTGTGCTCTAAGGATTATCAGTTATATAGTTTAGAATTCTATGATTCAAACAAATTATCTTCTCCATATTTTGGAAGCCCAGGAGATTACAGCTATTTGGAAAAATTTAAAGAGTCAGTACTGCAAATAAGAGTAGTGGGTTTTGTTTTGTTTTGTTTTGTTTTGTTTTGTTTTGAAGTGATGACTCATGTCCCCAAGTATATAAGCCTTCACTCTGTGGTCATGAGAGACATTGGCCTGTCATTAAAGCATTTGTCTTCTCAGGCAATTGATTGAGTGTGCAAGGATGTGATTGATTATTTGCACTTGGCTGAAGGGAGGGATGCCCTTGCTCTATGGCTTAAGATGTGCTGTTTCATAAGCAGACACAATACGATTTGATGTACTTTTTCCAACCTGTGAAGTATTACGTACATCCCTAGGATCTCTCTATTTATTTTCAAAATGATGTAATGTTTCATTTACAACCTTTCTTTCCTCAAAAAGTCACAGTGGAATAGAAGAAGAATGTATTCTTCTCTCTATCATCACCCAGGTCTAGGGTTGGTCCAAGTGGCATTAGGTTTATTTTCATTTAGAGATAATAATCGAACAGCCAGGACACCTGCACTGTGATCCTTCTTTGGAACAACCTAATTCAGATGCTTCCTTCTTCCTGTTTTTAAGCTTTAGTGTTCAGGATACCTTCAGCTGTGGTTCCCTTTCCAGGACTGACCTGATGAGGGCACATATTTTCCACATGATTTTTACTGAGATTGGCTCTTCTGGTCCATGTCATTCTTCCTGCCCTACAAACAAAATTCCACTGTGAATTTTTCTTCATTTGTGTCCCCTGCCTTCTCTCTATTGCCATTGGGTTGGTACCTTCCTCTTGTCATTGCTTGTTTGACAGCCAGGCTCTTTTCACATGGGAAGAAGGCAGTGCTTCTTCTGAAGTCAGTCCTTGTATTTTCTTTTGAGAGATTATCTTCAAAGGTACAAGTTGCCAATGACCTTCATAGGAGCACTTAATTAGAGAGAACTGTGTTTGCCTTTTGTGAGCCTGTATGCTTCATGCCATTGAAAATTGTAAAACCAAAGACTGGATTGTCTAAAGATTCATATGACAATGATAGTGAGTTGGTGAAAGTAAAAGTATAATCGTGTCTGAAATGGCCTCAGTGGCATGTAGCTAAAGCCACCCTGGCTATCTGGATATGGAAATAGGGAAAGGGCAACTACATGATTATCTTCAACCTGGTGTCTCTAGCTCTCAGCTTCTTCTCTGTGTCTTTATGCCCACTCTCTCTTGGTAACTGAGAGCTAGACTGCCCGTAACTATAGTCTGTAGCCTTGGCCCTTTGTAAGTTATTTATACTTGATGAAATCATAGGCTCTTAATGCAAGTTTTAAAGAATAGTTGAAAAAAGGAGTAAGAAGGCACAAGGATTCAGGCAATATAGGGGACATCACTAGGAGTGAGGGTTGAGGCGACACAAGGAAATCTGAGGACAGTTCTACCTCATTTCCTAATACGGCACTCAGCTATGTCTGTTGAAATTACCTCTCCTGAGGTCACCTTTCTTACCCTTATCACAGCTGCAGTTAACAAAAGCAAAGAAAGAAATTGTGCCTGTACGCTCTTCCAACAAGATCCATTTCTTCAAGTGTAGATTATTTCTTTCAAAGGGAAAAATTAATTCACTCATTTATAAATAAAATAGTTCCTACATTTATTTTTCTTTTTATATCTCTTTCCTTTCTTTCTTCCTTCCTTCCTTCCTTCCTTCCTTCCTTCCTTCCTTCCTTCCTTCCTCCCTCCCTCCCTCCCTCCCTCCCTCCCTCCCTCCCTCCCTCCCTCCCTCCCTCCCTCCCTCCTTTTCTCCCTCCCTTCCTTCCTTTCTTTTTCTTTCTTAAAGACAGCATCTTGCTACATAGCCTGACTGGCCTGGAACTCAATATGTAGGCCAAACTGGCTTCAAACTCATGAGCAGCTCTCTTGCTTCTACCGCCTGGGTGCTAGGATTATAGGCCTGTGAAAGCATGCTTCTGTGGCACAACAGTTTTAAATATTGATAATGTACCAATAAGTAAACATGGGTCTAGCCTTCAACCTTATTGTATCTTCACATTGGGGACATCTCAGGCTACTTCAGTGATTGGATGAAGCTCTCTGCAAGGTAAAAAGAAGAATCAAGCTTCTTCCATTTTTCTGAATTTGTTTCTCCTATGCAGACAAGACCAGATGTGAGCAAGGAGGAGTTGGACAAGTTGTGATGGCCATGCCTGTAATCCTCTCACTTGAGAGGCTGAGACAGGAGGATTGCCATTAATTTGTAGCCAGCTTGGGTGGCATAATGAGTTTAGGTAAACTTAAACTACAGTGTGAGTCTCAAAAAAAAAAAAATCAAACAAATAAACACTGTGAAAGAAATGTTATCCCTGATGCATGATTAAGAAAAAAGAAAATGTAATTGTTTATCTAGATTTGTGTTAAAATGTACTTTAAACTTGGAATTTATTAGAATAATAGTCCCCACTCTTTAATTTTCTGTATAAATTTCTATACTACATTAACTCTTTTTAGTCAAAAACAATTCCTGTCAAAAATTTCAGTCCTAGATTTAAAATGCCATAATTTAAACCATATGGCTAACCAAATCTGATGATTTAAAAATTTGAAATGTTACTTTGAAAAAAAAAATTGCTAAAAAGGAAGAGAACTTAATCCCAGAGCAGTAGGGAGGCCCTGTTAGCAGGTGCTTGCAAGCCGCACATCTGTTCAGTTGGGATATTCTTCTTCTTATCAGTTATATGAAGACAACTTTTCCTTTTCAGTGAAAGTTCCAGGGGACTCTTAAAAGATCCCTGTTTCCCCAATTTGTCATGAGCACTGTTATGAGCAAACAATAATCGCTTTGTAATGTAATTAATATACAAAACTGCAGAAGAACTTTCTTGGGGACCCTGAACATTAAGGCAGGATTCAAAATGGCAGGCATGCAAACAAACAGCAGCTTGCCCTCCTAGGGACTGAGAGGACAGCACCAATGTCCCACACTCTGCTGCTGCCTGTTGTCCTCCCAAAGCAATGACTCCCATGTCAAATCCACTTTCATCATGAATTACTGATAAAAAACTACCATTTCCGATATTATAATCAGATTGCTTTCAAGATATTTTCATGCACAGGAGTCTTTCCTGTCTGTAACAGTTGGAGAAACAGGTTTCCAAGCATTTACACATGGCCATACAAACTTAGATTTCTCCCCTGGCACATGAGGCAGACATCAGAGACGTTGAAAAGACAAAAGGAGTACTATCTCAGAATTTCTAAGCAGGATCACCAAAGCCACAGAACTCCAATCTGCAAGCAGCGGTTCTCAACTTGTGGGTCATGACCCCTTTGGAGGTCACCTAAGAGCATCAGGAAACACAGATATTTACATTATGATTTATCACAGTAGCAAGATTACAGTTATAAAGTAGTAACAAAAATAATTTTATGGTTGGGGTCATCACAACATGAGGAACTGGATTAAAGGGTTGTTGCATCAGGAAGGTTGAGAGCCCACTACAATAGTATGTGAGGCAAAGCCCAGAATTTACTTCCCCCAGTTCTAGAAGTAACATTACATTTCATGAGCCCTCTGTCCTGTCTCCTAATCCCAACGACTGTGTATGTGAGTTGGTCTCACTACTAAAAACTCTCAAGACAGAGTCAAGTACAGTCAGTTCCTGCCTTTGAGCCATTCAGAGTTTCAAAGAGCAGAGAAGTTATGTTGTGGGTAGGAAGGCTCCTCTGCTAAGGCTGCGTGGAGGATAGATTAGGAGACTGTGGAGGTAAAAAGGAGGACACCGAGGAGCTTGCCGGGCAGAGACTGGATGGGATCATAAAAAGATGATCTCACTTGATGACCACAAGTACTGGGAGAAAAGAGATCATTGCAAGCTCAGGGTGAGGGAGGCTGACAGGGAATTTGGTTCTTTAGCAGTAATTCATGTACCCAGAAATCTGCACTGCTACTGCAACTATCTGAAATAAAAGAAGCTACCCGGCAAATTACAAACAATAAACAAATAACCGTATAGCAAATGGTTGATTCATCCTAAAATACATACTACAAAGCATTTTTAAACGAGGCCCCTGTATACCATCTATCTTAGGTTATTTTTGTCTAGTATTTTATTAACTTTTCTTATAGAAACAATTTTAAATCAGTCAAGTTTGTTATTGCTTAGATGTTAGGATAAAAAACAAATTTCTAATTTTCTTATTAATGTTTATCAATTGTAGAGTTTAGTTTTTTTGTTTTTTTTCTTTTTTTAATAAATAATTTTTTTCTTTATTATTATGTGTTTTAAATTTTACACATCAGCCATGGGTTCCCCTGTCCTCCCCCCTCCCGCCCCCATGCCTGCCTTCCCCCCAGCCCCTCCCCTCCATTCCCATGTCCTCCAGGATCAAGGCACTCCTGGGGATTCATTTAAACCTGTTAGATTCAGTATAGGCAGGTCCTGTCACCTCCTTCCAGACTGAGCAAAGTGTCCATGTGTAAGCCCAAGGTTTCAAACAGCCAGCTCATGCACTAAGGACAGATCCTGGTCCCACAGCCTGCATGCCTCCCAAACAGATCAAGCTATTCAATGGTCTCACTTATCCAGAGGGCCTGATCCAGCTGGGAGCTCCACAGCCTTTGGTTCATAATTCATGTGCTTCCATTTGTTTGGCTATTTGTCCCTGTGCTTTTTGCAATCTTGGATTCAACAATTCACGCTCTTGTAGACCCTCCTCTTTCTCGACAGTTGGACACCTGGAGCTCCACCTGGGTCCTGGCTGAGGATCTCTGCATCCACTTCCATCAGTTATTGGATGAGAGTTCCAGCTCGACTGTTAGGGTGTTTGGCCATCTGATCACCAGACTAGGTCAGATCAGGCTTTCTCTCTACCATTGCCAGCAGACTACAGAGGATATATCATTGTGGATTTCTGGGGACCTCTCGAGCACTCTGCCTATTCCTGTTCTCATGTGGTCTTCATTTATCATGGTCTGTTATTCCTCATTCTCCCTTTCTGTCCTTGATCCAGCTGGGATCTCCTGCTCCCCTAAGCTTTCTTTCCCTCAAACCTTGCCCTTCATTACTCCCACTGTCATCCAGGTTGTTCATGTAGATCTCATCCATTTCTCTGTCATTGGGTGATCCTTGGGTCTTTCCTAGGGTCCCGTTTTCTAGGTAGCCTCCCTGGAGTTGTGTAGCAGTCTAGTCATCTTTGTTTTACATCTAGTATCCAGAGTTTAGTTTTTTTAAAAATGGCTTTCAGCCTTTAACAGACACAATTAAATGTATTTGTTTTAAAAATATATTAGCAATGCTAATAACTTCATTCTGTTCTCAAGATGTCCTCTCTCCTTTCCTACACTTTACATACAGAAGTGATTGTGTTAGAAAATATTCATTTTCTATTTCATTCCTCCAAACCAGAAGTAAAATAATGCAGAATGTTTAGTTTCATCGTAGGATGAGATTATCTCTTAAGCCATGTTTTAATTATTTCAATAATTACTTTTATGTATTTTATAAAATCCAAACTATCCTGAATCATCAATTAAGAGGTAATATTTAGAAACATGATATATAAAGTTTAAAAATTTATCTTTTGTAATTTTCTTTCTAAGTGCTGCATGACTGCTGCCTCTGTCCTTGCGTTTTGGGGATTTATGATGACATATCTAGGGGTACGTGTATGTGTGTTGGTGTTCATCAGTAATACCTGTGGCCCAGCTTAAGCTGTGGTTTCTTTTTTTATTTATTTACGTATTTATTTTGCATATAGGTGTTTCCCTTCCATGTATTCTTTGCACCATGTGTGTTCAATGCCCGTGGAGGACAGAAGAGGGCATTGGATTGATCCCTTGTAAGAAACTTAGAAATGGTTGTGAGCCACCGTGTGGGTGCTGGGAATTGAAGTCGGGTCCTCTGAAAGAGCATCCAGTACTCTTAACAGCTGAGCCATCTCTCCAGCCCCAAGTTGTGGGTTCAAGTCCATATGGGATTGCATAACAGAATGAAGGAATTATGAAAAAAGAGGCAAGTACAAGGTTTCTAATGATAATAATAACAATTAATTTAAACTAAGTATGTGATAAATCTGAGGTGTTTGGAGGAGGAGTGCTGGCTTGTGCTGCATCCTACAACTTCATTGCAGCCTCTGAGCACACAACACACACATATTGTACTGGACATGCTATGATGCCATGTAAAGTCAATGAATGCTACCTAAAACCAATAATATCAAGACCATTATGCCACCAATCACAGTATTTTTACCTTGTGGACGAAGTTTTCTGTTCTTATAGAAATATGACTTAAGTATAAAAGCAATTCAAAGATTTTCCTACAACCATTCTTCAGTAAGTAACAAATTAATAAGCCTTTGTATTTTATTCGTTAGGGTATTTGATTTTAAGAATAAGTTACTAGAGGTAGAGAGATGTGTCATCAGTTATGAGCATTTGTTGCTCATGCAGAGGACCGAAGTTCAGTTTCCAGCAATCAAATGGTGGCTCACAGCTATCAGTAACTCCAGTTCCAGTGGATCTGTTGGCTTCTTTTGCCCCCACCACCATGCACCAGGCTTGCATATAGTCCACACACATATATTCAGGCAAAACATTTGTACACAGATAAATAACAACAACAACAATTGCAGTTGCTAACATGAGTTTTCTCCCTCTCTCCACTGTTTCTTCTTGGGATTAAACTCAGGCCATGTGCGTGCTTGGCAAGTGTGTGCTGCCATTGCACATCTCTAGCCCTGTGTCATTGTGTTCCATTTTTAGAAAGTGTTATTACATTTGTTTATAGTGTGTGTGTGTATGTGTGTGTGTGTGTGTGTGTGTGTGTGTGTGTGTGCACATGCACATGCTATTGAGCATGTGTGACAGTCAGAAAACAACTTGTGGGAATTGGTCCTTGCTTCCACCACGTGGGTTTTAGGGGTCTAGTTCAAGTTGTCAGACATAGTGGAAAGTGTCTGTATGTGCTGAGCAATCTTGTCAGGACTGACTTTAGTTACCTAAAAAAAAAAAAAAAAAAAACTCTCCAATGATATTTAGCTTGATATTAGGACAATAAAATGGCCTATATGTACCTCTGCCATTTTTTTTTTCAGAAACCTATATACGTCAGTCTCCTCGACACTGATGAATACAAATTAAAAATATCAACAGAAGATCCACTCTATCTTTCAATATCAAACATGCAGCCAAAATTTATTTTTTATGTAAAAATGGACAGGGACAGGCACATTCATCTTACTGATGTGCAATTTTGTGTTCATCTTTAATAAATGCTACAACTAGGTATATACCAAAGAATTATTTTAAAACTGACTTCATTAACATTTATTGCCAGTAAGTGCTCTATTTGTCTACTTTCTTTATAAACCTGTAAACCAAAGTCACGTAAAAGTCACAGGTGTGAAAGCCCTGCCCTATGGGATGGTATGCTCTTTCTATCTGAAGGCTACATTCGTTAAAAACAACGAGAACCTTCCATCTAACAATTGATTTCCCACCAGTGCCGCACCCAGTTCTTTGGGCTCGACTGTTACACGCTCATCAGATCTAGTGCACTGCCTCCTGTCTTTCCACTTCCAAATTCCAGCTGCTGGGATGAGATTATCTGTGTGGCGTGACTCTTTGTCTCAATCTTTGGAAAATATAAACAGCTTAATTACTTATATCATCCCCCACTTTCTTCTCAAGCTTAACATTGTGAAAACAAGAACTGTATGTGTTAGCTCCAGAAAGTGCTGTTGGAAAATTCCACCTCTGTGGGGACCTTCATTATCTCCTGCCTGTGGGTTCTCTGTCATGTCTGCAGTTCCAGTTTAATGGAGGATGCCTGTTTGCACTACTCCAACTGGATCTCTCTCTGCCTCTCTGCCTGCCTATGTTTTCCCTGCCCTGCCTCTCTCTCATACACACGCCCCATAACTTCATTGGAGATTTACTTAGCTACCATTAACAAAGCAAAACGGAAAGGTAACTGAAAGTAAACATAAGGTACAGTCTACAACTTCTGCACTGTGATTAGTGTAGGAAGGAGTGATACTCTTGTTTCATGACAGCTGTGATAAGACCATTGAGGTGCATCAGTAGATACAACCCTTGCCAAGTGAACATGAAGACCAGAGTTCAGATGCCCACATAAAAGACAGGCAAATGTCGTGGCCATCTGTAATCCTAGCACTTAAGAGGCAAGAGACAGAGGGTACCTGGGGCAGCTAGAGATAGACTAGCTGAATAAGCAAGGCTCCCATTAAATGAGAGACTCTACTTCCGCAAGTATAATGGACAGTGTTTGAAAAGGAAATACGGTAGCAACCTCTGGCCTCCACATGAGAACATGTGCACAGGCATGGGCTCATACACTTATGAACATATACACGCAGGTACATAACCAATACACACATAAATCTAGCAATAGTATTTGATAGAAAGTCCTTTAAAAATTAATTGCATTTGTTCTTTGATGATTTTATACATGCATATAATGCATTGTGATTTGTCAACTCACCTTCCCTTACCTTCTTTCCATCATTGCTAACCCCCGTCCCCTATGAGTCCTTTCCCTGTGTTCATGACTCTTTGTTTTGTACCAGGACACACAAAGTTTACTGAAGGTCATCTGTGTTGTCATCTTTTCGTATTATTCCATTTTAGTAATATTTCTTTACTTACAGCAGCAAAGACAGCTTCTCTTCCTGCTTACCTTTCAAATTTTACTACTTAACTCACTACTACAGCAAAGCCTGACTACATTGATAAAACTGTAACTGTCTGTGGTTGTGTCTAAATAAAATTGAACTAGAAAAAATACAGATAATGTGATGATATTTTATTTGTGCTGAAATGTGATGATATTTTATTTGTATGTTAATAAATAAAGTTTGCCTGGAGATCAGAGGAAATAGCAAGCCAGTTTAAGTAAACACAAAAGTCAGGCAGTGGTAGCACACACCCTTAATTTGATCACCTGGCAGGCAGGATCTCTGTGTGTTCAAGGCCACACTAGGGAACAGAGCCAAGTGTGGTGACACATGCCTTTAATCTCAGCACCAGCCATAGAGACCTGGAGGTCTGTACAGACAGGCAGTGACAAGGAAGTGAGGTAGCTGGGCTAAGAGCTATTGAGAGGGCAGAACAGCAAGGCAATAAAGGTGCAGGTAGACAGGAAGTCACTCTCATTTGGAAGTTGAAGAGTTGGTGAGGTAAGGTTAGCTGGTGGTTATTCCTATTCCCCTGATCTCTAAGGCTTTCTCCACTATATTTGGCTCTGGGTTTTTTATTTAATAAGACAGCTTATAAATTCGTCTACAAGATAACTTAAAATACATTTACATGTTGATCTTCAAAGAACATTGTCATTACTGGCGGACAGTACAGAGGTCTCAGAGCTTGATGCTGCCTCTAGTGTCCTTCAGTACTTTTAAAATCATTTTAGTAGTGTTGTTATTAAGCACTTTTTAAAAATTTCTCATATACAACATAAAATGAAAAATTTGTTTTGAAATTATTAAATCCTAGAAAGGTAATCAGAAGTTGAGAAAAATACTACTTCAATGTAAAAAAATAACCATATTGTCAGGAAGCGTGGAAGCCTCAGTGCCTCCTCTGTGGACAAAAATAGTCAAGGCCTAGAATGTGAGATCAGATGCAGGTAAATAAAGATGCTGAGGTCTTCTACACCATATCATAAAGGTAGAAGTTTTAAATTAAGAGGAACTTAAGAGTGAACTGTACTGTCATGTCTGAATAGATTAATGAGCCTTTGTGATGCTGACCTTGTCCCATTACATTTATACCTGTGTTTCCAGTTAAGACTACAGATCTGGCATAGATATTGGTATAAATTAAAGTAAGCAGTAATCAGGTTCCTAAAATGAAGACGTGTGTGTGTGTGTGTGTGTGTGTGTGTGTGT
Organism: Onychomys torridus; assembly: GCF_903995425.1. Lineage (NCBI taxonomy): Eukaryota > Metazoa > Chordata > Mammalia > Rodentia > Cricetidae > Onychomys > Onychomys torridus. Next base: position 28,595,394 of record NC_050444.1, on the reverse strand, counting down.
GTAGAAAAAAATGGAGTGAAAAATTAAATTTATGCACAAAATAGTATATTTTTATTGTTTGGCTAAATACATTGATTCTCTAAAAATAATCTAGTCTATGGTGAATAAATTCTCACACAGAGATATGCTCATTGTATTTCTAGCCACATTATATATTTTTCTGCTCAGCATTAGTATTAAGAAATACATCTCTCCCTCTCTCAGATCTTTCTAATAAATGCTGTGACATGCAGAGAGAAAATGCAACCTGGCTCCTGACCTCTGCAGTCATCATCAATTGGTTTTTTCATCTTTACATAACAACCTCTGAGAGAAAGGTCACTTGTTTGGTCAAAGTGAATATTTTAAAAAATCAATTGTATTAACACATTTGCATTATTGCATTCTTCACTGAAAGTCAATCTCTTGCCTCCAATCCTTTAGGGTACGAATGCTTTTGATATTTTTCTATGCTCTGCACACATCCTCCTGTGTACATTATTATTCCTGAGAAATTAGATCTTTGTCTATTGCCTGACAACCAAATATTATTCTGAAAGGAGATCATACAATTGGATCAAAATATTGCTCAATGGGATTTCATTTATATATCAAAATATTGTATACTCACTGCCAGAGATTCTAAGCTGTTGGTCTAGCCATGCAGGAAATAAGGTGACAATGGTGTCTTATAAAATAGTCCTTTGTTATTTTCTTGGACATGTCACTCAATTCCTTACCTTAAGTCTATACCTGTCACCAATTAATCAGCAGCCATTTGCTTGGGGTATTTTCAAATCCCTCTTAATACCATTAGACCCACGATGAATGTATATTGGTGAATGAATGGCACAGTGCTGCATTTTGATCCTAGTCTGTAGCGATTTTTAGGGAAGTCAGTGTTGTCATTGACTTCCTTTGGATGTCAGCACATCTTCATGACAACCAGCTGAAAATGAACATTTGTTTTGTTTGTTAATTACTTTGTTTCCATGGGGCTAAAATACTAGCTTCTCTACTTGCTTTGTCATAGTTAAGTAGTGTCTGTTTTATTCCAAATTCAAATTTGGAGCAGTGACAATGAACACTGAGCTGACACTCAGCACGAAGATAAAACACTGAGACAGAAGCGTATAGACCTATTTGTCTTGTTAACAGTGGTTGATGTAAAAGGCAATGGCATCTTTGTGAAACTTACAAGAAAGTGTAAATGTCTTCTTTACAGAAGAAAGGGCACAAAATGTGTAACGCTGCAAACATCCTTACAATGCAGACTCAATTCTAATGGAGTGGAGGTCAAAGTTCTAATTATGAAAGCCACATTACAGTGAATGACATTGGGTGATCCAGTGCATCCGGAGATGAAGTTCACAACTCTCTATGATGCCTGGAGAGTATGCTAGCCTAAAAAATGTTAAAGTGTGGGTAAGTCACCCTTGCCTAGCTTGTTACTGAGCTTAATTCCCCACAGGATCAGATAAAAAAGACTGTTCTTCACCTAGTCTCCAAGGTCTTCCATGATTAGTCATTCCGTTTTACAAGCTAATTCTTGTGGACTCTAATCTCAGACAAACAGGAGTTTAATTCCTTGATTATCCAGTAAGATTAATAACCAGAAGTTGGGAGAAATATCAGAGGATGTGAATCATTCAATCAAGGACTTGACATATGTCTACCAGTGTCTGGGCTCAAATAATTCTCTGAGGGCTGGGAGAGGGAATAGGGAGACAGAAGTCTTCATTTGCTCACCGTGGTTTATAAGTTTCCCTAATAACGTTTGTTACCTAACTCACACCACATGGCATAGTTTGATGATCTGTATGTCAGCAATGGATTATCCCATCGCATTACTTTTATTCTCCCTGCCCAAGTCTATCCTATTGTTTATCCATTGGATAATGGACAACATTTGTGAACTTAAAAGAAAAAAATTGCTTGGCTTTGGAAACAATGAGGAAAACAGGAAGTTTTCCAGATTTCCAAGCTGGTCCATTTCTGCATTGCTGCATATGTCAAAGTAAAGGCTATTCATTTTTCTCAGTCTTCCATTTCCAAACCTGACTTTTTGTTGGTTTTCATATGAGCAAGGGAGATGCTAGAATGATGCTAGAAAGGTGAGCAAAATGATAAACAAAATAGTATAAAAAGGGTGATGTAGACACATTTTTCCATAACTACAGTGAATATCAGTTTAACATCTGCAATATACATAAAGAGCATTCAGAATAGAATTGTTCTATGTCTACATGCAGAACAATCAGAACATGATGAAAGATGGTGAAAGAAAAGAAATCCAAGTGGTAAACCCCATATAGGAGGTATGGCCCAGTGCTAAATTCCCTTGATATGTTATTTGCTACATATCTGAGTGAATACTGAACTGAGTGCCAACAGAAACAGATAAGAAGAAAAGAGGAAGAAAAGAATCTTGTTCTTTCTTACCAAAGGACCAGGCGACAACAAGACAAGAACAATTTGTAACCTCTCGACCCACTTCAGCACCAGTGAGCGAGCCAGACTCCCATAGTCCTCTTCAAAGGGAAGAATGGCTTTTGCTAGATTGCATCAGAAGTGACTTTTCCACTCCCATCCTTCAGCCGCTAATGCACTCTTTTAACCACTCTGCTGTTAGAGAAGACATAGACAGCCCAACCTTCTGTCTGTACTCAAGCAGCAAAGAGGACCACTCATTTCCCCGCTGGAGAAGAATGGATTGTGTGGCCTCATCCAGAGTAAAGGTTTTCACTAAAGTCTAGTAACCATGACAGCATACCTTACAGTCAGTGATGGCCACATAGGGAGCAGCTACAAGTACAAGGCAGCCTGAACCTGCCCAGTATAACAGTGTCAAAGTGTTTATAGACTTTTCTTTTTTCATAGCCTAGTCTTAATTCTGTTTGCTACTGAAGAAAAACAGTTCAAGCCACCAAGCCCTGTTTGATGGCGTTTTCAATGCACAAGGGGGGTTACTTAAAATATTAAATATTATAAGTCATAAAAGGGAATAAAGAGATAAAGTAGAAAAATATTCAACGTGATTCATACTATACTGGTACATGTCAACGTGAATATACTATGACCAAATGTTGGCAGTTATGGGAAAAAACTCTGATTTATTTCTTGTTGGAATGTAAAAGCAGTGCAGATTCTATGGAAAATGACAGTTTCTTATCATCCACCATAGCAATATCATTTCTCAGTATTTAACCCAAATAAGTTAAAACTTATCTCCCTGAGAACCTGCAGAACTGGAATTTAAGGCCACCTTCATCTGGAATACCTCCAACATGGGAATGGTCCCAGTATCATGTAATGGGAAAATGGTTAAGCAGATGTGGAATTGTAAGACAATTTAATATGACTAGTTATTAAATAAAGATAATTATTTATATTTGCAACAAACTTGCATTTCTTTCAAGGCCACTATCAAAATATGAAACATCTGGGTCACATCTGACATCATTCAATTTATATGACATCATAAAAAGATCAAATTGTAGAAATAGTAGCTGTTAGGGAACAGGATAAAGATGGGCGTGACTATAGATAGGCAAAAAAATGTTTATGTTGATTATTATGGTAGGAATATTATATTATAGTAACACAGGCTCAATATTGAATGTTTGGCACTATTTTGAGAAGTATTAGAAACTAGGAGGCAGGACCTTAGTGAAGAAAGTAGATCTTTTGGAAAATGCTTCTGAAGAACGTGTTACAATAGGTCCTCTTTCTGTTTTTCTTGTTTGCTGTGACATGAAGCAACTCTTCCCCACCCTGCCTCTGCTAGGATGTTCTAGTCAAGCATGTGGGTGCAGGCAACTGAGGAATGAAGCCTCTGAAAGTGAGAAAGATAAACTCTTCCTCATTTTAAATAATTCTTTTCATGAATTTGGTACCAGTGACATACATGCAAGTAACATACAATGATCAAATAGTTGGGTACCTTGAATAAAGCCATATGAAGGAAAGTAACTGATCACATTTTTTTGAACAGAACAATTTATCTATTTTACAATCAACCATTAGGAGGTCAACCATTATGAAATAATCAAATGTCACTTAAGAAAGGGAGCTCCATAGCTGTGTGATCTACACCCAATGAATTCTCTCTTCTTTGTCTATAGTTCTCTATAATCTGGAATAACAATAGTGTAACAGCTACTTTAAAAGTGATGTGGTGATTAAATAAGATCATCTCTTACTGGCTTAGCAGAATGTATTGCACATTCAAAATCTTCAATACGTGTTTGCTCCATCACTTTATTTTGTTTATAACATCATTATTGAGTTTAACTGAAAAAAAGGAACAACTTTTAAAATATGTATAATTTAAAGAATTTGGACCTGAAAATATTCATGAAATTGTCATGGTAATCATAATGTTATACCTGACACCTCTCAAAGGGTCTTCAAGTTCCATTTCTTAAAAAAATTTTGTCAGCTCAATTGGTTTTGTGCTGAAAACAATTAGTGCTTGATGCATCCTGTTTGGGATAATATAGAACTACACCAGTCCTTCAACATTCCAGTGCCAAGGGACTTGGCAACGGGAGCTTGGAAAGATTCTACACTCCCACATTTACTGCTAGATTAATCACAAGATAGGGAAATGATCCTACCAATTACTGACAAATGAATAGAAAAATTAAAAACATACATAAATAATATATTAGAGTATTACTTGACCGTAGAATTAGAAAACCCTGACAATTGAGACAATATGAGTGAATCTGGAGGCATTCTACTGAATAAAATAGCCAGTAGAGAAGGACAAATACTGAATCTAATTACATGAGGTCTATATGAACTCAAAGTAACAAATGAGAGAATGTAATGATGTACATCAGGAGCAAGTGAGAAGATTGTTCATAGATAAAAGTTTCAATTAATCAACATGAATAAATTTTAGAGATTTTTCTCTACAGCACACTACCCACAGTTGACAATACCACATCCTGCTCATTATTATTATTTTTTAAAGAAACACAGAAAAGTGCCATATGGTCACCTTTAAAAATCACAACCACGGCCAAACTACCAACACAAAATATCTTTTTAAAAAGGTTGAAGCAAATGGAAGTTATTTCTACAAGATTTTGTAAGATCATTTCTAAGTGTGAAAGCCTCAGGAAGTTTAATGAAACCCTGATAAAACCAAGCAGTGGACTTGATTATTTTTTATATTGAGCCAAATAAAATTCTTTCTGAACTTTGCCAGGTATGAAATGAATCTAAGTTCTATGTCATCCTCAATGGTCTAAATTACCTAAGAAATATTTTCATAGAATACCTGTTTAATAATGAATACATTCAATAATTTATAAGGACTTATCTGTGGGAAGAATTTGTTAAGTCTCTCACAGGTAATGTTTTGAGAGAAATGTTTTATATTGGGAAAAAAAACCATTAGGTCAAACTGCTCAAAAATAAGAAATTGCACTCATTTTTAAAGCTTTTATTGAGATAAGATTGGCAGGCAGAATGTGGATGCCTTCGAGGCTCAGATGTCAGTGATAGGGGCTATGCTACAATGAAACCATGGCCAGCATTAGAGTCACAAGCACATATGAACACGTCATGTCTAGCCTCTTGGCGAGTTTAAAGTTTACAGCACAGTTTTGTTAGCTGCTCATTTTGTTATAGAATGGATCTCCAGAAATCACTTTTATTGCACAACTGAAACTGAAATTTCAAGTATCCCATCTTTCCCCTCACTACTCCTCAGGCACCCGCCCATGGCCACATTCTACTCTCAGCTTCTTTGAGTATGATTGTTTAAGATTCCACATAAATATGAGATCATCACACTTGTACTTCTGTGTCTAGTTAATTTCATTTAACATAGTATTCTCAAAGTATTCAAGTTTTTATTAAATGGTAGCACTGTTTTTCTTTTTAAAAGCTGGATAATATTCACCACACATATATCATACGACATTTCATTTATCTATTAGTACATGTGTTTACTGCTCTAGAGGCAGTGTGACCTGGGGGGAATGGAGCCAATTAATGAGGCAGATTAAAGTCTCATGCAATAACTAACTTAATTTAGAGCCTCAAACAACTTATACTCTGAGGGCTAAGAGAGGTCAGCTGTATAAATTCTCGTGCGTTCAAACTGTATACAATCATACGGACAAGCTGCATATGGCAAAACATGTTTTTCCATACAGGTATGTGAAGGACAGTTGAAACATTTAATTGAATAATAGTAGCAAGCAATAATGGGTAATCTGAAGTAAACTCATTCATATCTGCTACACTTGGGAGGAGCATAAAAACATATTCCAAGAACAATTCTGTGTTTTTGAAGAAACTGAGGTTCCAAGACCGTGTTCTGACATACATGTACTGTCATCTTTTTCCTTATCTTTTCTGTTGGGGAAATGTTAATATGAACACAGGAGTGCTGATGTTTCAAGATCCTGATTTTGACTCCTTTGTATATATAAAGAAGTTGAATTGATGGATGTGATGTTTCTTATATTTTAATTTTTGAAGAGATTTCATATTGTTTTCCAAAGTGACTATCTCAATTTACATGTCACCAATCATACACTCATCTTCCCTCTCTTTATAACCTGTCCAGCATGTGTATGTATGCTTACTTTTTAATTTTAGCCAGCCTTCCTTAACTGATAAGAGGCTTTGATTTGAAGTCTAGGTAAGAAAGCTAAGAGTTCACTCTCAAATGAAAAATTAACACAATGAACAAATGATTTGCTAGATTAAGAAATATCACAGAGGCATTCTAACTGACTCTAGAGAAAGATAAAGAATCATAACAGACTACTAAGAACAATCATACCCCAAAATTTGAGGAAACTAGGTGAAATGGATTGATTTATTAAAATTGAACTATGTAAAAAAATGGAATATATAGCCCATGACCACTTGGAATGTCTCAGTGATTAAAAATCTCCTAACAAAGAAAATCCATGAACCTGATAGATTCACTTGTAATTTACCTAGCATTTAATGGTGACTATGTTATTAATAAGTATTTTCAAATATTTAGTTTTCTTCATTGTATAGACTCAGTCTAAAATGACATCTTTGTATGTCTATTGAACACATGCTAGGTTAATATTTGAATAATGGAAGGCTGAAGTCCAGTCAAGATGACATATCAAAGTGACCATCAGATTCCACCAAACAATTTCACACCAATACGTATATTCTTAACTCATATGTAAACTCTAAATAATAGAAACCAAATCAAAAGTCCACTTAATATGATACTATTATTCTACTAACATAGTAAAGATATACTTACCATTTATCAGAAGAGGATTCAAAGTCCTTATGTGATATTCACTTTTACTTGATAGTTTATGTGCAGTTAATTACCTTATGATGGATGGTAGGACAGTAAGACCAAGACAGCACAACAGAAGGCATTCGGTGTTAAGTCTGAGTCTGAAATGTCTCCTTTGCTTAGGTTCATGCTTGAACACTTGCTTCCAGTGGGTACTACTTACTATCTGGTGAGAGGCTGGGACCTTCAGGAGATAGAGTTTCGCTGGGAGAAGTGGGTTATCCGGGAGTCAGCTTTAGAGGTCATAGCCCAGTCCCACTTCTGGGCTGAATTCTGTTTCGTGGTCCACAGCAATGTGAAAATTTCCAGACACATGCCTCTGTCTGGTACTTTGCTACAGCATTAGCAGAAGTTACTAATACATGAAATTGTTACTGAGAAGTGGAGTTGTTTTCTATGATAAACATTACCAAACAGTACACAGAAATTGGAGTTGGTTTGCTTTGTGGAAAGCCATGAGATACAGAAGTACTGGAATGTATATGCTTGTATATACATACATATATATTGTCACAGGCAATGTAAATATGCAAAGCTTCCTAGGCAATTCTGGATATGGAAACTAGAATACCAGTAAATATGCAGACAGTAACAATATGTTCAGGAGGCTTTAGAGAGGATCGAGAATTTAATTTGGAAGTAGCCATCCATTATATTATATTCAAGCACAGTAGTGACTATATTCTACCTGTCCTGAAAATCAGAGTGAGGCTGAATTAAAACAACAATGGACTATTTTGTCTGGCAGAAGAAAGTTCTAGGTTGCATCGTGTTTGGTCTGTGACATGGTTATTGCACACTGAGTTCAACCAGATTTGTAGTGAGAACAGAAGTGGAGCAGAATGATGAGGAAGTCTGTAGTATGGCAAGAAAAGTGTGAGCCTGGCTGAGGTGGGAAACAAATATCCAGTGTTTGGGTGTAGGTGAGGAGCAACTATAATTGCTGAGAAGATGGTGACGTTAAAGAGAAACCATATACTTTAAAAAAAAAAAGGTGCTTTGAAGGAATGTCATTTCCTGTGAAAGGCTCCCAGATGTAAAACTGAAAATGCATTAAATAATTCATACTCAATGAAATTATGGTGCCTGAATAAAGTGCTACAGAGACTCCCTGCTTAAAATGAACTTCAAGGGAAAAGCTTTCCCAGGTTTAGAAACCCTAATATACACAGGGCTCTTGTAGCTCTTGTAGCCACTCTAGCTCTTGTGAAAAGTGGTCGGACATATAAGGAGCCTAGAGCACAACATTGCAGCAGCATCTATGTAGTACTGCTTCAGAGTCACGAAGAATGTAGGAGTTACAGAGTCATGAGAGGTTGCACTGAAGTTCCAGAAAAGTTGCTGATGACTATAAGTAATGTGCAGCATGGTCAGATTCCCTAAGGATTGTCCCCAAGATGCTGACTGGGGGAGCAGTGAAGTTGAATCCAGAATTTCATCAGAGACCCTAGGTTGTTGAATCCAGAATTTCATCAGAGACCCTAGGTTGTTGAAGATGCCAGGAATACAGGATACCTAATGAAAGTTATAAGCATACAGAGCCAGCCTGAGAGAGATAAATGCCTGCTTCAGACAGTACGGTGTGTTGGTAGGACCACTTAATCTTGGAGCCTAAAGATTGTTGAGTCCTGGACATGGAGTTGTAAAATTTGGTGTTTGTACTGTTGAGTCTCAATCTTGTTTTGGTCCCACGTTTCCTTACAATATCCATATCCCGTCCTTTTGAAGCTGGATTCTTTAATCTGGTCCACTTCATGTTGTGAATATGTATTTAATTTTTTATAAGTTTTCATAGGTAAGAGTGAAGTCTTAGAAGACACATTGGATGTTAGAATTTTGAAACTATTGGGACTGCTAAGATTATGGAGATTTTTTAATTGGGGTTGAATTTACTTTCGTTATGAGTTGCCATGAGCTTGTGGAGGCCGTGGACAAAGCGCTGTGGTTTGGGTGTGAAATGCCCACTATCAGCTCAGGTGTGAAAATCCATGCTTCCCATCTGGTGGCACAGTTTATAGAAGTTGTAGAGGAGGGCCTAGCAGGAGACAGTGGGTCTCAAGTGAAGAGATGTACCATCATGCTACATCCAGTTTGACTTCTGATTTATGATGTGTAGAGAAATGAGAAGTCTCAGCTGTAAGCTAGTGACATCCAAAACTTACACCGTGGACATTCTCAAACTGTGAGACAAAACAAATTCTTTCTCCCTTAAATAAATTCTTTTGGGTTTTGTGTTGCAATGATTGTAGTTAGAGTTTTCCTGCCTGGCCCAGTCAGGACAAATCTCTCTTACCCGCCAGTCCTATAGTCGCTCAGACCCAACCAAGAAAGCATACAGAAACTTATATTGCTTATAAACTGTATGGCTGTGGCAGGCTGCTTGTTATCTATTTCTTTTATCTTAAATTAACCCATTTCTGTTAGTCTATACTTTGCCACATGGCTTGTGGCTTACCAGTGTCTTTACACGCTGCTTTTCATGGCGGCAGCTGGAGGTATCTCTTTTCAGCCTTCTACTTCCCAGCATTCTCTTCTCTCTTGTCCCGCCTATACTTCCTGCCTGGCCACTGGCCAATCAGAACTTTATTTACACAGAGCAATATCCACAGCAAATGATGAGCAAAGGAACTAATGTATTCATTTAATATACATAAGAGTATTTAAATAAAGCAAAGAAGTAATACTTGCAATTATTATGGTCCTGATTTTTGCAAGTGACCATATGGCTACAGCTTCCATTTATAATGACAGCAGCCATTTTCTCGTGTTTTTCACATTTGTATATTCAAGCCAGCCTGGGACACACACACACACACACACACACACACACACACACACACAGACTTCCAAACTGTAAGCTTGTTCAGCATTGTACTCATTTTTGCTGCTGGGAGAGCCAGATACAAAACCATAGTCCTGCCGCTCACTATTAGAACCCTAGAATGTCAGCTGAGATGGAAGGTTTCTGAGTTCCTGTAGGAGCAGTGGAGGGAGGGAGGGAAGGACGGAGGGAGGGAGAGAGAGACAGAGACAGAGAGACAGAGACACACACAGAGAGAGAGAGAGACAGAGAGAGAGAATTACTTTCTGCTCTCGAGATCTATCAACTTAATATCATCAATGTGACAGAGCAGTGTGAAAGCCACAGTCACTGTGCCTATCATGTGAGACTAAAGAACCTATGTCTTAATATACAGTACAGTGAAAGTGCATTGTTGAGCTTTTCAGTTGAAAAGAAACCTGTTTCCATGTGTTTTTATTAACATACATAGGAAAAGAAGAATAATTTGCAAGTTAATAGACACATATGAAATGCAAGAGGAACTCTTAATTTCTTCAAGCAATGAAATCCCACCTGGAACAATGGCTGAGGTTGGAGTCAGAACTCGAGAGTTTACAGCAATGCATTGCCACTCCCATTGTTCCAGATTTTATGCAGAGACCTAAGTTAAGCTGGCTCCAGTGGAAAGTTGTGGTTCTCAGGTGTCATTTCCTCCAAGTTGCAGGATTTCTTTGGTTTCTTGTTTTCTCCAATAGAAGGGGTTACTGTGGCTTTTGATGGGTCTCTCCTTGCACAACATTCTTTGCTCCATAGTTCAGGGAATCAATGTGAATGTTTTGTTAATTTCTGAATGTTTTACCTAATTGCAAATTCTAGAAATAATAGCAGGATAGATTTGGACTCTAATTAACCCATTGTGAGACAGAGCTAAGTGGCAGCTCTATGGCTCATCTAACCATTACCTTTTGACCCAACTTTTACTTGTAGACCATTGTGGAATAGTGGGTGTCCAGAAACCAGTGTTGTATTAGAGATAGTGTGCATTAATTCCCATAGTGTGACTGTTTTCCCTTCCCATAAGTACAATCACACTGTGCTATAGCTGTGGGTCTTTTTGAAGAAGCCTAGAAGAAAGGTCTACTATATGAAATTTTGGTGATATAGCATGGTTCTTTCTCAAAGGAACCCAGGCAACCTTCCCCTTCATCAGTTAGGCTCTAAAGCTTTAATTTCCCCATCTGGACACTGGCTAAGGTGTTATGCTTCTATGTTTTGAGATCAAAATCGGATCTCTGTTTACTAGACCTAGAATATTTCCACTTAGGCACACCAAAAAGAGTTTAATAGACTGCTTCTTCTCTGGAACAGCACAGTTAATTGCTGAGGCTATAGATCTCTCAAAATTAGATTATTTCAATATTCATTTAGCCCTGTTGTTTACTACAGTAACTGTATACATCTGGTTCCTAGTGAGCAAATGTCAACACTCCTGATAGCACTTGATCCACTCTCCCTGTTAACATTAGTAGCTGCCGCTGTAATTTCAGATCGACAGAGAAGATAAACACATATCACCTGTTGGTGCTAGGATGTTCTTTATATTTTAAAAGTAAATATCACAAATTCAGTCCTTGCTGTTGGTATAGAAGCTATGTTGTCTAGATTGTCCTGATTGGATGAACAGGCCTCATGTGGTGACAAATTCATTCTAATTTTACCACCTCTGATATTCTTCAGACACTTTCCTTTGTAGGGCCAAGGTAATCCTAACCTTCCAAACAAATTGGGTATAAGCCTCATTTGAGTACTATTTCAGTCAACAAATCAAATATATTACCAGAAAAATTTGAAGGACATGAATATTAATGAGGTCATATAAAATGTAGCTTTAAACTTTATATTCCTTCTACCATTTGCTACATTCTTAAAATCCATCCCTCAATGCACTCACCAAGTTTCACCATAAACATTGGAAAGATCATGATGATTTTCTCTTTGTAGTTTTCATTTTCTGTTATATACACTGAGGTCTGCTGGGACTTCTGTCTACTTAAAGACCTTGAAATACCATGGGGAACAAAGTCTAATTACAGATCAGAAGAAGAAAGGGATCGTGAAACTGGATTATCTTAAAGAAAATCTGCAATGCTCAGCAAGGCAACTACTTTCACGAAAATCAGAGATAACCTCATGAGGCAGAGGTGGAATGTATTTTTTTCTATTATCAAGAAAACTTGGTGAAATATAAGAGTTTAATATCCCCACAGTCATTGAGTTCTACCTGTATGTTCTCATCCTCATTTTCAATCCCACTTAGGTCTACTATATTCTATTGTGTAAATTAATTTAAAACGTTTATAACCTGATGTTAATTGAGACCAGGCTGAAAAATATGTTAAACATAATTAGTTATATTTTTAAGAAGTAGTCCTTGAGGAGGCCAAGTTGAAGGAGTATATACACATTGTTTCTGTGTGAATAGAGCATTGTTAATCATCACAGGGCTCATTTTCATAAGATAACTTGAATGATGTTATTTATTCATGAAATTATAAACCATTCTGGCATAAGCTGCCCCATAGCATGTTGAAATAAGAACGTTTTTGTATGAAAAGATGGCAATACAATTTGCTATAGGAGCTGTCCATGTGTGTGTGTGTGTGTGTGTGTGTGTGTGTATGTGTGTGTGTATGTGTGTGTGTGTGTGTGTGTTTGAAATTTTCCATAAAATCTAGAGAAACACTTGGGAGTAAGGGATTATAAATCTGGTCCTTCTTCACTGTGCTGAACTGGAGTGATCTGATCCAGGTTCCATGGTAGGGAAGGGCTTCCAGAGAATGGTACATCAGTGTTAGTGGCTGGAGCATGATACAAGGACTGATGTGATCCCTGGCTGTGTCTGGTTCTTCCAGAGCTCCCAGCAGCTCTGAGAACTCTTACTTTGCAGTTCTAATCTTGGAGTCTCAGGCTTTCATGCCACTGTATCCTTTGCAAATGTGGATGACAACCTACTTATGATAAAGCACTCCTTTGTAGACCAATAGCCATAGAGAGCAGCATGGAGATTGCTGCAAGTGTTAAAACGTGTAGGCATTTGAATCATAATACTGTTCATTAATGCAAAATGGCACAGACAGCCATCACTATACACACACAAAGAGCTGTGTGGATTTTGTATAAAATAAGCCCTCTAGGAAGGGCTTTTGGAATTAACTTTCAACGTCTCTCCTTCATTAGTCAGAGCAGTCACCTTACGTTAGATGCCTGGTAATAAATTTAGAAGGAAATATAAAGCTGGGGAGATAGTGGATAAAGGCAGTGGATAAAGCATGTGCCATGCAAGTGTGGGCCAATGCTAAGGTATACAGCAAGCATACACATGCCTAGTAGGCTTGGTGGTCCACCTGCAATCACAGCACTTGTGTGAGAGGGACAGGAGATTCCCGGGAACCTGGTGGCTAGGTGGACTCACTAAACTGGTCAGCACAAGGCTCTGTGAGAGATAATGCCTCCATGTACAAGGTTGTAATTAATGTTCGAGGAAAATGCCCAACATAAATCCTTGACCTCCACATGCATGCCCACACACATCCATGTATATCTGCACACACACATATACACAAACACACAGAAGTCTATACATGTGAACAGTATACATACATAGACCACAAACATACACATATGAAAGAAAAAGAAAATAACAGTTTTTACTGACCATAGGAAAAGCCTGGAGGGTATATACAAATATTTAATTGTACTTGTGATAGTGAATATGTTTGTGTCCAGCTTCATTTTTTTAAAAATGAAGTATTCTTTATCATTTTGGTGTTAAATTCAATATTATTTGTACAATAATTTAGTGTTAGAAATCTGAAATATATTTTCTGCTCCTAATTCATTAAGGGATATGTATTATTTTAAACATATTTGAAATAATTCTCTCTTGCCACGTACTTGGTTTCTTAGAATTTCCTCTAGACTTTAGCTGTAACAAATATTAAAATAAACTGCTGATTTCCTGCAATATCTTTGTTCACATGACAGATAATGTCTTCCTCACTAGAAGATATACTAACCTGAAATATTTCTGATGTAGTTTTTCTCTATACTTTCAGAAATAAGTTTTATGGGTGATGACTTGGCTATCCTGTTCCACATGCAATTATAAATTTCCCAATCCTGCTTCTGGGCCCTAGAAGGTGGCTTCAGGTAGATTGCTTCAATGATCCCACTCTTCATATGTCTTTTATATCATTTTTGGCCAATAGAAATTGCCATGGCTTTGATAATTGTTCTTTTAAGACCCATGTTGTTAAATATCTATGCCCTAGCCCGTGCTCCTGATGGAAGGCTGTAGATCTCTTATGAGGTTGGGCTAGGTAAAAACAAAAGAATAATTGGGTTATTTGAGATTTCCCTTGAAGAGAATGTGGGCTGTGATATTTTCTTCTTTTTTATGCATTCTGGATGCCACATGGTAGCCAGTTTCTACCTTACACTCCTGCCATGCTGTCTTGCCACACCACAGACCCCAAAGCAATGAGGTCACTTGGCCAAAGCTTATAAACCAATACTGAAACTAAAGAAACACTGGCTCTTGTAAACTTATCATCTCAAGCATTTTGTTACAGAAACACAAAGTAGACTCTCCCTCTGCAAGAGTGACCTATCAGGAATCTAGACTATACCCAAAGCCTCAGCCCTACAACTACGAGCCACTGAATCCCATCAACAGCTTAAATGAGCTTGAAAGAAAAGCCTCAGGAGTCAAAGGAGCCTCTGGTTCAGCTGGCACATTAATTTCATTCTTGTGACACTCTGACCAAAAAGCTCACAGATCATTGTGGACGTTGGGACTGTGGAACTCTGAGGTGACAAAGTGGACAGGTAACACTAAGTTCACAGTGGTCTATTGTATAGCCATTGAAAACTGCAGCAATGTCTCTGACACCCTTCTCTGGCTTAATGGAAAATGACAGAGGGATCATTTAGCAATGTGTTTGTGATTGTGTGACTTCTCTTTAACAGAAGGCTTAATAACGCAACACACACACACACACACACACACACACACACACACACACACACACACTTTAGGTTTTGCCCAATATAGTCTACATCACTTTACATATTTAAAAAGTGGGTCTCAGCATAGTTAACACATTTTAAACAAACCACATATTCAGCCCATAACCAATATATGACTTGAGTCAGAATCTGAGTTAAAATGTGCTTCTTTATTAATTAAAAATGATGTCTTTTAAAGATAATTATTTACTTTCTACCAAAGTTAATGAAAGTGTAGGCGATGACTGTCATGGATACTATGATACATGGCCCCAACCAGGCCACTGTAGGGATAAGGACCTTGTTTCTCCAGATACTGGAAGGGCTGTCAACAGATAGCCTTCAGCTGCCATCTCTGCCACCAGTGTTTGTCTAGTCTGGAGAGCACTGTCCTGGCCAGTGTCCATGCCTCACATCCAATGACTGACGAAGGAGAAGAAGGCTTCTTCCCACAACTTGAGGCAACTCTGAAGGGCCTGTCAGTCTTGGAATTCCCCCCACGCTCAGCTGTATCTTTCACAGACATTTCATAAAACTCAGCTCTGCCTGCCCAGTTTTACTTCCTCCTTTCCCATGTGATGATGCTTCGGGAGAACAAAACATGTCATCCCGAGTACTTTTCCTGGTATATTTCAAGTTGATTATTCGGAGAAAATGCAGACTTTAGAAGACATGAGAGTGTCTGAAAAATCTGCCTTTTTAGCCACCTACCTAAATCAGTGGACAGCAGATGAAGTCTGTTCTGTGGATACCCCAATTTCTCTTTAAGAAACGTATCAATGGTGGCAATGACCTCAAGTGTCTGTTATTGGAAGACAGCATAGCAAAACATCATTGACTTCCAGAGTATATCCTCCCCTCACCCTTCTGTGGCCTGCACCATCTTCCTCTCCCGCAGAAGCCCAAGCCCTAGCCCTTTGTTTAAACACAGAAAAAGACCCAGCCCTCTTCTAGTCATCTATTGTACCTGTCTGGCTTCTGTGCTTAGCTTCTAACCAAGTTCATCTTTTCTGCTCTCATCTGTCTTGGGCAATTTACTCCATAATCTAAAATTCTGAAACTTCAGGGTGGGATGGAGAGAGTAAATTTAAAGCTCTGCAATATCTGGGGCTGGGGTTTTTTTCTTAGTTAGTAAAGTGCATGCCATGTAAGTATGGGGACATGAGCTTGATCCCTAGCACCTACATAAAAAGCTAGGTGGCACTTATAGTGTCAACACTGGGGAGATAGAGACAGGAGGATTCCTGAGGTCCACTATGCAGCCAGTCTAGTTTAGTCAGTGAGACAGTGAGCACCAGGTCCACTGCATGATCCCATCTTATAAATAAAAGGTGGATAGCTTAGAGGGTGTCATGTGATTGACTTCTGGTCTTTATATACATGTGCACATGTAAAAATATGCACACATGAATATGCAGAGAGACAGAGGAGAGAAGAGACAGGAGAGAGGGAAGGGGAGGGGATAAGAGAGAAGGGGAGGAGGGAAAGCTTTCCAGTCTTAGCAGCAGCACTCCTGCATATACTGATACTGACCTATATTTTACAGTCAGCTTTCCAGGGGGCCTTATCTGCCTCAGAAGAATCTACTCACGTCTCTGTAAAATTGGTAAAAATTAGAATAAAATAAAATAATGTATTGTAAACCACTTCTTCAGAAATAAAAAGCAAACAAAAATTGGACACCATTACATTAATTTACATGTCTAATTATTAATTGTTAAAACTATAATTCAAGAAAAAAATTTAAACTAATGCTTGCTTCAGGCATAGATTAAGATGATTGATAACAGGATCTTTATTAGGTAATTGGTCTTGAGATAATACTGTATCACTGTCTTTATTCAAAGAAAAATTTAAGATAGGCCACAAAATATTTATTGATTATTTACTTTTTATTGAAATAGACTCTTCTCTCCTACAGTATATCCCGACCGCAGTTTCCCCTCCTTCCACTCCTTTCAGCTTCCCCCTATATCCCTGCTCCCCTAGATCCACTCCCACTCCATTTCCCTTCAGAAAAAAGCAGGCCTCCATGAGGCAACAACCAAACACAACAAAACAAGATATAACAAGACAGTGCAAAAGCCCTTATATAGAGACTGGACAAGGCAATCCAACAGGAGGAAAAGAGTCCCAAGAGCAGACAAAAGAGTCAGAGACACACCCACTCCCACTGTTAGGAGTCCTGCAAAAACACCAAGCTAACAGTTATAGCATATACCCAGAGGTGCAGACTCATGCACACCCCATGCTTGCCCCTTCAGTCTCTATGAGATCCATATGAGCCCTGATTAGATGATTCTGTGGGTTATGTCTTCTTGGTGTCCTCTATCCCCTCTGACTCCTACAATATTTCCTCATCCTGATTTATTCACATCATAGCAATTAAAAATGGCTTCAAGAAGTCATTTACAAGTTTGTACCAAGATCATTCTACTAGTCTTCTGTCCTTATACAAGTGCAATTACTATGGAAAAGTGGGTAACTATTCTCTTGCTATGTATCTGCTTTACTTCTGTTGTCCAAGAATCCTATATGGTTGAATGTTTCTTCTTGATATTTCATATTTTAAGAAAAATATTATTATCAATAGTTCCCTTAAAATAAATTAGGATGGCTTTTAGAAAAACTTCAGGTAGTACTGTGTGAGACATATTGAGTGAACAGTTTTCAAATTAACACAAGACTAAATCCCAAACCAAAGCAATAAACTACTTCCCTTTCATCTACCCTTCTCTGGTGCATTGCAACTAACCTCCCACTTTCAAGGATATCATTCATCTATGTTTTCTGATAAAAAATGCTTAATGTGGTAAATGTAAATAACAAAGTACTATTCAACATATGAGCATACTATTAAATGCTTCAATGTGGGTGAAACTTAAGAATCTTATGCAAAGAGTTACTCTTTCCATTAACTAAAAGGTAAAATTATTAATAATAAAATGTCATATTCTACCAAGACCAATCAATTGAATGTTTTGATATTTTGCATTTAACAAAATCACAGTTTTGAATATTATAAGCAATTGTTTTAAAAACTAATTAAAAATGATTGCACTTCAAAAACGTATTCTCAACAAGTCAATAGAAATGACACAGTAATACATGTGGCACTAGGAATCTGTATAAATTGTATCAATTTACTGCAAGGGCCATCATTCTTCTTATATTTTTCAAAGATTTATGTAACACTAAAATTTTTTAGTCATAATAAGCACAGCCATGTTACTTGGTAAGAAAAAGTATTATTTTAAAAATATTTATGGGACTTCCATAGATTCTAATCATATGTCAGCAAATACTTCTTTTCAAAATGTCTAAAAGTATAGCTATTATCTGTCCTTCTTTTTAATCTCAAAAGTATCCTAGATTCAACATTGTGGGACCCCCTGCTTAGAGACAAATAGGCAAAAATATTGCAGTGTTTTGCTATGCTTGCACAGGAAGAAACCCACCCTGTGGTGGCTGAAGAGGGATGGTTAATGGGATGTTTTAGAACAAAAACCAGTGATTACATCACAACTGTATTTTCAATGAAGGAGATAGGGAAAGATACTTCAGTAGGATGAAGAGAATAGAGAGGCATAGAACTGGCTCAGAGGCAGAAAACCTTTTTCCATGAGAGAAGCAGTGTCTTTTAAAATGCATAAAATAGTCGAAAGATTCGATCACAGTAAATGGTGAAGTCATCACAGTTTTTTTTTATCTGGGGTAGTTACTGAGGATGGGTTCCTGAGAGGTGTGTGGAAGATTGCTTTCAGAACACATCTGTCCACTCTCTATTTTATTAAGAGTGATGAATTTCCTACTCCAGACTGATACCCAGCCTCATGTTTTGCTTCTCCACATGGCTTTCCTAAGCACAATGATCTCAAACTACAACCTCAAATGATGAAGAAAAGCACTATTAATTCCCATGCCTCTTCTCTGTGGCAGGCTGCAGATGTAAATAAATAAACTGCTATGTCCATGGATTTGTGGCTTGATTACCAAGTATTGTGAGAATTCCTCCCTTGGAGAGACTTAAACCATATCTATTCCCTCTTCGGAAGGTCTCAATGACAAAGCAAGTTCAATTCCACCAAAGGCTATCCTGGAAAGCCAATGAATGTATTGGGCTTACTTACAGAGTGTGGACGTAGGATCATTGGTGGAAGGGCTGAGAATTCTAAATATGAATTGAGGTCCTTTTAGTTAGCATTCCATAGCCTATGCTCTCTAATAGCTTCCCAAGACCCAGCCCTGCAATTAAGACTGAGTTGTATACATATGGCTTCGAGGCATGGCTAGACACTCAGTGAGAGTCCAGTGATCCTTTCTATTCCATTTTTTTTTTCTTCTGTGAGGGAATGTCCACAGTACACAGATCCAGTGTTGTGTCATGCAAGCAGGCACAGCTGATCTGGAGAAGATGGTGCAAAGTTTGTTCAGAGAACCCGGTTTAGTAACACCAAGGCTGGGGTAAGCCATACAGTCTGAAATGAGGAGCCCAAGACTGACAGACTGGCAGGATAGTTATGAGCAACATCAAGATGAATGTTTTATAGGTGCTAAGTTGTCAGCTCTGGAAAAAGAATGTTGTTCCCTAACAAAGCCTTACAGAGCTCTTAGTGTACATCAAGCTTGCAGAAAAGAATTAAACCAGGAATTGACACTATTTATAATTACCACTAGCACAGTTTTTTTTTTTTTTTAAAGAAAATTATTGTTTAATTTGGTTTTTGCTCTTATGGTAATGGCTTTGTCTTATTTTGATATATGATGGAAATAATGCTTATTTTCATCAATGCCCTTATATGAAGACTCCATGAACATGTAGGATGCTATTACTGAGTTAGCACAAATAGTGACTTATAAAACAGGGCTTTCAGTGACAATGACCTTATTATTGTCTTGTCTTTTGGGGACATCCTCAGTTCACCATTTTTAAAAATTATTTGTATTGATTATTTGGGAATCTCACAACTGAGGAGAACCATGACTGGCTAGACCAGCTCTCCAGTGTCCTGGGCCACCACTGGCTCCATAGTGCTGTGAGCTGGCAAGGGGCAGGGCCAGCTCTCCTGTGCACAGAGACCTTAACGTGGCTTGAGGTTGTAGCCTGGACCACACTCATCTGCATAGGCTTTGGTGATAACACAGGCCTTAGACATCAACAACTTGGCTCTATTGGCTATATCAGGACCACTGACCCACTCATGACCCTCCAAGACTGCATGGGCCACAAGCCTCAACATGGCCTCAGGTGGTTAGTGTAAGTGTTACAGCTTGGATAGAAAGGTATCCTATCCTGGCAGCTGGGAACCAACAAATATCTGTAAGTCACGCCGCACAACAAGCCTCACACAGAGATTTATTGGGAGGGAAAATCCGCGAGGGTGGCTGCCTCTGCTCTGATGGGAAACAGCAGCAATCTGCATAGGACACAGAGCTTATATAGAGTTTCCTGGGAAGGGATCAAACTTTTTGGTGTGGAACTTTCCTGGGTGGAGACTGGTGGGATTTGATGTAGAGACTAGGTATTTTACTCTGTAGGGTGAGGGCAGGGTCCAGCAGTTAGGGCAGATATGGTATTCTGTGGGTGGAACTTGGCTGTTAGAGTTCCTTGGGGGAGGGTCCTGGCCACTAGAGGGGCTTGAGGGGCTTGAGGGGCTTAGAGTTACACATGTCACTCACATCAGCATGCCCCCCCACACCCCCTGCGCGCAGCAAAGCATGAGGACATCCCCAAGGCATCAGACAGCAGCACAAACAGCATACATCCACATGGGTCACAGGTTTTATCGAGGTCAGCAGCATGAACCCCTAATGTTCACTAACATGACCTTCAGTGGCATCACAGGCCAAGGAGGTCCTTCAAGGAGGTCCAATCCAGAAAATGAAACTTTTCTCATTTTCTCATCTTGCTCCTCCACTGTTGCCCAGAGCCAGGAGGATCTCATGGCTTGGCAGTTTGGGGCTCAGTCAGCTTCTGCTGCTCCAGGTTATTGTTCACCATCCGGCTGGCTGAGCGTTCTGGGCGGTGACAGGATGCCTCCCTTTTACCTGTAACCGCCATCACTTCTCCAGTTCTGCCTCTCTCCACAGGGCACTTGCGGCCCTTTTTTCTGTCCAACCTCCCTATCACGTATTTGTTCTATGTAGGGTTGCCTGCTGTGGCCCACAGGCTTCTAAGGCCAGGGGCAGACACTTAACAGTCTTCCTTCAGCAGCTGCCACCCAATCCACCACTGCTGAAGGTTGTTAGCCACTATATTGTGGTTCACCTGCCCTCCAGTAGCTATCAAAACATTCTTCATTGTGCAGTCTGAACAAGCAGAGTTAACTAAGTCCATGTGTAAAATGAGGATCTTGGGAAAATTCTTGTAGGTCATATTGTTCTTAACTAAAGACAGTAAATTGTTGCAATAAACAAGAGACCACTGTCTAGTCAAGTGGTCATTGTCAAAGAACAGAATTATTAAATTTCTGAGTTTTTTAAAATTGAAAATAGATTTTTTTTCCATACAAAATATTCTAAGTACGGTTTCTCCACCCACCTCACCCAAATCCACATCTTCCCACCTCTCTTTCATTAGAATATAAACAGAAAACTAAAATAAAAAATAATAATAAAATAAATCAGAATAGGACAAAACGAACAGGAAAGAAAAACCAAAGAAAAAGCACAATAAGCACATATAGAACTGAGATATACACATTTACACAGAGAGAGAAACCCCATAAAA
The DNA here is from genome assembly GCF_903995425.1 of Onychomys torridus. Taxonomy (NCBI): domain Eukaryota; kingdom Metazoa; phylum Chordata; class Mammalia; order Rodentia; family Cricetidae; genus Onychomys; species Onychomys torridus. The sequence continues at coordinate 28,573,518 of NC_050444.1, read as the reverse complement.
ACAAAATTGGAAACCATAATACATAAGCAAAAAATCTGTGAGGATAAAAAAAGCCCAGATACAGCAGTGTGAGACAAAAAAATCCTCTAAAACTATGATTGGGATCATTTTGTGTTGGCCATCTACTGCTTGGGCATATGGCCTGCACTTAACTGTGTTGGTTTTGTACCCAGTGAAAGTCTGTTGGAGAAGAATTAATTTTCTTCTGGGTGTAATTATCAATTGGAGATAGCTTTTGGGTTGGGCATGGGAGCTTGTGTCTACTTCCCAAAGCACTGGGACTCCATCTGGCTTAGATATGAGTAAGCCCTGTGTGTAACGCCATAGTCTCTGTGAGTTCTCATGAGTCAGTTCTGAAGATCTAGTTTCCTTGGTGTTCTGCATCCCCACTTATTGAAGCCCCAAGGTCCAAGGGGGCTTTGCTGTAAGGGCCCTGGAACTCCCAAGTTGGATAACTGCTGCCCTGCTTGAGGACCTTGACCAGATGTCCTCCCTATGCTGATTCCCTGCCAGTCTCCACCCTGCTAAATGCTCACCGGAGGTTCTTTGTCTGTGTATCCTGCATTTGGGTGTTAACAGCTTAGATGTAAGATTGTAAACATCAATAGCGAACTTCTGCCCTCCAGGGGTTCTTCCATTGTGCTGTAAGTCTGTATTTAAGGTTTCCTCTCTTCAATAAACGGTTCAGCATCCTGCTGGCACGAATGAGCCGCTGTCTCTTGTCTCTGTTTTTTGATCCACAGCCCCTCGCTTGGACATGGACATGGTGATCGGGTGGTGGTAGTGCAGGCGCTACCACAACACTTTCCTGTGTCCGACATGGGATCTGAGGGAAAAAAAAATCTACTTACACTATGTTCTTATGTCTATTAACTTTATTCCTCTAAGACAATTCAGGTATAGTTCTACCAGGCATTCAAGGCAGGGATAACTCTAGACGTAACAAGCTCTATATCCATCTACTTTATTTCTCTAGGATGAAATCCTGTCTCCATAACTACAGTTCCGTCCAGCTCCCTAGCTCATAGTCCTGCTAACGACTAACTTCTATGCTTTCAACTTCATCTTCGTCCTCTGTACCCTCTTTCTCCATCTCTGATGCTCTCTACTCCTGGCACTCAGAAAACTCTAGCCTGGGATCTCCTTACCCTCTATGGAATCTCTGTCATCCTCTCTTCTCTCTCCATGCTGTTCTGTCCTGGTCTACAGAAAATGCCTGCCCTTTCTTTCCCTGGGCTGGTGGTTCCCTGCCTCCTCAGGATATTGTTTTATCTCTCACCTTGATATGTATAAACCTCTTTTGTTCTCAGTCAAAATGCTCTGGAGAACCACTAGGCCTCCTCAAGGCCAGGGAATGGTCTGAGCTTAATTAGCACAGGAAACAAAGCTAGGTGTCTCCCACCAGCTTGTCTCCTAAGCTCAGCAGGGCAGTTAGTAACTTAGGTTATGCAGATCTGGGGAGCTGAACTGTTTACCAATTGGTCTGGGCACACCAGGATTTCATAGTAGAAGACAGCTGGAATATTGAAGGTTGAGTAAAACCAAATATTCATAATAAATGGCTTTGCCTTTTGACAGACCCTTGGCTGGTCAAAGTTCAGCTTTAATACACAGCTGAATCTCTATGATATATTCTTGCAGCCCTCAACACTGGCTCTTACAAATCGTTCTGCCTCTTCTGCATAGATCTCTGGGTCTTGAGGTGAGGGATTTGATAACCCTAGTACCAAAAGCAAGTAAAACACAACAGAAGAAGAAAACTGTAGGTCAGTATCACTCTGATGCTGTCTTCCATCCCTATTAGCTTCTACAATTTTTCTGCCTCCTCTCCCCTAAGCACTGAGGAGAGGGAATTTACAGAGACATCCCATTTAGGATGGAATGTTCCAAGGTCTCTCACTCTTTGCACGTTACCAGTTGTGGGTCTCTGTATTTGTTCCCATCTAACAAAGGAGGAAGTCATCTGATGATGACTGAGCACTACACCAATCCATGGCTGTAGCAAAATTTCATTAGGAGTCATTTTATCACTACACTTCATAAGTAGAACAGTAGTATCTGACTTTTCCCCTAGGTCCATTGCCTAGCTGGTCTTGGGTTTGTTAGTTATGCTGCGCTAGGAATACATCCCGAACACGACAAAACCACAGAAGAGTTTTATTAAAGAGGATAGAGGTGACAGGCCTGCGTGAAACACACACGTGGGTGAGGAGATAAGGAGGGGGCTCATGCAAGATGGCACCGGCTTTTTAAAGGTTGGGCTGTGCATGCGTACAGGGACTCCTGTGGGTACTCCACGCATGTGTGTAGATTACATGGCTGCGTGCGCGCATGCATGCGCGGGCTTTACGCAACCACCTAAGGCCACAGAGTCCCGGTCCCACGAGATGTCTGATCCGGAGATGGCTATTCTACACGGAAATAGTTAGGCGGTCCGCTGGGCAAGCCCAACCGTGTGAACATGTAATTATCTATCAGAGTTCTTATCCATCCATGCAGTGTCAGGCACGGGTTCCATCTCATGGAGTGGGTTTTAACTCCAGTTAGACAGTGGTTGAGAGTTTGCACAACTTCTGTGCCACTACTGCACCAGTCTACCTTGCAGGCAGGCAGGTCACCATTGATCAAAGGGATTGCAGCTGAGAGGGTGTTTGCCTTTTTCCTTTAGTAGAGGGAAGAGTACCTTTCAGTACTGTGAGCACTAGTAAGTAGGGGTGAAATCTCAAAGTAGGCTCCAGTGTGACTTCTCCACATTCAGTGAGTTATATAGACATTGTCTTCAGCAGTAGGACCTTGCCGTTCATTTTCGGAGAGCAACATATTGTCTTGGCAACAGCCTGGTTTTGTGTGTGTGTGTGTTGGGGGCGCTTTCTATGGATGCCTTTGGTCAACAACTTCCTTAGATGTAACCTATTTCAGGAACTTGAGGTTTCTGGCAGCATGAGATGATAATTTGGTGCTTTTCCTCTCCCATTTGGTGATTCCTATTAAATTTCTTTCATATATGTGCATATTTTAATCACTTCTATCATATTAGGTTTCCATATAAATCCTTAAATGGCTCTTAGTTTTAGCTGGTCTTCCCCATACTCCCTTCTTTTCCCCCTCTTTCCTCTCGCTGTTTTGTCCTTGCAACTCTGTCTCTCTCCCCTAATCCAATCATAACTATTAGTTCTATTTTCCCTTCTTAGGGAGCTCTTCCCCAACCCCAGCTCCAGTCTTTTACTCAATACATAATCTCTGTAGTCACAATGATTTTAGCTAATAGTATTGTCTATGTGATATTGAAGTATTATATTAGTACAGTATATATTTATTTAAATCAAAATTGCTTGATGCACCCAACTGCAAGCATTTGCACCTTAATTTTTTATTAATTTAATTAAAATATAATTATCTCCCCCATCACTTCTCCTCCCTCTGATCCCTTCCATGTCCACATCCTCCAAGTGGTCTCAAATTCATGCCTTCCCATATTATTGTTATATACATGTAAATGTGCAAATAAACATTGTTGAGTTTTCATGGGTGTAACCTCCGGTCAGTAGACTTTCTAGTCTTATGGCTTTTACAATCTTTCTGCCTTCTCCCTTTTGAGATGGTCCACGAACATTAGTGGTATGGGTTGTTTTGTAGATATATCAGTTTAGTCTGAGCACACCTCAGTCTGTTGTTTTCCACATTTTGACCAGTTATAGAATTTTGTAAGTGTCTCCGTATGTTGCAGAAAAAGAAGTTTGTTCAATGAGGGGTGAAAGCTGTGTTTATCTGTGCAGATAGGGATAAGTATTAAGAATGCACTTAGAGGTTATACTAGTTTGGAAAGGTGGTAGTAGATTTTCCTCTAAGATTCATGACCTCATAGACAACAGACAATTGGCTAAATTTAAAGTACTAAAGTACCAGGCATGAATTCCATCCTGATGAATGGGCCTTAAGTCAAATTAGACAGCTGTTATGTTACAAATTTCATTATTGCATCTCTAGGGCCATCTTGCAGTACTGGTCATTGCTGTGCTTCATAGGTATCATAGCTGTCTAGGACTTTGGATTTCTTTTCTTTTTCTCATTTAGCAGCTTGTATAGTACCTTCTAATGTTATGGAAGCTATTCCTCAGGGAGAAGACAGATCCAGCTCAATTCCTCAAGTCCTGTGCTGAGAGTGCATGATGTCTTCGGCAATAGGAACTTACCTTTAACTTCCAGGAGGCAAGCAAAGGCCACAGCAATAGCCTGTATTGTTTGCACATCTCTTGGGCTCCCTTGATCATAACTCTAAATAAGGTTTCTCCTGCCTGTGCTAGAGGTTTTTGTTCAATATAAGTCTTGGGGGAGCTATTATTATCCCAAGTGTCATAACTTCATTTGAACTATATATTCAAACATACACACATACACAAATACACACACACACACACACACACACACACACACACACATATATATTCATATATATGTTAAATATAAAATCATGACTCCTTATAGCTTTTTCAGACAGCCTTAATGTTATTTATACCTTCTTCCTCTCCTATATTGTCCCACTTCCTCCCTAGTTAAAGCCCCAGGTATTCCCAATGTCCCCTCCATATCACCTGCATTCTCCCACTCCCATCATTAGAGTTCCTTCCCAACCCGTATGATCCCTTTTTACTTTCCTAGTTTCTGCAGTTACTTCTGGTTATATACTAACATCTTAAGAATTGGAGCTAGGAAGCCAAACTGAGAGAAAACATGTGGCATTTGTCTTTCTGGGTCTGAGTTACCACAGTCAATATGTTTTCCAGCTCCATTTATTCACCTGCAAATTTCATGATTTAGTTTTTCTTTACAGCTGTAGCATTCCATTGTGTGTATGTAGCATATTTGCATTTGCCCCTTGTCAGTTGAAGGCCATTTAAGTTGTTTGCATTTCTTATCTATTGTGAATAGATCAGCAATGAACATGTCTGAGCAAATATTTGTAGAGTAGGGTGGTGAGTCCTTGGGGCACATGCCATGAAGTCATAAAGCTGGGTCATGTGGTAGATTCATTTTTAACTTTTTGAGGATTCTCCAACCTGATTTTGAGAGTGACTGTACCAGTTGGCCATGTCACAAACAGTATGAATGAAATTTTTCTCATTTAGAAGAACCTCAGTAGCATTTGTTGTTGGCTATTTTCTTTTGTCTTCTTCATTTTTTATGTTTAAATTTTATTTTATTATTCAAAAGAATAAAAATGATGATACTTTAAGTCAAATATGCTTGCTGAGAGTTTCAACAAACCACTAGTCATGTTAGAAATAGAATGTATCTTCCAAGCACTCTAAAAAAAATTCTTCTTTTCTAGGAAACAATTTAAATTCACATAAATTGTTTTAAAGAAAGAAGGAAAAAACAATGAAGCTACATAGAACTACATCAATAATTATCAAAACACTTGCTTTTTTATCTCAGTCATTCTGCCTGGGATATGATAAAATCTCAAAATTGTTTTTAACTTATGAATTTCTAAGGATGATGGGTACTTTTAGAGATCTCAACTGCAAGCATTTATGTAAAAATCTGTACAGGCTCATCTAGAATTTGCTAGTAGTTTATATATGAGGCAGGTGGCGTTCATAGAAATGTGATGCTTCCCTTGGGAGACTCCCCAACCCTCATGTGTAATATCATCTCTAGCATCTGCTTTGGGACACTTATGCTAAATAGTACCTGTGGTGGTTTCCTCCCCCTCCCACAGTAATTAAAATTCAATGTTCCCTCCCAGGACACTGTCTCCAAGTGACTTTTCAACAGGTATTTATGAAGGTTAGCTTTATATTTATTGATATTGCTCTAAGACCTACTCAAATTCTAGAATTTTTCTCAAAGCAAAATTTTTGCTTTGCTTATGGAGATACCATTTTACTAATATCACATATTTATAGTTTTCTTTGAGAACACCTGTTTTGGATCAGTACACAATAAGCTCTGTTTTGGATCAGTACACAATAAGCCATTATTTTAAAGTAGTATTTTATAAAACAAAGTGTGACTTCTGTGACTCTAACTTCTGTCCCTCCTAAGATGATGGAACATTAACTCTCAGTTAAATTCCACATTCAAGCTGTTAATTGGTCTTCTTTTCTCCCTTTTAAAGAAAATCCCATCATAAATAACTAATGCAATGTTAACTAATGCAATGTAACTAATGCTAATAGTAGATAAATAGCAATTTGGTATTGTGATATTTTATTTGTGCTGAAATGTGATTTTATTTGTATCTTAACAAATAAAATTGACTGGAGTGTCAGAGTTAATAGTAAGCCAAAGCAGAAGTTGGGCAGTGGTGGCACATGCCTTTAATTTGATCACATGGCAGGCAGACTCTTTGTGTTCAAGGACATAGCCAGCTTGGACACACATGCCTTTAATCTCAATACCAACCATAGAGACCTAGAAGTCTGTATACACAGGCAATGATAAGGAGGACATATGGTTGGGTTTACAACCAATGAGAAGACAGAACAGAAAGTCAATAAAAAGACAGACACACAGGAAGTAGCTCTCTTTCTGAGGGGAAGGACGACAGCAATAGTGAGGGGTAAGAAGGTGGTCTTGGTCTCAGCTCTTAGCTACTGCTCTGACCTCTTGGGCTTTTAACTGCATTTGGCTCCGTGTTTCTTATTTAATAAAACCACTCAGAATTACAGCTACAATTTGGGTAACAAGAAGGAAGGCCTGCCTGGCATGGTAAAACTGACTTAAAAATTACTTAGACGTGAGATGGAATGGTTGAATTCTATTGACATCCTCTTTAGCCTATCCTCAGAACTTTTACTTACTACCCAGAGTTTATTCAAGCCATAAAATCTCCAAGCAAAGGTTGATCCTAAAACTAAACTATGAGGCAATGAGTAGGATATTAGAGAGAGAACAAGTAGTTACTTCTTTTTTCTTCTGTTTCTTTTACTGTCCACCCTATCTCATACAGTCATACAGTTAGTAAGGCTCAATTTTTGGTTCCTTATAAATAGGTCAGGAAAAAATGGCTTCAAAAATCACCTAGAACAGTGTTTTTTTTTTTTTTAGCCTGTGTGTTGATACTCCTTTAGCAAACTTCTATCTCCAAAAATATTTACATTATGATTCATAACAGTAGCAAAATTACAGTTATGAAGTAGCAACAAAAACAATTCTATGATTGGGGATTACTGCAACATGAGGAACTATACTGAAGGGTCTCAGCATTAGGAAGGTTGAGAACCACTGCTCTAAAAGAATGCTGTCCAGTAAAATTACCTCCTGTTAAACAGAATTCCACTGACCTCTCCCACATGTCACAACATGTTTGCCTTTATTATCAGTGACACCCAAAGTTCATTTTATTATCAAATTAAAAAAACAAAAGCAAAAATCAGGAGGAATCTGTGAGTTTGCCCTTAACCATCACTTCTTTTTTTCCTATATAATATATTTCTTTATTAAATATCTTTAAATTTATATATTTTATCCCGAATGAAGTTTCCTCTTCCTCCTCCTCCCCACCCCCACCCCTATCCACTCCTCTTCCATTTCTCTTTAGAAAAGGGCAGGTCAATATCAACCAAACATGGCACATCAAGATGCAATAAGATTAGGCACCACTCCTCCTATTAAGGCTGAATGAGTCAACCCAGTAGGAGGAAAATAATTCCAAAAGCAATCAAAAGAGTCAGAGTCAGCCTGCACTCCTGCTATTAACGACCACTTCCTATGTGTTCTCTCCCTTCCCTGCATTTAAATAATTATTTTATCCTGTAGATTTGCCCTGCCATTTCCTCAGCTTCATACAGGCTCCTACCTTTTGTCCAGAAAATTATATTTTTCTCTTCTGTCTCTCAGCCTTAATTATTAGCTAGTTCTCGCTAATAATTTCAATAGCTGTTAAGTAACCTTTTAAAGTCAGATATGTCAAGTATTATGGCATTTCTTTTTTGAATTCCCTCAAAGAAGTTCATGTTTCATAAACATCCATATCTCTTAGAATAATATAAAAATCAGAGCATATGTGAGATTTAGTTTTCCAGGATCACATGACAGAAATGAGACAATTAAGCAAAATACTTCAATTATAAATATTCATCTTTTTCATTTAAAGCATCATCATTTATCTGTTTCCCAGCTTCATATACTATTGTTTCCACTTCAAAAAATTACTTTCTCAACCTACCAGCATGCAGTAATATCTTAATGCATAGAAGTCTTTATGTTTCCCATGTATTAGATGAAATACTCTTTCCTTCAGTGTCACCAAGGTTAAGTTGAAATCATTCTTTAAGTTTCAGTTGAATTGCCAGCTCTATAATAAAGAATTCCCAAGTCTCTAAAATCAGGGTTTAATACTACTTTGAACTACAAAAACAATAGAGTTCATTTGATTGTATGACTCAATATTTTGTCATAATCATTTATTTCATAGCCATTGAGTAAAGATGATGTCTATTTTTTGGCCTTCAGAGCATAGATCCTGGCAAGTAGATGCACCATAAATGCTATTAATGAGTAATAGACTAAATAGATATATGAATTAATAAAGTCAAAATGACAATAAATATTATGTGAGTCAAGTCATTTGGAATATACAATTCTTTTTAAAGAATCTAGCATAAAAATTTCAGAGAACTGGCAGACAAGGCACATATTATGGTGAGTAATTCATAATGGAGTGACTCATATATGGTAAGTGACTCATATATCAACACAAATTACAAAGAAGAAAATATAGTTCTATTTACTTGGAACAAAAGATTAGTTGAAGAAGACTATGACCAGGATGAACGATTAAAGGAGGATGTAGATCCCTTTGTGGCTGCATCCAAGCCAGGCTGAAAACACCCAAGAGAATAGAGTTGAGATTTCTTAGTCATTTGTTTACAACTAGTGCCCAGGCCAATGAAACCAATATGTGATATTGCTCTGTATTTTGAAACCAGTCTATAATTTTTGCTCTTCTTTCATTGAGTAAACAAACAAACCCATTGCATAATAATTGTTAACAACCAAGAGGAAGTATGTATGTGAACTTAAATAATTTCTAGTTAATAATTTTTAACTAAAAAGATATCTGGATGACTTTGTCCCTTATTTTTCTTTTGGTTTATTTATACAAATGTATGATATACAACTATTTGAATATATGAAAATTTTGTTATATGTATGCAACCAAATAAACTTCTGTAATTTCAAGTGTTTTGGTTATGTTTTACTAATATTCATTTACTCATAGATCAGAATTCCAAAAATCTAAAATTTGAACTGTAAGCAATATATCCCATGCTCCTTGGATCAAGGGGTTTCTGGTTGATAAAGGAGAAGCATATTGTAGCTATAGTTTTCTCCAGTCCCACTTGGGCCCACAGCCACTCAGACCCAAGTAAACACACAGAGACTTATATTACTTAAAAACTGTATGGCTGTGGCAGGCTTCTTGCTACCTAGTACTTACATTTTAAATTAACCCATTTCTATTAATCTATAAGTTGACATGTGGCTTTTGGCTTACCAGTAATTTACATCTTGTTTCTTGTGGTGGTGGAAGCTGGCAGCGTCTCCTGACTCAGCCTTCTACTTCCCAGAATTCTCCTTTCTATTTATTCCACCTATACTATACTTCCTGCCTGGCTCCTGGCCAAACAGTGTTTTATTTATCAATCAATCAGAACAACACATACACAGCATACAGAAAGACATCCCCAGCAGCATATCATTGTCATCTTTGATTCAATTTATTTTTTTATGTGAAACAAGTAAAAATCCCATTCATTTCAAATATTTAAGTACTAAATTGTCTAATGTAAAAACTTTAAGCCAGTTTTCAAGTTATATTTTACAACATATCTCAGAAAGTTTTAGAGTACAAAATGACATACCCACATCTTGACTCAGTTATGCAATTAGTTTTTCATTTCATTTGTTACCTTTTCAGATGTAATACTAATACAGCTGATATATATCTATAGGCTACCAGAATCCAATTAATACCTATGATACATTAGCAGAACACAACAACATCAGAGATTCTTTCATATTTTTATTTCCCAAGTTTGAGGAACATGATGCTTATTTTGGATGTACACATACAGTAATCATTTTCCCTGGCAATTTAGAACCACAGGTGGTCAGGGAAATGTAAATAGTCATGAGCAAGGGCCAGGATATGATTCCTCTGGCTTCCTTCTTCCTATCATTTTAATTGTGAGAGTATATTTATTGAGATGGAACATCTATTAGTCCATGAACACAAATGTCTGCCACTGGCAGATGTATCATTTTTGTTTGCTTGATTTCCCTTGCTTTGTTCTTGATGAAGGGTCTTGCCACATAGTCTGACTGGCCTAATGTTTTCTATGCAGGCCATGCTGCCTTCAAAGTTGTGGGTGTCCCATTGCCTCTGCTTTTTTTGTATGTTAGAACTAGAGGAATGTATTACCATGCCTGGATACAGATATCTTTTGATTTATTTAATTCTTGTTTAAATGATCATATTTTTGTGTTTTTGCAATAGCTCACTGTTAGTTTATCTTGAATAATTTTTGTTAGATGCCCATCACTGACATTTTTTGAAATCTATATTGTATTGGAAATACCATATCCCAAATAGCCTGTTAAATGATCTGTAAAACATTGTGGACATGTATGAATGCCTTTTAATTAGTTCTTTGAAAATTTAATTCAATATATTTTGATCATATTCATTCCCTACTTCTTCCCCTAACTCCTCCCAATCCATATCCCATATTCTACCACTTCCAAAATTTATATCCCTATTTTCTTTTTTCTAAATAACCCACTGAGTCCAGTTTATGCCTAGTAAACACTCATGGGTGTGGGTCCATCCACTGGATTTTGGTCACTTACCAGGGGCCTCAGCCTTAAGGAAAACTGACTTTTCCTTCCTAGAAATGTGGTATAGATCTAAACAAAGAATTCTCAACAGAGGAAACTCAAATGGCTGAGAAATACTTAAAGAAATACTCAACACCCCTAGTCATCAGGCGAATGCAAATCAAAAGAACTCTGAGACTCCATCTTACATCTGTCAGAATAGCTAACATCCAAAACACAAGTAACAGCTTATACTGGTTAAGATGTGGAGCAAGGAGAACATTCCTTCGCTGCTGGTGGAGTGCAAACTTGTACAGCCACTCTGGAAATCAACATGACAGTTTATTAGAAAACTGATCTACCTCAAGACCCAGCTATACCACTTCTGGACATATACCCAAAGGATGCTCCATCATACCACAAGGACATTTGATCAACTATGTTCATAGCAGCTTTATTCGTAATAGTCAGAACCTGGAAACAACTTAGATGCCACTCAACTAAAGAATGGATAAAGAAAATGTGGTACAGAACCTTTGATCTACAGTTAGTCCTGCCTGCAGTGTTCTTGAACTGTAACATAGCAGAATCCCCATCAAAGAGACTGGAGAGACTTCCTCCAGCAACTCATGGGGAAGATACAGAGTCCCACAGTCAAATATTAGGCAGAGCTCAGGGAGTCCTGTGAAGGAGAAGAAGAGAGGAAGGATAGGAGGCACCAAGTCTGAGACACCATGAAAACACAGTCTGTGCAATCAACTAACCAGGACTCGGGGGGGGGGGGGGGGGGGTTTCGAACAGATCAAGGAGCCTATAGGGGTCTCACCTAGATTCTCTGCTGAATACCATTATTGCCATATCTTATGCAGAGATCCTTGGCCAGGCCCCAGGTGGAGCTCCAGGTGTCCAACTGTCTAGAAGGAGGAGGGACTGCAAGAGCGTGAATTGATTGCAAAAAGCACAGGGACAAATAGCCAATAGAATGGAAGCACATGAATTATGAACCAATGGCTGTGGAGCCCCAACTGGATCAGGCCCTCTGGATAAGTGAGACAATTGAATAGCTTGATCTGTTTGGTAGGCGCCCAGGCTGTGGGACCGGGACCTGTCCTTCGTGCATGAGCTGGCTGTTTGGAACCTTGGCCTTACACAGGGACACATGCTCAGCCTGGAAGGAGGGGACAGGACCTGCCTGTACTGAATCCACCAGGTTTAAATGAGTCCCCAGGGGTGTCTTGGTCCTGGAGGACATGGGAATGGAGGGGCGGGGCTGGCGGGAAGGCAGGCATGGGGGCGGGAGGGGGGAGGACAGGGGAACCCATGGCTGATGTATAAAATTAAAACACATAATAATAATAATAATAATAATAATAATAATAATAATAATAATAAATGTAAAAATAAAATAAAATAGCATATCACAATAATCTCCAAATCTCCCCAACTATTAAAAATTTTCCCCCACTCACTCTACACACCACTTCATGTCCTCTTTTTTATTTTTAAACAGACTATATTAAAGCAGATGTCCTGGTTAAAAAAAAAAAAGTATGATGTATATGGTCAAACATAAAAGACATCAGAGAGTTTACTGCTATTGTGGCACTGTCTTATTACTGGGCAGTAATTGTCTGTTTTGTGTTGTTCTAGTTTTGGAATCAATTTACAGTGATATTTAAGCAAAACAAATTAGAAAATGTATCCTAGGTTATAAAGAGATTTCAATGTAGAGTGTAGGTCGTCATTCTTGTCTGGCTGTTACTGTGCAGTAAGAAGTGATGTAGTTAGACACCTTCCACCAAGCACTCTACCTGCTACTCTCCATTTCTCAACAAAACTGCCATGAATCTAGAACATATCCACATGGTGGCACATGGACTGTGGCCTTGACTCATGCTGGACTTAAAACATGGAAGAGCTCCTCTCAAATCTTCAAGCTACCATTGAAGTTGATGTCATAAAATCATGGATGGACTTGAGGAAAGTAGTTCTAGAGGAAGATGGAATTAGAGGCAGTGCAGACATTTGCACAAACTCTGAAGATCTTTTCACTATGAAGATTAGTGGTGAAATGGGCAGTGTAGGGACAGTGAGATCAAATAATTTTATTCCTTGAAGAAAATAGAAATAGGTGTTTTAACTGATAGAAAAGATCCAAAATGGGAAATATAATTAAGAATGCTATGGATGGAAGAAGCTCTGCTTTTGAGCAGACAGCAAAAGACAGTCTTGGCACGTTAGCTGAGGACTTTGCTTTCAGAACACCTGTCTACTGCCAATAAAAGGAGGCCCATTTACTTCATGAACACTCCACTCCATTGTATGGATTTAGCGATGAGCTTGACTTTTGTTTTAAAAAACATTTTTAACCACATAAGACGCTCAGTGGTGAATGATAAATTTCAGTTATAAAATTTCCTACCAATGCCACCAATGGCAGCTAAAGCATCTGAAATGAAGTTGTGGGGTTTTTCAGTGCAAAACTGTACAGTGCTGTCACCGCTTGAGAAAGGAGATCACTGATGGCAATGTTAAGACCAGGCACTTTCTTGAGTGCTCGTGCCCATTGGCTTAGGACTTCTGGCTCAGATTAGTTTCAGACAAGAGTTTGAATCAAACTGGCCACTCATCTGCTTGTGTCCCTCAAGTTTGTTGGATGAGCCCCTTGTTTGCTATTGCCAATGCAACAAAAGCAAAGTTGATAGTAAGAAAGACAGCATTTTCACCAAAGCTACAAATATTAAGTTTCTGACCTTTTACAGGAAAGTCTACAGAGCCTTCGTTAAAATTTTTCAGCTCAATTGAGGAGGACTCCTGAAACTTTAGATGAAAATAAAATGGTTCCATTTAATACATATTTTTATGAATTAAAAATAAGATGGTTTACTCTATTTTTATATGAATATGAGTTTACTTGCATAAGTTTTGTGCCCCTCATGTGTGGAGGAGCGGGAGGGGACAGAAGAGGACATCAGATAACCAGGATTTAGAGTTACAGCCACCATGTATATGCTGGGAACTGAACCTAGCTCCTTTGCAAGAGTAGCCAGTGCTCTTAACTTCTGAGCCAACTTTCTTACCCTTCAGTCAATATTTTGATTACATAAAGCATTACAATAATTTGTAAAGACAGGATGCATTGCTTCCAGTTTAGTTTCTTTAAATTTGATTTTAGTGGTTTATTATCTTAGAGTTGGTAAACACAAAAAACTGTTAGTTGTAATTACATATATGCATCTCAGGGTATATTTCCGTGTTTTTATGTGCTTTCTTTTGACATTCTTTGATTTGGCTTTTATTTGTTTTGGTGACCTGGCACTTACAGGAATTGGCTGGAATAGGGTTTTGGGCACTAAGTGAAAAACACTTTCCAGATGATGCAAGGGGTGATGACACATCTTGTTCCTTCAGTTTCCTTCTGTAGTTTTACTTCAGTAGACTTTCTCAGAGCAATTCTATGTTCAAAGAGAAGAGCACTGGAAAGTACAGAGAGTTCCCACAGAACTCTGGTGCCCCAGACACAGAAGCTCCTGCACAACCACAGTCCTCATGAGTTGTGGTGGTACACTCGTCACCGTCAATGGACGTGAACCTGCAACAACACACCATTACACCAAAAGCCAGAGTTGACTCAGGGCTTTGTTCTTCCTCTTGCACATTCTACTGGTGAAAGAATAGTGATGTGTACTTGACATTATACTAACTATCCTGCAGAACAGATTACCGCACTATAGGCCCCTGTTCTCGCTTGATTCCCCTCGCTCACTATATTCCCTGCCAAGTGCAGGTAGATTTTTTTTCTCATGCTTTTTCCTTTTCCAGACTATCATACAGTTAGAGTCAAAAAGTGTATAACCTTTATAGATGCATTTATTTGGCTTATCAGCATGCATTATGTTCCTCTATGCTAGGCCATGGTTTTAGATTTCATTTTGTGTGCTTGTGACTGTGTGTTCATGTATGTGGGTTTATACAAGTGTATATGGGTACATGCACTAGTATGCCTGTGCAGGCAGAAGCCAGAGAACAACCTTCATATAGTTCCTAGGATGCTGTCATCATTTTGTGTGTGTGTGTGTGTGTGTGTGTGTGTGTCGGGGGGGGGAACTAAGACTCTCACTGGTAGAACTCATCACTAGGTCAGGCTGGCTGGTCACCAGTCCAGGGATCTGTCTGTCTCCATCTCCCCAGCACTAAGATTACTCATTCATACCTCCATGTATTTTTAAAACATGTTCTCTGAAGATCAAACGCGAGCCAAGGTATGTGTCCAGAATCAAACTGGAGTTAGATTCATTTTAGAGATGAATAACATTACATTTTCTGAATGTACCACAATTTAAAATGACCGCAGTAAAAGACATATTGGTTGCTCTAAGTTTGAACAGTTACAAACAGAACTACTGGCTTAATTTCCTTAATTTTATCTACTCTGGTTTTCTTTCTGTGTCAGCTTGAGAGATTATATCTTTGATGGGTTTATTAATTTCTTCTAGGTTATCAAATTTATAGTCACAGAGTAGGAATATCTGTTTGCTACACTTTGCATACATAAATGTATACAATGAATTTGCATATTATGTGCATATATGTATGTAGTGTATGAGTATGCATGCCTATGCATGTGAGTGTAGGTATGCCCATGCCAAAATGTGTGTTTGGAGATCAGAAAACAACCTTGAGTGTCAGCCTTTCTTGCTGAAAGTACTGTCCCTTCCTTGTTCATACCTGTGCCCATGATGTAGATAGCCTATGAGAGTGGAGGGATTCCTCTGTCTCCACTGCCCATCTTTCTGTATGGACACTGAGAGTGCTGATATTTGTATGTCTGGCTTTATGTGGGTTCTGGGTATGCAAGCTAAGGTCCTCCTGCTCATGTGGTAAAGAGTTTTCCCACTTGGTCATTGCCATAGTCCTTACTATCATTTTAATGTCCTGAAAGTATCTTCCTCTTTATTTATAACACTAGTAATTTGTCCCCCTTTTTTTCAGATAGTAAATCTAGGTATTTAATAATTTGTTATCTTTACTAATAATCAGACTTTTGCTTTGCTGCTTTTCATTTTTATTTTCTATGCTCAATATCATTGATTTCTGTCTAATTTTTATTATTTACTTTATTATTCTATTTTGGATAAAATTCCTTCTTTAGTGTTTAAGGTAGAATATTACGTTGTTTTATATCTTTCTTACTTTCTAATGTTATTAAGTACGCTTCCTTCTAAGTACTGATGTTACTGTACTCAAACATTTTCATAAGTAGTATTTTATTTTTATTTAGTTTAGATATTTAAAATTTTTCTTGCATTTTTTTGTGAATGTGATATTTAGAAATATGTTTTTCATCTCCAAATATTTGGGGAATTCCAGATTCCATTTTGCAATTGATTTCTCCTCTAAATTCACAGCACAGTACACATTCTACCAGGTAAAAATTTCCTGTTTTTTCTAAAATTACATATGGCATTGTGACAAACAGAACTTCCTCTTCCATACCTGCTCATTTTATGAAATGAGAAAGTTAATTTACTTGGTGGCTGTGGTGGTTTGAATAGGAATGGCCCCTATAGACTCATGTGTTTGAATACTTTGTCCATAGGGAGCGGCACTATTAGGAGGTGTGGCCTTGTTGGAACAAGTGTGTCACTGTGGGGTGGGGTGGGCTTTGAGAGTTCTAAAGGTCAAACTAGGTCCCAGTGTCTCCCTGTTTCTGCTGCCTGCAGATCCAAATGTAGAGCTCTCAGCTTCCTCTCCAGCACCATTTCTGCCTGCATGCTTCCATGCCTCCTGCACAATGATAATAGACTAAACTGCTGAAATGTTAAGCCAGCCCCAATTAATGTTTTCCTTTATAAAAGTTGTCATGGTCATGGTGTCTCCACAAAACAATAAAACCCTGACTAAAACTGGCTGAATGCTGATTTTAAAGTGCAAAATAGAAAACATGATGAACTCTGTGTGCCACTTAAGAAGAGCCTTCACATACTTATCAGCAGGCTGTTTCTTTTCCCTTCTCCTTTTTTTGCATAGCCAAATCAAGATGAGATGGGATTTCCACCTGACCAACACTCAGCCTCCAGGCCTGAGGAAAGCTATTCTAGGGATGACTTTGAAGATCCAATCACCTCATCTTAGAGAACAGGAGGTGTTCAAGGGTTTTGATCTGAATAGATATTGTTTATTATAATGATTATGCTAATTGCCTTGCCCTCAAAATGAAGAAACACCCACAGTGAAGTAATAATTATTTTTCTGTGCCTAAGGGGAAGAATGTAGAAAATGAATCATCAGCTAAGGAAAGTGGAGTTCCTCAGTCCCAGACCACTGTGTTTCTTCTGGGTGAGTGGCAGGAGTGAGGGATTGGTCAATAACACAATAAGCAAAGGATTAGCGTTAGAGAGATTTTCCGTTAGCTGCTGGTGTCAACAATGGAGATGCAATTGTCATTTCTTACACATTTTGTTTATTTTGGAAGAGTAAATTTGTCAGTTATGTTTGTAGATGGCATGATTAACCACTCAGCATAAAATGATACTCTGAATGAGTCAGACACACAGCCCAATGCTCTGTTCCTTATCTAGACATGAAAAGTTCTCATGTGCACCAAGGAAAGTTGTGACTGTCATTCCAGAGTCCATTTTCAAACTTTGAGTGAGTCTTAATTTCCTCCAGCAATGATTTGAGAACATCATTTATTTTTCTCAAATTTAATTTGCTTTATAACCTTTGGTGAAAATATCTTTTGAAAATAAAACAAGGTCTCTAAATTTTGTTGAACACATGAAATTAAAAATGTTTTTTTTATGGTACAGCTGTCATGATATCTATCCAAGCTTCATCTCATCCCATTATGGGAAGATTTTGGAAAGGATTAAAACTCATTGTACCTATGCTGCTTAGAGATGTCTGTGCTTAGATGGCTTCTTCTTCTTGGTATCTGGGTTTCAAGGCTCTCAAGAACCTAAGGAACAGGAGCACCTTCACCAATAGTGAGAAAATATCATCTGGTTTACCTTGTTTGGAAGAGGTAACTTTAACATTATCTAGGCCGGGCAGTGGTGGTGCACGCCTTTAATCCCAGCACTAGGGAAGCAGAGCCAGGCAGATCTCTGTGAGTTTGAGGCCAGCCTGGGCTACCAAATGAGTTCCAGGAAAAAGGCGCAAAGCTACACAGAGAAACCCTGTCTTGAAAAACCAAAAAAAACAAAAACAAAAACAAACAAACAAACAACAACAAAAAAAACCCCATTATCTACTGCAGTTGTTTGAATGAGAATAGTCCCCATAGGCTTCTATATTTGAATGCTTGGTCCCCAGTTGGTACAACTGTTTGGGAAGGATTAGAAGGTGTGACTTTCTTGGAGCTGATGTGTCATCAGAGATGGACTTTAAGGTTTCAGAAGATTCATGCCATCCCCAGTTATGTCTCCCTGCCTCCTGTATGTGGATCAAGATATAAGCTCCCAGCCAAGGCTCCAGCACTGTGCCTACCTGTGTGCTTGCCTGCTGCTATGGTCCTCACCATAATGGTCATGGACTCTAACCTTCTGGAGCTATAAGCCCCAAATAAATTCTTTCATTTATAAGTTGCCTTGTTCATGGTTTCTTATTAGAGCAATAGATAACTAAGGTATCTATAAAACTTTAGTGGATGTCCAGAACTCTGGGATCAGTGATAGTGTTTCCAAGATCTGTCTTGCATAAGTTCTCATGCCAGGTTAACAGTAGATATGCACATGCCAACAGAGGTTTCATCTAAGATTTTTATGTTGTGGAAGAGGTTGAGTAGCCTCAAAATTATGCTTTAGGTTAATAACAAGGCAAGACATTTACAAATAATATAAACATATCTTATGAATGCATAGTCTTATATATGTGAAAATATTAGTATTTCCCTATACACAATAACATATGTATATATGTATATGATTATATAAAACAAAGAAAAATTGTGTAAATACTTGTGGACTGGGACTAAAAGACAGGAAAATATTTTATATTTAAAATGTCATTAGATTTTATTTTTCAGTGTTTGTGTCAGTCTTTAAATAAATTTTTATATTTCAACAGATCTAATATTATGTTTATTCTTGTTCCTACTAGACAACATGTACAGGAGGCTTTCAATGAACTATCCCTTGTACTGTCTACCCCACTGTGTTCATTAGTCTCTCATGATTCACAGGTATATCCCAAGGGACTTTAATTAAAATAAATTATTAAACATTTACATACATTGACAATAAATTATAAATTTAAATGATTCTAAGTAATTCTCAGGTTTCATATAAATCTAAATAACTGTGAATAATACCTAATCTCATCATTTAGAATTAAAGCCAATAGAATATTTTATTTTTAACACATAAAAATTAGCTATTGCTATTTATGTATATATACATGTATATATATATATATATATATATATATATATATATATATACACACACACATATGTGTGTGTGTGTGTGTGTGTGTGTGTGTGTGTGTGTGTGTGTGTATGTACATATTCAGTATTATAAAACTCTGGTGGATATCCAAATTTTCACAATATTCTAGAGACCACCTGGTGAGATTTTAAAAGTCTTCAATCTAACCATTCCCAGTTCAAGTTGAAACTACACACAAAGATTTATATAAATTCTCATTACATTTTATTGGAAACAAATGAGTGATGAAAAATTATATCCTTAATAGAATCAAAAGTAGGATGAAGAAAAAATTTTTAGAAGTATTTAATGTATTAGACAAAGGGATCAGGTTGATAAAATACCTACAGAAAATAAGGGAATAAATTTCTCTATATTCACATTAGGATTACCATTCCAAATTTGAAAAATTTATGCATTTATTATGATGTATATCATATATTATGTCTGTAGATATGTATATAATGCATGCATAATCTTGTGCAATACAGATCCTATGAGCAAATATAAAATTTATACTGTGTATGTGCAAACTACAAGAACAGTAGAATGAAATCAAGTTTTCAGGGTGATCGGATTGGACTAATTTGTTTCTTTTTAATGATTATTTGTCTAACACAGACATTGAGCCTTTACATAATTCATAACCACACTACGTTTATAATTGACTATTGTAACTTTGACCTTAATTTCAATGTTTCCTGGTATTGTATCCTCTCCTCTTGGCTTCTACACATCTCTCTGCTGTCTTGCCCAATTTCAAGATTTTACTTTCCTCCTTGCTCTGAACTATATCCTCATAGCTGTATTCTTTCTTTGCTCTGGAGGCCTCATATTCAGGCAATGCAGAGAACAAGATCAATCAGCTGATGGTCTCTGACAAGCTGGGTGTGTTTTTGGCTCTTTCTGCCTTTGTGAATTCTGCTGACATGTCTGGAGTACTCAGGCCAGCTCTGCCCCCCTCATCTCTCTGGCACTTGTACCTTAGCCTTGAATGATGGACCTGAGGTCTGTTCTTACTCAATCAACCTCAGCGTTGACCTGCCCTTTGCATGTCAAGTACACATTTGTAGCACACAAAAAAGAAATTTTTATTTCAATGTCATGATTTGAAGCAGAAAATAATCACTTTAAGAAAAATTGATTTTAATAATCTATACTTTTTAAAAATAACAGCTTCTTCCTCTCCACATTTTATTCCTGAGTGGCTTTTTAACCCCCTCTATGACAATAAAGATATAAATCCAGGAAAAGTTGTGTTATGGTTGGTTTTAAATTCTATCTTGCCACAACCTAGCATTATCTGGGAAGAACCTCAACTGAGAAATTACTTGTCAATTTGGCCTATGTCTGTAGGAGGTTGCCTTGATTTTTAATTTATTCATAAAGACCCAGTCCACTGTGGGCAGCAAAATTCCCTGATCAGGATGTTATGATATGTATTGGATAAGAGAAATCAGGATGATACCAGAAGCAAAAGAAGTGTGCAACATGGGTACATTCATTTGTCTCTGCCTTGGATTGTGGGCGTGATGTGACTAGCTACCTAAGTTCCAACCTTGGCATCGAAGGAAGAATGGACTGCCACCTAGAATTGTTCCAAATAAATTCTTCCAGTCTATGTTATTATTTTTCTAAGCTATTAAAAGAATATTTATTTATTTTTTATTTGTGTGGGTGTTTTACCTGCGTGTATGGCAGTGCCCTTTGCAACCAGAAGAGGACACTGTTTCCCTGGAGCTTTGGTAACAGACTCATTACCATGTGAATTCTTCTGTCCCCTTGAGATAGCCAGTGCTGTTAAATGTTCAGTCACTTCTCAAGACCCCCTTGTTGGTACTTTATCAACATGTTTTATACAACAACAGAAATGAAACTAGAAAATGTTTGGAAACTATGAGTAAGATAATTTAATGTCTGTTGCCCATCCTCCCACGGCCCGCGTAAGGAAGATGCGCAACACGAAGATTCTTCGTCTATCACGCTTTATTGAGGCACTCGGTTGAGGGGAGAGCTGAGGCGCAGGGCCCCGAAGCAGGGAATTGCTGCTGCTTATATGCTGCTCAAGGACTATGGGTCACACTGTGACTGGCTATGTAAGGTAGGGTGCCACCAGGCTTTTCGGGATTGGCTAGTCCTTGTTGCTAGGCTGATTACATGTATACCGCAGAGCGAGAGAAAAACAACACGTGTTGTTGGCTGGTTGCCCAGCGCCATCTTGTAATGGCGTCCACAGTTCCCCCTTTTTGTTTTAAAGAAAGGTGTGGTAACTGGTATGAGTGGACACTCCCCCGAGCCATGCTGTCCTCTATTTTTTCAGGGATGGGGAGATCAGAGGAACACCCATATGCAGAGTATTATCATACCTCAGCTGGATGAACCGATGCAGTTGCATCTGCAAGTTACACACCAGATCTCAGGGTGGACAGTCCATCCTACTTGGAGAATTAACTGTCTACCCTCAAGGATTGGATCCCTACCATGTGCAATGGATACTACTGATCCCACGGGTGCATGGGCATCCTTTCCTAGAGATTTTTATACATAGCTATCCAAGCTGTGGGGGAACTACCATGCTCAAGGGCAGATAGAGCCTTAGCTAGGACCACCTTTTCTTTCCTTCTGGTGACACGCATCCTACACACAAGCCACAGAAAGACAAATAGTCCAAGGATACAGCAGGCAAAAAATATACCTACGCCAACCCACTCTTTGAAGAAGGATAGCCTTCTATAGTGACCGGGGTGATATAAGTATTATTTAATTGGATAATCTGGAACTGCATATCAGCCTGCATTTTCTCAAATTCCATGGACCAATTACCTGCTAAAAATTGTCCAATATTATGACTCATATTAAGGTTGGTTTTCAATGGGGTAATGCAAAGATTTTTTCTTTTATCTACACAGCTCAGCTGCACCACCTCAAATAACCTTGACAATTCTGCTTCTACTAAATCTATTCTCTTATTCAAAACTAAAATACCAGATGCCAAATGTTGGTTGGCTCGCTGTTGAGAGTCAAAAATTTCTGAGGTGCGTTGTACGACCTCATTTATTTCCTGAGCTGTTTTTACTTGAGAGGCCATGGCAATACCTGCAGTAACTGCTGCTGTAGCTGACAAGGCATTTGCGGTAACCAGAGCAAGAGTGATGCCAAAATCTCTTTTTGCTCTAAAAAGCCAGGCAATTGGAAAATGTTCGGGTCAGCCTTCACGGGAATAGCGACCATGGTTGGTAGCTTTATCACTACCGCTGAATTTCCTAATGACATATTCCAACACTTGCTGGCTACAATCGAGCTCAACAGAACTAAAGTTAAAAATAAGAAAAAGATGAGGTGAATCCACACACACTGGGGAGCTAGTGTAATTCAGTTGACTTTTGAACTCTTTCCAATTCCATGAGAACTTTTTAGTGGTATCATTATAGATACCAGTGGCATTATACAGAGTAGCCTGTTCTGCTTTAAGAAAGAAAAAAAAAAGGGATAAATCTGTAAAAGCTCCCATGTTATTCTCCAACATCCAGGCAAAAAAGGGCCAACCTTTCTTGGTGGAATTTTGATTCTGATTAGCGAATGCATCTAGATTGGGGGAAAAGGAAAAATTTTGTTTCACAGTAGCTCTATATCCTGTTTTATCCATGCATTCATAAAATTTGGGGGGAAATATAAAAGAATTTTCTCTATAGAGACAACGGGGGGCAGTTCTCAAATGGCTAGAATTTTCAGTAGACCTTTTATCTTTTATAACAAAAACTCCTCTACTTTCCAATAGAAGGGTGGTGATATTTATAGCCCCATGCCTGGTAGCGTTAACAGAGCCTGATCCTTCCGTTCGCCCTATACTCACCTGCCTTAGTGCTGCTATCACTATGTCAATGCTAAGACCAGGTTGTAGATGCTCCATTGGATTTAAAAATGCCCATAATGACCCTGTCCTCAAATGTATGCAGGGTGCACTGTCATTGAATGAGAAACATAAAGTTGGGGATAAATTGAACCTAGAGCTATTATAAGAGTGATATTTTGTCAACTCTTTAGTAGCTCTCCGGCAGGTGACCTCTGCCTGGCATAGTGTAGAGAAGAATTTTGGGAATATGATAGATTGATTATGTAATGGCATGGGTATGGGCCAAGTTTTTGTGATGGCCCAAAAATGCTCCATTGTTCCCAGGATCCTAGGTATCAGCAACGCCCCCAGGATCAGCAGCAGGCTCGAGCTCCATGTCCTGGTCGGGTTGACCATCATGTATCTGCGATGGTTGGATAATCCTTGTCAATCGAGCTGGGATCCACACTGGGTCAGAAGCGTCCTGTGGAAAAACACATACAGATCCCCTGGATCGGGCGATAACGGGATCCGGGCCTTTCCATTTGTTTGTTAGCACATCTTTCCATTTGGCCTCTACAGATTTGACCGAATCCTTCAGACTGTGTCTGTCAGCTGCAGATTGACCTCGCAGGTCCAATTTCAAAAAATTCATAGTAAAAAGGGCTATAGATATTCGTTGTCCCGGGGTAGCACTATGGGCTATTCTCCCTTTTGTTTTTGAAGCAATTCTTTTAGTGTTCGATGCGCATGTTCCACCACACCTTGTCCTTGGGGGTTATATGGCAGACCCGTGGAATGCTGTACTGCAAATTGCGCACAGAATCACTTAAAAGTTTGAGAGGTGTAAGAGGGACCATTGTCAGTTTTTAGGTTTTGCGGCTTACCCCAGGCCGCCCATGCTTGTAGACAGTGGGTTTGCACATGACTGGCTTTTTCACCGGTTAAGGGTGTGGCATGTACTATGCCAGAGCAAGTATCTACGGATACATGCATATATTTAAGTTTACCGAACTCAGAAACATGAGTGACATCCATCTGCCACAGCATACCAGGTCTCAATCCTCTAGGATTGACTCCTAAGGAAGGGGCAGGAAGAAATGTCACGCATTCTGCACAGGCTTTTATGATTTGTCTTGCTTGTTCTCTACTGATGCCGAAACGCAATCTCAGTGTGTTGGCAGGGACATGAAACTGCCGGTGAAATTGAATAGCATTTTCCAATGGGCTGAGGCTAAGGAAAATAGAAGGCCTAGTGGCAGCATCCACCAGAGAATTAGCAGTTGCCATAGGGCCAGGTAAACCACTATGAGCCCGAATATGCCCTATAAAGAATGGATGTTTGCGGGTAAGGATTTCATGTTTTATAGCTAACAAAATATTGGAGACAGGGCTGGTAATTCCAATCTTTGCTGCCACTTCTAACATGCGCATGGCATTCACCACATACTGGGAGTCGGAAACAATATTAAGAGGTTCAGAAAAACATTTGAAAACTTCTAGCACAGTTAGACATTCAACAATTTGTGGTACATTTGGACGGAAAAACAGCTATACTGGTTCACCACCTTCTACTAAGTAAGCTCCTATACCAGACTTCGAGCCATCTGTATAGACTGTGCAGGCTCCAACAATGGGTTGTTCTTGTGTAATCTTGGGAAAATATAGCAAATTTTCTTCAACAAATTTAAACAAGGGATGAGAAGGATAATGATTGTCAATAACATTTGGGAAACTGCACGTAAATACTGCCCACTCATCAACAGTGGCAGTCAGTACCACGCACTGATCTTTAGTATAGGGAACAATGATTTTATCAGGGTACTTCCCCAAATGGGTCAAGCAGTAGCGTAATCCTTCAATCGCCATATACGCAACCAGGGATGGATAATGCGTTATATTGCGGGGTGTGGCTGCATTATTAGCATGTAGCCACCAAATGGGGCCTGTTTGCCACATCACTCCAGTAGGTGTCTCTCGAGTTTTAAGAATTAGGAGCTGTAAGTCCATATTAGGATCATATCTAAGAACCTGTTTCCCTTCAAGGGCGGTTTCAATAATTTGTAATACTGCCTTGCCTTCTGAGGTAATATGACGGGGAGAGGTTATACAAGGATCCCCTTCTAAGATGGCATATAATGGTGTCAGCACATGTTTTGGAATTTCTAAATACCCTCTAATCCTGTTAATGTCCCCCAATAATTTTTGGAAATCGTTTAAGGTTTTTAAGCATGCAGTTTTTAAATGAATTTTTTGAGGTGAAATATGGGCAGCTTCTAATTTAGATCCAAGAAATTCTACCGCCTTTCCTTGTTGCACATTCTCTGGAGCTAAGTATAGGCCAAAAGACTCAAGTGCTTTGCTGGTATCACTCAACATTTGATGCAATTGTTCTATTGTGGAAGCTGCCAATAATATATCATCCATATAATGGATTATCTTAACCCTTTTGTATTTGCTCCTCACTTCTTTCAATGCTTGGTCTACATATAATTGGCACATAGTAGGACTATTAGCCATACCCTGAGGCAAAACCTTCCATTGATATCTTGTCAGGTTCTTCATGATTAATGGATGGCAATGTAAAAGCAAAGCGAACCCTATCAGCCGGGTTCAAGGGAATAGAGAAAAAACAATCCTTGATATCCAAGGTGATGATTGGCCATCCTTTAGGTATTGCTGATAATAGGGGTAAACCACGATGCACAGGGCCCATAATTTGCATTTGTTGATTAATAGCTCTAAGATCATGTAACAATCTCCATTTCTCTAATACTGATTTCTTTACTGATAGTCCTTCTCTATTTAATAGAGTTTGTAGTGGTGTAAGCCACTCTTTCATGTTCACCCCTTGATTATTGCCCATTTTTCTCGCGTTTATCTACACGCGGCTGTTAGTAATGCCTCTTTTATTACAAAGGACTTATTTTACTTTCGTTTTCCCTTTCAATTGTGTCGCAACAGCACAGGCAAACTCTATCTGACTGATGACACCTCAGGTAAAAACAACAACCTATTACCACCCCAAACCAAACAATTATAGCTAGGAAAAAAACGATAGCGTCCCTATCTGAAGAGAAGATCATACCTTTGATTAACACTCACCTCCACGTGTGACGTTCTGTATCCTCTTCGGCCCTGCACCTGGTGCCTTAGGAGTTCCCGGATTTTGGTGGCACCAGCTGTTGCCGTCCCACGGCCCACATAAGGAAGACGCGCAACACGAAGATTCTTCGTCTATCACGCTTTATTGAGGCACTCGGTTGAGGGGAGAGCTGAGGCGCAGGGCCCCGAAGCAGGGAATTGCTGCTGCTTATATGCTGCTCAAGGACTATGGGTCACGCTGTGATTGGCTATGTAAGGTAGGGTGCCACCAGGCTTTTCGGGATTGGCTAGTCCTTGTTGCTAGGCTGATTACGTGTATACTGCAGAGCGAGAGAAAAACAACACGTGTTGTTGGCTGGTTGCCCAGCGCCATCTTGTAATGGCGTCCACAAATGTCTTCTTATATTATTACAATGATCAGTATATGGAATTCATTAAGTAGGTTAATTATAAAAGGAAAAACAATACCAACATCCTGTGGTCTACAGTTAATTGAAATTGATATTTCCATTGTGTCCTTCCAGTTATTCCAAATATTTATAAATGTACACGTGTGCTAGTCTATTGTTATGTTTGTTTCACTTGTTAGAAAGATTATCCTCTTAGTTTGTTATTTTTGTTTTGTTTTTTATTTTTTTGTAGGTGTGAGAACAAAAAGATTGATGCATTTTAACCTTTTAGGTTGCTTTCTTTTTTAATGTTTGGATTCATTCTTGCAGAGATACTTCTGGAAAAACTAAGTCTAAATTTTTTAAATAATATTTAATATAGTTCAGGTAAGTAGAATTTCTTTTTTTTTAAAGATTTACTTCTTTATTATGTATACTGTGTTCTGCCTGCATATATGCCTGTATGCCAAAAGTGGGCACCAGCTCTCATTATAGATGATTGTGAATGACCATGTAGTTGCTGGGAATTGAACTCACGACCTCTGGAAGAGCAGACAGTGCTCTTAGCCTCTGAGTCATCTCTTCAGCTCCAAGTAGTATTTATTTATATTGAATTTTCATAGTAAACTTTTAACTCAATGTAGAAAACCACTGATAAGGAGCCTACTACCTATGGTAGGACAACTTCCACAGCCTTGATGCAGGGGAAGGGATTGGCCCTGTCTCAAGTGAATGTACCAGGCTCTGCTGACTCCCCATGGGAGGCCTTACCTTGTTGGAGGAAGGAATGGAAGGTGGGTTGTTGTGGGGGAAGACTAGGGGTGGGAGGAGGGAAGAGAGGGAGATCTGTGGTTGGTATGTAAAATGAATAAAAAATTTCTTAATTAAAAAGAGAAAAAAAACAGTGATACTAAGCAATATTATATTATATCCATCTCTATGTCTCTTAGTTACTTATTTTAGAAAAGGAAGCAGAGCAAATAGTATTTATTGATTATCTGATTCAGGTTTGCTACTAATCAGAGAATTTGCATGTGAGTTCTTCTTAGATCTCATGGCATCTATATCACTAAGGATAATTCTCTGTCTTGGGAGACTATAACTCTAAAGGGTCCAAACTTCACTACAAAGCAGTCAAAGATGATGCACACCTTATGTTAGCTTGACTTTGGAGCCTCGTGTCACAGTATCTTCATGCATTCTGCTTTCCTCACAGCATATGAGCTGGGGCATCATAAAATTGCCATTCTCAATAAAGCATGAAATTCTACTATAGCATGAACTATATTGAATGTTGTATTGCCTATCTCATTAATGTCCTGTAGCAGGAGATATATGGCTATCCCCCAAAGAGAGAGCTGGATTTATAATATTTCCTCTATTTACACATTATGTTACTTTTTGCCCTGTAACAGCAACAGAGAACCTAACAAAAGAATCTTAAGGAAGGAAGGCTTATTGTGGTTTACACATCAACAGGATGCAGTCTATGATGGAAAACGTGGTGGTGACCCAAGCAGGAAGTGACTGATCCCAGTGCATCTATAGTCAGGAAAGAAACAAGAAATGCCTGTGCTCATCTTTCTCTACTTGTACAGTCTGACACCTAAGCCATGGAATGAATGGCTACACTCACATTTAGGATGAGTCTCCAACCTCAGTTAATATATACTGTCTCACAAACATGTGAGATTTGTTCCCATTGTGTTTCTAAATTCCATCAAACTGACAATTAATTATCCTATGTATTATCAGTTTTAAATGTTTATTTAAAGCTGTTCTGCAAATTTTTTTATACCTAGTGTTTCTCCTTCTGGCTCCCCTCCCCAACACAATAGTCTGTTTCTAAACTGGCAGATGTCTCAATCACATGTGAGCTCAGTCATCACTGATGTAGGAGCCCAATGAAAAAATAAAATTCTCTAGAGACATGTGAACTGTCATAAAAATAAACAAAACCAAATGTCATCCTTTAAGGATTTCTTACAGCTGGATCTCACAAAGGCATTTTCTTGATTAAGTTTTTCTCATTTTAGATAACTCTAGTTTGTGTGTCAAGTTGACATAAAACCAGGCAGCACAGCCACCAAGCTTGGTGACTTGAGTTTTGTTCCCAGGACCCATATGGTAGAGGGAGGGAACTGACTACCCTAAGTTGCCCTTTGACCTCCATGTGTGCACACCTATATGCCTACACACACACACACACACACACACACACACATGCATATGCACATGCATACACACAGAATAAATGTAAAAATAAAGATATACATAAAACCTCCCATAACTCATCATGTCTCTCCAGCCTTACTCTTTCTTTTTAAAGAAGGCTTTCCATCACTTCCTGTGAAAAAATAGCAAGATTAAAAATAATAACAAAAACTAGATAAAAATTATGTCAACTAGAAACTATAATCAATTGGAAATATTTTCAATAAGCGTCTAGTTAGGGTTTCTATTGCTGTGAAGAGACACTATGACCACAGCAACTCTTATAAAGGAAAACATTTAATTGGGGCTGGCTTACAGTTTCAGAGGTTTAGTCCATTATTGTAAAGGGAGAAGCATGGGAGCATGAAGGCAGACATAGTGCTGGAGAAGTTGCTCAAAGTTCTACATCTGGATTGGCAGGCAGCAGGAGGAGAGAGTGACAACAGGCCTTGCTTGAGCTTCTGAAACTTCACAGCTGACCCCCTATGACATACTTCTTCTAACAGGCCACTTCTATTCCAACAATGCCACATTTCCAATAATGCTACTCCCTATGAGTTTATGGGGGCCATTTTTCTTCAAATAACAACCTTCTACTCCTTGGCCCTCATAGGCTTGTAGCCATATTATAATGCAAAAAGCATTTAGTCCAACTTCAAAAGTCTACCTAGTCTATAACATTCTCAATCCTATTTAAAAGACCAAAATCTATAGTCTCTTCTGAAACTCATAACAATCTCTTAACTGTAATTACCTGTAAACGAAATTAAAAAGCAGATCACATATTTCCAACATATAATGGCACAGAGTATACATTACAATTCCAAAATGTAGGAAAAGGAACAAAACAAGATCAAAACTGGTAAACTACAAACTCTGCATTTCTAAACTCGAAAGCTAGGTAAGCTCCAAACTCTGCATGTCCATTTATGATGTCAAAGCACTCTTCAGATCCCCAATTCCTTTCAGTTTTGTTGTCTGCAACACACTTTTTATTAGACTATTTCCACTCTTTGTTAGCAACTCACCTAGGCAGGTGTCCTCCAGCTCTGGCACTTCCAACATCTTGGGGTCTCCAACACAATCCAGGCTTCACTCTAGCAGCTTCTCACAATGGCCAATCTGGGTCTCCATGCAGGGACACCCCTGATATATGCCTGGCCTCAGCAACTTTCCTTAGTCATGGAGGGAGATTTCACAACTCCTTTCATTTGTCCTTGACTATAAAGCTGGAACCACATTGCCAAAGCTGCCAAATTCTGCTATTTGCTGGGGCTGGAACATGGCCCCATCATTTAAATACATTTTTATCAGCTTTCTGTTTTTGTTGGTTTCCCTCACTGCCTAAGCTTCACTGTCTTGGAACTCAATCTATAGACCAGGCTGGTGTCAAACTCAGAGATCTGCCTGCCTCTGTCTCCCAAGTGTTGGGATTAAAGGTGTGAGCCAACCCACCTGACCCTAAGTTTTTCTTTAATTCCTTTTCACAAATTGGAAGCTTAGCTGAGTAGAATATTGCCCTGAGGTTACCACTCCCTTTATTCTATTTAATACCAGCTTTTCTTTAATCTGTTTATCTTCCTGAACACAGGATTTACCTCTATTCCACTTCCTAAAGCCCTTTTCTCCTCAAAATGTATATTTCCTTGCTCCTTTTCATTATAGATATGCCTAAGAGTGAACACTAGTAACCACATGACAGAGTCAATTCTAAACAGTTTTGAGATTTCCTCTGCCAATGCAATTAATCCTAAACTTTTCAGTTTAACCTCAGGCAGATATTTTAGACAAGAGCAAAAAGCAGCCACATTCTTAGCCAAAATATCACAAGAATATCTCAAGGTCACATACAAATAGTCTTCTCCTCTGAAACCTCTTGAGCTGGGCCCCCACAGTTCAAATCACCCTCAGCACCACTGTCTTCCATGCTCCTATTAGTATGGCCCATTAAGTCCCACTTAGAGCATTCAATTTCTTTTCTAATCCATAGTCCCAAAGTCCATATTCCTCAAAACAGAAGCATGGTCAGGCCTATCACAGCAATACCCCAGTCCCTGGTAACAACTTCTGCCTTAGTTAGGGTTCCATTGCTGCAAATAGATACCATAACCATGACAATTCTGATAAAGGAAACATTTAATTGGGGATGGCTTACAGAGGTGTAGTCCATTATTGTCCAGGTGAGAAGCATGGCAGAATATAGGCAGACATGATGCTAGAAAAGTAGCTGAAAGTTTTACATCTAGATTGGCAAGCAGCAGGAATAGAGAGTGACAATGGGCCTGGCTGGAGCTTCTGAAACTTCAGAGCAGACCCCTGTGACATACTTTCCCCAACAGTGACAAATCCACTCCAACAAGGCTACACTTCCAATAGTCTATGCAGTGGCATTATTATTCAAACCACCACAATAAGAAATTGCAATTTTTTACAATCCTTGATGATGAAATTTATTGCATGCATTAAATTAACTACTAAGAATATAGCAAATATCTGGATAAGTGAATTTGTTATAACTGAAATTTAGCATGGTAACTTTAAATTAAATTAAGATCCCTATTATCTTCCTTTTAGCCTTGAGGGAAACATTTTCAGAGTGTCAATGGATAACCTGAGTAATATACCCTATAATTGCATTATATTTTCCTTGTGTACATACACATGAGAAAGTTAAACTTAGGAATTAGGTACAGTAGGTAATGAACAGCAATACCTAAACTGAAATAACTGAATAACTTAACAACTTCAACATGTGGTTTTCTTATTCTTCATCAGCCACCTTAGCCCTTTCATTTAAAGCATTTTATTACCTCTCTTTGGTATATTGAAATTGTTTTATGCTTTCCTCTGTGCTTTGGGAACACAATTAAGTAAATAGGGCTACTTAAATATAAGGGTTATTAGAGAATGTACCATGATCAGTTGGTCACTGATGACTCCTAAGTGTCATAGGAGGGTAGGCAGGCTGGACAGAAGATGACCCACATCCAAGGTAGGATAAAATGGACTGAAATGAGATTTTAGCACACTACTTATTCCAAGCACTGTAACGTAGACCTTATCAAATCACTTCTGGAATTTCTCTTTTAATAGTCTCCAACAAAGTTTCACTTCATGTGAATGAAACCATGGAGAAAGTGGGGGCGAGATACTGTAGTCCAATCACTCATTTAGTTAAATTTATGAAATTATTTATTTAAATATACCCCTTTTTGATATAAAATTTTTAAAAGATTACAAAATATTTCTACCATTATATTTGACCATGCAATTGTGCATCTAACCTTTAACAGCTGAAAGTGTCCCTAGCCCTACTACTATTACTTTTGTGTCACATAAACCTTTGATTAATTATAAATAAAACATAGAGGTAATATGTAAATTGTAATTGTGAAACTAAGTTCATTTTCAAAAAGTAGACACACAAAGTAGGGATCCCTCAAAATTTCTTTTGCACCTCTGCTGAGGGACTAAGGACAGCTAGCAACATACTTTCCTTTTTAACATGATAAAAACAGAGAACAATTTAATAATATTATATTTAATCACCCCAAATTATCCATATATTAACATTTTGACTTATTGGAGTTTTAATTTTTATCAGTTATTCAAAGTAAATGAATTTCATGATAACATGTATCTTAAAGTTTATCTGTTTACATTTCTATAGCTAGTTGATTACCATGGTATAGTTCTGTAAAGCTTGGTAACTGTATAGAGTCTCATTCAGACTTTAGCTACAAAATATTCTATCAGCAGTCCCCTACAATTCTTTGCCCTCTTCCTTTGTGGACAGGGCTTCCTGAGCCCCAGTCCCCAACATGTGATGATATGTTTCTTGTGTTCTAACAAATAAAACTTGCCTGAAGATCAGAGGGTGGAGCTAGCCATTAGTTAACCATAGAGGTCAGGAGGTCTGTACAGACAGGAGACAGGAAGAGATATGGCTAGGAGGAGAGAAGAAGATAAGGCAGGTGGAGACAGGAGCTCAGCCCCTTTTTGGTCTGGGGAGTTGTGGAAGTAAGAGGTGACTGTGGTTGCTCCTCTACTTGTCTGGTCTTTAAGCATTTACCCCTATATCTGAATACAGGTTTTTATTACTAATACCAATTAGAATTTGTGCTACATTTGACATCCAACTTTGGGGCACAAATTCTGGAAAAAGCCACTTGCCTTTGGCTTTGCCACCACTGGCACAAGTGGGAGCTGTATGTGGCTGGAGTCACTGCCCTGCTTTCTTCTTTCCCTAAGTTTCTGAGTAAGTTTGGGATTTTTTTCTATTGCAGCCTCTCTGCAACAAACTTCACAAGCATGTGGGCTCAATGTGCTCCTGGAGTTAGCCTCTCACCACCAACTAGCTCTGCCTTTAGGCAGCTCCAGATGCACATGTTTCTTCCCCACAATCCCCTAGGCGTGTTTTTTTCAGACAGCAGGTTACCTCTCCTGGAGGGTTGTGGGTTTCCCTAGGACCCCTTCCTTGGGTTGCTGCCACACTAGGTAGCTGCCTTGACACCCACTCGGGCTTCTACTGTTCTATGAAGCAGCAGTCAGTCTTACAATTTACCATCATCTGAATTGTCATTATTGGCAGATTTGATGAGACAACTGGGAATTCTTAAAAAGAGGAATTAATTAAAAGAGAAAGTTTTTTCTTATATTAAGAAATGGAAAACACTACTACAGTGGAGGGAGTTAGGTCTCTGTATGGTAATATGCCGGATGTTTTGAAAATGGAACACTTAAATAAGAGGATAATGAATTTAGATGGGATTTATGTAATTTCAATTATAAACATCAGTTTTATCACTAAAAATGTTGGTTAATATGAGTGCTAAGATAAAAGTTTTAGAAAAACTTATTAAAATAGATCATAGAGATATTCAGACCCAGACAAAAGAATTATAATTAGCATTGTATTATAAGGTTAGAGAAGAACAGCCTAAGGTTTTCAAACAACCAACTTTTACTTTGTCCAGTAACCTTACAGGAATTGCCAAATGATAGATATCCTCAAGGCTATGTAAGAGCTGAATGGACTCCTGTGCAAATGTTAGATTAAAGAGATTTAAGGAAGTGACAGTCTCATATGGCATACATTCACCTCTCATGAAACAGTTGTTAAACCCATGGTCAACTTTTAATAGAATTATCCTTCAAGACTGTAGAGACTTTGTTATAGCAGTCTTAGAATCTGGTCCTCAATTATAGTGGAGGACCTGATGGAAAGATGAGGCTAAGACCATTGGACATGAAACTGGGCTAGAGGTATGGAAATCTCCCAGGACCAACTTCTTGGAAAGAGAGATTATGCTAATGTACAAAGGTAATCTCTATATGATGACCACACCCTGACTTTATGCTATGCAGCACTTTGAATGCTTGGGACAGAACTGAAGAAGAAGGAAAGAAAACTTAGTCATTTACTAAAGTTATAAAGACCCAAAAGAATTCACTGATTTCTCACAAAGACTGATTTCAGGAGTAAAGAGAATGATACCAAATTCAGAAAGAAGGCAGGTAATAATTTAATCTCTGGCTTTTGAAAATGCTAATTCACAATGCAAAAGGCCATTAAAGGCAAGATCAGCACTCATAGAGGAATGGATCCAAGATATAGTCAGTATTGATTGTCATAATCATGATGATGCTTGAATAGCAGAGGTGACCCAGAGATTTGAAGAAAACCAAAAATGTCAGGTGTTTCATTGTGGCAAACAAGGTAATCTAAAAAGAGATAGTAAACAGGGTATTCCTATAAACAATGTTTTTTCTAAGAATAATCCCTTTTGTGCAAGCTTAAGTTTTCATTACTTTTGGTCCTGTGATTTCTGGGTCATAAAAGAGAGACCTAATTTACAAGAAACTACCTGTATACCATTTTGTACCTGCTTACTGAAGGTCTTTATCCACTCTGTACTCTGGCAAACACAAGGCAGTAGGAAAAGTAGACAAGATATTGCTAGACTTTGAAAGAAATGGGGATAGGGTTGGGGTAGTTCTTAGAGTCCTAGAAAGAGGAGGGGAGACCTAGATTGTACAGTTTCTTTTATCATCCAGGGATGTCATATCAGTCATATACATGTTGTCCTATGAAAACTGAGAAGCAAATGAGGGAGTCTGACTACTTAGGTGCTCCCAGAAGGCTGTGTACTATCACAGGGGTACAAGAGCCCAACATGCCCAGAAAGCATCTTATCTTCTAATAATCATGCATTCCTATAAATGGTCTCTTTCAAGTTATTGTAATCCTATTTCATAGTTTTGTTTGTTCGTGTTTTAGGCTTCAAACTCACTATATAGTGAAAGATAACTAAACTCCTGAGCATCCTGCTTCTACCTTCAGGTGGTGTGAAGTCAAGTGGTGCCATCATATTTGGTTTACATTTCATATATTTTGATATGTTATATTTAACTTTTATTTAGTTTTTTTACAAATATATTTTTTATTTAAAAAAATTTATTCATTTTACATACCAACCACAGATCCCCTTCTCATCCCTCCTCCAGCTCCCCCCTGCCTTCCCCTCCACCCCCCCCCCATGCCCTCCTCTAAAAAGGTAAGGCTCCTCATAGGGGGACAGCAAAGCAAAGTTGAGGTAGGGCCAAGCCCCTTGCCCATGTATCCAGGGTGAATAAGGTGTCCAAGCATAGGTAATGGGATCCAGAAAGCCAGCTCATGCACCAGGGATAGATCCTGATCACACTGCCAGGGCACCCTCAAAAAGACACAGCTACACAACTGTATCCCCTATGCAGAGGGTCTAGTATGGTCCCATGCAGGTTCCTCTATTGTTGGTCTAAAGTTCCTGAGTTCCTATGAGCTTGGTTCAGTTGTCTCTGAAGATTTCCCCATCATGATCTTGACTCCTCTTGCTCATCTAGTCCTTCTTCCCTCTCTTTGACTGGTCTCTCAGGGCTCAGCCTAGTGCTTAGTTGTGGATCTCTGAATCTGCTTCCATCAGTTACTGGATGAAAGCTCTATGATGACAGTTAGGGTTTCACCATATTCCCAGGGTATTATTTTCTAATTTCTTGCTGGATTGTCTCCAACTCTTGGATTATTTTGAAATGTGTTATTCTGTTTTAACTCTGAGTTTTCCAGGTATCTGGCTCATTTCTACTTCAATTCCTTTGTTGGTTGCTGTGCATATTGCATGCTTTTTGAGTTTTAAGCTTGTTACAGTTGTGTTGTGGCCCAGCATGTGTCGTATCTTGGATCTTACATTTTATGTTCTAGACACAATGAGAGATTTCTCTATACATTTTGTTGACCATGTCTGCTGCACACATGTCCTTCTTTGGTATTAACTATGTATGTCTGCTGTTGACATTCAAAGTATTGCTCCTCTTGAGAAGACTTTCTTTACATGATAGCTGATTCCTAGACAGTTGATAATGTCATATCAACATATGACATATGACATATGATACCTACTATTTCTCAGCTTTGAGGTGTTTACGGGATTTCTTGGTTCTGGCTCTGTTGTTCAGTTTTCCACTTTGTTCTGAGCAAGTTCTGTCCATTGCTCTCAGTGTTCTGTGCCCTGATCTGATGAGTTTTTATCCTCAAGTAGCTTGTCTTCTGGCCAGCTTGAGAAAGCTTATTTGTGGGCTAAGTATGTGTTCCACATAATTTTCAAAGACTGCAAAACTGTGATATATGTCCAGTTCACACAATTTCTAGAGGTTTTTATTTTCTTAACTCAAATTGGTAATTTTGCTTAATGAGAATTCAAAACCTTTTAAATGAATGAATGTGAACCTGAATTGGATTTTAATAGCTAATTGATCTGATAATATATTAGCCTGTATTTCTTATTTTAGGCAAGGAAGCTCTATAGCAACAGATAAAACGTGTGTGTGTGTGTGTGTGTGTGTGTGTGTGTGTGTGTGTGTGTGTGTATTCCTGAACAACATGTCCATCACTTGCAAAGAAACAAAGAAAATGTTACTTGGAGTCATTAAAACTTCAGAGATACTACTTTATATCTGGTAAGCCAGCAATCTGAATACTGTAATCTGCATTTGGTTGTCTTAACAGGGCAGGAAAAGAGTGGAGTTAGGGAGTCAGTGTATCAATTAGTGATTAAGAACTGGGCTAGAATTACCACACTGTGTTGTGGAATAACAGACCATTATAAGATGCAGGCTGTATGTAATTATGAAGAAGTCTAAGGAACTGAGTGTTTGAAAGTGGGGCTGGAAAATCAGAGATGGCACAAATCATCTCATGCCAAGCAATGCCATGTGTGGATGAGTCAGGACTTGTAGGGGGTTTGTAAGCCAGGCCACTTAATTGAAGGAGCTGCTGGTAGAGAACAATGTAGGAGTCTGCTGACTCTGCTCACTCTTGATTTACTTGGGAATTCCAGCTCTGTCAAAAGTCAAGGGGAAATACATGAACAGTGAGAGCCAAGCTGAACAGAAGTTAGAACCTACAGGTTTCCTTCCATTTGTCTTTTTCTGCAGCCAATCACAAAACCTTTCAGAAAATAGTGACCAGAGCTTTACTTCTTCCTTCAAACCATGTGTGATTTTAAGCCAACTGTAACTCAGAAGAATACAAGAAAAGGACTTCTACAATTACAGTTTTGAGATATGTAGCATTGTCTATACAAACCATCACCTCACTCTCCAGTTCTTAGATAACATGATCTGAAATTGGTACACATCATTTCCACTTACAACCTACTATACTGAACTAATTATAGGAACTTATCTAACTTTAAGGATCTAACAAATGTGATAAAGTACATGAATGTTCATTCACTGAACATTAAACATCTCTAAAACATGTGTTTTGTTTGGATGAAACGTTTATAGGCCTGATTGCATAATAATTAGTACAAAGAATCAACCTGAATTCTAACAAAATATTTCAACTACAGTTGTTTAAATGAAATTTTAAAATTAACATTAGCACTCTTCTCACTTTAGCCATGATTTTTTTCTGAAAAAGTGAAAACTCTAGTTTTACTCTAAGTATTTTTCATAGAAATATACATGGAAGAACAGTCTTCAGCTCTTTTTCCCATCTCATTGTTTCCTTGGTAACTGTTCAGTCTGAGCATCATTAGTTTCCAGCACTGAGCTCTCCTAATTGCAATGTTCACTAGTCCTCAGAGTTTCAACTATTTCTTTGGTGGATAGATAGGAGAAAAGAGAAAGAATAAATTAGAAAACTGGAAAAACTTTTCAGATTACGAAAGTAATAACATATTTCTTTATGTATGTTTGTGGTAAATTTGTCAAATATGTTACCAACAATATAAATTGTAACATTTAAGAATGTAAATTTTTACTGGAAAAGTCTGTCACTTTAACATTGCGGATCATTCTGGGTATTGTAGAGAGTGTGGCTACCAATCTTCACCTCTATTTTTAAGGGTGTTTTGCAAGAGGGATAACAGGAAGCCAATGCAAAGCAGTAGCAGGGACTGAAAAGTAGAATCAAAGCTCTCTATTAAAAAGAGAACAAGAGAAAAATGGACAGAGAGAGGGTTGGGGAGAGAGAGAGGTAGGCAGATAATATTAGGTTTATAATGCTTCAGAAAACTATTAGCAAAAGCAGGGAACTAAAATATTTTTCTACCAAGGGCGTTTCTGTGAAAAAAGCTAAGAGAAAAATATAACTTTTGGTTGAACAAAAATAAAGCTACAGTGATAATAGAATCTAATGGCAAATATATCTTAATTAAGATGTACACATGTATCTAGAAGAATTCTTTTGTTAGCTGTTGTATTTTCTTTCTTTCTTCCACTATGACAAGATGCCTAAAATAAGCATCATAGAAGGAGGAAGTTTTAAATGTCATCAGAGAGACTTCCTCTAGCAGTGTAGGGGAACAGATGCAGAGACCCACAGCCAGATCTTATACACAGACAGAGTCAAAGTAGGAGGTTTTCATCAAATCCCTCCCCTCAGAGCTCAGGAAAATCTGCAGAAGAGGAAGCGGAAAGAGTGTAAGAGCCAGTGGGGATGGAGGACACCAGGAGAACAAGACCCTCTGAATCAACTAAGCAAGATGCATATGAGCTCACAAAGACTGAAGAAGAGGAAAGCACAGGGCCTACACAGGTCTTCACCAGGTCCTCTGCATATATATTACAGCTATTAGCTCAGTGTTTTGATGGGACTCCTGACTACGAGAACAAATAGGTTTCTGACTCTTGTGCCTGCTCTTCTTCTCCTGTTGGGTTACCATGCCTGACTTTGATATGATAGTGTTGGCTTCTTCCTATGATACTTTATTTTGTCATGTTTAGTTGTTGTCTTATAGAAGCCTGTTCTTTTCTAATGAAAGAAAGAAAGGGAGTGGATCTGGAGGGAAGGGGAGGTGAGGAGGAACAGGAGGAAGGGGAAACTATAATCAAGATATGAGAAAATAATTTTTAATAAATGAAAAAAAGAAAAAGAAGGAATGTTTCTTTTGGCTCATAGTTTCAGAAGATTCAGCCCATTGTAGGTTAGCACAGCAGCACATGATAGTGATATCTCAAGATGCAGGAGATGCTCAAATCATGGCATCTGAGAAGCAAAGACAGTTAGAGAAATTGAGAACCCCAGTCACTTTTCTAGGGCATGCCTCCAATGATGCAGCTTCCTTCCACAGAGCCCTATTTCAATGAAATAATTTAACAATTTAATTAATAATTAAAGAAATAGAGGCAATAAATTTGAGAGAGAGAGAGAGAGAGAGAGAGAGAGAGAGAGAGAGAGAGAGAGAAGGAGAAAAGTGCATGGGAAAGAAAAGTGGAAAATAATACAATTGTATTTTAATTTCAAAAATTAGAAAGAATATTTTAAAGAAAGATTACATTATATGTGATCTTGGAGAGCAACTATATGAAGCAGAGTAAAGGTCAAGTTGTTAACTAACACAGATAATGATATGTTAATATTCACAAAGACTTCTTCCTGATACAGTTGTAGCTGGAGTTATCTCCAGTCCTGCCTGGGCTGGCAACCACTCAGACTCAAATAAACACAGAGATGCTTATATGATTTAAACTGTTTGGACTAATGGCTCAGTCTTTTTGCTATCTAGTTCTTATATCTTAAATTAACCCATTTCTATTAATCTATACCTTGCCACGTGGCTCGTGGCTTACTGGTACTTTACATCCTGCTCCTCATGGCATTGGCTGGCAGTGTCTCCCTCCCTGAGCCTTCTACCTCCCAGAATTCTCCTCCTCTTTGTTGAACCTATACTATTCTTCCTTCCTTCCTGGCCACTGGCCAATCAGCATTTTATTTATCCATTACTCATAGCAACATATATTTACAGCATACAGTAGTTATAGCATGTTAGTATGTCTATGTGCTTTTGCACATTTCCAAAATCCTTGCAATTAGTATGGTGACACAACTGATAGCGTCCAATGGGTTACAAACAAAATGATGTTGTTTATTTTTATATGGTGTGTATGTAGATTTTTCTTGTTTGTTTGTTTGTGTGTGTGTGTGTGTGTGTGTGTGTGTGTGTGTGAGAGAGAGAGAGAGAGAGAGAGAGAGAGAGAGAGAGAGAAACAGACAGAGAGGCATGTTGTGAAATAGAATATTTATTTAACTACGTAAAGATGTGTTGCTGTTTCACTTTGCCTGCCCAAGGTACCTGATTGGTCTAATAAAAAGCTGAATGACCAATAACTAGGCAGAGGAGAGATAGACAGGGCTGATGGGCAGAGAGAAAAGGGGAGCCAGCCAGCCACCAAGGGATGAGCCAGCCAGTCATGGAGGGCACAGGAAAGCAGAATGGATAGTATGTAGAGGAGGTAAACAAGCCTTAGAGCAACACACAGATTAATAGAAATAAGTTAAATTTTAAAAAAGGTAGCTAGAAACAAGCCTAAGCTAAGGCCAATCATTCATAATTTATAATAAGCTTTCACATTATGATTTGGGAGTTGGCAGTCCAAGGAAACCTGCTACAGAGACAGAGAATCTAGGCAATTCTCTTTTTCAAATCTGCTAATCCAAATCAATGTGAAAGAAACAAAGTTCTATAGGGCTCAGGATTCTTTCTATCTGAAATCAAAGTTCACCACAAATGTAACATAAAACAAATAAAACTTCTTATATGTATTACTTCTTTGGTTTATTAAAATGTAAGAGAAACATGAAAAAATTTCTTTCAGCTATGATAAAATACACAAAGTAAGGTAATTAAAAAAGAATGAAGTTCAGTTAACTGGGCAGAAGCTTAGCATTGCCATCTCACCCAGTAAATAATTTAAATAATTGAAGTTAGCTGAGGAGCAGATGGAATCTAGTTGTGTAGAACAATGGGTCTGGCTGAGAAGCACAGGTAGGGCAATGGGTTTCTCTCCCCACACAGTCATTTCTGTAACTGTGTAGCTCAGACTTTTATTGTTTCCTTCATTACAATGTTCTATGTACTCTTTTTTTTTTTTTTTTTTTACTTTATGGTAGCATCTTGATTGATTACTGTTCTCTTTCTTGTAAGAGATCCATTTTTCACTTTTGAGAAGTTAATGCCCTCTGTGTGTCTTGTTAATGGGTACAATTGAATTAGTTTTTGGTCAGTCTTTTCTATTTGTTTTGACAGTAGAAAAAAGTTTCAGATGTCCTTGATCGTCTCTATACTTTCTGGCTCTTTCTACAGAGGTCAGCTTTGGTTACTCGAGGCAATCCAGGAGCGTGTGTGTGTGTGTGTGTGTGTGTGTGTGTGTGTGTGTGTGTGTGTGTGTGCATGAATGAAAAGAGATGGTAGTAGCTCAGGGTTAAGTTCAGTGAAAAGAAAATAAAATCACATTCTTGTTGTAATTGTTCCTTTCATGGATTCTTAAATGATTCTATAGTGAAGGACTATGTTAATAAAGACTGTACATGGAAAGCTGGAGCAAATGTCATAATAGTGAAAGACTTTAAGCTTTTCCTGTAGGTTCAGAAATAAGACAAAGACAGCTACACTCACCACATCTATTTAACACTCTCCCAGAAGACCTAGGTAGACAAAAGAAAGAAACTAAATCAAATTAATAAGAAGTGTTAATTGATTTTAAGTCATATAAGCTCACATAAAGAAATTTGTAACAAAAACGCACATACACACAATCATCTGCAACTTACAAATACATTCAGAAGATTTTTAGGATACAAAGTCAATGTACAATGATAGTGAATTTATATACACTAGCATACTATCCTGGAAGGATATTGCCAGTTAGTGCAATAAAATGGTACTTGTATCCTGGGAGTAACTAGCAACTATCTAGTTGGAATTATCATGTACTGAATAGGTGAGAATACCATAAACCTAGCCAGCTATCTGTGGCTGCAGAGGTTATTGGCCCTAGAGGAGAATATACCACTTCCATTTTCTATCTGTATCATTTCTAATTGTATTCTAAATACTTATGGTCTAAATACTTAAGTGTTGCCCTCACCCATCATCAAAGTAAGCATCTTTCTTGCAACAAATGGAGGCTACTACAGAGACCCACAACTGGTCAAAGCGCAAAGAGTAAATGACCACAGGAGCCAATTGGTATATCTATAAAATCCCTACCCTCAACATTCAAGGAATATTTCAGTAAAGGAGTGAATATATGTAAGAACCACAGAACC
The DNA here is from genome assembly GCF_903995425.1 of Onychomys torridus. Lineage (NCBI taxonomy): Eukaryota > Metazoa > Chordata > Mammalia > Rodentia > Cricetidae > Onychomys > Onychomys torridus. Next base: position 28,531,131 of record NC_050444.1, on the reverse strand, counting down.
AGGATTCTAGCCACAAGATATATCTTCTAGACATGAAAGGGATTCCATACCTAACTCAATAATACAATTGTGATCATGATTTAAAAAGGAAAGAGATATCAGCAGTCATGAATTTGAGAGCGAGTAAGGGGAGAAGGTACATAGGAGGAAATGGAAGGAGAAAAGAGAAAAAGAAAACTGAAGAAATTATATTTTCAGTTTTAAAGCAATAAAAAACATTTAAACCAGCCAAAATGAGAAGCAGTTGCTGTAGCACAAATCTTAAAAGGTCTTTTTAATAAAATCAAACCTGATGCCAGTTATTGGGGTGAATGCTAGAAGATCAAAGAAGCAGAACAAGCCACAACTTCCTTACCTTGCCGATTCCTCAGCTGATCCTGTTTCCTCAGACTGGAAGCCTGAGTCCTCATCCTAATAGATCTCAGCTGAACTGCTGCTCAAAAGCCTAAAAGCTTAACCTGCCTCTAGTTCCTGGTTTTTATACTTTATATACCTTTCTGCTTCCTGCCATCACTTCCCAGGAATTAAAGGCATGAGTCATCATGCCTGGCTGTTTCCAGTGTGGCCTTGAACTCACAGAGATCCAAAAGGATCTCTGCCTCTAATAGGCTAGGATTAAAGGTGTGAGTGCCACCATTTTCTGGCCTCTATGTCTGTCTAGTAGCTGTTCTGTTCTCTGATCCCAGAGAATTTATTACGGTGCATGATATATTGGGGAACACAATATCACCACAAGTTGCATTTGTAAACATCATGAATGAATGATTTGAAAGGAAATAAGATAACAGTCCTTTTTCAATAGCATGAAAATAATAAGATATTTATAAATAATTATCTTAGGCAACAAAATGAAATGATTCCACATTTTCCATCATTTGATGTAAAATCTGTAATAATATTAAAATATGTATTAATAATAATAAAATCTGTAAAAACAATAATATGTAATAAATGTTGACTTTAGATAACGTGTTCCTCCTGCTGGAGACACTGATAGAAAATGAGATGAAGGTCTATTGAAGTTTTGTGCTTTAGAAAACAAATGGCTACCTGTGTTCGTCAGTGTTCTACTGCAGTGAAGAGGCACCATGACCAAGGCAGCTCTTACAAAGGAAAGCATTTAAATGGGGCTGGCTTGCATTCAGAGTTTTAGTCCATTATCATCATAGTGGTAGGCATAGTGGCAAGTAGGCAGTCATGGTGCTAGAGAGAGAACTGAGAGTTCTACATCTGGATCAAGAGGCAGCAGGAAGAGAAACAGATACTGGACCTGGCTTGGGCTTTTAATGCTTCAAAGCCCACTCTCAGTGCCACACTTCATCCAACAAAGCCACACCTACTCCAAGGCCACATGTCCTACTTTCAAATAGTGTTGCTCTCTATGAGCCTATGGGGGCCACTTTTATTCAAACCACCACACTACCCATTCTTCCTCATTAAATCCACAATTCAGTTTGCTTTAGATCAGTGGCCAGCTTGTCCTCTGCAGGCAGAAGCACTTTGAAAGCATTGATTTGTTGGATATAGGAAAGTATTCAAGGCTGAGCAAAGGGTGAACAAAACTCGGGGAATTGTTCAGCCCTGTATGCCTTATCTCTGTTCTCTGGGACACAAATGTTGAACATCTGTGAGGAGAGAGTTTTGCATTCTAATTTTGAAAAGTCCATAATGGATATTGATCTGCCAAACATATCTGTTACTCCAAAGAGAGTCGCAATATCATTGCAGAGACAGCTAGCCTGACCCGCATTTTGTTACGGGACTACAACTGATTCTATTATAAATAATTTTAAATCATTGAAAAGAAGGGTCACGGAGTATTGAAATACTTACTTTGATCAGGGAATGCTGGTAATGATTGACAATTTGATGGCATCAATACATGTATAGAAGCAGATTTTATGCACACCCTGAGAGGTACATAATTTTCCTTTTTTTTTTTATAACAACCCCCACATTTAATATTCATAAAGAATTTACATGCTTTGCTGATTTCAGCTACAGCCAAGTCTGCTTTTGACAGTTGATTAAAAAAACAAAACAAAACAAAACAAAACAAAAAACAGATACACATTCATGATGCAGGCACAGGAGCCATTTTGTACATTCCCTTTTTCTTTCTTTTTTTTTAGATGTTTTTTATTAAGACATTTTTTATTCATTTTACACAGTGATCACAGATGCCCCTCTTCCCTCCTCCAATCCCTCCAGCCTCCCTCCAACTCACCTCCCATTCTCTCCTACAAGAAGGTAAGGCCTTCCATGGGGAGTCAGCAGAGTCTGGTACATTCAGTTGAAGCAGATCCAAGCCCCTCCCCCTGCCTCAAGGCTATGCAAGGTGTCCCATCATAGGTAGTAGGCTCCAAAAAGCCAGCTCCTGCACCAAAGATTCTGATTCTACTGCCAGGGGAACCCTTAAGCAGATCAAGCTACACAACTGTCTCGATTATGTAGAGGGCCTAGTTCAAACTGAATAATGCTCACTGAATCAAGAAAGAAATAAAGAAGTTAAAGACATTCTAGAAATCAATGAAAATGAATGTACTATATATACAAACTTTATGGAACACTATAAAAGCAGTGCTAAGAAGTAAATTCATAGCACTAAATGCCCACATAAAGAAGTTGGAGAAATCTCACACTAGTGACTTAACAGTACACCTGAAAGCTCTAGAACAAAATGAAGCAAACTCACCTAGGAGGAATAGACACCAGGAAATATCAAATTGAGAGCTGCAATCAATAAAATACAAAGAGAACAATATAAAGAATTAGTGAAACAAGAGTTGATTCTTTAAGAAAATAAACAAGACAGACAAGCCCTATCCAAAGTAACCAAAAGGCAAAGAGAGAACATCCAAATTAACAGAAATAAAATGGTAGACATAACAATAAACAGCAAGGAAATACAGAGAATCATCAGGTCAGACTTCAAAAACCTGTACTCCACAAAATTAGAAAATCTAAAAGAAATGGACAATTTTCTGGATAGGTACCACATACCAAAATTAAATCAAGACTAGATAAACAATTTAAATAGATCTAAAATCCCCAACAGAGTAGAAACAGTCATCAAAAGTCTCCCAACCCCCCCCCCCCCAAAAAGGCCCAGGACCAGATGATTTCAGTGCAGAATTCTGCTAGACCTTCAAAGAAGAGCTAATACCAATACTTTTCAAATTGTTCCATACAATAGAAACAGAAAGAACATTACCAAACTCTTTTTATGAGGCTACAGTTACAGTGATACCCAAACGACATGAAGATGAGACAAAGAAAGAGAATTACAGACCAATCTCCTTCATGAACACTGATGCAAAATTACTCAATAAAATGCTGGAAAACCTAATCCAAGAACATATCAAAGAAATTGTCCACCATGATCAAGTAGGCTTCATCCCAGAGATGCAAGGGTTCACCATATGAAAATCTGTCAAATTAATACACCATATAAACAAACTGAAAGAAAAAAAAAGATCATCTCATTAGATGCTGAAAAAGCCTTTGAAAAATTCAATACCCCTTCATGATAAAAATCTTGGAAAGATCAGGAATACAAGGAACATACCAAAACATAAAAAGGGAATTTTTAGCAAGCTTACAGCCAACATCAAAATAAATGGAGTGAAACTCAAAGCAATTCCACTAAAATCAGGAACAAGAAAAGGCTGTCCACTCTCCCTAAATCTATTCAATATAGTACTCAAAGTCCTAGCTAGAGCAATCAGACAACAAAAAGAGATCAATGGGATACAAATTGGAAATGAAGTTAAACTTTTGCTATTTTCAGATGACATGATAGTATGCATAAGTGACCCCAAAATTTCCACTAGGGAACTCCTACAGCTGATAAACACCTTCAGTAATGTGGAAGGATATAAAATTAAGTAAAAATCAGTATATCTCCTATATACAAATGATAAACAGGCTGAGAAATCAGAGAAACATCACCCTTTATAATAGCCACAAATAATATGAAATATTTTGGGGTAACTAACTAAGCAAGTAAAAGACCTGTATGACAAGAACTTTAAATCTCTGAAGAAAAAAAAAAAAAACAAACTGAAAAGATACTAGAAAATGGAAAGATCTCCCATGCTCATAGTTAGGTAGGATTAACATAGTAAAAATGACAATCTTAAAAAGAACAAAAGAAAACAAAACAAAAAAAAACCAACAACTACAAATTCAATGCAATCTCTATCAAAATCCGAAGACAATTTCTCATAGATCTCAAAAGAACAATACTCAGCATCATATGGAAAAATAAAAACCCCAGGGTAGCTAAAACAATCCTGTACTATAAAGCTACCTCTGGAGGCCCTCACCTGACCTCAAGCTCTACTATAGAGCTATAGTAATAAAAAACAGCTTGGTATTGGCATAAAAACTGACATGTGGAACAATGGAATCGAATTGAAGACCCTGACATTAACCTGCAGACCTATGAACACCTGATTTTTGGCAAACAAGCCAAAACTGTACAATGGAAAAAAGAAAGCATCTTCAACAAATGGTGTTGGCATAACTGGATATCAACATGTAGAAGATTGCAAATAGATCCATATCTGTTGCCATGCACAAAACTCAAGTCCAAGTAGATCAAAGACCTCAATATAAATCCAGTTATACTGAACCTAACAGAAGAGAAAGTAGGAAGTAGTCTTAAATGTATTGACACAGAAGAACACATCCTAAATGTAACACCAGTAGCACAGACACCAAGAACAATAATTAATACATGGGACCTCCTGAAATTGAGAAGCTTCTGTAAGGCAAAGAATACAGTAAATAATACAAAACTACACCCTACAGAATGGGAAAATATCATCACCAACCACACATCTGACAGAAGGATGATCTCCAAAATATATAAAGAACTCAAGAAACTAAACATCAAAATACCTAGCAATCCAGTTATAAAATGGGCTACAAAGATAAACAGAATTCTCATCAGAAGACTCTCAGATGGCCAAGAGACATTTGAGGAATTCCTCAACATCCTTAATTATCAGGGAGATGCCAATCAAAACAACTTTGAGATACCATCTTACACCTGTCAGAATGGTTAAGATCAAAAGCACCGCAGAAAGCTTATGTTGGAGAGGATGTGGAGCAGGGGGAACACTCCTCCACTTTTGGTGGAAGTGCAAAGTTGCATGTACAGCCACTTTGGAAATCAATATGGCTGTTTCTCAGAAAATTGGGAATCATCCCTCCTCAAGACCCAGCATATACCCAAGGAATGCTCAATCATACCACAAGGACACAGGCTCAGCTACTTTAATAGCAACATTATCCCTAATAGTCAGAACCTGGAAACAACCTAGATGTGCTCAACCAAAGAATAGATTAAGAAAATGTGGCACATATACACAATGGAGTACTACTTGGCAGTAAAAAAAAAAAAAAAAAGACATCATGAAATTTGCAGGCAAATGCATGGAACTAGAAAATATCATCCTGAGTGAGGTAACCCAGACTCAGAAGGACAAACATGGTATGTACTCACTCATAAGTGGATACTAGATGTAAAGCAAAGGATAACCAGACTGCAACCCACAGCTCCAGAGAAGCTGGCTAACAAGGAAGACACAAAGAAGGATGCATGGATCTCCCGGGGAAGGGCAAATAGATGAGATCTCAATGAGTAAATTGGGGATGGGGAGGGGCAAAGGAGGATAGGTCATGAGGAATGAGAACAGAATGAGGATAAGGGAATGGAATGGTCAAGCTGGAACAGGGATGGAGTGTGAGAGCAATGAAAGAGATGCCATGATAGAGGGAGACATTAGGGGGATAGGGAGAAACCAGGTGCTAGGGAAGATCCCAGAAATCTCCAAGAATGACCCTAGCTTAGACTACTAGCAATAGTGGATAGGGTGCCTGAACTGGCTTACCCCAGTAATTAGATCAGTGAATACCCTAACTGTCATCATAGAGCCTTTCTTCAGTAACTGATGGAAGAAGATGCAGAGATCCACAGTCAAACACCAGGCAGAGCTCTAGGAGTCTAGTCGAAGAGAGAGAAGAGGAATTCTATGAGCAAGGGGCATCAAGATCATAATGGGGAAACCTACAGAGACAACCAAACAAAACTAGTAGGAATTCATTAAATTTAGACCGGCACCTGTGGAGCCTCCACAGGTACATCATTTTTATTTACCACAAACAATGTTGCTTTTTGATCCAATGATAGAACTGAGCTGTTGGAGAAGACAAAGGTTCTGTTCTCTTCTATTCAAAAGAATATTGGGGTTGTATCATATTTTACCATTAAGTAATGATTCTTAACTGAAACATAAACAAAACACTCCCTATTGTCTGTTCTGCCAGATCTCTGGTCCTTCCCACTCTGCCTTTTACCCAGGGCTCTACCTTAGTTCTCTCATGGTCACTAATCTGCTTTTAAGCAAGTCTTGGCTGTTACCATACATTTAATAAAGCTGTGCTGACTTAGTCTCCAACACAAGGACATAGAGAAACTTGTTGTTATAAAATATTAATATATTTATTACGTGTTTGCATGTGTGTCTGTATGTATTTATGTTGGGGAATAATCTTTTTGTAGATTGCAAAGATGTATCACTCTGATTGGTTAATATAAAGCTGAACAGCCAATAGTTAGGCAGAATTTCCTGGTGCAGAGGATGCTGGGAAGAAGAAGGACTGAGAGGCCAGGAGACAGAGAGGAAACAGGAGGGGAGTACAGAGTAAAGGTCACCAAACCACATAAAAGAACATAGATTAAAAAATGTGGGTTAGTTTAAGTTACAAGAACTAGTTAGAAACGAGCCTAAGATAAGGCTGATCTTTCATAATTAATATGTCTCCCTGTTGTTTTTTGTGAGCTGGTGGCCCAAAGAAAAATCTGTTTACATCTTTGGTACACTGTGTGCATGCAGGAGTCCATGGAGTCCAGAAGAGGGTGTTGAATCCTCAAAATTAAGATTAGGTGGATATGACCCACTGTATGGGCTGTGGGAACTGAACCTAGGTCCTGCACAGAGCATCAAGCATTTTTAACCATTGAGCCTCAGTCAGTCTGGAAGTTCTGTCTTTACTGGAACATCTCTTTTCCTGCCTGGTATAGCCAGAGTAGCATGAAAGCATTCTCTCGTACACCAACCACACCAACCACATCTAAAGCAAAGGCAATGTATGTAGTATGAGGGCTTTTATCCTCCTTACCCTTAAACACCAAAATAGAGTAACACAGGACATGTCACAGCCACTGAAATTAGTCACCATCAGACCTAGTTGTAAGCTTCTGACCCTGTTAATTTAATTTTAAGATTTTCCAAAATCTTTGTTAGATTTAATTTCTTCATTATGTGTGGGTAGCAGGTGAAGTCCTGAGTAAATGTGTGTTGTTGACATAACTATGTCTGTATCAAGGACCCTAATGCCTTATACCCACAGTATTAGAGCCTTTCCAAGGTCAGACTTGGGGATGTGGCAAAAGCCTCCCCTGTTCCATGAGTGGATCTTGACAGTGTGTGCAGAAAATGTGCACCACATCTTCTTCCTCTTAGATGTCTATTGCCCAAGATTGCTACCCTACAGAGACTCTCTGTCTCGGTTAGCTAAACTCACCTCCTTCTTAAGCTGCATAAAATAACCCCTCCTCCTCAATTCAGATGTAAAAATAGACATGCTGAGTTTCCAGGCTGCTGCTAGTGAGTCTCCCTTAGAGCACATGGTCACACTATTCCAGATTTTCTGTATATGTGTGTTTCTGTCATTTTCCATTGCCTTGTAACTTTAGTTAGATCAATCCCTAAAGCCATACAAAGTCACAACAACTCAGAATCATCTTGCGATTACATACGAGTTTTTGCTTTTTTGCTTTTTTTTTTTTTTTTTTTTTTTGTGAGACAGGTTTTCTCTGTGTAGTTTTGGTGCCTGTCCTGGATCTCACTTTGTAGACCAGGCTGGCCTTACACTCACAGAGATCTGCCTGGCTCTGCCTCCTTACTGCTGGGCACCACTACTGCCCAGCAATAAATTTCTTGTGAGATATTTGGACACAGATAAATACTTTAGGCCCCAGTCATTATTTTTTTTCAATTTTGAATTTTACCAAGCATTTGTCTTTTACCTGGAAAACTTATTGTAGTCAATGAGTTTCTTTGAGACCTGGCAATTAACACTTTTATATGTTTAGACAATTTTTCTTTGTGTTAACATAGGGTCCCATTTCATACAGCACTTGCTGTTATATCTAATTATTAATTAAAAATTCCAACAATAATAATAAGTGTGGACTATTTAGGGTGCAATTGCCTATTTATTACAGAATTATAATTTGTTCCTAATCCCTGCCTTTTGTTTTATCCAGAGCAGGACATGTAACTAAATTTCATAAAATCACTATTTTTACCTCATTCCAAGCCATGCATGTGCTTGGCCATTTTCAGGGAAATTCTGATTCACTAGCCTAGGGCAGGGCTTTGAAGTGCACAATTGGAGAATATTCTAGAAGCATTATGGTGTTCCTCTTTACTTAGCAACAGCTAAATGAAGTCAGTGGAGAAGGAGACCCTGTGTGCTTACCAAGCTCAGCAGGCCTCTCTGATTCTTGGACATTTACTCAGTTTCCTGAGTTGAGAGCAGGATTTTAATGAAAGTTTTACTTCTCTGGGAAATATGTAAAGAGGTGTCCTGTTGTCCATACCAGACTGCTACAATGCAGTCAACACTGGTCAAATTTATTTGCTCTCTTATGTTGCCAATACCAGGATATAGTTTACACATTCACAGTGTCAGACAAAGGTGTGTCCATGTAAGATTTCCCACCTTCATGGATTATCCTCAAGGACAAAGATTTTTAGGGCAGATGTCTGTACCTCAGATTTTACAGTGAATTGAAACAACAGTGAGTGAGGACTTTGCTCAAGATTTGAGATCTGGGTGAAATTACTTTTCCTTTTTGTGTTATGTGTAACTGACTCCTATTTTTTTGAGAGCAATAAATAAATAAATACATTCTGCCAGAAGTAACAAAAAGAAAAAAAAAAACTATCAAGTCACAGCATAACTGTATTTAGAGAATCCTAGCCATCTATTATACTATAAAATTCTTGACACCTCTCTGATTCTTTTGCTTTTTGGGTCAATCCATTCTCCTCTCACTATGGTATTTGGTATCTGGTATTTGGTGGATTGTAAGGCACACAGTGGTTCTGCTCAGTTTCTCTTTAGCACACACACACACACACACACACACACACACACACACACACACAAATAAAACAAAAACAAAAACAAAAAAATACTGTCACATCATCATTCAGTCTCTACAGAAAAGGAAAAGAAACTTGGTTTGTATTATTATTTTGTTTCTAATGTACATATGAAGCCTGTAAAACACACATAAAGTGAGAAATGGAATGCTGTTAGAACCCAATTTATTTCTGTCTGGTTTTCACTGGCATTTATACAAGACGAATGGACATAAATGATCTGCCTTCCTTCTTATTCTTTTTGAATAAACATTCAAAAGAATTTATATGTTGTATATAGTTATAAAACTATAACCAACATCTGTAAAACCACCTTTTTTTGTATTTAAATATATTTATTAATTTTTTTTTTCATTTTACATATCAACCTCAGTTCCCCCTCGCTCCCACTCTACCCCCATCCACTCCTCAGAATGGGTAAGGCCTCCCATGGTAGTCAACAAAGTCTGGCATACCAAGTTGAAGGAGAGCCTAGCTTCTCTCCCCATTGTATCAAGGCTGAGCAAGGTATCCCATCACAGGGAATGGGTTCCAAAAAGTCATTTCATGCACCTGGGTTAATTCCTGGCCCTGCTGCCAGGGATCCCACAAACAGATCAAGCCACACAACTGTCACCCACATTCAGCAAGCCTAGTTCAGTCCCATGCAGGTTCCCGAGCTGTCAATCCAGAGTCAGTGAGCTCCACCTAGCACTGGCCAGCTGTCTCTGTGGGTTTCCCCATCATGATCTTGATCCCTTCTTCTTCTTCTTCTTCTTCTTCTTCTTCTTCTTCTTCTTCTTCTTCTTCTTCTTCTTCTTCTTCTTCTTCTTCTTTTTCTTTTAATGCTGAATGCCATTTATTGAAGGAGGGAGGAGGTCTTAAATACAGGCTTATAGCACAATGGGAGAACCCCGGAGGGCAGAAGTTCGCTTCTGATGTTTTGTTTTTTTGAGCTGAGGATTGAACCCCAGGCCTTGCGCTTGCTAGGCAAGCACTCTACCATTGAGCTAAATCCCCCCACCCCCCCACCCCTGATCCTGATGTTTTACAATCTTGCATCTAAGCTGTTAATGCCCAATATGCTGGATACACAGACAAGGAGCTTCCCTTGAGCATTCAGAAGGGTGGAATCTCGCAGGGAATTAGCATAGGGAGGATATCAAGGTCAAGGTCAGCAACCAAGGCAATAGTTACCCAAAATGGGGGCCAGGGACCTACAGGTCCCCCCCGCCCCCTTTACTAAAAAAAAATGAGCTTCTGACTTAGGTTGCATGGTACGTCAGCAGGTCACCTTACCCGTCATGGAGACACCTGTCCAGGCCACACAGGCATTCTGTCTTAGGTTGGTGAGCACCCCCCAGGAATTACCCATCTCTGAATACTCATCATACAAGCTCAATTGTGTGAGAGCTGCAGAGTTAACTGTTGCTAAAGATCTCTAAGTGTCGCTGGGCTTGTAATCTGTGTGTTTGATACAGAAAAGACCAACAGAAGTCTTAACCCACCCATAGCTGGTAGGCTGAAGGCAGCTGAGCCATTCCCTTCCTTAACGAGCCTTACTGCAAACTGGAGTCATTGTAAGATGGTATCCTGAGAGCAAATGGAACTTGAATTTGTAAATTTATAACTTTCAAAGCCAATTGAAATGTATGTAACTATTGATTTAAATTTGTCATGCCCAATAGCATGAAAAATTAGTTAACTCCACTGTGCTAGCTGTAGTAACCTGTTATGAAATGGCAATCCCAGAAACAGTAGTAGTGGTGGTTGTCTCTGTTATAACAGCAACAATGGCAACAGTGATGTCAAATTCTCTTCTGGAGCGTGTTGGCATGAACACAACTCCAGGAACACGAACTGCTGAGGCCCCTTATTCTTGATCCCAGCATGACTTAAGCTGGCAGCTCTGCAAAAGAACAACTAAGAACCATAAAGGAAAAACAGGCAGCTCACAAGGAGCAGAACTAATGGTCTCATAATGGCTACATTCAGATTCACAAATTTTAAGGTATCTTCAAAGCACCTTTTCTTAATAAACAGAAGATTGCTGCTAACTTGAAAAATGTACTCATTTGGCCTAAGCTTACTCTTTATTAGCATAATAAGGGCATATGGAAGTAAAATATGCTACAGCGTGAGCATGTGAAATCAAGATTCTTTGAATGCAGCAAGCATGTAACCATGTAGAATCTGCCATCTTGCTTTAGAATAGAAAAGCAGAGATTTGTGAGATCTAGAAGATTTCTTTAAACTTTTGTTTTAAGTTCTCACCAGATAACACATGGTAGTAAGCTCTTCAACCAAATATAACCTTAATTTCATTTTCAGATATGACTGTGCTCTTCTAAAATTTATTTTTGGAGAGGAAGTTATGACTAAGATTATGAAAAGAGCCAACAGGGTGTGTTTAGGGATTGAACATGAGGGTATGTTGGAAGCAGATTGTTCATTCACCACATGTGTGTGCACTAAATGGCAGATCTGGGCACCATGTGATGATTGAATCCCCAGTGATTTGTGAGCAGGAACTTCCTATTGTTCTACAATTGTAGATCTGATGACAGGAATGGACTCTGGAGACTGGAAAGTAATCAGGGCAATTCAAAGCCTCTGGAAAAAGTTAGAATACTTTAGTGTAGTTGTTCATGTGAGGCAGATTATTGAAGCCCTTCCATTTCATCTGCAAGTTCATAGTGACTTTACCACTTTCCAAATGGTCGTGGTCCAGGCCAAGAGACTGGATGTAGAGAACACATGCTACTTGCAGAATTCTAATTCACTCTTTTGGTACTAAGAAGGAACCTCCCAGCCTGAATCCTGCCTGGGATGCAGCAGAGTGGCTATCTAGGGGAGGGCTGCTTCTTCTGCAATGACTTTATGGACAGGCTCTTTGAAACGTTTCTGTTTCAAGAGCTTGAGCAGGTTGTGTCAGAGATAGAGTCGATGTTTACTGGTTACCAACAATTAGTCAAGCAAGCTACTGGTCATTTTATGAATTCTACCTTATCTAATTCTGAAACAGTATAAGCACAGATTCCGGTAAGTAGAAACATGGGAATGTTACATACTTTGTTCACAGTCAAAGAATCAAAGCATTTGTCAGAAATGGGCTTTAAATTATGAGGTACTGTTCTCCATGTCATGTGTATTCTCATATGTCAATTCAACTCTGTAAGTGGAGATCCAAGAAGAATGCATAGCACATTTTTTGTGACACTTTCTTCTCATGTTTCTAAAATTTTGCAAATTCCTTCTAAATACTTATTTGACAATGCTACACAATTAATTTCTAATGATGTGGAACCAACTTTACCTGGTAGTCATTTTACTCGACAGTTTGTGAGTGGAAGTCATATTTAAGGCATAAACATGGGACACAGCTGTAAGTTTGAATTTTCACGGACACCAGCATGCCTTTCACATCTGTCTTTCTATCTGGTCTCTCGCAAGGACGCTGCAAGTCAAATACAGTTGGAAATTAAACAAATTAAATACATTTGCATTTACTTCCCACTTCTTTGTATGTGTAGTTCATGGCATTTCTATGAAAGTAAAGAGATCATACATTGTTACCAACAACTGAGAGTGAGTGGCACACACTTTACAGAGGTTAAATTCTTGAGGTGGAGTTTTTGGGAAAAAAATCAAAACTATTCCCCATTTTCTCTCCTATCAGATTCATGGTGTCTGGCCCTGTGTTGAGCTTTGTTTGTCTGTTAATTTTATAAAAAGAGAGAAGGAATGCATACATTTGGATTGGTGGGTGGGGAGGGTCTGTGTGGAGTTTCAGGAGGTGTGCCTGTGATCAGAATATATTATATAAAAAAAAACTCTCAATAAAAATGAAAAAAAAAAACAAGTTAAAATGTCTTAGTTTATAGGAGAATGAACACTGAAACTGCAGCAAAATAATCGAGTGAAAGCCATCCATTCATTCTAACTAAATTGATATTCATTAAATTAGTGACATTTTACAGGGTACTAGACTAAAATAAAATTCTGGTGTGGTAAAAGACAAAGGTCAGAGCAGAATTATATTTACAAATGTGTAAACTTCATCAAAAATAGTCCCACCAACTGTGTTCAGAATACATTAAACAAAGACATAACAATGTCACTTTCCCAAAGTTATTAAGCACAGTGATTATAAAATCAAAGTTCTGCCTCCAACAGTCAAGACAGAAAAAATCCTCAAATCTTCTCCTTTTCCCATATGAAGCTTTGACAAACAGGAAATGAAGTGGAGAAAAAGGGAGAGAGTGGCTAATGTAAAACCCCTTTCTTTTCCTTTTGTTGATGCTGCAAGGATCCACAAGCTTTCCTTGGACAGAACTGTAAACTCACACATTTCCTGCTTTCTATCATAATAGGTGGTTATTTCTGGAACACGCCTGGTGTTTTTCAATCTGCACTACAGATGCAGTGTCTTCTTTGGCTTTATCCCTGGAAGTAGAGCTATGTCAGTTAAATGGAACTTTAAAAGGCATATTTCATTTTCTCCATTTAAAATTATTTTCACTAGAGAGAACCTGGCACGGGCATAAAAAGAGACAGGCAGACCAATAGAGCAGAACAGAGGACCCAGAAATAAGTAGACAAAGTTTATGTCTACTTCATTCTTGACAAAGAAGATGAACATATACACTGGATAAAAGCTTATTCAGCAATTGGTGCTAATAAAATTGGATATTCACTAGTGAAGAATGAATTAGGTTTACATATGTTACCCTGAACAAAATTCAACTTGAAATGGGCCAAAGATCTTAATTTAAAACTGGAACCATTGAAACCTCTAGACCAGTGGCTCTCAACCTATGGGTCTTGACCCCTTTGGGGGGTCTAACAACCTTCTCAGAGGGGTCAAACATCATATATCCTGCATATCAGATATTTACATTATGATTCACAACAAAAGCAAAATTACAGTTATGAAGTAGCAATGAAAATAATTTTATAGTTGGGGTTACCACAACATGAGGAACTGTATTAAAGGGCAACAGAATTAGGAAGGCTGAGAACCACTCAGTGCTCTAGATTTCTGCACAACAAAGGAGACTCAGCATATCACACATACAGCTTACATTTGAAGAGAGAATCTTTACTATTTATAATGTAGGCAAGGGCCTAATATCTTGAAGAACTGCAGAAATTAAATACTAATGAAATAAGAATGTGAATAAATTAATGGGCTAATAAGTAGAATAGACAGTTTTCAAGTAAGTAAATAAATAAATAAGTAAATACAACCAATAACTATTTTAAAATGTGTTCAGTTTCCCTAGTTATCAAGGAAATACTAATTAAAACTGTTCTGAGACACCATGTCACACATTCAGAATGCCTGTAATCAAGAGATCTGATAACAAATGTGGGAAAAGAGGAAACTTACTCAGTGCTGCTGAGATGCATTTGAATATATCCATTATGAAAATCAGTTTGGTATTTTTTTTTAAGATTTATTTATTTGTTTGTTATGTACAGAAGAGGGCGCCAGATCTCATTACAGATGGTTGTGAGCCACCATGTGGATGCTGGGAATTGAACTCAGGACCTTTGGAAGAGCAGTCAGTGCTCTTAACTGCTGAGCCATCTCTCCAGCTCCCCAGTTTGGTATTTCAACAAACTAATAATAGAACTACCATATGACCCAACTGTTTCACTCTATAGACATACTTTTACCCTTCCCATCTTTATTGTGGTTTTCTTCATTTTAGCAAGGAGATAGAACCCACTTAGTTGTCTATCAACAGATGAATGGATAATATAAATGTAGCATATATATAAAATTTATTTCTAAGAAAAAATTAAATCACAAATTCACAAGAAATTAGATTATGTAACTTGATCTGCTTAAGGGGCTTCCTGGAAGTAGGATCAGGATCATCCCTGGTGTATGAGGTGGATTTTTGGAGCACACTACCTATGATGGGACACCTCGCATAGCCTTGAGGCAAGGGGCGGGCATTGAACCTGCCTCTATTGAATGTACCTCCCCATAGTGTAGTGGGTAGCTGTCCTAGCTTTGACCTTAAAGCACCACCTCAGTGAGGCAGCTGGTAACTGCCATGCCTACCTATGAGCTGCCCCTGGGACGTGGTAGAGATGGGATCCCTTAAGATGAGACCCACCAGTGCTGGCCCTGGCCCTCTTGCTTCATAGGATCCTGGATGCTGGGTTGCAGACTGAGTCAGAATTCTTCAGAGAACCCCACTGGACTGCACCTCACCTCTCCTGGATCCTGTAACCCACCCCTTTACTGGCTATAAGTTACTCCCAAATAAACCTCCATTTAACTACATGGAGTTGCCTTGTTAAATCCCCACATTACCATAGGGGGCCTTACCTTCTTGTAGGAGGGAATGGGGGATGAGTTTGGAGGGGGAGGATGGAGGGCAGGAAGGGGGAAGAGAGAGGGGAATCTTTGATTAGCATGTAAAATGAATATTGTTTCTAAGAATATAAATAAAATGTATAATACAAGGCCTGATATGGTGGCACATGACTCTAATCCTAGCACTTGGAAGAAGCAGATAGATCTCTGTGAGTTCAAGAATAGCCTGGTCTACATATAAGTTCCAGAACAGCCAGAGCTACATAGTAGAGAGGCCCTATCTCAAAACAACAGCAACAAAATGTCCAATATAAAATGATACCATATAATCTAGAAAAGGGAAAAAATATGTCCCCCCTCACAAGTGGGTCCTAAACTGCAACACAACACAATCTAGGTAAGTGAAAATATATGTGGTTGTAGTATAAAAGGAAAACAATAAAAGATAATTAAAAGAAAAGATAAATGCTTACTAATGAGTTCCTATGTGTAGATACACTGTGTGAGCCCTTTGAATGTGCGCTCAAGGTACAACACATTTTCAGTGCATTCAATATATCCTTAAATGGGAAGTATGCATGCACATGCAACTCCATTTCAGGCTCTTACTTACTGGGAGACCTGAATTTTAAATTATATTTTTCACTAAATCCTATATGATGTTGTTCTTTGTAAGCACTACTAAACTTAATGCATCTTGTTCTTTAAATGAGCATCTTAGCTATTCAAATTATAGAGTTTGAAGATCGGTAGGACTATGTTTAAATTATGTTAGTTTTTAAAACTCTGAAAATACTTGGGAATGCTGAAGCTCTAAGAGAAATACACCAGGAAACTGAAAACATGGAGAAATTTGTTTGCTTTTTTCCTCCATATATTATAATTCTAAATTGTATCATTGTTGATGAAAAAATTAAATGAATTGAATTTTTTCCTTTATCTGTCAGGTAGGTATTACTACACACAAGGAGAGCAAACACTAGAACCTTCAGCAATAATGAAGAACAGAGTCCCTGGCTAATCATGTTTTTCACCTAATGAGACCATTTCCACCTGACGCCAAAACAACCTTATAAAAGGGAGGGAAATCACACATCTTTTAAAATATTATTTAAAATTAAATAAATTTTAAAATTTAAAGGCAGTGAGCCAAATAGTCTGTGCATTTTTGTTTTCTGTGTGACTTAATGTTAGTTGAGTTATGTGAGTGACTACACAGAGTATCATAAGATTTCAAACTCTTATTCATCACTCTACATGATGTTTGAAAAAAAATGGCCCAGAAAGAGAGTTGCACTATTAGGAGGTGTGACCTTGTTAGAGTAGGTGTGGTTTTGTTGGAGGAAGTATGTCACTGTGAAGGCAGGCTTTGAGGTTTCATATATGCTCAAGCCATGCCCAGTGAGATACTCTACTTTCTGTTGCCTACATATTAACATGTAGCAGCTCCTTTTCCAGCACCATGTCTGCCTACATGCCGCCATGCTCTCTGCCATGATGATAATACAACAAACCTTTTGAAATGGTTAATGTTTCAATTAAATGCTTTTCTTTAGAAGAATTGCCATGGTCATATTGTCTCTTCACAGAAATAGAAATCCTAGGATACTCAGTTTCTTTTTAAAAAGATGTTTCTTTTTTAAAAGCTATTTTGTGGATAATTTTCATAATATGTGGCAGACTAATCTAGAACCAACACTTATTAAAATGGTGCATGCATTTAAAAGTACTTTGAGATTTCATCTTACCCCAGTCAGAATGACCAAGATCAATAAAACAAATGATGGCACATGCTGGTGAGGATGCAGAGAAAGAAAAAGGGGAACATTTCTTCAGTGCTGATGAGTGTGCAAACTTGGAAAGCCACTATAGAAATCAATGTGGAGGTTCCTCAAAAGCTGAAAATGGATTTACCTCAAGATCTGGCTATACCACTCTTGGGTATATACCCATAGCACTCTATATCTTGATGCAGAGACACTTGTCCTGTAACATGTGTACATTGCTCTTATATTTATCAAAGCCTGAAAGTGGAAATCTCAATCAATGGATGGATGGAAATGAAAATATGATACATTTACACAATATAATATTATTCAGCTGTTAAGAAAAATAAAATAATGAAATTTTCAGGTAAGTGGATAGAGCTAGAAACAACCTGAATGAGGTAACCCAGACACCAAAAGACAAATATTGTATGTATTCTCTTAGATGTGGATATTAGCTTTTCAGCTTTTGATCTAAATGCTTCAATCCAAATAACCACAGAGGTTAGGTTTCCAGCAAAGGACCAGGGGGGAGAAGGTATTCTTCTGAGGAGGAAGTAGAGGGTAGTGTTAAAAGAGATGGAGAGGAAACTAGAAAAGGAGGACTGACTGGGAAGGGTGATGGGAGGGCAAGGCAAAAGAGGGGATATGCAGAGGAACAGCCAACACCAAAGGCCTTTTGAAAAGCCACGTGGAAACCTACCGCTGTAGAATTTTCCGAAATATATATACATGTGTGAAAGGAATCTAAATGAAGTCAACAAGTAATGGGGGAGATAATGCCCCAACCAGACATCTTATGCCACCAAGTAAAACAAACAGTCTCAGGAATGAGTTATATCTTGTTGAGTCCTTGGCCAAAGGTGGTTCCTTGGACCATCCTCTCACATTACAATTCATTGTCAAGGCTATTGGTTACTCTTTATAACCTAATTGCAAGGTTCTACTGTTGAAGACACAATTTACTTATGTTATTGGATATGGAAAAATTGAACTGATGCCTGCTGTGCATATCGCTCTGTGTAAATAAAGTTCTGATTGGCCAGTGGCCAGGTAGGAAGTGTAGGTAGGACAAGAGAGAAGAGCATTCTGGGAAGTAGAAGGCTGGAGAGAGACACCGCCAACCACCGCCATGAAAAGCAACATGTAAAGACACTGGTAAGCCACAATCCATGTGGCAAAGTATAGACTAACAGAAATGGGTTAATTTAAGATAGAAGAAGCAGATAACAAGAAGCCTGCCACGGCCACACAGTTTCTAAACAATGTAAGTTTCTGTGTGCTTTCTTGGTTGGGTCTGAGCAACTGTGGGACTGGCGGGTAAGAGAGATTTGTCCTGACTGGGCCAGGCAGGAAAACTCTAACTACAAATGGCGCCCAATGTGGGGCAAGAGTTTCCACCTAAAACCTGAGAAAAAAAGATTCTAAACGGAGCTAAAAACAGCTTTCTAGTTGTCTCCCTCAAGTTAGCTGCAGCCTGCCAGTTTGAGCTACTATGGCGGGTTCCTGGCGGGTTCCTGGTGTGTGTGTCTGACCTGCAGTGTGGTGGGAATGAAGAATCTACAAGCGGCACTTTACTCTGCTGTGTGGTAGATTTAGCCTTTGCTAGTTAAAAACAACAACAACAAAAGGTTTCTGGGCTATGAACTGCTTTGATAGAACTGCTTCTGATAGTTGATGGTACACATGGCTCCAGACCTAGAGCTGGCTGTAAACTGTACCACCGCCATGTTGGGAAGCTGAGGTGGGTGGAGCCAGCAGCCACAGTGGTGTTTCAATCTTACAAAGATGGATATTACACAGAGAATCTGGTTTGTCTTGTCTTTGGGATTTTTAACTGCAGAAAAAGATTTTATTGTAAAAGCTGTTGAGTTAAACAAATACGTAAATTTTAAAGGTACCTTGACTTCAAAATTTGGATATAAGGATATGTTGCTTTGGAAAAGAGTCTCTGCTTTTGTTTCCACAGAAAGCCAGAGGCTGTGGATTTGTTCCAGATTAAGATACATCAGGTTTGATCAGCCAAGACCACCTGAAAGGTCTCCGATGACACCATGGCCCAGATGATCCAACATCCAGAATGGTTTCAAGGCAACTGGCTCAAAGCTTTACCCTCATGGACTACTCCATAATCCTAAAATTTTCTTTGTGTTCCCATAAGATACAGTGCCCCCCTCCAGCAGGAAGTAGTAAGAGAAACTATGCCCAAATTCCCAGCTGGCTTTGGAGATAGAATTGGCTCACTCCTCTCTAAACCCAGACATATTGCTAAAAGAAAAGGTTAAGAGATTCTTGTGTCCCAAATCAGAAGAGCCCTCTGCTGTGGGACAGAGAAAAACCAGTATTTTTATTTAAAGCAGGTTGATTATAAATGTGATCTCTTTCTAAGGAAGAAAAGGGGATATGATATAGATATAATAGGATAAAAGGGGAGATTAATGAAATTACTTTTAAAGAGCAACAACTTGTTTAAAATGTTTTACATTGGTATAGATTTTAGTCTATTGATACAAACTTAAAGTTAATTTTGTTATACTGTGTGTATATTTCTACTCTTGTTTAAGGTATTATGTTTGTACAGCTCATTTTAAATTGAAATTGATAATTAAAAGTAGATTAATAATTAGTCATCTATGATAATCATACTCATAGCCATGTTAGTTAAGTCTTCTAGATATACAGACAGATATTTCAGATAGACAGGTAATCCTCAAACACTTCAAAGGTCTACAGAATATGGCATTTAAAATATTTTTAAAATTTAGACTTTCTGGACAGTGAGACATGCCTGCTCCTGGCAGCACCATTTTACTTCAGAGAGGAGGATGGGCATTGAAGACACTTCATATGGAGTTTATCTTCACCTTGGCAAAAATAGCCATTTGGGCAAGAAACTATTCTTGCCTGGACTGCTTGATCAACTGGACATGTAGGACCCATAGAAAGGTGACCATTGAACTTTGCTTGACAAAATGGTCCTTCAGGTTCCTGCTTCCCAGAGGAAACTGCCAGACATTCTACAGGACACTGAGAGAAGTGACCGAGAGACTCTAGCCCTGTGGGCTGAAGACAAATGCCTCAACTTTACAAAAGAACATTAGGTGACTGTCCAGGCTGCCAGCTGTCTCTGTCTACTCTTGCAAGACTCCCGAAAAATGCTTGCATCCTTCTCCCGGTTCTCAGGTAATAGTATATCCTTCTGAGGTCTTTGATGTGGTTGAAGGCTAGATAGTTTTAATTTCCTCAATTATGATAAAAGATAAGTTAGATATGAAACTTTAGACTCACAAATATAAGATAAATAGGATATCTTCTTTAATATCGTAACTGTAATTCTTGCTTGATAATTGTTTTGTTATATGTAATTGTACTATGTAAAAGATAAAACCTTCCTTAAAAAAAAAAAAGAAAAGAGGAAGTGCTGTGGATATCGCTCTGTGTAAATAAAGTTCTGATTGGCCAGTGGCCAGGTAGGAAGTGTAGGTGGGACAAGAGAGAAGAGCATTCTGGGAAGTAGAAGGCTGGAGAGAGACACCGCCAGCCACCGCCATGAAAAGCAACATGTAAAGACACTGGTAAGCCACAATCCATGTGGCAAAGTATAGACTAACAGAAATGGGTTAATTTAAGATAGAAGAAGCAGATAACAAGAAGCCTGCCACGGCCACACAGTTTCTAAACAATGTAAGTTTCTGTGTGCTTTCTTGGTTGGGTCTGAGCGACTGTGGGACTGGCGGGTAAGAGAGATTTGTCCTGACTGGGCCAGGCAGGAAAACTCTAACTACAGATGCCCAAATAGAAGCTTTGTTCTTACTAACTGATATTTGTAGTGTAGATGAATTTCTAAATGTTCTTATTAAATAAAAAAAAACACAGAGCCAAATATAGGGGTGAAAGCCTTAGAGATCAGGGAAATAGTGAGAGCTACCAGCCAACCTTACCTCACCAGTTCTGCAGCTTCCAAATGAAATGACTTCCTGTCTACCCAGGCTTTTTTTGCCTTGCTGTTCTGCCCTCTCATTGGCTCTCTTAGCCCAGCTACCTCACTTCCTTATCATTTCCTGTCTGTTCAGACCTCTAGGTCTCTATGGTTGGTACTTGGATTAAAGGCTTGTGTCACCACTCTTGGCTCTGTTCCCTAGTATGACCTTGAATGCACAGAGTATGACCTTGAATGCACAGAGACCCTGCCTGCTAAGTGATAGGGTTAAGGGCATGTGCTACCACTGCCTGACTTTAGTGTTTATCTTAAAATGGCTTGCTATTTCGGATCTCCAGGAAAAGTTTGGTGATGATTGGACTAGGAACCAATCTATGCCTATATATGTAGCTAGAGAGTTTTTCCTCCAGGTTCCACCAAGCTCTGGCAGTCTGGCAGCCCACTTATAAAATAAACACACAGACGCTTAAATTGTTTAAACTGTTTGGCCTAATGGCTCAGGCTTCTCACTATCTACTTATTTTATCTTAAATTAACCCATTTCTGCACTAAGGACAGATCCTGGTCCCACAGACTGGATGCCTCCTTAGTGCATGATCTGGCTGTTTGAAACCTTGGGCTTACACAGGGACACTTTGCTCAGTCTGGAAGGAGGTGACAGGACCTGCCTGTACTGAATCCACCAGGTTTAAATGAATCCCCAGGAGTGCTTTGATCCTGGAGGACTTGGGAATGGAGGGGAGGAGCTGGGGGGAAAGCAGGGGTGGGGGCGGGAGGGGGGAAGACAGGGGAACCCATGGCTGATGTATAAAATTTAAAACACATAATAATAAAGAAAAAAATTATTTATTAAAAAAAAGAAAGAAAAAAAGCATTAATCCAAATAAATAAATAAATAAAATAAAATTTGAAATAAAAAAATTAACCCATTTCTTTTAGTCTATACTTTGCCATGTGGCTCATGGCTTATTGGTACCTTACACCTCACTGTAATATATATATATCTATATATTTTTTTTCCACTTGGTTTCTATAATGTTACTTGCATGGATATGATGTTAGAGATAACCAGTTGACAATTTTTCTTGTTC
This sequence comes from Onychomys torridus, assembly GCF_903995425.1. NCBI lineage: Eukaryota > Metazoa > Chordata > Mammalia > Rodentia > Cricetidae > Onychomys > Onychomys torridus. The sequence continues at coordinate 28,508,776 of NC_050444.1, read as the reverse complement.
CAGTCATTCTTTATGTGGCTATAGATTTTTGTGTATGGTCAAGGCACCTGAGGTTGCAGTAGTGGCAGATGTACCTTAGCTGTAATCCACACATCTCTAATTGTATATAAAGTCCACTTGACAAGAGGAATATCATGCCTGGTACTGGAAACTTAGTCAGGTACTAGCAACTTCACTAGATCATGGGGGAGAAACAACAACTGACACTCAACTAAACCAGCACAGTCCCTGACTACATTCGAACTATCTATTGATATACCCATAAATAACTGTATTTCTCACCCCTCACTGAAGAAACTTCTCTTTGAAACAGAAGGAGATCATTACAGAAATCACAGTTGATCAAAATGCAGAGAACAGATGGATGTTACCCAATCCCTACTAAGACATTTACAGTGCAACTCCTGCACCTTAGGCTTAGGATCATTGTGAAGCAAGGTGGAAGGAAAGACTGTATGAGTCAGATGGGCAGAACCGTTGCTGTGAGATTGCAGTTTCCTAGACATGTTAGAGAGGCTACACCTATGAAGCCTTATCAAAACAAACAAGAATTGAACAATAATGACACCAATAGGAAGGCTAACCTGAAAGGGAGAAATAGCCTTTCTTCATATTGTTTGGATTTCATGCAGACTAGCCTCTAACTTGCTATGTAGGGGAGGAGAGAGATAACTGGCCCTCCTGCTTCCATTATAGTCTAGTACCATTATGTCTGGGCACTCACTCACTCTCCCTTCCCCTTGCTTTCCTTCTTTTGCTCCCTTCTTCCTTCCCTCCTATTATAGAATATTATTTTAGGTGTGTTAATTTTGTTTATGTTACATTTGTTTAACTCCATGAAGCTGTGTTACTGTGCCTGTCTAAAACACCTGATGGTCTAATAAAGAACTAGTTAATAGCAAGGCAGAAGAAAAGATAGATGGGTCTGGCAGGCAGAGAGAATAAATGGAGAAATATGGGAGGAAAAAGAAGTAACTAGAGAAGGAAGAAGCCATCAGGGGCCAGCCACTTAGCTATAAAGCAAGCCACAGAGTAAGAGTAAGATTTAGAGAATGGAAAAAGCCCAAAGGGAAAGGTAGATAGGATAATTTAAGTTAAGAAAAGCTGGCAAGAAACAAGCCAAGCTAAGGCCAGGCATTTTAAATTAAGAATAAGCTTTTGTGTGTAATTTATTTTGGAGCTGGGTGGTGGCCCCCCTAAAAGGTTAAAAAACAACCAACAACATTTTGGTGGCCAACATGGGGCCAAATTTCCATGTAGTGCTTAAGAAAGCCAAGGAGAAAAAAGAGAGAGGATATGGCTCCTTTAAGCATTTTCTGCCTCTGGTGAGCCCTTGAGCAGCCAGTATGTTAAGTAGAAACAAAATACAAAGTAAAAATGCCTGCCACATCGGCATTCTAGAGCACTAGGAGTTGAATGCATTTTTTGGTCACAGACTTCAGAGCTGTGAGCTTTAGGCTTGACATTCATTACCTGAGAAGTGGTCAGAGCCAGCTGCCAAAGCTGTAGCCAGAAGTCCTAGCCTGTGTGGCTTGGCAGTTTAAAGTTTTCTCACAAGGTCAAAAAAGACTAGAGATACACAATAAAAGAGGTCCAGACAGAAGAACCTCTAAACATGTTTCAGTGTGTTTTACAAGGTCCATAGTCTTAAGAAAGAAAAGAAAATGGGTATATGCAGTTAAAGAGTTTTAAAAAATAAAATCTTTAAAGAGATAGTAAAAGTAATATAAAAGAAAAAGCCATGTAAGATGGAAATACATAGGGAGTCTGGATCCTGTATGTTATTGTGTTGATTTTGAATTTTTTTTTTAATGCTGGTGAGCAAACAATAGCTACTGAGAGACATGGGGTTGTGAACTGGACTTCTAAATTGAACCAATCTAGATACTTTGGAAATGCCTTAACTTTAAAATATATATATATATATTTGTCAAATGAAAATAAAAAATGCTTTCAAGTTTTTGTTCCCACAGAAGACAAAAGGTTGTGGATTCCTTCAGGAATGATATGGATCAGGGATAATCAAGGGAGATCTCCTGAACCTTGACAGGTGATATCTATCAGCAAAGGTTACTGCTGGTCTTCCCAGAACTTGGCCATCATCTCAAAGTTTTCTCAGGGACCCCTAAAAAAGATGCCCTTTGCCCATAGAAGGCAGGAAGCAGTCTAGAGAAACTATATACACATTCTCAAGAGTTAAGGTGTAGTTTTTGGTTATTTGGTAGGTGATGAATGTTTGCTATCATTTAGAGGAATGTAGTATATTGATACAAATTTAAAGTTATCTTTGGTACACTGTGTGTATGTTTTTACTCTTGTTTAAGGTATCATGCCTATGCAGTTTATTTGGAGGTGTAGGGAGAAGTTCTAGTTTTTGAAAGATATTATTATATTATTATAAATCTTTATCATATAGAAATAATCAGGAAACGTAGGTTTTGGTTAATCAATTATAACAATCAAAATTGTAGATATGTTTGGTATGCTTTCCAAATCATATATATATATGGTGATATTTTATTTGTACTGAAATGTGGTGATATTTTATTTGTATGTTAATAAATAAACTTTTCCTGGAGATCAGAGGAAATAGCAAGCCATTTTAAGATAAACACTAAAGTCAGTGGTAGCACATGCCCTTAATTCTATCACTTATTAGGCAGGGTCTCTGTGTGTTCAAGGCCACACTAGGGAACAGAGCCAAGTGTGGTGACACATGCCGTTAATCCAAATACCAACCATAGAGACCTGGAGGTCTGAACAGACAGGCAGTGACAAGGAAGTGAGGTAGCTGGGCTAAGATAGCCAATGAGAGGGCAGAACAGCAAGGCAATAAAAGCCTGGGTAGACAGGAAGTTGTGGCATTTTTGCAGCTACAGAGATGGTGAGGTAAGGTTGGCTGGTGGCTCTCTCTGTTTCCCTGATCTCTAAGGCTTTCATTCCTATATTTGGCTCTGTGTTATTTATTTAATAAGACCACTTAGAAATTCATCTACATACATATTTTTTAGATAGATAGATGGTCTTCAAACTTTTCAAATACCTACAGAATATGGCATTTAAAATGTTTTGTTTACTTAGGGCTTTTCATGACAATGAGACACATTTGCTTCTGGAAGCACCAATTTACTTCAGAGATGATGGGCATCAAAGAAACTTCCTATGGCTTTCAATGTGGCAAGGCTAGCTATTTGGGCAAGAAGTTGCACTTGCTTGGATTGCTTGACAGTATGTTGTATAAACTGGACATCCAGAACCCATAAGAAAGTGACCTTTGGACTTTCCCAAAACAAGGTAGTAAAGTCCTTCAGAGTTCCTGCTTCACAGAAGAAACCGCCAAACATTCTGCAGGACACAGAAGAAAGTGACTAACAAACTTTGCCAATATAAGTGGGACAGTTTTTCAAATTTCGTACTTCATTGAAAAGTCTGCCAGATACTACAGGCCTGGAGGCTGAAGATGGATTCCCCAACATTGCAGAGGAACTTTGAGTGACTGTCCAGGCAGTCAGATGTCTCTGTCATTTTTAGAGTTTTTGGAAGTTGTTTGCAATGCACTTTTTGTTTACCTAAATAATATATCCTTCTTGGGCCTTTGATGGAGTTGAAGACTAGATTGTTACAGTTGCAGTTTTTCTTAGATGTTATAGAAAGTAAATTATGTATAAGATTTTTGATTTACTAAAATAGGATAGATTATGGAGTATTTTCTTTAAGTTTACCAGACACAATGAATTGGAATACAGTACATTGTGAATGTAACCCTTACTTGATAACTGTTCTTATTGTATATAGTTTTACTATGTTAAAGTTAAAACTTTTATTTTTATTTAGACAAAGAGGGTGAAATGTTGTAGAATGTTATTTTGAGCTGTTTACTTTGTTTATGTTGCATTTGTTTAACTCTGTGAGGCTGTGTTAGTGTGTCTGCCTAAAACACCTGATTGTCTAATAAAGTACTGAACAGCCAATAGCAAGGCAGGAGAAAGGATAGGTGGGGTTGGCAGGCAGAGAGAATATATAGAGGTAGAAATCTCGGAGGAAGATCTAGGAGCCAGAGAAAGAGGAGGACTTCAGAGACTAGTCACCCAGCTACACAGCAAGCCATGGTGTAAGAGTAAGATTTGTAGAAGTAAGAGAACAGGAAAAGCCCAGAGGCAAAAGGTAGATGGGATAATTTAAGTTAAGGAAACTGGCAAGAAACTAAGCCAAGGTAAGGCCAGGCATTCATAATTAAGAAGAAGCCTCCACGTGTGATTTATTTGGGAGGTGGATGGTAGGCCCCCCAAAAGAGCAAAAACAAACAACACCTTCCCCCTTTTTCCTCACTAGTATAGCACATTGCTTGTCATGTAGGAATTGCCTAATCTGTTTTCTTAATAGCAGAATCTTTCTAAAGCTGTTTGTTTAGTTGCATATTATGGATGCTGTACATAAAGGAAATAACTTTCAGAATATTATATTTTAAGGGAGTTTATTGGTTCTAACAAAAACAGGTATGATAAAGAAAGCTGCCCTCCCAAGTATTCTGATTAGCCCAGCTATTATATGTAAATGAACCTAACATCTACCAAAAAACCTGGTAGGAGAAATAATATAAGCAAGCTAAATAAAACATTATTTTGCTCTGATTTATGTTAAAAAAATAAGCCAGTATAAAAGGTGAGAGTAGAATGAAGATGAACAGACCTTGGAATATCTTCTGAAGAAATATACTTAATTATTTTCAGTGCTTTTAAAATTGTGACTAAAGTTTAATACAAATTAGGATTCTTCTTCATTGGCTTAAAAATACAAGACAGTTGGTATGCACTTATAGTTGACTTCAAAAGGATTTTTGAAGATTTTTGTGGTCTCACTAAAATTTAGGAAAATTTAGAAAATATTTACAGTTACTATTTATGAAGGTAGCAGTTACTCATATGTGTCTATTTTTAGATGTGTTTTTCTCTCTAAATGAGTTATCTGTGTTGTTTCAAGTGGCTTTAAAGTATCTTAAGATGATTCTCAAATGTGAGCCTGAATCAGAGCCACTGCAAGAAAACTCTGAAACAGCCACGCGGTCATGGCGCATGCCTTTAATCCAAGGACTCGGGAGGCAGAGGCAGTGGGATCTCTGTGAGTTCGAGGCCAGCCTGGTCTCCAAAGCGATTTCCAGGAAAGGTGCAAAGCTACACAGAGAAACCCTGTCTCGAAAAACCGAAAGAAAAAAAAAAGAAAAAAAAAAAAAAGAAAAGAAAACTCTCAAACAGATTGCTGGGGCACAGAGTCTCTGATTAGATAGTTATGGGAGAAGCCTGAGGAGTGCCACATCTAAGGAGGTTCTGAGTGTTGCTCCTAAGGAGTGCTATGGTTTGTGTGAAATGTGAGCCAGGATCTTTTCATCATCTCAATTATTTTGTCAAAGTACAGAAAACTAACAGTGCTAGCAGCTATAAGTTAGTTTAGTGTGTTTTATTCTTGTAATCCTTTAATGTGTAACATCTTATTATTTAAAGTGTACCTTCAAGCAGTGGACGCCGATGATGCCCCCCGCATACTATTGTGTCTATGGGGGTCACAATCAACAAGGAGCCACTGTTGGACACAGATGACATCCCCCCAGGCGTTTGGGTCTGTGGGGACTATAATCAACCAGGAACCCTCGGATCCACCTAGGCCGTCATACCAAGCCCTGTCCAAGGTCTCGAGGCTGGGGCATTGGGGAGAGGAAAGGCAACAGCTCTGTGCCATCCCTGTGGCTGGGGCGGGTAGTGACCCGAAGAAGAACCCTGGTACTGAGTGGTTGGGTGAAAGAGAACAGGATGGGGAGGTGGAAGAGAGGAAGAGGGGGAATGATTTATGGGCTGGGGAGGGAGGTGGATCTGGAGAGGTGAGAGCAGTGAGGAACTGGCTGATGTAAATGGCAGCTGGCCATCAAGAGTCCAGGGAGATTTCTGGGGCCTGGGCTATGACCAAGGGCCAGGTATGGATCTGGGGTCTGGGAACAGCTGAGGGGCCCTATGTTGATGTCTGTGGATCCTGTCGCCACTGGGGGCAATTCAGGCCCTATGGTCTGGGCTGCCACCTGGGGCCTGGTTCTTGTCTGGGGGCTGTGCTGCCGTGAGAGCCATATCAATCTGAGTAGACTGCAGAGCCACCTGGGGGCCATGGTGACAACCTGGCCTGGCCTCCTGCCAAGGACCATGTCTGGGTCCATGGTCCTGCTGCGACCGAGGTCTGTGTTGTTGTCCCTGGCCCATGTTGCCACCAGGACCCACAGAGATGCCCAGGGGCTGGGCCACAACCTGTGGCCACAAGGACATCAGAGGGCCATGCTGCCACCAGGGACATCCTGATCCGAGTGGCCTCTACCGTCACCCTGGGCCATGGTGTCATATGGGTCAGGGCTATTGCAAAGGGCCATGTCTGGGTCCATGGTCATACAGTAGCCAGGGTCTGAGTTGGTGTCTGGGGCTCCTGTTGTCACCAAGGGCCAAGTGGAAGACAAGGGTCTTGTTGGACACCTCAGACCATGACTGTGTCCATGCACCATGCAGCGCCCAGGACCATGCTGATCTGGGTGGCTGGTGCTGCCACCTGGAGCCATGGAGACATCCTGGCACCACAGGCCACTGCCTAGGGCCATTTCTGAATCCATGGTCCTGCAGAGGCCTGGATCTGGCATTGTTTCCATGACTCTATTGGCCACTGTGGGCTCTGTGGATGTTTGAAGTCTTGCCAGCCACCTGAGACCATATTGGTGCTTAGGGGGTCATGCTGCCACCAGGGCTGTGATGACCTGACTGGCTTGTGTTGCCACCAGGCCTGTGGTGGCATCTGGGCCTGAGCTGCTGTCAAAAGCCATGTCTGGGTCCATGGTGCTGCTGCAACTGGGGTTAGTGGTAATGTCCATGGCCTATGTTAGCATGGGGTCATTGGAACCATGCTGTACTGAGCCAGCTCTGTGCTTCACTGGCCCTGAGATGGCTGGTCCTTCCCCTTGTTGAATATCCATAGGGCCAGCTGGCCCTATCCCTCAGAGGAGAGCTTGCCCTCGCTCTCAGGAAAGATGGCCCCACCATCCATATCCTAGGTATATACTTTACCTGGGAAGCACAGTAGAGCTGACCCTGTGGTTGGGGAATGCAGGTGAGCTGCCCCTGAGGGCATGAGAGCAGGAGAGCTGACACTTCCTTTCCTCATCTGCCACAGGGTGGCATGGATGAGGGAAAGATGTCCTCCACCCCTAAATTGTTACCACTTGCAGCAGGTGAGAGAGCTGGCCCAGGGGTCACAAGAGCTAGAGAACTAGCCCTGACCTTCACTGGCTGCAGTGCATGAGAAAGCAGCCCCTGTTTCCTGTCTGAGCAGTATACTAGAGCTGACCCTGTTGTCAGGGACACAGGTCCCTGAGGGTGTGAGAACAAGAGTTAAGCTTCCTCCTTGTCTGCCGTAAAATGGCATGGGTAAGGAAAAGAGGCTCTCCCCTGACTACAGCTCTCTAAGGATGGCAGGTGTGAGAGCTGGCCCTGGGGTCACAAGAGTGAGAGAACTAGCCCTGCCCCACATTAGCTGCAGCACACAGGTGATTGAGCCCTGCAGCACACTACAGCTGACCCTGATGTTGGGGTTGATGGTGAGCCAGCCCTGAGGGTGGGAGAGCAGGAGAGGTGACCCTGCTTCCCCTTTTATGCCCCCTCCTAGCAATCAGCAGAAAGGGCCTTGCACCTTGCTTGGGACAAACAGTAGAGCTGGCCCTGGAAATATGAGTAAGGGCATCCAGATCTTAGGGCCTAAGAGCATGACAACTGACCCCACTCCTTGCTACAGGTTGCATTGGGTGAGCTAGCCAATGCAGTGCTGAAGAACTCATCCAGGTAGTGATAATGAGGGAAAGCTAGCAAGCTGATAAACCCACCTACCACCCAGGCCCAGAACCAGGTCTATGAGTTGGCCTACCTCAACATCCACTAAATCTATGAACGGTTGGAGCATGTGAAGGGGATGAACCCACAGATCCAAAACAGCAGGATCTACATGATATAGGACAACATGATATCCATGAGGAGACCCAGTGAAAGTCCATAATTGGCAATGTAGCAGAAACTCGAGGCCTACCAGCAGACCAAAAACTCATGGCAATGAATACTTAAACACTTGGAATTAAACATGAATGGAATAACAGGTAAACTGTGTGTCTCAACAGGCTACATGACAGCTTCCATGACAAGATGATTCTTCTTGTTCTTGTTCTTCTTGTTCCTCTTGTTCTTGTTCTTGTTCCTCTTCCTCCTTCTCTTAGTAGCTGGAGTTTTCTCTGGTCCCACCTGGGCATGCAGCCACTCAGACCCAAGTAAACACACAGAGGTTTATATTAGCTTAAACTGCTTGGCCATTAGCTCAGGCTAACTACTGACCAGTTCTTACACCTAAATTCAGCCAATTTCTGTTCATCTATATGTTGCCACATGTTCTGTGGCTTTACCTGTGTGCCATTACATCCTACTCCCTGGACAGCGGGCTGGCATCTCCTGCCTCAGCCTTCCTCTTCCCAGAATTCTCCTTGTCTGCTTATTCCACCTATACTTCCTGTCTGGCTACAGGCCAATAAGCGTTTTATTAAACCAGTGTACAAAATCATTATGCCACAGCACCTCTTGTTCTTTCTTTTTGTTTGTTTGTTTGGTTTTTGGTTTTTCTTTTAAATTTAGTTTTGATTTGGGGAGAGGTTACATGGATGAAGGACAGATGGAAGGAGATGGGGGGTATAAGTGGGATTGGAATAAATGATGCAAAATCCACAAAGAATCAATAAAAGTTAAAAATATAGTGTATCTTCAACTCTCAAGAAAGGAATTAAATTCTCTTAGGGGATAGATTTCCACAATCAAATACTAATTCATAAAAATGTCCAGAAATAACCTTTCTGTCTATGAAATGGAAGTTAGGAAGTTGAAGCTGAGTGGGTTGCTTGATAGTTGTTTGCTTATTTTCATGTACTTCAGAGGTAATATAGTTATGATAATGAGAAATTTGTTCTAATACACGTTTTCTATGTATAACTCAAATACTTAGAAACTTTTGCGTTAATCAAAGAGACATAAACAGATATGAACTTGGTTGGAGAGAGATGAAGATGTTGGCTTGAGTAAAAGGAAAGCTGACTCAATGCCATCAAGTGCTTCTCTGCATTTGACGTATTTAAAGTCAGTTCCATCGCATATAGAATTGTTGGCTTTAATGGTATGGGAATGCCATTAAATATGGAAATATTGATGAGTGCATAAGCAATTTTTTTTCTCTTGACAAGGATACTTAATCTTTCTGAGATCAACAAGGAATGACTATATAGATATGGGTCACCATCACTTGCTCATTTACAGAAGATAGAAGGGATAATTGATGAACAGATCTCACAGTGACTCATTACTATTAAATCTTTCAATTGTTTACAGTGTGCACACTCAAGATCTCTGAGCCAAAGAGAATAACCACTCCACTGCTTCTCAGGAGAAACTGTTCACTAAAGAAAAGTCAAGAGGAAGCTAGCAGAAGACATTCATAAATCACACTTCATAAATAGCTTGTATGCAGGCATTTAAACTCTGAAAGCTCAGTCAAACTATAAAAAAAAATTAAAAAATTGACAAAGCATTATCTGATTCTTCCCAGAGAAAATATTCAAATTAAATGAAGACATAAAAAATAGTCAGTACCCCAAATTACTAGGGAAATGAAAACTGAAAGGACAGTGAGATACTCTTGTACACCCACCAAAAGATCTGTCAAACTATAGCATCAGAAGCACCTAAAGCTGCAAGGAACAGTGCAGCTATTTTGGAAACTACTCATATAGACCTGTAATTTTAAGTATATTTGCCATAGACCCAGCCTACATATTTACCCAAAAGGAAAGAAAAGCTGTGCTCACACACAAGACATCTCTGCATAAATATTTACAAGGGCTTTAATCTTAATTGCTGCAAGCTGAAAACCATCCAAATGTCCTCCAGCTAGGAAATGCACAAACAGATCATATGTATGTTCACACAAAAGACCACTAAGCCATGTGTAAATACTGCTACATGTGACAATATGAATGTTTCTTAAATGTATTAAACTAGATAAATGAAAGATAAAGAATCAAAAGGCTATGTGACGTCTCTACACTTACACAGTATTCTTAGGGAAAAAACCCACAACACTTGAGGAATTAGAGGGGGTGAAGGGAAAGAGCTGATGCTTTTTTACAAAAAATAAAATTAACATTCATTAAGATTGAACAAAACAAAATTATAAGAAACAGACCAGAAATTGAAAGAGATTTTGGGTCAATGGTGTCTTTGATTATAGAGAATCATTTGAGACATATTTTTGGCATGAAAGAGTTAATCTACATAGTCATCCCTTGATAACTACAGTAAAAGGTTTCCATCCTCTCCCAAAGACACTAAATTCATAGATCCTTAAACATTTATGTAAAATGATCTAGTATTCATATATTACTTATGTTCAGATTCATATATGTTATTACCTCCAATTTGCCTACAGTCTCTAATAGAGTATACATACTATTAACATAGGCATCACGTTTTATTTATTAATTAGTCTGTCATTAAAAAATAATCAGTAAATATTCAGTAAAGGTTAAAATTATTTTGGGTCTGTGGTTGCTTAAATTCTCCATTTGAGCACTATGTATCTGGAGGCTGACTGTTTTGATTGTGACTGTAACTAGATGATGGCATATTTATCAAAACTTGTGTTACTAAGATGATGAAATTTTACTGGGAGGAAATAAAAGACTTTAAGTCACAAAACAAACAAAAAAGGAGTATGTCTACTGGCCACTTGCTTCCTTCATGAATGTGACTCAATGAACATGGAAGCTGTCAGGTTGCAGTTCAGGATTCACTTGGTAATACCCAAGATGAGTGCTCTACACAGTACTGAGCAATTTGTGTGTGAACATCCAGTCTTTCTGACCCTGAGCTTGACTGGAGACAGTGAAAACAAACAAAGGGTGTATGATATTTGGCTTAGAGAAGTCTAACAGCCAATCAAGGACAAGAAATAATATTCCATCACTGAGAGTGATGTATGTGTTACATGAGGCAGAACTTCTTCACAGGTCAGTGTTGTGAAATACTACCATGGATTCATGTTGCCAGACTCCAAGGAAAGAATTCAGCATCTGACAGTTATGAATTACATACCACTGAATACATGATGAACACAAAAAGAGACTAAGTTGTGGGCACACTAGTTTAAGAACCTATGTTAATTATTAAATGAGAAATACTACAGTATTTAGTTATAAAAATAAATATAAGAGTAGCTCATATTATTGGAAGCTGCAGATGGACACAAAAACCATTTGCAGAGATCCATTTCTCCTGAAAGAGGAAAATGTTGTGATTCCAAATAAATTCTCAAGCAGCAATTAAAAGTGCAGCCTAACCTGAAACACCTGAAGTACAGAACTGTGTGATGTCAAGTGCTCTGAAACTGAGATGCGAAAAGAGATATTTAGTCCAATTCTAAGGCCACTTATTTAGCTGCCTCTGTAAAGAAGAAATAAATAGATATTAATATAACTTATCTGACAACATTATAATCCTTGCTCTTCTATAAATTATGTATAAAAAATTTATAATTTCACAAATAAGACCACAAAATTAAAATGTCCTGTGATGTGTGATACTTCACAAAAATTATTTAATGCATTGTCTTGGATCCTTCTTAACGTCCTTTGGTAAACACAAATCATTTGCTTAAGTCAATTAATGGAGAGTATAAAGCAGACAAGAGTCTTAAACCACTGTTTATAGGCATAGTTTTCTGTGTTTATGACTGTAATTCTCAAAGCACAAGCTTGTTGAGCCATCACTTCAAAGATCTGAAAATGTTCTGTCATCTGCTATTAAGAATGCACTATCACTGTTACAGCAAGTGTGTGAGCTGAATTCTAACACATGCACAGACAGTGCAGTCTCGTTCAGCATGCATCTCATCGCAGCCAGTAGGGACACTATTGCAGTTCTCACCACCCTCCTACAGTGGGAAGTTTCTGTTCATTCCTTGAGGCATAATGTAACAAGTACACTGAGAGGTGTTAGTACCCTGGTATGGGGTTGGGTACCAAAGATAAGAGATACACTGAGAGGTGTTAGTACCCTGGTATGGGGTTGGGTACCAAAGATAAGAGATACACTGAGAGGTGTTAGTACCCTGGTATGGGGTTGGGTACCAAAGATAAGAGATACATTGAGAGGTGTTAGTACCCTGGTATGGGGTTGGGTACCAAAGATAAGAGATACACTGAGAGGTGTTAGTATCCTGTGTATGGGGTTGGGTACCAAAGATAAGAGATACACTGAGAGGTGTTAGTACCCTGGTATGGGGTTGGGTACCAAAGATAAGAGATACACTGAGAGGTGTTAGTACCCTGGTATGGGGTTGGGTACCAAAGATAAGAGATACACTGAGAGGTGTTAGTACCCTGGTATGGGGTTGGGTACCAAAGATCTTGATTCATATAAGGATGCTTTAGATGAGGTGAAGAAATGAGTGAAGAAGTTTGTCACATGCCAGGCATGTTTTGACAAAGTACTGGGTTGTGTCATAATAGTCCATAGAAAGACTTATGACAAACCACTGCTGTCTATGAACCATCTGATGGATCTACAGAGTCTATAGAGTCTATGGATTATGTGAAGGATGTCTACAGGGATCAGGAAAATTTGTTTGGCTGTCTAATCTCACTCTTGCCAGGCACTTGCCAAAATGCCTGATTCCAGATAGACTGATTTCATTGGTTTCAATGTTACTCATTCAGAACACAGAAATTAGCATGACCTGGAGTTTTGCGAAGTATACAGGTTCTGTAACATTTATGTTTCCCTATTGCTAACTTTTTAGTAAAAAGCTAACTTTTCATAAGAATTATTCTTCATTTTTATGACATTTTACTAGCATGTTTTAAACATAACCAAAGTATTAAGAAATAAGTAATTTTTGTAATGTGAATATACTAAAATTTCTTGTCTCAAGATTATATATCTTGATAGTTTGAAAAAAAATGTCCTTTAAATGAGATAGTCTTTTGAGACTGGACATTGAAATTTAATATCTTAGCAAAAATAAACATAAAACAAAATCAAAATAATTAAAGGCACTGTCATATATATTATGTGTTCAAAGACTACCATTCTTAAAATATAATTATGATTCCTAATGATATTCTGTTAGACTTGTAAAGTAAAATATAATTTTAAATCATACAAAATATTGAGTGAACTGATAGTCCTGATTCTTGTTCCTTGACAAATTCTGGTATACAAAGTATTTTATTCATTTAGAATGAATTGTCCATACAGCATCTAAAAGTATTTCCAGTGGGGCATTTGGACACATCATGCTTCATATAAGCTATTTTCCTTTGACCATTTTTTTGCTCTCCATTTACCATATTCTTTGTAAGTTTTAGTTAAAATCCATATTAGTTCTTGACTAAAATCTTGACTAGTTCGCATTCACTTATAGTAAACATTCAAATATATATAAATAACATGGAGCATTATTAGACATTATAGATATAATAGATCTATATTATAGAGCAATGCCTTGATCTCATAGAAAGATTAGTATCTAAACTATACAACACATACTGGGAAGTGCTGTGGAATATCTTTCTGTATGCTATGAATATATGCTGTTCCTATTGGTTAGTAAGTAAAGCTGTTTTGGCCCATAGCAAAAAAAGCTTGCAGCCAGGTGTGAAGACCAAGTGGAGGACAGAGAGAAGGGAAGAATCTGGGGAGATGCCTAGCTGCTGCCCAAGGAGAAGCAAGATGCCAGCAGACTGGTAATGCTACAGCTACGTGGCAAAACATAGCTTACTAGAAATGGGCTAATTTAAGATGAAAGAGCTAACTATCAAGAAACCTGCCACAGGCCATACAGTTTGTAAATAATATTAAGCCTCTGAGTGATTATTTTATAAGTGGCTGCAGGAAAGCAGGGCAGGGTGGGGCTGGGGGGACCAGATAAACCTTCCAGCTACAGAGAAATGTAAATTTTATTTTCAATAGTTGTTGATTTTCTCAGACATCAATAATTTACATGTAATAAATTATGCATAAAAACTTGATAATATTTATTTTAATTTCAAGAATGGCTCACACCATGGGACAACCCTGTCTGTCTTCCTAATATTTTTACTATTAGACAGAGTGTTTCACTCATCTGGAACCTATCAATTTAGCTAAACTAGATGGCCCATAAGCCCCAGCAATCTTCTATCTCTGCCCTCTGTCCTCCTTAACACTGGGATTAGAGACACTCATAGCCATGCCACTTTTTAAGTGGGTGCTAGGGATCTGAACTCATGTCCTTAAACTTATACAAGAAGCAATTTGCTGGCTGAGTCATCTCTCCATCCCAGTATTCATGTTTATCAAGTGACCCAGATGATCTCTGTCATCACCAAAGCTGAAGAATTATTAGACCTCCTTTTTATATGTGCTTTAGATAAAAACATAAGTACCACTAGGTATGGTAACACAGTAAATTATCATTAATCACTTTTATCTTATTAAGACTATATTGTACAACAACCCTAGTTTGTCCTAGATGCTGATGGCAGAGCTGAAGGAGAAGTTTTTATGACTGGATGTGAACACCCTGGGCATCAATATTGAGAGTTAAGCATCATCAATAAGAGAAAAGAGAAGAAAGGAAACTTAGGTTAAGAAGAAGAGAAATGTAGTCATTAGATGCTCAATTTATGTGTCATCATTATTGGCCTAGGCTTTCACTAAAAGTGAGAAGTGGGGAGGAAATATGAAGGGAGATGAATGTCTGGGATTAAAACTGACTGCTTGAAGATTGGGGAACAGGGAACTAACTGTTCCTATGCACAGAGCACCAGGTATGAAGAAACCAGGTGTCTGTTCTGTGGACTAGGCTGCCACTATGTGGTCAACAGTTCAGAAACTGGGGTGTAGAGGTGGAGGAAATACTAAAGAAGAATATACTCAGAAATAAGCTTTTCTGAAAATATGAAAAAAGACTGCTCTAAACAGACTAAAATAATTAGATCTCTGTTCAAAAGGGATTAGACTTTTATCCATGATTTTCAAAAGATAGACCACAGGGCAGTAGCAATAGTTTCCCTTGAAAGCATAGTGTATGATAGAATTGAGGCTCCACTCAGACCTACCAGATTCACATCTTCAGTGGAACAAGCAGGTGACTGTGGTGCTCATTAGATTGAGAAGCAACAGAAGACTATGTAATAGGTATTCAACTGGTAGTATGCATGAAAATCAGCTAAAGGTATGTTAAAGTCCAGACTGCTTAGACTCATTCCCAGAATTTCTGACTCAACAAATCTAGGGTGGAGTCCATGAGTTTACTTTTAAGTGGCTTCAGAAATGATATTAATGTTGCTGAGGTAGAGGCTAGATTTTAGGAACCACTGGTCTAGGCAATGCAAATGCTGTTATGTCTCATTTAGTTTCCACATTCTTTAAATAATGAAAAGAATCTGTAGTTCAGTCATTTAGTTCAAATGCCATAACAGACTCTCAGCAATGGTTCTCTCTGTCAGCCTATAGTTGAGACTGCGTCATCACATAAAGCTAATTTCTGTGATGGAATCCCCACCTACAAACCTTTTATTAACAGACTTTCATTTATCTTGGTGATATTTTGAACATAAAGATCTATTCTGTTTAATATTAGCCTCTAAGGCATAGTACTAGATCAGTGCAGGCCATGGTTCTCAAAGATAATAGGCTATCATTTTATTTATAAATAAAGAATTCTATAATTCAAGTACCACAAACTTGTTCCTTTTGACACACCTCCTCCAACAAAATCACACCTCCAAATCCTTTCCAAACAGTTGCACTAACTAGGTACCAAGTGTTAAAGAATGTGAGCTTTAGGTCCAAGCACCTAAGTTTAGATGAATCTAGGAGAAAGGATAGAATATATAACTTTAAATAATTAAGCCACACAAAGTTTCCAGATGGTTTTCTGAAAATATCTATATAAGTATGAACTCAATTCAGAAACCATACTTGAGAACTATCCTACCCACACTGACCATTTTCATACACATGGTTTGATACATCTTATTGTGGTAAGAACACAATGCTGGAATTGTCTGAACACATTTGCTGGTCATTAAATGTACAGTCAGTCACATATTTATGGTTTTCTATTGTCTTGCAATACTAGGTTTGCACTTCCTGGATCCCTCTTGATTGGATGGTATATTAGCTTAAATTCTTGGGGAAAGCCATACGCATGCAGAACAGTTGAGTATTATTCAATAAAAAATGATTCCTGGCTTGTAGAAGAGCTCACAGAACCCAATAATTCCAATGCCAGTGGTAGCCAGCTCCCTAGACATGAAGGTATTAGGGAGGGGTAGTTATATGAGTTATAGAATCTAGGAAGAGTACTGGATAGAAACAAAGTAGAAACATGTGTGGCATATTACTGGTGTTTGACAATGAGAAAGAGAGAGACAAACAAAGACAGAGTCTTAAAAAATAAACAACAAAGTTGCATGTAGGGATTAATACTTTTTACTTTTAGTCATAATGCTTACTAAGAGACAGATGTTTCTCTTACATAATAACATTGATGAGTAATACTGTGACATGTTTTGATAGAAGTCAATTAGAATACAGTCTTATGGCAAGGTTCAAATGTGGGTATTACCACTAAGGCCATTGTGAAATCTCATGAAATGAAGTTTCTCAGAGGACAGGCCAGAATAAGGCTGTGGTATCAAGGAAACTACTTATCTAAACAAAATAGATGAGGAAATGGAGACTAAACAGAGATTCCCCAGTCAACATTTATATTTGGAAGTTCAATCATATGCAATTAAAGCAAGGGAGCAAAGGTATCAATGAGTTGAGACAAAACATGAAAAAAATAAATCTAAATAAGTATATCTAAAAATAGCTATGGCATGTTTATTTGCATATGAATAGGCAACATAAATAAAGAAGAATGCACTAAAGTTTTAGGTATTTTACTATGGAACCAACCATAAGTTTGAACTAACACTTCTGTGGTTATTGAGAATATGATCGTGCTTATCCTGTCCTTTCAACACTCACTACTGGGTAGGTAACCTTTTAGTTTATTTGTCTTCAAACTTAGTGTGAACTATTCTTGTACAACACATTGACAAAGAACGGAACGAATAGTATCAGAGATACCAGAGTGAGTTTACCAAAGATTGATCTTGTCTTGATTTTGCTTCCCAGAGGCAAAGAGTGAGTCTATCATTTCCCCAGAAAGATGAAGAGGGATTTGGTAGATAGCAATATGAATTAGAGAATTCTTCAGCAATATTTAGGAAAAACATTCCTGGCTCCTTTTCTTCTGATCACTCGGTATCGGGAATTGGAATTCTTGTCTCCAGTTAAATGAAGTTGCGTGACTAGTTCTGGCCAATGAACAGCAAGGAAACATGATGCATGAAAGCTTGTGGTTGATGAAAGGTTCTCTAGAGTTCTTTAATTTTGCTGATGGAACCAACCTTGTTGTAGATGTTTTCATTCCACAATCAAAAGTAGGACAATCCAGAATAGAAAACCTGTTTGACTCACTCAAGCTATGGCTGAGAACACATTTCATAATGGTTTAATTTCCTAAAGCTTGGGAGCTGATCTGTCTATAGTATAATTTATTGTATCCTGAATAGTAAAAATAGATACTGAACTTTGTGGGCAGGTAAGCTTGAAATAGAGTATCATTTGCAGAGAAAGGTTGCTTTCTGTTACTGTTGTTGTTTGGATGAGAATGAGCCCCATAGGCCCATATGTTTTAATAGGTGGTACCTAGTTAGTGGAACTATTTGGAAAAGATTTAGAAGTGTGACATTGTGGTGATATATTGCATACCCTAATAAAGTTGCCTGAGGATCAGAGTACAGAGCCAGCAACTAGATTAGACATAGAGGCCAGACAGTGGTGGCACACACCTTTAATCCTATCACTTGGGAGGCAGAGATCCTTTTGGATCTCTGTGAGTTCAAGGCCACACTGGAAACAGATCCAAGCAGTGGTGGCACACACCTTTAATCCCAGTACTGGGAAGCACATGCATCATTAATCCCAGAAAACTTCCTGGGATTAAAACATAGCTGGGCAGAGAAAGATATATAATGTGTCAGGAAACATGAACTCACTTTCTTTAGGCTGAAGATTTTGTAGAGGTAAGAACTACTGGCTGGCTGCTCTGCTTCTCTGATCTTTCAGCTTTCACCTTGATATCTGGCTCTGGGTTTTTTTATTATAAAACCAATTAAGATTCAAACAACATGATTTTGTTGGAGGAGATGTGTAGATAGGAACAAGTTTGTGGTTTCAAAAGGCTGAAACCCACATTCCCCCTCCCTTTCACTGTTTCTCTTCCCCATTTTCTCTATCTCTCTCAAACTTTTACTTGCAGATCAATATGGAAACTCTCAGCTGTTCCTGCTGCCTTTGCTCTGTCATCATGGACTCTAATCCTCTGAAATCATGCATTCAAATTAAACACTTTCTTTTATAAATTGCCTTGATCACAGTGTCTTATCATACCAATAGAAACATAACAAAGACAGTTAGTAAATATTTAAGGCTGAGCAAAGAACCTATAGATCATCACTGATAATAAACTCTAAAATTTTCATTTTTTAAAGAAATGCAACAGCTTTGCAACAGCTCTGGCTACCCTGTAACTTTCATTGTAGACCAGGCTGGCCTTGAACCCACAGAGCTACACCTGCCTCTACCTCCAGATTGATGGGATTAAAGGCATATACCACCACGCTGGTACTATAAAAATCTCTTTTAAGATTATGGGATTTAAGAAGATGGAAATATCTCCTATGCTCATGGAACAGTAGGATTTACATAGTAAAAATGACCACCTTACCAGAAGCAATATATAGATTCAAAGCAATTATCATGAAAATTTCAACAGAATTCTTTTTTTATTTAATTAAAAAAATTTACATGCCAGCCACTGTTCTCCATCCCTCCTCTTCTCTTGCTCTTCCCCAACTCCCCTTATCCCATCTCCATCCTCTCCTCATAGGGGATAAAACCTCCTTTGGGTATCTATTATAGGCTGGCACACCAAGTTGGGGCAGGACCAAGTCCCTCCCACTTGTATCAAGGCTGAATAAGATATCACACCATAGTGAATGAGCTCTAAAAAGCCAGTTCATACCATAATAAGTCCTGGTCCCATTGCCAAGGGACCCACAAACAGATCAAGCCACATAACTCTCACCCCTATTCAGAGGGCCTGTGCAGGCTTCCCAGCTGTCAGTCCAGAGTCCCTGAGCTCCCACTAAAAATACCAACAAAATTCTTTATAAACCTTGAAAGACCAATACTCAGCTTCATATAGAAAAACAAAAAGGCTAGGATAACTAAAACAATACTGTACAATAAAAGAACTGAAGGAGCATTGCTGGATCCTAATGGATCCCTTGGGGAAGAGAGGGTGAGAAGGCATGGTGTCAATGACAGATATCAGGAGTCAGTTTAAGGCAAACAGCAAACTCTTTTTTTTAAAAAAAATTCAATAGTGTTGAAGGAGTTATGCA
The DNA here is from genome assembly GCF_903995425.1 of Onychomys torridus. Lineage (NCBI taxonomy): Eukaryota > Metazoa > Chordata > Mammalia > Rodentia > Cricetidae > Onychomys > Onychomys torridus. The sequence continues at coordinate 28,489,164 of NC_050444.1, read as the reverse complement.
TCCTCCTCTCAGCACACAAGCTGAGTCCCAATCTGGTGGCATTGTGTGGTCAACCCTCATTGGCTAGGCATGATCAGGAACTCAGGCAGACTCCAGGTTGGCTCATAAGGAAGGATGGTATGTGCATGCCTTGGCAACTGGTTTGAGTGAATTTCCTCAGCCGTATGGGCCTGTCCTACTACATATCCATTCTTTTATTTTATTATATTGTCACTCAGCAGATTTCTCTGCTCTGGCTTTGTTGATTCCGCCTCAGGGGGTCTCAGAAATGGGACTGTGCCTGTCTTAGGTTGGCTTGCCAAACAAGTTGTTACATGTCATTGACTATCAACACTCAAAGAGTGTCCATCCCTGGGGAATCACTATGGAGGGGGAGTGTCAGAAAGTAGCCTTTTGAATTTCAAAAAGCTAGGCATAATAACTTCCTGTGGAGGGCTATGAGTTGATATCCAAGAGCCATTAACACCTTTACAGTCACCTTAGTGGCCGCATGTTGTTGCTGGATGTGCTATAGGAGACACTTAAAAATGAGAAAGATTAAAAGCACCATCCCACCAATCCAAACTTAAGTGAATATCCAGGAGGGATCAAATAGCCATTTTATATCATGCCAAACCTTTTCAAAAAATAAAGAGTCAAAGGTCATAAACTTTGCCCTTGTCTGATTTAATTGGGAAAATTTTGTGTGTTAGCTGTAATGAATAATGTAGAAACTTAGCTGTCCCAGCCTGCTAAACTAACATTTCTTATCTCAAAAGGTGTCATTAGCACACTGCCTGTCAGTGAGAAGAGCATCCAGGGAGGCAGTAAGAACAGCAATGGGGCAGGTGCTTGGGTCAAGATCTCTGGTGGCCTAGTATTATTAAAAAAAAGAAATGTCCATCCATTCATCCAGTGTTTATTAACTATTTGAGTATTAAGTGATTTTCAAAAAATAATTGCCTCTGGAATAAATGTAAATAAGCTGATGAGTTTTCTGTGGTATGCTAAGTATATGATGGGGATAAACATAATGGGATCTGTAAAATAAAAAAGAGAAGATGGACTGAATTAAGATGACAAGGTCCCACATTTTATTTAACCATTCTTCAGTTGAAGGGCATCTAGGTTGTTTCCAGGTTCTGGCTATTACAAACAATGCTGATATGAACATAGATGAGCAAGTGCCCTTGTGATATGATTGAGCATTCCTTGGGTATATGCCCAAGAGTGCTATAGCTGGGTCTTGGAGGAGATGGATTCCCAATTTTCTAAGGAAGCACCATATTGACTTCCAAAGTGGCTGTACAAGCTTGCATTTCCACCAGCAGTGGAGGAGAGTTCCCCTTGTTCCACATCCTCTCCAGCATAAGCTGTCTTCAGTGTTTTTGATCTTAGCCATTCTGACAGGTATAAGGTGGTATGTCAGAGTCATTTTGAATTGCACTTCCCTGATGATTAAGGGTATTGAGCAATTCCTTAAATGTCTTTCAGCCATTTGAGCTTCCTCTGTGGAGAATTCTGTTTAGTTCTATAGCCCATTTCTTAATTGGACTGTTGGGCATTTTGATGTCTAATTTCTTGAGTTCTTTATATATTCTGGATATCAGCCCTCTGTCAGATGTGGCGTTGGTGAAGAACTTTTCCAATTTTGTAGGCTGTCACTTTTCTTGTTGGCCATGTCCTTTGCTCTACAAAAGCTTCTCAGTTTCAACAGGTCTCATTGATTGATTGTTTCTCTCAGTGTCTGTGCTACTGGCGCTATATTTAAGAAGTGATCTCCTATGCCAATGCATTCAAGACTACTTCCTATTTTCTCTTCTATCAGGTTCAGAGTAACTGGATTTATGTTGAGGTCTTTGATCCACTAGGACTTAAGTTTTGTGCACAGTGACAGATTTGGATCTATTTGCAGCCTTCTACATGTTGACATCCAGTAGTGCCAGCACCATTTGTACTACTCAGCAGAGAAAAACAATGACATCTTGAGGTTTTCAGGCAAATGGATGGATCTAGAAAAAGTCATCCTGAGTGAGGTAACCCAGACTCAGAAAAACAAACATGGTAAGTACTCACTCATAGGAGGACACTAGATGTAAAACAAAGATGATGAGACTGCTACTCACAACTCCAGGGAGGATACTTAGAAAACTGGACCCTAAGAAAGATACAGGGATCATCCAATGACAGAGAAGTGGATGAGATGTACATGAACAACCTGGATGTAAGTGGGGTTAATGAAGGGCAAGGTTCGAGGGAAAGAGAGCTTTGGGGAGTGGGAGATCCCAGCTAGATCAAGAACAGAGAGGGAGAACAAGGAATAAGAGACCATGATAAATGAAGACCACATGAGAATAGGAAGATGTAAACTGCTAAAGAGGTCCCCAGAAATCCACAAAGATACCTCCACTGTAGACTACTGGCAATGTTCTAGAGAAAGCCCGAACTGACCTACTCTGGTGATCAGATGGCCAAACACCCTAACTGTCATGCTAGAACTCTCATCCAATAACTGATGGAAGTGGATGCAGAGGTCCTGAGCTAGGCCCCAGGTGGAGCTCCAGCAGTCCTATTGGCAAGAAAGAGGAGGGATTGTATGAATGAGAATTGTTGAGACCAAGATTTGAAAAAGCACAGGGACAAATACCCAACTAGTGGAAACACATGAAATATGAACCAATAGCTGAGGATCCCCCAACTAGATCAGGCCCTCTGGATAAGTGAGACACTTGATTAGCTTGAGCTGTTTGGGAGGCACCCAGGCAGTAGGGCCAGGATCTGTCCTTAGTGCATGAGCTGGCTGTTTGGAACCTGGGGCTTATGCTGGGACACTTTGCTCAGCCTGGGTGGAAGGAGCTGGACCTGCCTGTACTGAATCTACCAGGTTGAGCTGAATCCCCAGGGGAGTCTTTGCCCTGGAGGAGATGGGAATGAGGGGGTAGGCTGGGGGAAGGCGAGGAGGGGGCAGGCGGGGCCATGGCTGATATATAAAATTAAATTAAATTATAAAATAAAATAAAATAAAGTAAAGTAAAAAGGATGGCAAGGTCATATTGGTGAGATGGCTCAGCCAATAAAGTTGCTTGTCACCAAAACATAAAATAAAATAAGATTATGACTCAAGTTTTAAATTGAAGCTGTTGTTCCTGTTCATTGGTTGAATGTAGAGTAAAGGAGGTACATGAGAGTTTGGAAACAATCTGCATATGGAACCCACAGCTGTCAGTGTCTCTTACCTTTCATGGTGATGTTTTGAGTGTGTCATTTGGTGAAACAGTTGATTAGGCTCTGGAACTCTTCTGTTAAAGATACTTGTCATTTAAAGGATTAAAGCAATGTGGGCACTCTTTCTAGGCACCCAACCTGAAAAGGTATAACTTGAGCTCTTTATTTATCCATAGTGGTTCGTTCTAAGAGATGTCTTCCTACAAGTCACAATGAAAGTAGTTCTCAAAGCAAAAGCATTCATAATCCCCAGCTAAAGTACAGGTGAGGCAGATCTCTGTCCTCCATCAGAGCCCTCTGAGAGCTCTGCAGCTGCTTCATCTCTATTCATGAGAACTTAAGAGACAAGTTCTGGAAAGGATGTGGTTTTCCTGGTGCTGTCTTCCTTAAGCTTCAAAGACTCATTAGAATTCAGGGCACAATAAATAGTATTTCAAATGCTGCATCTGAGAGTGGGGCAAAGAAAAGGGCTTTACTTCAGCCTGAATTGTCAAAGGAGGAAATGAAGCTTGCTGAAAACACAGCTGCTGCAAAACTACGATAAAGGCAAATATGAAACTGTTTTTCCAGGCTTTATCATTGTAATTCTTCAACAAATGCCATTACCAAGATCCCCATATACATAGCATAATTAGCCCATATATTTGAAGAGTGGGTGGAATAATTCTGTAGAGATTATTATAGGTAGCACTGTAAAATGATTAATTGTTGTCTTTTTTTAAAATTTTCTTTTTTCAGTGTGTCTCAGTTCAGGGCAAACACATTAAACTTTGTAAAACCAGAAGGAGTTAATATAATGTGACTGGGATTTTAGAACTGAAAATTTGTAAGGAACATATATTGATTAATCCAAGTAATTATCATCCTGTTGTTTTGGGGGGTTTAGGGGCAAGAAAAGACAACACAAATGTTAACATCACTACATTTAACCCATGTTGACATACAAGGACGTTGACTATTCTAAGTAGTGATTGAAAGATATTAAGTAATCACAAAGGGTTGTTATATTTTATTTCTAGTTGAAAACACACAAAGCATTATTTAACAATTAATCCGTTCAGCATTATGACTTATACTCTTAGAGTCTTAGCACAAAAACTACACCAAATTAAAACATATTCAAAAAAATTGAAATACATTCAAATTTATTAAAGTGGAAAAGATCTAGCATATGTTCTTAAAGTGCAAATTTAAGGTTATTACATGCAGTACAATGAAATTTTCATAAAAATGCTCTATATAAGTATGTATAATTATGTAGAAGTATATATGATGCATACTGTTTTCATCTTCAGGGATAAGGGATAGTTTATCAAGGCAAATGCTATTAAGTCAAGGTGTACAGATTTCATCTTTATAAACTTATTTTATTATTTGTATGTGTTTTGTTTGTATGAATGTCTGTGTATCTAGTATTAGCAGAACCCAAAAGAGGGCATTGGATTCACTTGAACTAATCACAGATGGTTGTGAATTACTATGAGGATTCTGAGAACTGAACCTGGCTAGTGCTCTGAAACACTGATCCATTGCTCCAGATCCCAGACTGACTCTTAAAATGCTTTGTGGAGTTTTACATATTGCCACAGCATATCATATCTTTATAATTTAAAAAGTAATAACTATAAACAAATGCAAAAGAGATCACTAGGACAAAGAAAGAATAAATGGAAAGACCAAATATGTCTTACCGTATTTGTGTTTGGTTAAAGAGTGTCGATTTCTTTCCCTTTTTTCTTAAAAGGCTTAATTAAAGTCATTACCAGTATTATCACCCTAAGTATAATTCTATGAAAGATGGTTTCTAAATTCATTTTTGCTATTCAAAATGAACATATTAGCATTCTAAATGGAATAATATTGCACATTTGAAATCACTTAAAGTGTATCACTGTTTAAGCATACAGAGAATTTTATTTTCTTTCATCACTTAAATTTTGCTAAAATTTTATTCAGCTTAGCCTCTCTAAACCATGAATGATCTTCACTTTTGCCCTTTAGAACAGTTTGTGTTATGAATTTTTAGAAAATGACTCAGCTATTTAAATACAAATAATGAATTCTCTTCAGCCATGTTGCTTTCTTTGAGCCTGGGGGCACATTTAATTTGTGGATTAGAACTTCAGACAACACAATTGCCAGCACAATTATAGACTGCTATGGAAATTATGTGCAAGGCAAAGAACAAGGTCATCACAAATGGTCTAGACAGCATCAGAGAAGGGGCAGAGAATACATATTCCTATTTGAGACAGTTTACAGTTGTCTGTAATTTATGTATACATTTATTTGTATCATTTTTTAAAATTCAAGCCTATTATGTTCTGTGGGCTGGCTGTTCTAACCCTTCATCTTACACTGATGAACCAGTTCAGACATGTTGCTAGCTCATGGAGATTTTAAGGATGAAATAAATGTTAAGGCTTTTTCAATTGACCACTGTTTAACTGATAGTCTTAATTCCCCAATACTATTAACCTGTAAAATTTGCTGGCTCAGGTGCCAGTCTGCACAGATTGCAGGACAGGGATGTTCATCACTTGCATGCTCAATTCCCTTCTCTCCCTGTTTTGGGTTTGCTGTTAATCTCATCCATGCAAATTTTACTTGTTACTATAGTTGTGTCATGCAGGTAATTACTATTATAATTATTATCTAATACAATTAATAACTTGAAGAACAAAAGTTGCACAAATGCAAATAACAAATTAATTCTTCATATAAATTGGTCTATAAGAAAGAAAGAGAGGGCTCCCCTTTTCCAAGACTGCAGGCAGACATTGCAGTCTCCACACCCTGCCCCCATACCCATTTGCCCTAGACCCCAGGTACTTCCTGAGAATCAGAGACCAGCCCCCAGCTTCCATCCTGCCCTGGAACTCCCATTTGGACCAGAGACCAGAGGAACTCCCATCTGGACAAGAGACCAGAGGAGCTCCCACCTGGACAAGAGGAGCTCCCATCTGGACAATATAAGGAGACCCCAGGGACTTCCCGAGACTCAGAGTCCAGCCCCCCAGCTCCTTTCCGGCCAGCATTCTCATCTGGACCAGTGCTCCCATCTGGCCCAGAGCTTCCATCTGGACCAGAGAGAGGCTCCCTAAATCTGTCAGTTCTCTCTGGACCAAGGACACTGATAAGACCAAGAACAAACCCAAGAGGAGATGGGCAGATGCCAAGGCAGAAGTACATACAACAAAATAAAGAGCAATACAGCATCACCAGAACCTAGCCCTTCTCCAACAGCTAGACCTGAACATCACGGAATGGAAGAAGAAGAAGAAAACAACCTTATAAGTAACATCATGAAGAGGCTAGAGCCTTATATAAAAGAAATCAAAAATAAAGTAGAGGAACAGACAAAAAAAAATGGGAAGAATGCTATAAAAAAAAAAAACTAGAGGAAAGGACAATTAAAGCAGAAGAAAACAATAAGTCCTTGAAAGAAAATCATGAAAAAGCAAGGAAGACAGTCCAAGACCTGAAAAGGGAAATAGAAAAAATGAAGATGACACTAGCAGAAGGAATGTTGGAAATAGAAAATCTGAGTAAACAAAAAAGGAACTTCAGATACAAGTATAACCAACAGAATGCAAGAGATGGAAGAGAGGATCTCTGGTGTTGAAGATACAGTAGAAGAAATACATTCATCAGTCAAAGAAAACACTAAAACCAACAAAGTCATGACCCAAAATGTCTAAGAAATTTGGGACACCATGAAAAGACCAAACCTACGAATAATAGGGATAGACGAAGTAGAAGAATACCAACTCAAAGGCACAGAAAATATATTTAACAAGATCATAGAAGAAAACTTTCCCAACTTAAAGAAGGAAATGCCTATGAAGACACAAGAAGCCTATAGAACACCAAACAGACTAGAGCCCCCCAAAAAAGTCTCCTCGCCACATAATAATTAAACAACTGAACGTACAAAATAAAGAAAAAATATTAAGGGCAGCAAAGGAAAAAAGGCTAAGTAACTTAAAAAGGCAAACCCATCAGAATAACACCTGATTTCTCAATGGAGACTTTGAAAGCCAGAAGGACCTGGACAGATATAATGCAGACACTAAGAGACCATGGATGCCAGCCTAGACTAATATACCCAGCAAAACTTTCAATCATCATAGATGGAGTGAACAAGACCTTCCAAGACAAAACCAGATTTAAACAATACTTATCCATAAACCCAGCCCTACAGAAAGCACTAGAAGGAAAATTCCAACCTAAGGAAGGCAGATACACCCATGAAAACACAGGCAATAGATAACACCACAGCAATAAACCCCAAAGAAGAGAAGTGCACACACACTACCACCAAAAAATTAAAATAACAACAGGAACAAACAATCACTGGTCATTAATATCCCTTAATATGAATGGATTTAATTCACCTATAAAAAGACATAGACTAACAGAATGGATACAAAAAGAGGACCCATCTTTCTGCTGCATACAAGAAACATAACTCAAATTCAAAGACAGACACCTCCTAAGAATAAAAGGCTGGGAAAAGACTTTCCAATCAAATGTTCTTAAGAAGCAAGATGATGTAGCCATGCTAATATCCAGCAAAATAGACTTCAAACTAAAATCAGTCAAAAGAGATGATGAAGGATATTACATACTCATCCCAGGAAAGACCCAACAAGATGAAGTCTCAATGCTGAACATTTATGCTCCAAACACAAGGGCACCCACATATGTAAAAGAAACATTACTAAAGCTTAAATCACATATAAAACCCTACACATTAATAGTGGGAGACTTCAACACCCCACTTTCACCTCTGGACAGATCGGCCAAATTGAAACTTAACAGAGACATAATAGACTTAACTGATGTTATGGCTCAAATGGACTTAATCGATATCTACAGAACATTCCACCCAAACAAAAAAGAATATACCTTCTTCTCAGCATCCCATGGAACCTTCTCTAAAATTGACCACATACTTGGCCACAAAGCAAATCTAAACATGTACAAAACAATTGAAATAACTCCTTTGTTCTATCGGACCACCATGGTTTAAAGTTAGATTTCAACAACAGAAAAAACTGCAGAAATCCTACAATCTCATGGAAACTGAATAATGCTCAACTGAATCACCAATGGGTTAAGGAAGAAATAAAGAAAGAAATTAAAGACTTCCAAGAGATCAATGAAAATGAATACACCAAATACCCAAACTTATGGGATACTATGAAAGCAGTGCTAAGAGGGAAATTTATACCACTGAATGCCCACATAAAGAAGCTGGAGAAATCTCATGCTAGTGACTTGACAGCACACCTGAAAGCCCTTGAACAGGAAGAAGCAAAGTGTCCCAGGAGAAAGAGATGCCAGGAAATTATCAAATTGAGAGCTGAAATCAACAAAATAGAAATAAACAGAACAATACAAAGGATTAATGAAATGAAGAGTTGGTTTTTTGAGAAGATCAACAAGATAGACAAGCCCTTATCCAAACTAACCAAAAGACAGAGAGAGAGAGCATCCAGATTAACAAAATCAGAAATGAAAATGGGGACATAACAACAGACAATGAGGAAATCCAGAGAATCATCAGATCACACTTCAAAAACCTCTACTCCACAAAACTGAAAAGCTAAAAGAAATGGATAATTTCCTGGATAGGTACCACATACCTAAGTTAAATCAAGACCAGATAAACCATTTAAATAGTCCAATAACCCCTAAGGAAATAGAATCAGTCATTAAAAGTCTTCCAACCAAAAAAAGGCCAGCACCAGATGGTTTCACTGCAGAATTCTACCAGATCTTCAAAGAAGACTTAATACCAATACTCTTTAAATTGTTCTACACAATAGAAGCAGAAGGAATATTACCAAATTACAATTACCTTGATTACTAAACCAAAGAAAGATGCAACAAAGAAAGAGAACTACAGACCAATCTCCCTCATGAACATTGAGGCAAAAATACTCAATAAAATTCTGGCAATCAGACTCCAAAAACACATCAAAAATATTATCCACCATGATCAAGTAGGCTTCATCCCAGGGATGCAAGGGTGGTTCAACATACGAAAGTCCGTCAATGTAATACACCATATAAACAAACACAAAGAAAAAAACCATATGATCATCTCACTAGATGCAGAAAAGGAATTTGACAAAATCCAACACCCCTTCATGATAAAGGTCTTGGAGCGATCAGGAACACAGGGAACATTCCTAAACATAATAAAGGCAATCTATAGCAAGCCAACAGCCAACATCAAATTAAATGGAGAGAAACTCAAAGCAATGCCACTAAAATCAGGAACAAGGCAAGGCTGTCCCCTCTCCCCATACTTATTCAATATAGTACTTGAAGTTCTAGCCAAAGCTATCAGACAACATAAAGAGATTAAGGTTATACAAATTGGAAAGGAAGAAGTCAAGCTCTCCCTATTTGCAGATGACATGATAGTATACATGAGTGACCCCAAAAATTCAACCAAGGAACTGATACAGCTAATAAAAACCTTCAGCAACATAGCAGGATACAAGATCAACTCAAAAAAAATATCAGTAGCCCTCGTATGTACAATAGACAAACAGGCTGAGAAGGAAATCAGAGATACATCACCCTTTAAAATAGGCACAAATGATATAAAATACCTTGGGGTTACTCTAACTAAGCATGTGAAGGACCTATATGATTAAAAACTTTAAGTCCCTGAAAAAAGAAATTGAAGAAGATGTCAGAAAATGGAAAGATCTCCCATGCTCATGGATAGGCAGGATTAACATAGCAAAAATGGCGATTTTACCAAAAGCAATCTGCAGATTCAATGCAATCCCCATCAAAGTACCAACACAATTCTTCACAGATCTGGAAAGAATAATACTCAACTTCATATGAAAAAACAAAAATCCAAAAGAATCCTGTACAATAAAACAACCTCTGGAGGCATCACAATCCCCAACCTCAAGCTCTACTATAGAGCTACAGTAATAAAAACAGCTTGGTACTGGCATAAAAACCGACATGTGGACCAATGGAATCTAATTGAAGACCCTGACATTAACTCTCACACCTATGAACATATAATTTTTGACAAAGAAGCCAAAAATGTACAATGGAAAAAAGAAAGCATCTTCAACAAATGGTGCTGGCATAACTGGATGTCAATGTGTAGAAGGCTGCAAATAGATCCATATATGTCACCATGCACAAAACTTAAGTCCAAGTGGATCAAAGACCGCAACATAAATCCAGTTACTCTGAACCTGATAGAAGAGAAAGTAGGAAGTAGTCTTGAACGCATTGGCACCAAAGATCACTTTCTAAATATAACAGCAGTAGCACAGACACTAAGAGAAACAATCAATCAATGGGACCTGTTGAAACTGAGAAGCTTTTGGAGAGCAAAGGACATGGTCAACAAGATAAAGCGACAGCCTACAGATTGGGAAAAGGTCTTCACCAACCCCACATCTGACAGAGAGCTGATATCCAGAATATATAAAGAACTCAAGAAATTAGACATCAAAATGCCCAACAGTCCAATTCAGAAATGGGCTATAGAACTAAACAGAGAATTCTCCACAGAGGAAGTTCAAATGGCTGAAAGACATTTAAGGAATTGCTCAATATCCCTAATTATCTGGGAAATGCAAATCAAAATGACCCTGAGATACCACCTTACACCTCTCAGAGTGGCTAAGATCAAAAACACAGAAGACAGCTTATGCTGGAGAGGATATGGAGCAAGGGGAACTCTCCTCCAGTGCTTGTGGGAATGCAAGCTTGTACAGCCACTTTAGAAATCAATATGGAGCTTCCTTAGAAAATTGGGAATACATCTCCCCCAAGACCCAAGGAATGCTCAATCATACCTCAAGAGCACTTGCACGTCTATGTTCATATCAGCATTGTTTGTAATAGCCAGAACCTGGAAACAACCTAGATGCCCTTCAACTGAAGAATGGATAAAGAAAATATGGTACATATGCACAATGGAGTACTACTCAGCAGAGAAAAACAATGACATCATGAGGTTTGCAGGCAAATGGATGGATCTAGCAAAAATCATCCTAAGTGAGGTAACCCAGACTCAGAAGGACAAACATGGTATGTACTCACTCATAGGAGGATACTAGATGTAAAACAAAAATGACTAGACTGCTATACAACTCCAGGGAGGCTACCTAGAAAACGGGATCCTAGGAAAGACCCAGGGATCACCCAGTGACCGAGAAATGGATGAGATCTGCAACCTGGATGACAGTGGGAGTAATGAAGGGCAAGATTTGAAGGAAAGAAAGCTTAGGGGAGCAGGAGATCCCATCTGGATCAAGAACAGAAAGGGAGAACAAGGAATAACAGACCATGATAAATGAAGACCACATGAGAACAGGATAGGCAGAGTGCCTGAGAGGTCCCCAAAATCCACAATGATATATCCTCTGTAGACTGCTGACAGTGGTTGAGGGAGGGCCTGATCTGACCTAGTCTGGTGATCAGATGACTAAACACCCTAACAGTCATCTTGGAACTCTCATCCAATAACTGATGGAAGTGGATGCAGAGATCCTCGGCCAGGCCCCAGGTGGAGCTCCAGGTGTGCAACTGTCAAGGAGGAGGGACTGCAAGAGCATGAATTGTTGAATCCAAGATTGCAAAAAGCACAGGGACAAATAGCCAAACAAATGGAAGCACATGAATTGTGAACCAAAGGCTGTGGAGCCCCCAGCTGGATCATGCCCTCTGGATAAGTGAGACAATTGAATAGCTTGATCTGCTTGGGAGGCTCCCAGGCTGTGGGACTGGGACCTGTCCTATGTGCACGAGCTGGCTGTTTGGAACCTAGGTCTTACACAGGGACACATGTTCAGCCTGGAAGGAGGGTAACGGATCTGCCTGTATTGAATCCACCTGGTTTAAATGAGTCCCCATGGGTGTCTTGGTCCTGGAGGACATGGGAATGGAAGGAAGGGGCTGGGGGGAACCCATGGCTGATGTATAAAATTAAAAGACATAATAAAAAAAGAAAGAAAGATAGAAAGAAAGAAAGAAAGAAAGAAAGAAAGAAAGAAAGAAAGAAAGAAAGAAAGAAAGAAAGAATACTTCAGAAATTTTCACTCATTTGAAACTTTCTGTGCCTGGGTATAAAATAATAAATTGGAAATAAAACTAAGGCAGTGGATACCTAGTCCAGCATCTGGAATGCTCAGGGGCCTAAAAGGCTATTAGTTCAAGTCTAGCTGGGAAGACAATAACATTGTTTCTAAATATGAAAAAACAAACAATTAAAGTAATACATTTCAACTAGTTTACATAGTAATAGTTTTATTTAAAACAAAATTTATGTTTTAAATTTTGAAAGGATTTTTCCTTAATCTTTCAGCACTCAGTATTGTAGGTAACAAATTTGGCTTCTTATACTTTCTTCTACCTTTATCTGAAAAACTATTATTATTGAGTATGGACAACTTTTCGGGACTGTTTTTTTCCTACCATCTTTATGTCAGTTCCAGGGACAGAACCCAAATCCTCAGGCTTGTACTGTAAGCACCTTTATAAGCACTGAGCCATCTTAATGCTTTATGAACAAAAGTTCATTTTATGAGTCTCATTGACTGAATTAAGGATGTCCAATAGGCTGGTAGAACATCTCTTTTCTAGGTATACTTTTTAGAATGCTTCTGGGAAAGTTAAGAATTTGATTTAATAGACCAGTGAAGAAGAAATCAACATGATTCACATGCGTGGACATCATATAACTACTGAAGGCTGGGAGAACAAGAAGTTGAATTAATGGTAAATTTCTCTCTCTTCTGTAATTTTTTTTTTTTCACTTGACCACCAGAGTTCTTTGTCCGTGAGGCTTCAGACCCTCAACCTACCACCAGGGGCTATCTATTCTGAGGGAACCAGACAATGAATGGGTCAAAGCACTGGTCCTCCTTGTCCTCCAGGTCATCTTCTAAGTCTTTCTACACTATTGCTTGTATTCCTCTGAGGATTCTAACTGATCTACTTGTATTCTCTTGGTAAACATTTTAAAATAATGAGCCTTTTTGCAGACATTTTTATTACTTATTCTAAATGTGTCAGTGGCCCCAATCCTGAAATTTTTGCTTTAGAATTCTAAAAAAATCACCTTTTATACATTTCTTTACTTTATCTTTTTGGATTTATATTTATCAAAAAAGTTGGATCTACTCATTTGATCTAATTCTCGTTTTCTCTCTCTCCATCTATCTCTTTCTCTTTCCAGGGATAATTATTTTTCATTATCACATTATCTTTTTTTATTGCATTTAAAACATTCCTATTTATTTTTAAATTCCCAAACCTTGCCTTATTGCCTATTTAAAATATGGACTATACATGTATTTTGTGTGCTAAGAAGGAACATATGACTATCTTGTCTGTAAGGAGGTTAACTGGGTCCTGCTTCCTTCCTGACTGTCTTTCCTTTCTCATTTCTGTTCTGAAGTCATTTTCTATTCCTTGCACTAAGCATAATTAAGGCTTGTGCATTGTTCCTGCAATTCTTTAATTAAATTCTTTATAACTGAACAATAATACCTCTTAGAGGTTTCATTTATAATTAATAGGAGCATTTATGAATCAAATGTCATTTCTTTGGTGAGGCTTGGCCCTGTGGGTTGATACACTGTACTACAGACCCCAAATTCTCCATTGAGTGAATATAAGTCTTTTTTCTGTGGTCTGGATGGATGTTGTTAACTTCCTTATGTTGGAGTTTTCCTTCCAGCACCTTTAGTAAGGCTGGATTTGTATATAGACATGGTTTAAATTTAGCTTTATCATGAAATATCTTTTTTCTTCATCTATGATGATAGGAAATTTTGCTGGGTATAGCAGTCCAGGCTGGCATCTGTGGTCTTTTAGACTCTGTAGCACATATTTCTAGGACCTTCTAATTTTTAGAGTCTTCATTGAGAAGTCATATGTAATTCTAATAGGTCTGCCTTTATATGTTACTTGGTATTTTTTCCTTGCAGCTTTTAAGATCTGTGATGTTTGAATAGGAATAGCCCCCACTGGCTCATAGATTTGAATGCTTGGTCCCTAGGAAGTGGCACTACTCAGAGGTATGGCCTTTTGGGAGTAGATAAAGTCTTGTTAGAGGAAGCATGCCATATTAGGGATGGATTTTGAGGATTCAAATGCTCAAGCCAGGCCCAGTATTTCTCTTCCTACTGTCTGTGGACCTATATATCAAGCTCTCAGCTACATCTCCAGAGCCATGTCTTCTTACATGTCACCATGCTTCCCACCATGATGATAATGGACTAAACCTTTGAGATGTACGCCAGGCCTAACTAAACATTTTTCCTTTATAAGTGTTACTGTAGTCATGGTGTGTCTTCACAGCAACAGAAATCCTTGCTAAGATTCTTTCTTTGTTCTGTATGTTTAGTGTTTTGATTATTATGTATCAAGGGAACTTTCTTTCCTGGTTCAATCTATTTGGTGTTCTGTATGCTTCTTGTACTTTTATAAGCAACACCTTCTTTAGGTTAGGAACATTTTCTTCTATGATTTTGTTGAAAGCAATTTCTGGGCCTTTGAGCTGGGATTCTTCCTCCTTCCTCCATTCCTATTATTCTTAGGTTATTTCTATTCAAATTCCTCTATTTTTTTATTTCCAGAATTCCCTCAGTTTTTGTTTTCTTCATTGATTCTACTTTCATTTTCAGGTCTTGAACAATTTTACTCATTTCCTTCCACTGTTTATGTTTTCCTGTATTTCTTTAAGAGATTTATTCATTTCTCCTTTTAGGATCTCTACCATCTGCATAAGTTGGTTTTGAGATCATATTCTTGTGCTTCAGCTATGTGGGAATATCAGGATAGCTGGATTCTAGTGGAGACATATTGCCGTAGCTTTTATTGGTTGTGTTTTCACACTGGCATGTAGGAATCTGGGATTGTGATGACTGGGATTGGGTGATGATTTCTGGATTCATCTTTGTTTGGTGGTACTTTCTTCCTTTGTTTCTGTTTCCTCTCTGAATGTGATGGCTGTGTGTTGCCTGGTAGGAAATTTTCTTTGAATCTGATAGTTGTGGCCACTGGAGGTTCCAGGTAAAATGTATTTCTAGGTGTTGGGATCTTATGCTTAGGAATGGGGCTGGCTCAGGGATCTGAGGGGGTTCACAGGAGGGAAAGCAGCAGAGTGTTCATCAAAGGTCTGCTGCTTATTTCCTCTCCTTGGAAGGGTGGTAGTCAGCAAAGGGAGGTCATTCTGAGGGTCTGCTGGAGAAGATACTGGAGGGTGAATCTAAAGGAACAAAAGGAGAGGGGAGAGCTACAGGCAGCCTACCTGCTTCCCTGGTATGTGTGGTCTGTGGCTTAGCAGAGGGTGCCTGCTGGAGCTGGGGCTGTGATAAAGCAACAAGTGGGGACAGATAGGTTAGGTCTGTGGGCTCCACAGCAGATGTGGGCAGAGAAGGAAGGAAGGCTACAGAAGGTGATTGTTGCCAAGCTAGGGATGGAATTGGGGTATTGTGTTTAGAGGACAGGGTGGCATGGCGAAGGTCTTCAGTTAACTAATCTGTTTTCCTGTATTGCTCAGCTAGTGTGTTCACAAAGAATGCCTGCTGGTGTTGGAGGCTGGGCTACTGGGGTGAGTTGAGGAAAGGAATGTTGAGGGAGAAGGTGTTTGTGATCCCTTGGAGGTGGAATCAGAGGGGAAAGGGAGACTGCAGCAAGTTTTCTGCTGGAGTTTGGAACGAGACTAGGAGATTGTATCTGCCTTCTCTTTGTGGTATGTTGCACTCTCAAAATTCTTTTCCATGGGCCAGGAATTGGAGGTTGTTGTAAACCTGTCTTTGATAAGTAGAGAGCAGAATACAAGCCAGGGTACTTAGCAAGCAGAATTTTCATGAACTCTCTCATTTCATGAGCCCAGTGAGTCTCTGAGACTGAAAAACTGAATAGTGAGTTCTCTATCCCAGCCTCTCCAGCAATCAAATAATTTCTCCTGTCCTCCTAGAGTGATGACTGTTTAATATTCCCAGAGGGGCTTTTGGACTGTTGTGAATACTAAGCATATTTGAATTTGTGCACTCCTTTTTTCTCCATTAAAAATAACGTATTTTATGATTGTGCTTTCAGAATGTCCAATGCAACCTAAGATTATGTTTTTAGAACTGACTGAAATAAATTAAAACACTTTTGAATGCCCTTAAAAGTATCAGAGGTCTTCATCACTGTGCTCACTCTGCCTAATGAATTGTTGGCCCAAGTCACTCACATTACTGAGATGAGGAAGAAAATCCAAGCATCTAGTTGTTAGGTTTTTGTCAAAATCTTCAACAAATCCTTTTATTTATTATTTTTTTTTACACTGCTTCCCTTTCCCCTGCCCTTCTAGTACCCTGATGCTTCCATATTATTCCAAACTTCTGGGTGGGAATGCACTGGTGTGCTTCCTGTTGGCTTCACTATGAGGCTGAGTATTGTTAATTTGCAGCTCTTGTAAATCTTTATTTTTCCATCACTTTTTATATTTGTACTATTTGTTAATATCTGTCAGCTACTGTCACCACCTCTTTTGCTCTGTGCACTTATTTTCTCCATACACTTTGATTGTAGACATGGAGAGTGGAGATGAAGACTTCTGTATGATCTCACCTCTTTCCCTGAAAATCAGCTGCAAGCGAACAAGGATGTGTTCTGAGATTTTCCCCAAAGCTGTTCAATTCGGATCTTTGGGGAGGGCCATTCTTGCTACATAGAAGGGGGACAAGAGAGCAATTAACCACTGTATATTCACATGCTAAGTTTCTCTTGCTTTTCCATGCCACATATTATTCCCACTATCTATCAATAACAGAGCTTTGGGTCTGTTTTGACATATAAATCACCCCAATCTGTGTCATGGACACCATCAGTTGTAACTCTTCTAGAAATCTGAAAAAAATAATCTTGTAAAATGGCTAGCTTCTTGTGCTTTTCAAAAATGTAAATACATGCCTTTATGAAAATTTTATGGTGTAATTTTAATGGTTTATTCGAAGAAAGATAAGATAAAATCACATGTTTGTTGAGAATTTGAACCATAAGCCTCTATATAAAATTTCAAAGTAAAATAAATAAAAATAAATGAAAATGAATGTGTTTCATCAATTTTCAATAATTTTTAGAAAAGTAGGCACCTGGATTATTGTGTGCATGTGATCACTATATAAAGATGAGTTAATTTACCTCAAGATTTAGAAATGAATTTAGTCTTTGAGAGTTATAAAATGGAAATGGTCATGATGATTTGCCCTCTGTGGAAGTATAGCATTGTTCCTTTTTTCTGACAAGACATGAATAGATATAAAAGATGCATAGCTACACAACAAATGCAACATACACTAAGAGAAACCTAAATCATAAACATCTCTGGGTTCTATCAGAGACTAGGAGAAGGTTTTGTGAAATGCTTCCACAGAGAGAAATTAAAAATAATCAGGGGTTTGTGCATTCTTTTATCCCAGGAAGAAAAAAAAAACATTGTGCATTTAAAATATTTAAAATATTCTATTTGGCATTAACTATAATGACAAAATGCCTAGAATAGAAATTTTATCTCCTGTATTGCTGTGAGCTGCAGGAATATGAAGTAGGAGTGTATCTGCCACTGACAAAGCTAAATACCTGGGAAAGAGTTGTCTGGGGCTGGACCCCAATAGCTCTTGTTATATAACTATATTTATTTAACCACAAAAAGAACTTTCTGATACTAAATGCTCAGTTCAGATCCAAGAACACTTACCACAACGTTTTACTTGTACCAATGGGCTTTTATATACTACATGTCTTCTACAGCAATTAAATATAGCATCAAAAGATAGACCTCTCAAGGAAAAATATTGAGCAAATTAACAAACCGAATGTCTGAGAACACACAGCGTAACAAGACAAAGTAACAAAGAACAAATAAAATAGAAGCAATTGCTAAAATAGTAGTATGAGTAAAATATCCCAATAATCACGTTAAGCATAGCTTTAATATGCCCATTTAAATACATTTTCAGAGTGGAGGCCAAAATAAGATCCAGCCATACGTTATCTGTTATAAACTTATGCTAAATAAAATAAAGCCTACTGGTGAAATTATTAAGGCCACTCCACATAGTTAAAAGGGAGGTTTATTTTGTGGGGTAACTTACAATTGAAGGGGTAGGTTGCAGGGTCTGGCAAAGGTATAGCACAGTCCGGTAGTGTTCTCTGGAGAACTCTGCTCGGTCTACCTCCAGAGTCCAGCGTCCCGGAACCAAGCGAGAGACCTCCTCTCGATCCTCGGTCTTCTGCTTCCTCCTCTGCCCTGCCTTGTGGGCGTGACCATTACCGAAGCCTCAATGGGGGTTGGAACTTCCAGGCCAATGCTGGGATGGCTATCCACTATAAAAGCCTTGAATAAAAGAAAAGAGATGGTGAAATATGCATTATGCTGCCACTATTCCAAAGAGAACTAAAGTGAATATAATTCCATACAAAACACAATTCAGAATAAGAAAGTCATTAATTAGGTAAAACTAAAACAGTGGATTTAAAATACAAAGTATGTCCCTATCATTAGCATCAAAATTATAATAAAATTAATAGTCATAAAATAGAGACACACAAGTTTATTATTACAAGAGGCTTGATCAGCTTCTCTTGATGCTTGATAAGTATGTGATACGGCTGTAGATATGCACTTATAAAGACTGAATGGTATTATTGACCACTTTCCTCTCAGTGGCATTTATAGATAATTCCATCCGTATAAACCATTCACAGAATATTATAGTGAAAGATCATTTCATCTCAAGATTAAAGCACTCAACAGAATATACCACTCATAAACAAGAATTTTATGAATTCAAAAGAATATAAATCACATGAATAAGTATAAGGAATAAATTCTGAATGACTTTATTCAGTTTTGGCTACTATAAAAAATCGGCACAGATTAGGATGTTTAACAGTAAATAATTGTTACATATCATTCTGGAGTTTGGTAAATTAAAAAAAAATTATGGCGCTTTCAGATCTGGTATCTGGTAAGGATGCACTTCTTGCTTTGCACATGTTCATATGCCCAATGAGTCCTTGCATGGTAGAACGAAGCCTAGCCAGTCCTCTATTATCTTTTTTCCAAGACACAAATCTGATACCAAGGGGTCCACTTTTATGATTCAATTATCTACCAAAGACCCCATGGCTAAATGCCCTTGCATCAGGCTCACAGCTCATCATATGCATTATATGGGGCATAGCTTTTGGCAAGTTGTATCCATTATTCCCCAAATGCAAGAAATTGGATCTTTATGTCCATGTGGTTAACACATAAAGATAAATTAAATTATCCTCAAATTTGGCAATAGAAAAATTTTGAGGATTAATATATTAGAAGTATTCAGAACAAAGGTCATGAAACAAGAAACTGGAAATAACACTAAAAAATGGAAATATCACTAATAACCACTTAGAACTCCAGCTCCCAGGGAATCCAATGTCTTCTTCTAGTCTCTAGTACCTGCATACATATAGCACACACTCACAGAGACATATACACTAAAATAGAAATAAATACAATACACCAGTATTTATTTCAAATACACAATTTTCAACAAACTCGAGAAATGAGGAATGGAGAGGAATACCTTTAACTTAATGAAAATTATCTATGTGAAACTTATGGCTAACTTAATATGTAGTAATCGTAGACTGAGAGTTCTACCCTCGAAGTCAGGATCAGGTAAATCCATATGTCCTCCTCACTCTCTCAATGTCAGACTGATAGATTCTAGCTAATAAAATGAGACAAAAATAGAAGTTTGAAAGGAAAAGCATAAACAAAATGCTCCTTTATCTTACAAGTAAATACATATAGCAAGTCAAGAGGATATACGGTCAATTTTTAATCCAGTTGTTTTACTTTAGACTAACAATAATTCTTTTTGAAAATTAAAATTACAGTGTTTTAAGTGTTTTGATTAAAATTTCAAACCAGATAAGCAATCCTTGTAGATACATATCAAGAAAGCTACTTCAAGGCACTGATGTTCAATTGTGGTAGCTTGTGGAAAGCTGTGTAAGAAAGGTGTGAATTTACTATGAAGTATGAATGGAGCAGAGGGCAGAATGTTCTTCCCACAAGGCAGCCTTCCAGAAAGAGTCACATAAACTATGAAAAGTGAATACACTTGAAAATAAGAGCATGAAGAGAATGTCCTGGCATGTCTGCCTTATCTGGGTGGAAAGGCAAAGTCTTGGGAGGAAAACCCTTGCGTCTCTCCACATGGCCAAAGATGGTAAGACATAACACTAGATGTAGTTCCCTGTACCTGTATTTGCTTAAGATATCTGTAAACATCATGTCAGGTTTTACTTGCTTTAATAATAAAAATGACAAGTACTTTGTTGTGCCCTACTCTTGAGCTCAAAAGCCTGATGTCCCCAGGGACCCTATGCAGGCCTTTAGAATCTTTTGATCCTCAGAGATTAGCCTCACTGACCACAGGCAGGTGAACAGCAGCTAGTGAAACAAGTCAAAAGCCATAGAGCTGAGCATCAGGGAGAACCATCTACATGCTAAGACAGGACCTTAAGCGTCTAGCCATAGACAGAATCCATGGGAATTCTGAACTGTTTTCCTAAGCCTTTCAGCTCACTGATGCAGGCACACTCAGGATCTCTAGTAAAATCATGCTTTTTAAAGCAAATGTTGATGGCTCTTTATATCTTACAATACCTTCAAAACACCCTTACTAGGTTTATATAAAGCTAGAAAATATTAACTAACCAAGATCAGATATTAAAAACATTATTAAATTCACAATTTTGTGTGGTGATATTGTGTCCTCAATATATTGTGCACCCTAATAAACTTACCTGGGGTCAGAGAACAGAACAGCCACTAGATACATACAGAGGCCAGAAAATGGTGGCACACACACACCTTTAATCCTGGCATTCCGAATGGATCTCTGTGAGTTCAAAGCCACACTGGAAACAGGCATGGTGACTCACACCTTTAATTCCAGGAAGTGATGGCAGGAAGCAGAAAGGTATATAAGGCGTGAGGACCAGGAACTAGAGCCTGGTTAAGCTTTTAGGTTTTTAGCAGCAGTTCAGCTGAGATCCATTTGGATGAGGACTCAGAGGCTTCCAGTTTGAGGAAAAAGATCAGCTGAGGAATTGGCAAGGTAAGGTGGCTGTGGCTTGTTCTGCTTCTCTGGTCTTTCAGCATTCACCCCAATACCTGGCTTCAGGTTTGTTTTTATTAATAAGACCTTTTAAGATTCATGCTATAATTTTGTGTGATTTAAATGCATCTTCTTAACTTATATTTATTTATCTTCAAATAAAGACAACAAAGACATATTTCTGCCTAATAGAATATGTACCCATTTTATATCCAGCAAGAATGTATGAACACTGCTTCCCATGAAGTTGTTAGGCAATGTTTCTCCTCACCATTTATCCTATTATTTATTGTGATGAAAAGTTAACTTTTTTTTTTTTTCAAAACAGGGTTTCTCTGTGTAGTTTTGGTGCCTTTCCTGGATCTTGCTCTATAGCCCAGGCTGGCCTCGAACTCACAGAGATCCACCTGCCTCTGCCTTCTGAGTGCTGGGATTAAAGGTGTGCACTACCATCACTGGCTGAAAGATAACTTTTATAAGACATATTATTTTAAATGATAAAGGGATAGAAATGGAAATGAGCAAAAGTAGTTGGTTGGTACATATGTTAACATAGTTATTACATGACACTCGACTCCTTCCAACTCTTCCCCATTCCACCTCTCCCCCTCAAAATCGTGTACTCTTTTTATTTTATTATTATTCAATAATTGTGTGTGTGTGTGTGTGTGTGTGTGTGTGTGTGTGTGTGTGTAAAACCTGCTGAGCCATTTGGAGTTACTCATATATATGAATATATAATATGTATGTTTGAATAATGACCACTTGATATTGGCATAATCAATTAGGTTGCTTATCTCTAGAGAATTATTCTCCCTCTCACAGCAGTCATTATTTCCCTATAATTCTTTATCTAGGTTTGGAACCTTGTGAGATTTCCCCCAACCACATTGGTTGACACATGCTTTCTTAACTATATTGTTTAAAGCAAGTGAATTTACCATTGTCTATCCAGATCAACAACTCTAGCCAATGGAGGAAAGGTTTTGTTTATTTGTTTGTTACTGTTGTTGTTTTGTTTGCTGATGTAGAGTCATGAGGAACACAAAGTGGGTGGGCAGATGGCAATTTCATTTCTGCAAATGGAGCCTTCATTTCCGCTAGAGGAAACATATCTCCATTGTGAACAAAGACCTCTGGACAAGCAGAGACTAAAGCTTGGAATGGATGGAAAAGCTTGTGGGATGGAAAACAAATATTTTACTTGTATATCATTGTGGGGATAGTGAAGAGTCATTTAATCTTATACCCTTTGATTTCTAAACTTGTGAATTCTAGCTCAGGGAGAATCAGCACTGCTCATTTAGAGCACAGTGTCATTCTTGGAAGCTGTTTCTTTAGCCCCTACAGATAATGTCATCTCAATAGGGTATAACCGAGAATTTAAATGACCATCCATGTACAGACAAAAGGCAGGACAATGAGAGCCCTGTATAGTTTAGCAATTTGTTAAATAGCAAAACATCATTTAACTATTGAGTTCCATGACTGAGCTTGTGGGAATATTTCCAACTGATTGAAAAAACTCATGCTCATGCAAGAACAGCGACTTAAATATGTATACCTAATTTATTCACAATGTTCCCAAACTAGAAGCACTCAGTGTCCCTTAATAAGTGAATAGATAAACTGTGGTGCATGTACATAATGGAATATCACTCACTGGCTAAATGATGAGGCCACACAGACACGGACCAATCTTAATTCCGTGTTTCAAGTGAAACAGTCTGTATAAAAGACTTCATAGAGTAGAATTTCATTTGTATGAACAATGTGTAAGTGACACAATATAGATAAACACACCAGACATTTGTAGAGGGAGGAGAAATAACTGAATATGTTATTTGGGGAATTTTTAAGGAAGAGAGACCTACCTTGTATAATATTGTAGAGTAGATACCAGGCACAAAGCTTTTCTCAAAACTAATTTTTTAATAGCAGAAAGGGTGAAACTTAATACATGCAAATTAGAAAATCATTTAGGAGGTCAGGGTGCTAGCATGGGATGTAGAATGTGGCAAGACAGTATAACTGGATTATTATACACAGGAAGGAATCTCACAGAAGATAGTGGAAGAAAGATGCTGAGAAAAGTAGCTTCGGGAATGCATGAAATCTAAAACCAAAGCAAAATAATCTGTGCACAAGTTCTCTTGACGATAATAGCATTTCATTATCAGGTGCAGGTTATCAACTCTGAGAGCCACTATTCACAGAGTTTAACAATCAAGTGAGCAGACATTGGATGGGAGGGATCTGATTTTTATTGTTGGGATGGAGGTTAAACAAAGGTAGACCCCCCCCCCCCCCGTATTCATGAGTTAAAACAGGCACAAATCACATATTTACAATGTTGTCTGAGCTATCTTAAAGAAATGTCATCCCAAAGAGAAGTAAGTGTTGGGAAACATGACTTTTTTGTTTGTTTGTTTTTGCAATTAAAATTTTTTTTATTGAAAAATATATTCTTCTCTCATACAATACATCCCAACCACAATTTCACTGTTTCCCTTCTCTCTACCCCTCCAAGTTTCCCCACCCTCAATTCCACTCCTTCTTTTCCCCTTCAGAAAGCAGCAGGACTCCAAGAGACAACAGCAAAACAAGATACAAGAAGACAAAGCAAAAGCCCTCATATGGGGGCTGGACAAGGCAACCCAATAAGAGGGAAAGAGTCTCAAGAGCATTGTTAAAGAGTCCCACAAAATCACCAAGCTAACATCCATAAAACAAACACAGAAAACCTGGTGCAGATCCATACTGGCCCAGTGACTGCTGCTTCAGTCTCTGGGAGCCCACATGAGCCCTGCTTAGTTTATTCAGTGGGCCATGTTCTCCTGGTGTCCTCAAACCCTCTGACTCCTACAATCCCCAATTTCCTCAGGTTTCCAGGGGCTCAGAGGGGAGGGACCTGATGGCAATCTACAATTTGGGCTCTCTCTCTGACTGTGGGTCTCTGCATCTGCTGCCGGAGGAAGTCTCTCAGTTGACAAATGGACAAGGCACCGAATTAAGGGCATAGCAGAATATCATTAGGAATCATTTGATCTTTGTTGTTGCTGTTATTGTTGTTGTTGTATTGTTTTGCCAGTTGTGTTTGGGTCTACCCTTGGTCTCTGGGCTGTCCAGTCCACAATAGTTCCAGGCCATTTAGGCAGTGTTGGGCATGAGCTCCCTCTTGATGATTTAACAGATTTAAGAATAACCAATCATTTTCATTTATTTACAAAGAGAGCAAGGAAGGATACATAGGAGGGTGGAAAGGCAAGGGAAAATGATATAATTATATTATAATCTCAAAACATAAAAGAAATAATATAATTTGTGAGTTCAAGGCCAGCCTGGTCTACAGAGTGAGATCCAGGAAAGGCACAAAGCTACACAGAGAAACCCTGTCTCGAAAAACAAAAAACAACAAAAAATAATAAAAATGTGCTATTATATTGATAGACACTGCCTAGGCTCCATGCTCACATTTAATGCAAATGATTGGTTGTTCTGGACTTTTAGTTGGTGCTGCATTCTTATTTTCTTAGAATTTGAATAATCAGAAATGTGTCTTAGTAAGTAAATTGGGACAGCTGTTACTCAGGATTACACTAACTGTAATTTTTGTTGGCTGAAACCACCTTCTCTACTTGCAGTTTTGCATAATGAGCCAAAGGTTTAAATGCAGCTATATTATCTCTCTTGGATACATTGTTCTGTCTGATTTTTACTTTCTCTGTTTGCAAAATGATGATTGCAATTGCTATTACTGCTTTAAATGAAATAGTATAATATATACTATTCCTATATTTTTAAATAATGTTTACTCCAATTTGAGACAGTTGATTTGATATTTGGGTACATTTTAACCAATCCTGAACAAATACTTCTTGAGGTTTACATATTCCTTTATGATAGTCCTCCACCCATGGGAATGACTTGTGGGAGAAGAGAATAAGCTACTCTGAAGGATTATAATGTATTATGAAAGCCAGAACTATACAAAGAATGGATGGGCTTATCCTATTGGAACTGGGGAGAGGAGATCCTTAAGGACAGTTTAAGATGTCATCATGTTAAGAGCTGTTAATACCAACAAGTGAACACACATGTGCACTCGTGCACTCGAGTGCGCGCATGTGCGCACACACACACACACACACACACACACACACACACACGATGAGTGTGTCTTGAATTTGTTGATGGCCTCATACACTTTCAGACATAAAAAACCATTAACTTATAGACATCTAACAAGCATAGGGTTTTGTTATTGTATATAAGTAACAGCTTTAATTTTTTAATGATGCTGTCAGGCAGTTCCACTTCAATTCTAGTACAAGTATGCCATTACCGAGGGGGAAGCAAAGCAGCTAAACTACATTTATTTTATCTTCTTTCATTCATTGCTTGCTTGGCACTAGAAATAACCGAAGTATATCTTTAGGTGATACAGGGACTGAGTGACACTGAAAGTATCATGATTTTGGTCTCTCTGAATCTTTTAACAGTTGCTCTGTGACCAAAACATGATAGGTAGATGTAATTTAACATTACCAAAAGCAGTTGCAGCTAAAAACAGTTTCCTCTTTTGAAGCTATTGCTGCTTAATATATACAAATAGAAAAAAATACAATCATGTCATAATTACAAACAGTCATTATTAATAATTTAGTGTTTTCTATACATAGTTCCAGCCATGCAATCCAAATGCTCTTGGCTTTTAATTTAATGCATGGCAAACCAGTTTTACTTTCTTTAAACTTTCCATTGAAATATAGTATACAGAAAGAAAAGTGAATACAAGCATGATTAATGAATTTTTACAGATTGAACACAGCCATCATCTGCAACCATATTAAATATATAAAAAAATATTAATAGAATCCCCCACCATGCTTCATTTCCACTGCACACTCCTCTTTACTTCCCCACAGGAAACATGCTGTGACTTCTAATGGCCTAGTCTGGCTTTGCTGAGTTCTACAATTTACATTTATGAATAACACACTGTGTTTTGTTTGTTTCTATTCAGCATTAGGCTTGTGAAGTTTCTATTTTTATAAACAACAGTAGATTATTCTCATTTCCACATTCACCTAAGTGTGTATGAAATAATTATTTTTAATATGACTTATTGTTAATAGGGCTTCGGAAAATTGGTAGGTTTACTTCAAATGATGTTTCAGAAAGATTGCATTTCTTTTACTGAATACATTCACTCATTTCTAATTAGCTACATATCTAGAGGTGTCTTAAATGATGCCCATATTAGCGTTGGTAAACTAAGATAAAACTCTAACGTGCTATACTTCTGTATAACTCCCCCAGCAGGGTATGACTTTCAGATTTTACAGACGGTCAACACTTGGAATTTTCAATTTTGTTTCATTTTCTTGTTTCCTTTTAGGAAACCTGGTTGGCGTGTGTTGGTAGACAGTGCAGTTTGAATTTGTCCTTCTTTGTGACTAGCAGGGTAAAACATCCTTAATTTTCATAATTAATCTTGGTTATTTGGATATTCTCTTCTGGGAAGGGACTACTGAGACTGATTACACTTTTTTGTTCTTTGTCCTTTTGTTATTCATGTCTACATTTTATTAATATAAATTACATACTTGTAACAAAGTTTGGAAGTCAGGTCTTGTTCAATGGACATCCTTTACACTGGGAAACTCGGAAACCCGGGAAACTCAGACACTGGGAAACTCGGAAACCCGGGAAACTCGGACACCGGGAAACTCGGACACCGGGTGAGGGGTCGAAGGGGATTCAGAACTCAACACACGGAGAGGCGAAATCCCAGGTTAATTGGGAACCTGCGACAAAAGCAGGGTTAAAGGAAATCCCAGGTAAATTGGGAACCCGCGACAAAAGCGGGGTTAAAGGAAATCCCAGGCAAATTGGGAACCTGTGACAAAAGCAGGGTTAAAGGAAATCCCAGGCAAATTGGGAACCTGCGACAAAAGCGGGGAGGTTTTTGCTCTTCTCTGCAGACAAAGAGAGAGCAGGACGAGCCGAAAGTGAAAGCTAGGAGGTTTTTGCTCTTCTCTGTAGGCAAAGAGAGAGTGAAAGTGAAACATTGTTTAAAAGGTTACCAAGAGTGAAAGTGAAACATTGTTTAAAAGGTTGAAAAGTTTAGACATGAGCGCTTCTTCTTCGCACCCAATTTTTCTGGCTCTTAACGAGCTACTGTATTCAAAAAAATTAAAACTAAAGAAGAGTACCTTAGAGAGGTTTTTGCAGGAATGTGACATCATTGTCCCATAGTTTGCCATTTCTGGAAGCCTCACGATATCCTCCTGGGAGAAACTGGGAAAGGATCTAGATTTTGCTTTTGAACAAGGGACACTTAAGAGTGGGGTAAGACCAGTCTGGGAATTGGTAAGAGACTGTCTTGAGGATCAGCGTTACAGTGAAGCGGTAGAGAATGGTCAGACAGTCAGAACTGAGTTACACCTAGCCTGTCCAGTATTCCAGGATCCACAGGGACAGCGGTATCATGAGCCTTTAGATTTTAAGGTAATAAAATCCTTGGCTGAGTCTGTGCGGACCTACGGGATCACAGCTTCTTTCACTGTAGCCCAGGTGGAGGCCTTAAACAGGTACTGCATGACACCCAATGATTGGAGCGGGCTTGCACGTGCGTGCTTGAGCCCAGGCCAATACTTAGATTGGAAGGCCTTCCTGATTGAGTTTGCTAATGAAGAGGCTGCGGCCAATAAGAGCAAATTGACACCCTTTGGCAGATTGCCCAGCTCGGCTGTCAATGGAAATATGCTGGGTTGTGTGTGACTAGTATCCAGTATGAAAACTTTACCCGTGCTGTAAGTCTGTCTAAACAGTTGTCCAGTTATCTTTTAGGCAATTGGACGGGAGAATTCGACAACCTGATAGAACAACTGAGGGTGGCTATCATCACGGTGAACTCGACCCAGGTGGACACCGGACTGGCGGAGGGATTAACTTCCTGGATTTCTTCTGCCTTCCCTGTTTAAGGAGTGTATTTTTGGCATGCTGTCTTGGAGGGTGTGTGCTTTGTCTGTGGTTGGTCTGACTTTTGCGAGCACGAACTAAAAAGGACAAGGTCATTATCACTCAGGCAATAGCCGCTCTGGAGTGTGGCTCCTCCCCTCAGATCTGGCTTTCTGCCTTAAAGAACAAATGATAAGTTCACATAGCCTTTGCACCCCTAGGACTAGTTAGTCCATTGCACTCGGGAAGGTATGTGGACCATTATCTTGTTTACTCACCTTCGATCGGTCAACACATCATGAGGTGGGGACCTGATTGGGTGAAGTATTTGTATTGGGCACAGGATGCCAGGCTCGTGCACTGCACTTGGAGAGTAGGACGTTTTCCTTCCTTCAAGGAGAGCAAGTCCGATTGCATATGGGTCAGTATCAATATCCCATCTCTGAAAAAAGGGTACTTGAAGGTCTTATCAGAGATCGGACCTCTACTCTCTCCTGTTGCTTAATTAATAAAGAGGGGGGAGATATAGGGAGCTGCCATTCTAAGATGGCGCCGACTTCCTGACAGCTTTGCTGTAAACAACTCCATATTTGGCTGTGCTTGCTGGGCTGCGCGCCTCGATGCTTGCACATGCGCGTATATGGTAATTTGGCCTTATGTCCTCAGCCTATCCCGTGGCTCCCCGTGCTTGCATTCTGGTGGGATCCAATCATAGATAACCTATTTCATGAACTTCCTTTGTACTCTTGCCACATCTGTTAGAAGAACACACATTTTAGCTTCAGTATAACCCATTTTTATCAATGTTTTAAAAAATGAACTTTGTGCCCCCTTTTTTTTCTACTTCAAGGTCACAGATATTCTATTCAGAACTGATATCAGTACTTTAGATGTTTTCTCTTCATATCGAGAAATATAATACCTCTATAACTGATTTTGCATAATTTGTTGAATTTTTCTGTGTGGCCCAGGACTCAGAAAACTTCATGTAAAAATCTGGCTGCATACCTGGCAGTTCTCCAATCTGCAACTTTTCATTCTGATCCTACATGTCACTAAAATTTCACTCATTTCCTTAACTACATATGCTATGCACAAGTTTTAGCATATATCCAGATATACCAACAGTCCTTGGTCCATTTAAGAACAGTCCTTTTCCACTGATAGAATTTTGATGTGTCCAGGCTGTGCTTCTCCCACATCCTTGAAGGCTAGATCTTGTGCTCAGGTTGGTGCCTTGGTGCCTATACCTATGGTTATAACAACCTCCACATTTATATTTATTCACTTACTTGTTGTTTTCTTATTGTACTGCCAGGGATCAGCCTCAGAGCTGCATGAATTATAAACAAATGCCCTACCACTGAACTAAATCTCTAGCCACTAGGTTTGGAATTTGTAAAATTTTTGGTCTTTTATGACATTGTAGCTCTACTTGAAGCTGAAAATCCATATTTGTTTTTAGTCAACAGCATTGTACCTATTATTTCTGCAATCCTTCATCAACCAAATGTGGAACTATATTGAGCCATGCTAGCCCTTATACAACATACATTTGTTACCATACCTAATGATCTGTGGCTTTTCTCACCTGACATTACACCTCAGAGGCTGTGACAATACCTGGCTGTTAATAGTAAGTTCTGGTTGCAAGATCAGTGGATGTCTTCTGTTTATTTCTTTATTGCTTGGATCTAGCAATATGTGAGACTGAGGTTATATGTACTGTGCAGATTGCTTCCCCGCTTCTAACTTTTCCTTTACTTTCCTTGACATGCCACAGAGTCCTTAAGACTTCTTTGCTTCCAAGAAATAGTCTAGTTACAGGGGAATACAAAGAAATGGAAAATGATGTTTGTGTTCAAAATAAGCCTTCTCCATGCTTTTTCAGGGAGGACTAAATACAGCTCAAGAGAAAACCTTGGATCTGTCCACTTGCTAATGAAGAAAATGTTTTCTCTTTTCTAAGGGGCCATGTGTTTTTGGCCCTTCTCATTTGGAAATGTTTCAGAACATTTCAATTCCATTTGATCTGTCGAGTGGCCTGGAGAGCAACCATCTGTGTTGCCTTGGCTAACAACTACTTTTCTAAAGTACACTGCATGCTTTGACTACTTCCCTCAAAGACACATTTGCGATCTGAGACACGCTCATCAGATTAAGCTCAAAATGTGCATTTCATGAGTGATGGAGTAGCATCTTCAGAGATCAGTAAATTTCTACTTAAATGAAGAAAAATGGGCCACATTGCTAGAATTCAAGACCTATTTGGCCAGTGCGTCCTATGTGCTAATTTATTCAAGGGAAAGTGTAGGCATATAAAGTCTAGATTCTGCTGAGTACCATGGAAGGCTGGGCTAGTGGAAAGTATTCAAGGGCTAATGCACTCTCATGTTTCTGCTATGCTACTCTGGTGACTTTTGTGGAAAACAGTCACAAAAACAAAAGTCAACAAACATTTCTCAATCTGAGCTCTTTCTTTTCAACTTGAGCTTTTGTTCAATGGGAAGAAAATGTTTTGCTTTTCAGCTTTGCAGAAATTATGTATTGATCTCTCTGAGAAAGCATATGCCAAGAGGCATAAGATGCAACTGTCTTTGTTCCAAGCATTCAAGAGAACCAGAGGTTACAATAGCACTGATAACTCAATTCTCAATCCTGGGAACTGGATTCTGATACCTTCTAGCAATTACAAACAGTCCTCACCGAGAGATATGAAAAATAGCAATAGAAAAATAAGCGTGGCATCAGAAGTAGGTTTCCTTCTGACCTTACCACTTGCCAGACACACCTTCTTTCTATAATGACTTGTACTATAAAGAGGTGACACCATGTCTGAATATAAGTCATGGATATTAAGCTCCATTAAATTCAAGGTATGGATGTCAGGACTTGAGAAATACTACAGAATAACAGAATATCAGAATATCAAACCACAGCTGCTCTGTGCTCATAATCTAACACAGTCTTTTTCTTTTTAAAATTATGTCTCTCAGTTACAAGTAAAAGAAATCTACTTTTACCTACCATGTAAAAATTGGGAAAAACAGTTCCATCATTACAAATAAGAAAACAAGATTGTGCCTTGTGTGGCTTACTGAGGAATAAGTAACATTAACTAGCACAGATTCAGCCTTTTAACATGTGGTAAATGGGTAGCATTCTTTTTTCCAAACTTTCTACAAAGATGACAGATGGTTTACTCAGACACTACAAAGTTGGCACTAGGACTCTGAAAGCAAAGTATCCAAGTCGTCCATGTTTATTCCTCACATAGAACTAGTTTCATGTGTCCATGAGACCAGTAATCTCCTGGGGTTGAGATCTTCAGTATTCTATACCAAAGTAACTTTATATGCACTTTCATGGGCTACTAGGAAAGCAGAGATCATGTTTTTTTTGTTTTTTTTTTGTTTTTTGTTTTTTTTTTATTAAATAAAGTTTTGCAAAAAAAGTTCCAGTTAAATATATTCCCTGTCTCAGATAGAGTTGTATTATCATTTTCCCAGCATATCACACTCATTAAATCAAAACATAGCTGACAATGCGTATCCCCCATGGGTGAGTGGATGCAGGTATAATATATTTTCATACTTTCTAATATCCTACTGTTATTCTTTCTTTCTTTCATTTTTACTTCCTAAGGCCCTGATGTACCCTTGATCTCAAAACCACAGCTTCAGGTAGCACAAAGCCTCTATCCCTAATGCTTTCTAACAAAAAGTGAATAGGGAGTGTTTTCTCATTATTTCTGGCTGTAATGAAAAAAAACTATGAACAGAAGCTCTGAACAATGCTGGATTCTGGGCCAATACCTTGATCAGTTACAGTGCTGGGGAGAAACCAGGTTTGGTTTCACCTGTATTTCCTTAGGCAGTCGTTTCAACAAATGCTAGACTCCTATGATGGGAAAGAGTCCATGCTTGGACTTGAAGATGCACATATAAATAAGGGTTGCTGACCCTAAGTAACCCACTGTCTCACTGAAAAGTAAATAGAGCTATTTACTGAAAATTAACAATGTATTTATTATGCATTCTCACTAACCTTCAAAACATTATGTGAGAGATTTATTCCCACCTTTCAAGAGAGGAATAAATTAAAGATTTCAGCAGTCCTCCATTAGCAGCTGCTTTCTGATCATCTATTACATGCTGGGAGAGCTCCTAGTTAAAGAGAGGAAAGGTCAACAGAAATGAAATAACTCTCTCTAGTTATTGTATGGAGTTATTTCCCAGGACACTTTATGACAACAAGGTTTGGCATCTTTTAGAATTTAGATAATGAGGAATGTCCATCTTAAAAAAAAAAAAAGAACCTCCATCTAGAGCTAATAAATACAGTTTATGTAGAAATATTAGAGCAAATGTCAGAGCCTTGGTCTGAAGCTTGATTTGTTTTGTTCCACTGAGCCTCAGTACACCAGGGGTCCCTCTGTCAGAGCCAACCCTATGGAAGAGCCCCGTAAAAGCCATTCATACTACATACATGATTGATCATTTTCTGCTTATGAATCTATTTGGACCATACCTTCAGTCAGTGAAAGAAACAACAAAATGTACCTATTTTAACTACTGAACCATGTTTTTTTTTTTTTTAAATACATATCAGTTAATAGTAGTAGCCATTATTACAATATATTATCATTCCCATCACTACAATATGTCTTTTAGATTCTTGAGTGTACATTCTCATTATGTAGGTACATTTTTGCACATTGGGGAAAGGTTGTTATACACATGTGTGCAGTACCATGTAGAAGCCAGAGAATAACTCTGGATGTCATTCTTTAGGCACCATCCACTTTGCTGCTTAAGATAGAGTCTGTTACCAGCCTGGAAGCCACTGAGCTGGCTAGGCTGGCTGACCATCAAGTTCTGGGCATCTGCTTGTTTCTAGTTCCCAGTGCTGGGATAATAAGTCTTAGCAACTGTACATGGATTTTTTTCACATGGTTTATAGGGAGACCCAAATCTTTTTTGATTAACTCTCTCACCAACCCCTCCAGGTCATTTTGAGGATCAGACAAGAATTCAGTTCTTTAAGGTTGCACTTCCAAAAATATGACAGCTCCCCAGTGCTCATTCAAACCCTGTGATCTGAGTGTTCAAAGGCTCAACACCAGTTATGGGTCTAAAAGATGCAGTATTGAAACTTACTTCTATTTTTACAATGAAAAAAAATAGATGAAAAGCTTAATTAAAAGATCTCAAAGAAGAATTTGGTTTCTGGCTTTACCATCATACACAACCCCATAACAAAAATAAAGAAGTAATATAGCTACAGACTTCAAAGAATAATCCCTTAAGACTTGGTTTTAACAAAAAGGCGCTTTTACAGACAGTGTGGATATGAAAAGTCCACATGTATTGCATATATCTATCCAATTGTCTGGTAACAACATCAAGAGCGTAGGCTGTCTGAATCACTTTCTGGAACAAAGGTGAGTATAAATAAAAGAATCATGTATGGCACAAGGGTTAAGTAGAACCCCTGGTGAGTTTAATGGAAGCATTATTGCACCCTTTTCTTCTCCTTCCATTTAAAAATAGAGCCGAATCACATGTACATGTTAATATGCTGCCCTTTGGGATTATATTGGCATGGAGTTTTTCCATACCTTCTGAAAACAAACTCCTGGAACTGCTGTTTCCATGACAACTGCATCTTGAGGAGGCGAAGCTCGCAGTTTGATAAAGCTAAAAGGCTCTATTAATGTCAGGTTTCAATGATATTGAAACCCTCGGTGTCAGAAAGTGTCAATGCACCACTCAAAATTCAGGCAAGTCCCACTAGTGTTTATTTCTTATTTCAATAGGATTTCAAACCCAGTTAAATAAATTATTGAAATATTAATTATTTTTCTGTAAGCCAATATTATACATTGGCACTAAAATTATATAAACTAAGATTCTTAACTAATATCAACCTATAAGGAATATTCAAATTGGTATCAAGATTCTTTGTGAAATGATACAGTCATTATCCCTTGTTATCAAAATGATATGTGAACTAATGTCCACTTCTCCTCTTTGCTTGACTTGGAAAGAAAACTAATGTTCTCTAAAGGAGAGATTCTCTTTGGTCAAGAAATGCAACTGTAATAGAACATGATATAGTGGGGGTTTTGTTTTGTTTATTTGTTTGTTTTTGGGATTGTTGGGTCAGTATACTGCTCATGGAGTGGTTTAAGAAACAGAAATGTGCCGGGCACATTTCCCAGCACTTGGGAGGCAGAAGCAGGCAGATCTCTATGAATCTGAGGCCAGCGTGGTCTCCAAAGTGATTTCTAGGAAAGATGCAAAGCTACACAGAGAAACCCTGTCTTGAAAAACTAAAAAAAAAAAAAAAAAAAAAAAAAAAAAGAAAAGAAAAGAAAAGAAACAGAAATGTAATACTCTACCATCCTGGAGGCTGAAAGTCCGTGTTGTCCAGGAATTGACAGGGCTGTCCTGAAGGTTGTAAGAAATAATCCAGTCTGTGATTCTTTCATAACTTCTACTGGCTTCTTGACCATTTTTGGCCTTCCATGACTTATAGACACATCACTCCAGTGTCTTATGGCTATATGTGTATATGAGTATGTCTTCTGAATAAGGATGAGAGTTATATATTAAAATGGAGCTTCCACTATTCTAGTAAGACCTGCTCTTAGTAAGTTTTGTCTGTAATAGACCTGTAGACCTTAGAGGTAGTCTAAGCCAGATGTTAGTATCTAAATTCAACATATAGCATAAACAACATGTTTCATCCCTAAATATACCACATTTGTTATTAATTTTAATACTTATAATTTTAATGTTCTTATCAGAAATGTAAAGGGTATAAACCAATCCTATGTAAACCTATTTAAAACTGACCACTTAAAATATGAACCGTTCCTAGTCCATGTTTTTTTTTTCTTAAAAAAAAAAACAAGCAAAGTTGCAGATTTAATGACTTCAGAATGATCATGTAATTTGCACACATGACTACTAATGTAACTATAAATCACTTTGGTCTGCCCCATCAATATAATTTTTCATAATAAACTATGCAACAACTTTAAGATCAAGGCACCAGAAGATGACTTAATGGGAAAAATTACTTGATATGTGGGCTAAGCAACTCAAACCCAATCCTCAGAAACCACTTTTTTTTTTTTTTTTTTAAAAAAGGACAGATATGTTAGCACATATTTGTAATCCCAAGATGGAAGGCAGGGACAAGATAATTTGCAGGAAGCTTGGAAGCTCCCGGCCTAGGTAGCCTGAAGTATCTGGAGCAGCACAGGCAGCACAGATGAGAGACCTTGCCTGAATGAGAAGGTGAGAACTGACTCCTAAACACTGTCCTCTGATTTACACACACACACACACACACACACACACACACACACACACACACACACACACACACACACACACACACGCGCGCGCGCGCACACACACACACACACACACACACACACACACACACACACACACACGCGCGCGCGCGCGCGCACACACACACACACACACACACACACACACGCGCACGCACGCACGCACACGCACACATGCCCATACACACACATACACACACACACGCATGAGTGAACAAATTGATTTTTTTTTAGATATATCTAATATTGAACTGTGAATTGGAGCTTAAACCAAGATGTCCAAGTAGGAGGCCATACTCAACTCCTAATCTTGGTTGTTACCTTGACAATTCTGGGAAGAGTGACTTCAGTTGATGAATGGACTCACTCGCACAGATTAGCCTCAGGTGTATTACAGAGTGTTTTCTTGATTGCTGATTGATGCAGGAAGGCTCAGGCCTCTCTGGGTGGTGCCCTTCCTGGGCAGGTAGGCTGGGCTGTATAAGAAAGGTGCTGAATCTGGAAGAACTGGGAAGCAAGCCAGTAAGTAGTGTCCACTGTGGTTTCTACTTCAAGCCACTGGCTTGAGGTTCTCTGTTGACTTCCCTCACTGATGGATTGTAACCTGTAAGATGAAGTAAACTCCTTTTCTCTCTAAGTTGCTTTTGGTTGTGCTGTTTAGCACAGAAACAGAAAAGTTAAGTAGAGCAGATAGTGGCACCAGGTGTGAAGTATTGCTGTGATGAACCTGACCACGTGATTTTCCTGGAAGATTATGTAAGCGTTTGGAACTTTGGGATAGAAAAGTCTTTACCACCCAGAGGTTGTTGCAGGAGCTTGGGAGACAGGAATGCTGAGAGGAATTCAGATGATAGAGGCCTGGCTTGTGAAATTTTCCCAGAGAAATTTGAGTTGCTCATAGACTGTATTAGCATCATTCATGTAACATATTTGAATTGAGAATCTATAGGAATAAAACCTTTGCTTTCTGTGTCATTTGATGCTGGTCAACTGGGGCTAAAAATCAGCTGTAATTATTAAACAATTAGCATGGTTGAGGTGAATCTTCTGGAAAGTATTTTCCCAGACTTAGAACATAGACACTGTAATTTAAGGGGGCCAAGGCTTTATATCAAGCTGGCAGCATAAGCTGGCAGATAATGTGTAAGGGTCTCCAATACAGTACTGGTTTTAAAGATGTGAAGCAGTCATAGATGACATCTGACACTTGGCACCTTGTGTCAGGTTAGAAAAGAGGGTGAGAGTGGTCAAGGTGCAGCATCAGTTGCAGGGTCCAGCAAACTGATGGTGCCAGAATCACGGGAAAACCAACCCGATCTGAAGTGGAGCTGGCCTGATGCTGTGAGACCAACTATGCATACTGTGGGTGGCAGACCCAGAGAAGGGGAGCCACTCAAGTCCTACAAAGACTTTGCAGTTTTAAAGGAGTTGGGCTTTTAAATCATAGGAAAATTAAAAGATTGTGGGACTTTTACAGTTGCACTATGCTTTATATTGTAATATTCATGTGAGATCATGGGGACAAGGAAAGTTTGTGGTTTGCCAAGGGAAGAACTCATGATAGCTTGGCATACCTGAAAGTGAGAAGATCAGTGGAAGCATTGACTCCATCAGATTTGCATGTCTGTGAGGTGGTGTCCAAGTGTGGGCTGAAGATGGATGCCTCAACATTGCAAAGGAACTTTGGATGACTGTCCAGGCAGGCAGCTGTCTCTGTCATTCTAGAGTTTTAGAAGTTGCTTACAATGCTCTTCCTGTTTACTTAGTCACTATTATATCCTTCTGGGGTCTTTGAGGTAGTTGAAGACTATATAATTATAATTATATTTTCCTTAGTTATGAATAAAGATAAATTAGATATGAAACCTTAGACTCACAAATATAGGATAGATAGAAAAATTTTCTTTAATTTTACAAAATATACATAGACTAGATATTGTAACTGTAATTCTTACTTGATAACTGTTTTGCTATATGTAATTTTAATAGGTTAAAGTTAAAACCTTCCTTTTGTTTAGACAGAAAAGGGGAAGTGATGGGGGAATGTTTTTCTGTATGCTGCAAATATGTGTTGCTCTGATTGGTTGATAGACAAAGCCATTTGGCCCATGGGTAGGCAGCTTAGAGGCAGACAGGAAATTCAAAGCGAGAAACACGAAGAAGGTGGGGAGAGATGCCAGTGAGCTGCCCAAGGAGCAACATGTCATGGGACTCAGGTAAAGCCACAGAACATGTGGCGATACATAGATTAATAGTAATGGGCTAATTTAAGATATAAGAGCTAGCTAGCAAAAGGCTTGAGCCAGGGCCACGCAGTTAAAATTAATATAAACCTCTGTGTGTGTATGTGGGGGACTTGAGTGGGAAAGATTTGTTACTGGCAGGCCGGAACAGAGGAAATCTTCCAACTACAGTGAGGTATTTTCCTGATTGCTAATTGTTGTTGGAGGACCCAGCTCACTGTGGGTGGTACCATCCATAGGTAGGTAGGCCTGGGCTGTATAAAAAAGGCAGCTGAATTTGAGTCTGAGAGCAAGCTAGTAAGCAGCATTTCTGCATGGTCTCTTCTTCAGTTCCTGGTTGTAGTTTGCTGCCTTAATCTCCTGCCCTAACTTCCCTCAATGATGGACTGTGACCTGGAAGTTTAATATTCCCCTTCCTCCTCAAGTTGCTTTCAGTCAGTGTTTTATCACATAGAAGGCATTTCCTGGAAGCACAAGGAGTGTCTAAGATCAGTAAAATTGGTTTCTGGGAAAATCTGTGGCATCAGACCATGCAAACAGCTTCGCCAAAGAAGCAAAAAGGAATTGTGAGATGGTGTGAGGTCTAATGCTTGGAAAAACTTAACACAGTGCTTAAACAAAAAAATTTGAGCATAAATGTTAGTTGATAAATTTTTATTACTATTATCTTATATCAAGAAAATAGTGGCAGGGTGGTGGCAGCGGTGGCGGCGAATACCTTTAATCCCAGCACTTGGGAGGCAGAGGCAGGTGGATCTCTGTGAGTTTGAGGCCAGCCTGGTCTACCAAGTGAGTTCCAGGACAGGCACCAAAACTACATGGAGAAACCCTGTCTTGAAAAACAAACAAACATACAAACAAACAAACAAACAAATCAAAAGAAAGAAAGAAAGAAAGAAAGAAAGAAAGAAAGAAAGAAAGAAAATAGTGTGAGCGTTAGAAACAAACAGATCAACTTAAAGATGCTATGAGAATAACTCCAGAAAAGGTAAAAAAATAACATTAAAAAGACCAAACCCAGCCAGAATGAAGAGCTGTTTTCAAAGCTAACTCTCTAAGAAGCTGGAGTCCAGCAACTGTCTAGCCCCTTCTCTGTTGGCACGGTTCACTGTCTGCCATCAAATAGCTGCAAACCCCAGCCATGCTTCAATAGACTCAGAATGTTACATTCCAAATGTATGCAAGTGGAAACTGTTTTTCTGAAAGCAATCAGCCACCAACTGAACAAGAATAATAGAAGGTCATATTTCAAAGGCATTCCAATGCTTCAGAAACAGGACTTTTTTTTATGAAATCAAATATAAAAACCTGCAATAATGGATACTTCTGTAATAATTTTTCCTTAGACTTGTGGTGCACACAGATACATACAATAAGTTTTGCAAATGCAATTGTATAACTGTATCCAGTAGCAGAAATCTATTCTTCTATGCTGCCTGGTGTTGACATTTGCACAATATACTCCTCAACCACCCTGCTGCAATGCAGCCAGAAAATTTCTGTCAACTACATGTGGGGGCTTCTCTTGGAAAAGGCAAAGAGACAGCATTGATTATAGCACTTTGCCTCCAGACATATAATGAAACAAGTTATGAAATCAAGAAAAGATAATCAATAAGCTCAATGCATATTAGGAAAGAAGTAGATGATGATGGCTTTCCAGAATCAGCAAGACTATGGGTGTCTGCTACTGCCTGAAATCAAATAAAAAAGGAACTGGCTGAAATACATGTTGCTAAGACTGCACCCAGTGGCTCAATGAGGTCTCTCTCTTTGGAGACTCCTTGTAGTGTTTTTGTCAGAATTACCATTATGTTTTAAAGAACTTGAGAAGGGTGGATTGATTGGAGGAGTTGAAAATTAAGCCAGCCCCATGAGCCATATTACTCACATTTATCAGAGTAAGAGCTGAAGATGATTCTGGAATTACATTAAGACCAGCATGGACACCAACATCTACGTGACCTGGGTCAAACTGAGTAGATGGAGAGGATATGCCAATGGAGAAGACAAATTGGCAACAACTGCTCAGAACCACCTACTGCATTGAAAACAATGACTTTATTTGCTATAGAAGAGACACATTGTTTAAACTGTCTGGTCTTGGTCTTTTGCATTCCATAAACCAGGTAATTTATGTTCCAAGAAACAAAAGAGTATAACTTTATAGTATATGCCAAATGATCTTAGCTGGAATGATATTTATTTTTTCTTCCCTGTGCAAATGTTTTTATTAGTGAAGCTCTAGACATTTACTGCATAATTAATGTTTCCACACACTGACTTTGCAATGTCTTCTGTTAGAAAAATTGGTCTAATTTATGTATGCACTTTTAAGTATGTGTTCTATACTAAATGTGTTTGAGCTGGGAAGAATATTGTACTGCCCTTAGTTTTTCCTAATATCTTGTTATGAATCAGGCACCCAGTTAGGATCTTAGGTATTCATTCCAAAAGTCAATGGTTTTATAAAGTCACTCTGAGTTGTTGCTGTTCCTTTCAAGGCTATGAGGTCACAGGGGCTACCTAAGCGCTGGATAATTCCTGTGGCTGTGGATGACATTAGAGAATAAGAGAACCTTAGGGGTGTTATGCCAAGAATGTAAGAACCACCCGCTTCCATCGACATTGCCTTCCTGTATTCTATCCATTTCTGTTCGGTTTATTTAATTGGCAGAGTTTAAAGATAGAACCACGTTTTTGCTCTTCCTGTCATCTCTCCTCACAGTTTTATAAATAGTGAGCAGTTAAGTGAGGCTACGTCTGTGGAAAGAACTAGACTTAGAAGGAATATCATTTAAAAATATGTGTTCAAAGTGATCTTCAGAACCATATTTCACACTTGCAACTTTTTTGTGTTTGTCATATATTTTACATAGAGAGACAAGTTTATGCAATGAAATAATTACTTTAATGTCAGAGACGTTCTAGGGAAAAAAAGATACATAATTGGTTTTGTGTATTATGGATAAATATTATCACAATAACAATTTTTACCAAGAATAGTGAATCATTTTAGAGATTCTCAATCCAGTATTTCTAAGACAGCCAAGTCCCAGGTGCTGCAGCCTGCAGATGGTTGACTGTAGTTCAGTTTCTGGTCTGCAACTCAGGTAGGTTGACTGACTCTAAAACCTGACATTAATAGAGCCTTCAACCTCAAACTGATGGTGTTTCCCAAGTCACTAGCCCAGATGAGCTGCAGACACCAGCCCTTGCTGGTGGCCACTTGTGCACCACTTCATTTTGGCCAGCTACCTCAGGAGACAAAAGAAATGCTACTGCTCATGCCAGAAGCTGTAGGAGGAGCCGGGGATGGAAACAGCCATGGCAGGGAATGACAGGAAGTCACAAGTGAGAGAGAGGCTCTCCTGCAGCCACCAGGACCTGTCTCTTAGGTCTCAGAAGTTGCTATGCCCTTTTGGGGGTGTCTAGGCCAACTGCTGAGACTACTCTAAAACCTCTACACACAAAGCAATTCATGGTTTCTTTTTTGTTTTGAAACCATGTAAAAAGTTTATCTTGATTGGAAATTGATTTATAGGCTCACTAGAAATCAGATTACATTTATTAATCTTTAAAAAGAAATATTAAATAATTTAAACATAAGTTTACACATATAAAATTTTTAAGAATTGTAAAAAAAAAAATTGTTTGCCTGCATGTGCAATATTTGGCTTGACAGTAACAATTAAGCACCTTAAAAATCATTACTAAAAATATCCATGAAGAATTATTTGGAAATGAAACTTGCTTTTATTAAAACATATTAAAACAATTTTGAAACCATTAACATTTTATATTCAAAATTTCCATAATTTTATCTTATAATTAAAGACATAAAGAGCTTGTGGTAACTATTTTGCTTATCTTCATTCTTTTCCATGTTACATTGTTGCCTCTGTGTATGTTATGTGTATCCATGCCAAGATCTGAGAAGGGTTTGCAAATGCTTCTGTGAAAGCTAAGTGTACAGGCATCCTACAGTGAGCCAGAGAAGACAGGCTCCATTCAGAACCTACAAAAGGCAGCTGTTCACACTGCATCTTTTCTGAAACTCGCTAATGGCTTGGGAGGAACCTGTGACCCACATTCTGTGTAACTGTGGTTCTCACCTCATGCCCTCCTTTCTGTGTTCCTCAGAGTTTGATGTGGTCTAGTCCTGGGGCTTTCCAAGTACCTCTTTCTGAACTATGATTTTGTTTCTCTATTTTGACCATATAAGATTAAGGTAATATTCTATATTAGTATCTATATATCTTCCATAGACAAACAAAAAATACAGCTTTGAATTCTTTCTTTTATAAATTACTAGAAAAATTCAAAGCTCATTGTCTTCATGAAATTCTCAAACAAAAAGACCAAAGTAATGACTTGTGTGTACAAAATAACTTTATTTAACTGTCATGCTAGAAATCTCATCCAATGACTGATGGAAGTGGATGCAGAGATCCTCGGCCAGTCCCAGGTGGAACTCCAGGAATCCAATCAGTGAGAAAGAGGAGGGATTGTATGAATGAGAATTGTTGAGACCATGATTGGAAAAAGCACAGGGACAATTAGCCAAACTAATGGAAACACGTGAACTATGAACCAATAGCTGAGGGGCCCCCAGCTGGATCAGGCCTTCTGGATAAGTGAGACAGTTGATTAGCTTTAACTGTTTAGGAAGGCACCCAGGCAGTGGGACCAGGACCTGTCCTTAGTGCATGAGCTGGCTGTTTGGAACCTGGGGCCTATGCAGGGACACTTTGCTCAGCCTGGGAGGAGGGGACTGGACTTGCATCCACTGAATCTACCAGATTGAACTGAATCCCCAGGGGAGTCCTTGCCCTGGAGGAGATGGGAATAACAGCAATTGATGAGAACAATATGCAAATATACTTAGTTCCTAATTTATATATTAAACACATCTAGGGTCTTAGGTTTTATTGCTTTGATCTTGTCCATCCTCCGGACTTACAAAATGTAGAGTATGATTATATGTTCTCTGATTTCTCTACTTTTAGATTTAACATTATAAATTTATTTTGATAAACTATTTCTGATACACTATTATGGGAGAAACAAGCCTAAAACACCAATAGCACAAAACAAAACACTTCTGAGTTTGCTTGGAGGTCCTGCCGTCAGGGATTGCCCATGCACCTGTCATCAGATAGAAGAGCAGCTATGGGCTCTAGTAATCATTGCAAAGATCTCTCATTAAACTTTAATGGTAATTTACCAAGTATAAAATTGATAAAATAACTAATGAAAAAATAAGCTGAAAACTTGAATGTGAGTTGAGAAGTTACACAACTTCTATAAGATAATCTAGTGGAAAAGCTTCCAGGCATGAGCGAGGGCAATGGCTTCTCTGGATTGACTCCAGAAGGACAGGAAACAAAGGGGAAAGGGACCAATAGAGTCTCACAAAACCATAAACACAGTAAAGGAAGCAGCAGAATAAGAGACACACAGAACAGGAAAGCATAGTTGAAAACTGCACACTGGAGACAGGATTACGTAGAAGGACCATAATGAAATCCAAATACCGCACGTGAAAGGATGAACAGTCCTGGTAAAGGGGACCAGGGCCTAAATAGACATTTCTCACCTCCAAAGAGATGTACACATGGCCTACAGCTGTCTGGAAAGCTTTTTACCACCACTAACGGTCATCAAGTACAAGTTAAAAATCAAAATGAGCTTTCCTCTCACACCTGTTGAAGTGGTATTATCAAAGAGAAAGAAGATAAGTATTATTTGCAAGAGTGTTGGGAAAATGGAACATTTCCCCATCGTTGCTGGGAGTATTTGTTAAATTAGATATTTTGGAAAATAGTGTGGAGATTCCTTATCTAAGCACTAAAAATATAATTATGACAATATCTGACTAGTCCACTTTGGGAACAACCAGAAGAGTTGAAATTAGTATG
This sequence comes from Onychomys torridus, assembly GCF_903995425.1. Classification (NCBI taxonomy): domain Eukaryota; kingdom Metazoa; phylum Chordata; class Mammalia; order Rodentia; family Cricetidae; genus Onychomys; species Onychomys torridus. The sequence goes on along the minus strand of NC_050444.1, from coordinate 28,445,288 downwards.
TTCAAGAATCATCTGCTGCCCTCCATCCGATGCTCCTTGCAGCACTATCCACAATAATAATAATAATAATAATAATAATAATAATAATAATAATAATAATGGAAGCAACTGACTCCCATCAAAAAAGAATGAACTGGGAAATTGTAAAATGTATGTATTGTACATTGCAATTTTTGGTTTTTATTGTCAGCGTGACACAATCTAGAATCACGTGTGAAGGAACTCTCAGTGAGGAATTACGTTGCTGAGATTGGCCTGTAAACGTGTCTCTGGAGGTTTGTGTTCATTGTTATTGAGGTGGGAAGACCCGCCCTGAATCAGACCAGCACCATTTCATGAGCTGGGCCACGAACTGTGTAGTAGTAAAGAAAGCTGGCTGAGCAGAACAGAAGCAAGCAGGCAGCATGTGTGCACTTGTTTCTCTTAGCCCTTGACTGTGGATCTGATGTGACTAGCTGTGTGAGAATCTGCCTAACAAAATGATGGACCTGTAACCAAATAACCTTTGCCTCATCTATGTTGCTTTTTGTCAGGGTATATTATTATAGCAACAGAAAAAAACTATATATATGTATATATATTATATGAAGGTTTATGCATTTTTTATATATCATGATAAATATATACACTAAAACAGAATACTATCTAGCTTTAAAAAGAAAACTGCCATTTGTAGCAACATGAATAAACTGGAAGGCATTATGCTAATTGAAATGAGCTAGCCACATAAAAATTTTAACACATTTTTTTCCATGTGTATAAAAATCTACAAAATCAAACCCAGAAATGTGTAAGGGAAATCTGGTTTCTAGAGACTGGAGGGAGAGGAGAGGACCAAAACTTCTATTAGATAAGAGGACTGGGCTCTGGCACTCTATTATATTACAAGGTGACTGTAATTAATAATATGGGGTATACTGAAAAATGCCTTGTGGAATATTGATAGATTTTAATTGTACTCACCACAAAGAAATAGTAATCATGTGAGATAATGGATATACTATTTAGCTGAATTTCCTCATTCCACATGATAGACATGTATTAAAGATTCACATTATATCCCATAAATACATATAATTATCACTTGTCAACTAAATGTAAAAATATTTAAAAGACTGGCGGTTAACAGAGAACCGGACTGGAGTGAATGAGCATCTTGAGGGTGTCCCTGGGTACTGTCTTCCCTCAATATATTGATGGCAAATATGAGGATCTGAGTAAAAGAAGTGCGACTAGGATTAATCTTTTGAAGAGAATTTATGTCCTGCATTTTAAGCAGATAATAACATCAATGCATTTCTAGTTATAGCAATAATTCTTTTGACACAGATGGCAAGTACTATGAAGCTGGTAAGCAGGGAAATAAAAATAGAATAGTTGCTTTCTATGATGCATAGCTTCACTGTTTTTATAATACAGCAAACATGTAAGTAATACAGTTACTTTTATTAAATAATCAAGAATCAATCTTAACATAGCTGTTGAGATAAGCTCTTGTCTAATCCTACTTTGGAAAAAAAAGTAACAAATTGAAATAGCCATAATTTTTGTTTATCGCATTGTAAACTTTTTACATTACGTTTTCAAATGAAAAAACTTATAGCTTATCATTTATAGCACAGAAGGTTTTCATTCAACATACAAGCAAGCTGTGAAAATGGAAATATGACACAACAAAGACTAAAGAACACAGTTGTTAATTTTTACTGCATATAAAGCAAAACCTTAACCTATGTCTATGCAAATCAAGCAATAGATGGAGTACATGACTCTAAGTGGTTTGTGGAATAAGCAGATCCTCTAGGAACCCTTGAAGTTCCTAGCCCCAAGATGCTCTATTATGATTAATGCTAAAGTAGCAATAACTATTTATGTTTCCCAATGCTCTCTGAATCACTTATTGTACCACACAGCTAATAGAAAGCAAACAAATTTCTATGAAGCAGATAGAGGAAACCTGCACCGGAACATAGACGTGTCAGGTCCCCTTACCTTATCGAGATGATGATCATCTTGATGGAGAGCATTTCTCCTTCATCTGTGCTCCAGGGCAATGACCCAGGTGTGGAAAGGTAGAGCGTAATTTGTGAGAAACCCTTCAAAATAAAATTAATTGAAAATATATGACAGGAAGTGACATGCTGGAGCATAAGATAAAGCAGCTGGCTCTCCTCCTGCCCTATACACTTTCTCACATTTGGATCTGGATGTTAATGCAGCATCTTTACTTTGTCTTGTTGGATGGTGACAGCTCCTAATTTCCTTAAGCTTAGAAGGGTGAATTAAAAAGCAGATCCACAGACCCACTTCCTCCCCCAGACAGACATCGACAAAGCAACAATGTAAGGAACTGGACTGAATCTAAGGGAAACACTGTGAAATCTATAATTTAGTTATAATGTAGCTGTAATGAAAATGAAGCCTCTTTTAGAAAGCTAATTTAATGAACATTATTCTCTAGAAAAGGTGCCACCATCGTCACACACTCACCATTACATATATGTAAATACCTCAGGCATAAATGTTGCATAATGAAACTGTGGTGTGGTTGGAGAAACTTTTAGATAAACTGGAAAGGGAGACAGCATAGATTAAAGTGTGTTGTTTTGGAGATTATTTGTAACAGGTTAAGAGGGGAAAGGTGTTCTTTCAGACAGGCTATAGTTTCCTAAATATATCACATTCTCACTCATCAGATATGCTGAGAATTATTGGACAGAACAGAGAGCTTAGAGAAAAGAGAGAAAAGGCCTACCTCAGCTGCTCCCTTTGCCTTGTACAAGAAGGTGTCACAGCACATGTGGCACTAGAGAATGATGGATGGCCAGGAGAAAATCTCAAGTTCTTATGATTTTTGTTGTTGTTGTACTGTAGTCTCCTTATACCCAACCCGAAAAAGATGTTATGAAAAACTGAGCTGTATTCAAGAATCAGACAGCGTCAGCTAGGCTAGATCATAAAATCCGGAGGCAATGCAGAAGTCAATGTGCAAAGATGCCCATTAAGGCCATTGTTTCAGCTGTCCTGGGAAGTTATTTTTCTGCAGCAAACCACAATAATCACTGAATCCCACTTTATGTGGGTGGCCCTGAGACTTGGTTTGTTAGAGAATATGATCAGAAATCAGTACTCCGGGCAGGCTGCTGACTCACACAGGCATGTACACCAGGGATAGTGAGAAAGAAGCGTGGCCCCTTGACAACCAGTGAACAGTGGAGGCTCTTAGAGTAGGCAGCTTGTGCCCACACACTTTTTCTCTAAAGCATTAAGTGTTTGCTGAGCCTTTCAGGTCAGGTTGTTTCATGTGACAACAGCTGTATCCATGGTAATTATGTTGACTGTCCTTGTTTGAAAAGGAAGAGGTCGATGGAAGAACGGGCTCATTTTTCTCTGCGGACAGAAAGCTTCATTTAGCTTTTTCTGGTGACTGAGAATGCTGAAACTTTTTCATATGTACAATCACAATTTTTCTTTTTCTTTTGAGAGCTCTGTTCTATAATTCCCCTCCCACCACAAAATAGAATAATTAGATGGGACTTAATATTTTGAGTTCTTTATACATTCTGGATATGAATTGCCTGCCTGATGAATAGTTGGAAAGAAAAATGTTTCCTACTCTGTGGGTCACCTCTTCATGCTGACAATTGTTTTGTGAACTGACCAAAACCTTTTAATTTCATACAATTCATTTGTTTAAATCCTTTACTATGCTATTGCAGTTCCACTCAGAAAGGCCTTGCTTATGTCTATATCTGGAAGTATTTTCAAAATTCCTTCTTCTAGCAGTTTCAGTAGCTTATACAAATATCTTTGTCAATTTTAATTGAAATTTGCACATGGTGATAATAGAATCCTCTCCATGCATCTGAATATGGGTGGACAGTCTTCCCCACACCCTTACTTCTGTCATATTCCTAACCAGCATAGCTCTTAAATGCATTCTAAATGCTTATCTTTGTACCCACATATCAGTGTAAATTTTGCCCCTCATCAAGGAAGCTTCTTTTTGCCACAGAAGACCATTACAGAATGCTACAGCTGGTCAAATAAAGAAAAAGTGACTATGACTATGACATATCCATGCCCAGTTGATAGATCTACAATACAGCTCCTGCAGCCAAGTCTCTGGGAACACAGTGAAAGGGGGCAGAAAGATCGTAAGAGTCAGAGGACCAGCTAGTCTGCTGGGAATTTTTGCCTTTTTGTTATGACTGGGAAGCCACACCCATGGATTCTAAACAACATGGCTTCCTAAACAAGACCTGAACAATTCCAACAACAGTTGACATCCCAGTGTAGATGAGAAAAATCTCACCCGCCCTAGATGAAGAGCAACAGGTAATTAAAGGCTACTAAGAGAGGGAGGATAAGTCTTTTCTAGATATCAGTCCCCTAAGAGGTTATCCAGCACTGAGTGGGTCAGTCCTGGAAATGCAACCCTGCAGGAAACACTGAAAAGACCCAGCATGTTTATTTGTATGTTGTGTTTTTTGTATGTATGAAACAGCAATGAATAAAGAAGAGAAAGCCACTGGCGGTGGGTGTCAGACACAAGAGAAGTAGGAAGGATGCAAGGAGAAGAGAATGATTTAATATTGTAATTATAGTTTAATTTAATTAAAAATAAAAATTTTAAAAAGATAAGAGCACACTGATAAGATAAAAAAAATTTCTATTGCTGGAATGGTGTGGAATAAGCAAATGCTGGTAATTTAATTCCTACCTGCCTAGTGGGTCTGACAAGCTTTGAATATACAGGCTTGTAATCTTTAGCAGCAAATTAAAGCAATAAAAGCCTCGAGACACCAAGAGTTTTTTAATCAATCAAATTCTTTCAAAAATTATAAAGGACAAATTATATACCTTAAAATGCAAAACCTTTAAACTCCAGTTTCTATTATGAATAGAAATATGGGCCTGGTGGTGGTGGCACACGCCTGTAATCCCAGAACTTGGGAGGCTGACGCAGGTGGATCTCTGTGAGTTCAAGGACAGCCTGGGCTACCAAGTGAGTTCCAGTACAGGCTCCAAAGCTACAGAGAAACCCTGTCTCTAAAAACCAAATATATATATATATATATTTGGTTCCTATATAAACACCTCAGATCAGGATATAGAATATTGCTATGAACCCAGAAAAGTTCCTTCTATTCCTTCTGGCCAATACCAACATCTTCCCTTGGAACACTCAGCCCTAAATGGAATGTCTTCCTAAAATTCTTCCCTTCAGGGCTCAGGGAACCCTGAGGAAGAAGAGGAGGAAAGACTGTGATTTGAATACGTATTATGGCTTCTAGTGTAGTGTTTTTAATGGGATTCCTGAGGATACAAAGGAATGGGTCTCTGTTTCTCATGCCTTCTCTTGGGCCCTTTTCCTTCTGTTTGTTTTGTTCAGTCCCTTTTCCGATGTGTTAGTTTTTGTTTTGTTTTATTTTACTTTTTAAAATTATCTTAGAAGCTTGTTTGTTTTTTATTGAGAGTTAGAAATGGGGTGATTCAAGATGGGAAGAGGGTAGGGAAAATCTGGGAGAAACAGAGGGAGGGGAAGCCATAATCAGGTTATATGTCAGAAAAAAAATCTATTTTCAATAAAAGGAAAATAAAAAAAATACTGATATCTGCTGTGGGATGTTCTGTATGTCAAATGTGTTGCTCTGATTGGTTAAAATAAATAAAGTGCTGATTGGCCAGTAGCCAGGCAAGAAGGATAGGGTAGGTGGGACAAGGAGGAGGAGAATTCTGGGAAGTGAAGGCTGGGGCAGGGAGACACTGCCAGCTGCCACCATGACAAGAAAGAGATAAGGTACTGGTAAGCCACAAGCCATGTGGCAAAGTATAGATTAATAGAAATAGGCTAAATATAAGAGTAAGAGCTAGACAATGGTAGGCCTGAGCTAATGGCCAACCAGTTTAAATAATATAAATGTCTGTGTGTTTATTTTACAAGTGGGTTGTTGGACTAACAGGGCTTGGTGGCACTTAGAGAGAAGCTCTCCAACTACAAATATCTCCAAAGAGGGAGCATGAATCCTAATTTCTTCATCAGAAGTTAGTTTCATGTGCTTATTCTTCGTTTGGCTGGGATCTAAGTCAAATCATGCAATATTTTGACTGTCCTTTGTGAGATAACATTACACTATTTTTTCTTTTATTTTTCCATTAAATTATTTTTCTATTTGTCACTCGAGTTACATACTATCTTGTTACTATGAGTTACTCTATATTATTGCTTTGTATGACTTTGGCTTAGTTTATAAATCTGCTTTGCAGTTCATGGGTATCTAAGTGGCTTCCCATGTACAGTGATTATAAATAAAACTGCTATCAATCTTCAAGAGTAAGTCCTGTTGTCTTCACATGATACTGTATCTCTTGGGGATATGCTCAGCAACGGAATTTCTGGAGTATAAGCATATGAATATGTCAGTTTGAGCAGATGATTGACACAATATAATATTTTAGAAAGATTCCTCAAGCTGTTGAACTGGAAATAGAATGGTGCTTTGGGGGTTACCACAAAGCTGCTACAGGAAAGGATGATGTTGCAATTCATTGAAAGTGGAAAAAAATGAAAATTCTGAATTAATTGAAAGTAAATATTGAAATAAAACAGTTTTGATGGCCTTGGGGACTAGGTCGAAGAAACAGGAACTGACAACTGGACCTGAAGACAGTAGAAATAACAGGGCTGTTTTGTGAGAAAGCAGGGAGGAACATGGTTAGAAGGAAGGGATTAGGGAGGAATTAGGACAAACTGGACTTCTTATATTCTTACACACCCTAAGAGTTAATGATGGATAAGCAGACAGAAAGAGAAAGCAAGATTTCAGTAAAGCACTCTGAACCAGAAATACAAACCTGACAACTAACAAGAAGACAATAGATCAAAGCCAAAGGTCTGAGTGACATTTCCACGGCAGCAAGAGAAGAGGCAGCAGCTAAGGGCTGAGTGCAGATCAGAGCAAAATTAAGAGAGTAAACATAAATGTAGGAAGCAGCACAGAAACACTTGAAGAAGTGACCAGTGGGCAAACAGAAACCACGACAAATGAAAGTGAGTCATGTAGACAAAGCTCAGAGCGGTGTCAGGGGCTCTCGACAGTTGAAGTGGGATACACACTGAAGATTGTCTACCTTTGAAGTCACATTGCCGAGTCATCTGTGATCTTCACTGTACCGCAGAAACAGGGCAGTGTGTGTGTGTGTGTGTGTGTGTGTGTGTGTGTGTGTGTGTGTGTGTGAGAGAGAGAGAGAGAGAGAGAGAGAGAGAGAGAGAGAGAGAGAGAGAAACTCATTAATTTACCCAGCACTATTGCTGTAGAGAAATTTTAAAAGTTATATAAAGGCTTGGAAACTGGTACTTGGTAAAGATATTCATTGTAATCAACTTTTAAAGTGCTAAGGAATTAACCATCTAGCATTTAACCATCTAGCTGCAGCTGGTGAGAATTTGTCAAGACATCTAGAGATATTACCTTCTGTGGCTACAATATAAAAACAAAAAGTTATCTATTAATCTAATTGGCTTTAGTTTTCTAAGAGAAGGAATGATATCACTTCTGAAGAGTGACAGTTTTTTTAGAAAATTCTACATGAAAAAGAAGCTATGACAGTGTACTGAACACCAAGAAGACTTAATTGCAAATAAATAAAATCTAATTATATTTGAATAAAAAACTTGGTGATTCATATATAATATTATTAGGCACTACATCATTATTTTTAATCTATAAATGATGAAATTGATCTGGGTTGGTAGCATTTGGCAATATGTTATCTCTGTACTTGGGAAGCTGTGGCTAGAGGATTATAAATTTAGGCATTCCTGAGACATATAATGAGACCATATCTTACCAAAAATGATGAAATTGAGGCATCAATATGGATAAATATGGTGGGTTATTTACTTGTAGAAAATTATAGTTAAGAATTAGGAAGCTGGTATTGAGGGATCCTGCAAATACTAGGGGCATAGTAAGGAATCGAGTGAGGCAAGAAAGAAATCTGGTTCAACACGATTCAGTAGTCAGTGTTGGTTCAAATTTCTAAAGTCTGAACCCATGCAGTTTAGTTTAGACATATTTAGGTACAGTGCATCTTTGGAAAAAAGTTTCCTGGTGACAGTTATCACAATAAAGCTTATGGCATGCTCTTTTACAAACTACATGTGACCTCTTCCATAAGAATGGGTTCTATTGACTGAAAAACAATTGCTGTGGGATAGTCTTTCTGTATGCTGTAAATATGTATTGCTATCATTGGTTAAAAGAAACTGCTTTGGCCTATAGCAAGAGAGGTTAGAGCCACACAGGAAATCCAAGCAGAGATACAGAGAAAAGAAGGGCAGAGAAACAGGATCCAGCTGCCCAAAGAGTAACAAGATGACAATAGACCAGTAATGCCATGCCATGTGGCAATACATAGATTAATAGAGATGGGTTAATTTAAGATGTAGTAACTAGCTAGCAATAAGCCCGAGTAATAGACAAACAGTTTGTAGTTAATATTAAGGCTCTGAATGAGTATTTACAAGTGGCCATGGGATTGGGAACTGGCAGGCAGGACAGAGAAAAGGTTCTAGCTATAAAAAATGCTCTGGATAAAGTCTAGGGAGGAAACTCTGGGATAAACATAATAGTCTGAGGGAGCCAGGTGCAGCCCGCCTCTACATATAGCACAGATCATCGGGCTATTGACTACATCCATTCCCAGCTTTCCAGGCAGAAACAGGTAAACATTCTTTCTGTTGAAGAGACAATCCTGCGTGTTTAAAATTCCTGATGTCCCTAGTGCTTATCTGTGACACAAGAACCTTGTGCCCTCTATAAACTGGTTCCAGGGTTTATGGTGTAAGGTACTGTCCTCTTTGACAAAACTTCAGAGGTAGTGTTAGCTATCAGGTCTTCATTTTCTAAAATAAACTGATATGAACTATTTAAAGAGTCAAAAGAGTCCAAAAGGAGTTTTCTAAGGTGCATTTCTTTTCAGGCTGTTGTGTTTAATCGTGAACTTTAAAATGGTGTGGTGGGAAGTATTGCCATTTAACTTGTGAGTAGAGCTGTAGTACAGCCACTTGAAAGGTTGCTATGTGTTCCCTGTTTCCCTGGACCACAACAGTGCCTGGTACACACAGAAAAATCATAGCCAACTGCAGGACAAGGTGGATGATCTGCTTCGGGAGGTGTCTCATACTGCCACAGAGGAAGAGCCTCAGCAGGACTGTGAGATTCCAGTTGACTTAGAAATCATGCTTCTTACAAGACCCCTCAGGCAGAGACAGAGGAAAGAAGTTAGAAGTTATGGAGTGGATCCAAGTGCAGACCTGAGAAAGGTCCCAAGGCTGCCCGGAAATTCAAATAACCTAAGTCATGAGTGTAAGGCACACAACCCTCCACAGAGTCAAGAGAGAAGCAAAGAGCAAAGATGAAGAAATTTCACTGTGAATTTCCTTCTCCTGCTTCCAGTTCCCTGCTGCAAGGGCCAGTGGCAACCATCAGGAAGGTACAAAATGCAAATGCTACTGTTAGCTGCAAAACTTGTCTCAAGTGAGAGAGCCCCTGCTTTGACGACTGCGTTCCTTCCCCCAAGTCCCTTCCCTTTCTTCCTCATTGCTGCTATCTGGACCACATCTTCCAGATTAAACCTCAGCAGGAAGATTCACCTGCTCAGCCTTGGATATAGCACAGGGAGCTATGTCAACCTCTCTTTGACCCTTTCAAAGACCTTCGGTTCTAGCTGGACAACAGAATGAAATATTCAAAAGTTGTCTGTAACTCTGCAAGTGGGGTTCCTTCTGCACTGGTTTACCAGTGTGAATCTGACTTTGTTCTGTTTTTAGAGGCTGACCTCACTATTTAGTCCAGACTGGCTTCAAATTGCATAGTGCTTCTTAGGTCAGCTCTGAGTCCCAGGATTACATACAGGTACCGCCATGCTCAGCTTAAAACCAACAATTTCATCTCCATTTGTTCATCGAATGTGTTTTTGGTCTCAACTCTCATAAACTTAGTGTCAAAAAGCATATGCAGTAGTTGATAAATTCAAACCTGAACAACATAGGGAATCTCTCTCCTTGCTCTCACCTTTAAATGTCATGTGAAACACCTATATAAATCTCATTCTATGCTACCCATGCTTCAGGATGTATTTTTTATATATGTACATACATGTGTAAGGTTATATGTACCTATGATGTATAAATAACTTATTACCATATTATCTGTAAGCCTTTTAAATTCAGTGGTCTTAATTCAGATTTACACAATGTTTCACATGATATATTGAATTTAGTGTTTAACTATTAAACTAAATAAGGCTGTTTTTCATCTCCAGAAAATCAAATTACTTTATTTTAATACGGAAATCTGGGACATTAGCCTCCTATCCAAGTATTTATGAAGACACAGACACAAAAATGAGAGAAGAAAACAACAGGTGGTAGGTGTTTCAACTCATTTAAAAAATAACCCTGGAACTGAAAGATGTAAACAATATACACAGATATTATTTGTAACTGAATCATCTGAGGCACTGAGTTAATTCATTGGCAAAGCCTACTAAAATAACTACATTTCAACATGGTTTCAATCACTATGTTTTATCTTTGCAAGCAACTGAAGTTAGTTTCCATAAGATGACATAGGAGAGTCCAAATTAAAAGGATATGAAAAATCAACAGCACTTTACAACCCATGGCCACGTACACTTGGTAGAAGCTGTTTTTTCACACAACCACCTTTCGATACTAACCATTCTATCAGGCCTGTTTAGAGCACCATCTTCACAGAGCATTGCTGCAAACAGGTCCCATGACCCAGAACAGATGTGTGAAGTCAGGTACAGCGAAGGAATTATGGCCACCTTTTTCATATAAGTGAAACCAGATAGCCTGGGCTGTTTTTATTTGTACACTTTCAATAGTGTTCATAAACAGTTTTATAATCAAATTTGTTTCCTTATATATCTAGTAATTCTTACAGTGATTGCTAGTTTGTTCTTTTGCCTCATTTCCCTTCCGTCCCCCAACTTTCCCACAGGTAACCATTACCTACTTGATCTCTAGCTCTATTGTTGAATGCATAAGCAGTGTTGCAAGCAACACGGGAAGATTTTTAACTAGGCACACCTACAGGTAGGACAGTGTGCCCAGTTGGCATTATCTGCAGTTGCGTCATGCAAAGTGAAAGACAGTTTTGTCTCTCGTGATTAACATTTACATTGGCAAGGTCTAAGTTCTCACAATCAACTCACCAGCCAAAGCTGGATCAATTAATTCCTTATTGTACTACTCTGTCTCCTATGAGGGGATATACCAGGTTTTCCCCTACCATCCTATAAATTGTATAACTTAAAAGCTTACTCTTAATAGTTGGCACTGCTTATCCCCTGTTCTCATATACCCTTCCTCTCTACTTCCTTCACTATTGGCATGGCTATTAGAAAGGAGGGCATTATGGGTTTCTATGATTCTGCTTCATTCCCTGTTCCTAGACTCTTCCTATTAACTCTTGATATCGTCTGTTTATTAGCATTTCTCTTAGACTCTTGTGGTTAAAATCATTTTTTCCAGAACAGTTATGCAAATTTGTAATGTCATGAGCTACTGTGAGTCTTTCAGGCTAGTAACAAGATGTGTTCTTGAGAAGCCTAAATTCATGGTCGCACTTGAAACATCAAAGCCTTTAGAGGCTGAATCAGACCCACTGTGTATTTTTAACAACACCCCCTCTTGTAATAGTTATTTTATCTGTAGCTCTGAGAAAGTGAAATTAGAGGCAACCAGCAATATGGTTTCCATGAAGAAAGCAAGGAGAGCAGGTAGCACATATGCTCCTGGGGTCATGCCCAGAATTATTCAGCAAACTATCCACTGGCCTTACCAAAATTGGTCAGATTCTCCAGGGTTTTCCCACAAGGAGAATTTGCTAAAGAAGTCACAAGGCTCCTGGCAAAATAATAAAAAAAAATGTTATAATAGTAGAGTGTATTGTTTGCTCAACATTAAATCAAATGATCATTTTAATTACCTTTTTCTCAGTTTTCAAACCGTAAGTTATTGTTAAGCACAGACATAAACATATAAACAAATGCACAAGGACACATACACACACACACTCACATTCACTCACAGGCAAATGAAACTTTCAAAAAAATATTGTCTGAATCTTACAGATGACAGACATGGGGCACAAACTAGGAAAGAGTCTAGCCCACTTGTCTTGTTTATACAGCCAGTGATCACCAATGCCAGGACTCAGGGTAAGTCCTCTGGCTCCAGTGTTGTGGCTGCTATTCTTTTCCTTAAGTTCATTTTCAAGATTGTTCTGACATGTTTAGAACGTGGAGAAGTTTGTTTCTAAATAACTAAGTACCAATCAAGGCAAATTGTCACTGGATTTACCATGAAGTATAAAATAAGTTAAATATTTGGATACTTAGGGATATTTTAGTCCTTTCATAGCTCCAGGTTCTAGTTTGTGATCTGAGCCTCTCTAAAGACCAACATGAATTTACTGTTTGACTAAATAAATCTACACATTGGAATTGTTCCTAAGAGATAATAACAAAAATGTTCCATAATGCTACCCTAAGTGGTGCTCATGACAATGAATTATAAAACTTTAATATACAACACTATGAAACTGGCTAAATAATTTAATTAAAATAATAGGAAACCATCTTGTATCTTGTGAAGAAGGTTTAATTAAGTGTGGAAGTTTAACAATACCTTGCAAAGTGAAGAGATTTTCAAACACACACACACACACACACACACACACACACACACACACACACTCCACATGCATCAAAAGCCTGACTGTCAATCTGTCCACACAGTATGAAGAGGAAAGGTCTGCCTTTAGGAAATGGTTAGGTCATAAGGGTGAAACTCCTGGGGAGGCTAATATTTCCCTTAAAACAGGGATTAAGAGAGATTCCTGATGTTTCCTTCAAATGGCAACCAAATGCAAAGATGGTCCCTCAGCATGGAAAGGGAGCCTCATATGAACCACATCACCATGATCTCCCAAGGACAGTACTCTTACTTTCAGAAGTGTGGTAATTAAATCATTTTTTTAAAAAATAAGTCATTCAGTGTATAGTACTTTGTTATAGCCATTTATGCTGAATAGGAAAATAATATTAATTATTTTCAATCTCTTTTATAAGAAAGAATAATGGTGTTTTACTTAGAAAACCCATCTACCCACAGAATACCAGAACATAGTCTTTAACATGCTTCCGACTGTTTATCCCCTTGTGGGTGCAGATAGGTATTTAAAAAAATAACATTCAATAGTTTCTACATTTTCTAATATAGACACAACATGTTTAAAATTAGAAAAGTGTGGATTAGTAAAGTAATAAAAATCATTTACACTATGTATATATAATCATGTTTTTAGTTCCTAGTAAAGTATGCATTTGCAATGATATAAGCAAATCTTCATGTTATAAAAGTAAGTCACTACAGTAAGTTATTCTAAACCTGCATGTCAGAAATCTTATTAGCACCTCCTCTCTGCTCTCCAGACCTGTCTCTTCCTTAACATAATTGAGGGCTCTCATCCAGAAGCTGCTCATATTCTCCCATTTGTGACTGTGTTACCTGTGAGGAAGCAAGTTTGTGTTAAACAAAACTTGAGGATATCTGAAAGACAACAGAAGCTTGTTACCATGCTGTGGTGCTGCTGATGTCTCTGGCACAGGGTTGATTTAATTGTGCTCCTTTCCTGAAGGCAGATTGCTGTCTCTGCTTTGAGTTTTTCCTGTAATGCAAACTTGTATTTCTCCTCTGTTCTAGTCCTGGATCATCTCAAAATTTTCTTTTCTTGTTTTACTTCTAATTTCCAAAACTGGTCAGGTAATAAAGGATTTGCTCAACCAAAAATAGAAATCACACAGGCATTTTTGTTGTTGTTGTTGTATGTTTGTTTTATTTTGCATAAATCACATTTTTCATTTGTGTCCCTTTCTATATGATAACCATTTAAAAATATGGGCTACATTTTTTTTTGTATTATTGTGTTTTTAATTCATAGACACAGTACTCTATGGTAAGATTTGAATTTTAGTATTTCCGAGACACATCTAGACTCTGTAATTTCTGCATGATACCCCATAATACCCAGCTGTGGCACATCCGAGTCATCCTCCTCACCAGTGGATTTTTCCTTGCCTTCCACTTTTCTTTCCCAGGAAATATACAAGGAAGCATCTGAACATAGGATAACAGTGAGTTCCAAGCCTGTTCTCCTCCTGATGTTGACCCATGACTGGGACGGCTGGGTTTCAGGAAATATACATTTTTTTTGTTTATTTGTTTGTTTTTCACTAAATTCCACAAAAATTCTTTCTGGAATGATTGTGCCATTGAACAAGAGTTGACCATTTTTAAAGTTGTGCCTGCTTCCTCATTCATGTGTAAAAAAAGAGCCCATCTTTTCAAAATCCGTTTAGGAGATTTTAATATGTCCTATGGGACACTTGAATGGGCATATAATGAGAATGGAAAGGAAAATTAGAGAAATGAAACAAAATTGCTTCTTTTGCTAAAGGCAAAGGCTTTTAATCTTAGCAAGGGAGATTTGTGCACAAATAAGTTTTAGGAAAAAATTAATATGGACAAAGACTATGCTATGTCAGAGTATTATTCTCTCCTCCTCCTCTTCCTTCTTCTCCTCTTCCTCCTCCTTCTCCCTCTTTCTTTCTCCCCCATGCCCATGCACATGTACAAAACACAGAGAGAGGGAGGGAGAGAGGGGAAGATGGAGTGGAGAATTACACTTGAGAGGGAAGAAATAGAGACAAGAAGTCATGAGAAAGCGTTTGTTTTCCTTATTGTACAAGTGTGATGATTGGATTCCGTGTTAACTTGCTTAGTGTCACCTGAGTAGGGAGGTTCTATTGAAGAATTATCCCATTTGCCTTAATTGATCTGGGAAGAAGCCCTCTCACCCCACATCCAGGAAATGTGGCCAGGACTTTGTGTTAGCAACATGCTGTGGTAGCAGCACTCTGTGATAACAGCCATATTTGTGGTAGTAGGACTCTGTGGTAGCAGCCACATCTGTGATAACAGCCACAGTTGAGGTAGCAGCACTTTGTGGTAGCAGCCACATCTGTAGCAGTATCACTCTTTAATAGCAGCCACATCTGTGGTAGCAGCACTCTGTGTAGCAGCCATATTTGTAGTAGCAGCACTCTGTGGTAGCAGCCACATCTGTGGTAGCAGCAATCTGGTACAGATGAAAACAGTTGTAACAGAAGGAAGTTTATTCGCCCTTTGTTCACTTTCCATTCCTTTGCTTTGCTGCCAAGTTCATTTACCATGTTGCTGCTAACCATGACTTTTCCTCTGAACTCAGCGTTAGAGTCTCCAGGCTTCCATCATTAACTAAGGTTTAGCATCCCCCGAGGTTTTCTGCACCAGATTGAGACTGCTGAGTCACCCAGCCCCACAGACTGAGCAACTACTTGGTTCTCAGCCTCTCAGGTGTGATTCAGCTGTTACTATTATGAAGTAAATTGATTTAATAAAATCTTTATTAATAATTAATAATTATATCTAATCATTCTATTGTTCTGTTCCTCTAGAGATCCCTGGCTTATGCAACAAGTCTGCCCTTATCTTTACTCAAATACCAAAGTGTGTCAGAGAGACATTCTGCTGAGCCTCTCAGTCAATCTTTGTAAATTGAGTTGGGTTTGTAGCTCAGTGGTAAAGATCTAGCCTAACATGTACAGTGGCCTAGGTTTGATCTTCAGAGAAGAAGGGAGGGAGAGAGAGAGAATCTATTACTCTCTATTAATGCACAATTGTATTGCATGTATAAATGAGCACATCATTCTTGTACAACTTTCTGCCCAAGGCTGGTTGTGTTGGTAGCAGAAGCATATGCTGCAAAGCCTCCATCTTAGCTAGAACAATTAAAGGAGGCATGGTCTTTTGAATGTCCATTTTTGAAATTACAAGGTTCTAAGTAACAGAATTTTCTATTGAAATTGGCTTAAGTAATAAATATTAGCACATGCATCAGAAAAACCAAGTTCAAAACTCAAAAGTTTCTGTGTTCTATGTAAATAATTAAATAAAACTGGTCTATGCCTGGTATCAAACAGCAGTTTATAGTGTCTATATTCTCTTAAGTTTCATGCCCAATAAAAGGAATGCAAGTACCTTTCTCAGGAATCACACCAAATGCTTCATTTTATTTTATTATATATAATCAGGCCAAAAATTCTTTTATGTATCAACTATGTAACCATGGTCCTGCACCTTTCTTGTTTACAAAGCAAATAAGTAGCCATTCATTGTATCCCAATAAAATGAAATACTTTGGCTACAAGTGAGAAACCACAATCTATTCTGTATCTTATGTGCACAAATGCTAATGAACACCATACCACAATTTCATTCTCCAAGAAATACGTGCCTATAATCCTCACTGGAACAGATCACACAGATGCTCCAGAGAGCACCACACTGATGTTTGAGGATGCAGATATATATATATATATATATATATATATATATATATATATATATATATATATATATATATATATATATATCTTATGCCCTGGTCACACACTTAATTCTAATTTTGGACAACTTATCCGTGGAAGATTTTCTGCAGGACACTGTTGATGCCTCAGTACTTGCCTCTCTTCTTTCTCTTTGGTTTAGATATGATCATGAAATTGAAAGTGCTTCAGAATCCAAAGACTGATTAATTACTATAGGAAATCACAACTGTCTCCCATGTACCTTCCTAATGGAAGGGCCACATTCTCTTTCAATGACAAGGGAAGGATAATAAATGTCCTGATTGTCTTAACATTTCCCATTTAAGTTGGGAATCATAGAAAGGAAAGATAGTTATTGTTCATACAAGTCCACAGCCAAGAAATGTTAGATGCCATCAAGACCCTTTCACATTTACCAGATTATGTTTTCTGCACAGAAAAGTGCTTTGCCTAAAGCTAAATCAAAATACACAATCTCCTTCTGCTTCTACCAACAGCTGGCACATAGGAAACATTGCCTTTGTTGTCTTTACTTCTATTAAAATGTAAACTATAAAGGAAATAGAATTGGCTGTATTTTTACTCACTAACTAGAAAGCATCTTTAGATCGTTTAACCTAGAATATTAAAATTAAATCCTCTGCTTAGCAAGCAGCTGTTTTGTGATTTATTTTTCTAGAAGTCTTCTAAAATATTAAATTAAATTATGCTAGGCCCTGTAAAAACATTTACTACTATATAATAATAGCTATACAGCTCATCACCAGGCTGTCTGTAAACTATTGTGATTAGTCCCTGTTCATTGTCTTTATAAACTGCTTTCTTATGGGGCTAGAGAGTTAGCATATAAAGTCTTTTCTAATATTAAGTTTGAGAATATGTTTCAAAACTAAAATGAAAATGATTCACTGGTTGAAAGCTTGAAAAGTGCTAGACTCAGTGGAAAATAATTTTTATGCTTCCTCTGGGGTAGGTAGAATTCATTCCTGTAAGAACCTGAGATTCATATGGTGGCAGCAAATCAGGCAGAGTGATCTTCAATTTATATAAATTGATTAAATTTGTAGATTGATCAAGACATATAAAAGCTAGCTTAGTATGTGATGGGTGATAGCAGAAAGACGGTGGAAGTCAAAGATATTTAGTACATAATATTGTGGCAGGTATGGGGGGAAATAATTTGCATGTACAAGCTCTTTGTCAGAAGGTGGGGGTGGGCCTTAAATGAGACAGTTAGGACCACACATCAGCCACCCCACCTGAGTGGTATGTAATAAACTCTCCAGGAATCTTTCCCATGTTTTATTTCTGTTTCCAGCTTACAACTGAGGAAAAAGGTCCACAAAATTTACTTAGCTTGCCCAAAGTTGCCAAATATTACTCAGTAGTTAAATTTGTTCATTTGGTTTGAAATTCTTCATTACTTCAACTATACTGAGTAAAATGGAAGTGATAACTTTTAAACACTTCGTTTTAAGTATTGGAAGGAGAATATTTTTCTAGCAGATGTCTAATAGTCTCCAGCCAGCATATAGAATTTATTCTATGATACAAATTACCATATATTTTATAAATGCTTTGCTATTTAAATTTGACCAGGGTCATGTTTATGTATAATGACACAAAGGAAGAGGAAGAGGTGTGATACGGTAGAGGTTCTAGTGACAGAGGCTCTGCCTCACTCTGCAGTACCTGATGCAGAAATGTCTCATCCCCAGTTCAGGATTTATCCCAAGTGTCATTGTCTTGCCTTTGCCCTGTGCATTATGCTTGGAAGTCTATACAAAATTAGCTCAATACATAAATCTGACAAAAATAAGAGTAAAAGAGACACTGTAGCCACCCGGTTTTGAAGATCTTAGTTATAAAGCCTAGTGACACCTCATTAGCATGTATTTGTCATATTGAACAGAAGCCATAGCAATTAAAATGCATTCCTTTTAATTAGATTCTGTCTATTTTTTGGTCAGCACCATGCTTTCTTCTATAATGTTGTTCAATAGCCATTTAATACACATTAATACTATTAATTTCAGAGAAACAGCTGAGATGGGCATAGACCTTACACAACCTACTTCAGAAAGAATTTTATCCAGTTGCAAAGAGAAAAATCACAAGAGAGGTATGGTTACAAAGCTACAAGTATGCAGAGAAAGTAAAGGCTATTGTGGTGATATTTTGTTTGTGATCTAACAAATAAAGCTTGCCTGAAGATCAGTGTGGAGAGCTAAGCCACTAGTTAGCCACAGAGGCCAGGCAGTGGTGGCACACACCTTTAATCCCAGCACTTGGGACCTCATGCACTAGGAGCTCAGTCTCTTTTATGCTCAGGTTTTGTCAAGGTAACAGGTAGTATCTTTTGTGTCTCTGATCTTTCAGCATTTATTCCTATATCTGGCCCTAGTTTTTATTATTAAGACCAATTAGAATTTGTGTTACATGTGGTACCCAAATATTTGGCAAGAATTTTCATATAAAACCTGAGATAGCTTAAAAAAGATTTTCCCCCTTTTTTATGAAGAAATACTCTGTTCACTTTACATACCAACCACAGATCCCTCTGTCTTCCCTCTTTGTGCCCTCTAGCCTTCCCCCCAACACACACCCCCATCCCCATATTTCCCAAGTCAAGGTCTCCCATGGGGAGTCAGCAGAGCCTGACACACTCAGCTAAGGCAGGTCCAAGCATACAGAAAAAAGAATTCTAAGCACACAAAAAAGTGACAGAGTCAAACTTGGCTTTTTCTCTGGTGGGCTCTGTTTACTGGTGGTAAGCAGAGACACACACAGCTCCTTTAAAAGATGGTTTCCTGACTCACTGTTAGTTAAAAACCACCTGGTTCTTTTAAAAGGTTCTGCAGCCTAACACTTAAATGGAGTTTATGAACAGCGGGTGGCACACTACTCAGTGACAGGATGGACCCAAAAACTTCCCACAGTTAGCGCACTAAAAATGGCTTTCAGAGCTGGCAGTAAACATGCCTCTGCCATGAGACTACCTTCTCAAGGAACAAAGGAATGGGGCAGAGACAGCTGCCAAAGGCTCAGCTTTAGTCCTCGCTATGCCTGCTTAGCAGCTTAAATGCTCATGTGGTCAGAAAAAGATAGAGATATGTGGTAAAGACAGATTCAGATGGAAAATAAAAACCCAACAACCTCTAAAGGGTTCACAGTGTGTTTAAAAATATACATAGGCTTGGGAGAGTAAAGAGAAGATATTGACAGTCATAAAAAAGAAACATATAGTTTTGAAATAATAAAATCCTTTTAAAAAGGAAGTAAAATAATATAAAAAGCCACATAAAGATGGAAAATACACAGAGAGTCTGGATGCTGTATGTTATTGTGTTGTATTTGAGTTTGACTGCTAAGGAAGGAGCAACAGCTGCTAAGAGACAACTGATTATAAACGTTGCTGGATTAATCCAACCTATATATTTTGAAAATGCCTTGACTTCAAAATTTAAGTCAAAAGATATGTTACTTTGGAGAAGAGTTTATGCTTTTATTTCCATAGGAAATAAGAGGCTGTGGATTCATTCTGTGTTAAGAAAAATCAGATTTTTTGAAGGAAGATCCCCCGAAAAACCTCCAATGGGAACCGATGGCCCAGATGATCCAACATTTCAGAGCACCTCTGTTGCAGTTTCCTCTGAGTCCTGTATCCAGAAAGGCTTCAAGGCTGCTGCTGAGTTGATTCAGCCTCACAGACTACACTAGTCAGGATTTGACCATAATCCTAAATTTTCTCAGGGTCTGTATAAAAATAACAGTGCCCATAATCAGCAGGAAGTAGCCTAGAAAACTACACCCACATTCCCAAGAAATGGATTATGAATGTTTGTCTTTGTTTAAGGGATTTAGTTACAAATTGTTACTGGTCATAGTTAATCTCTTTTTAAAAAAAGAAAGGGGGATATGATACAGAAATGATAGGGGGAAAGGTACATTATTAAATGTACTTTAATCCAAAAAACAGCCGTTAATCTTACATATTTTATATCAGTATGGATTTTAGTTTATTGATACAAATTCAAAGTTAATTTTGTTATAATATATATATATATATATTTGGGGTATTACATTTATGCAGTTCATTAAAAATGTAATATACAAGAAATATGGATTAATAGTCATCTATAATAACAAGCTTACAGTCATGTTAAGTATGTTTTCAAGATCATACAGAGATAGATTTCAGATAGATAGGCAATCTTCAAACAATTCAAAGACTGAAAGAGTATGGCATTTAAGATGTTTTAAGAACCTAGACTTTTTTCGACAGTGAGACATGTCTGCTCCTGGCAGCACCAGTTACTTCAATGAGGATGATGGGCATTGAAGAAACTCCATATGAAATTTGTTTTCTTTACAGCAAAAGTCAGCCATGTGGGCAAAGAAAGTGCCCTTGCCTTGACTGCTGACAGTATGCTTGTATAATTATGTATAATGCTTCAAATTATACAAGCAGGACACAAAAGAAAGTGACTGCCAAACTTTGCCAAGACAAGGCAGGACAGTCCTTCAAAAATTCTGCTTCATAGAAAAGTCTGTCAAACAATCTAAGCCTTTAGGCACAAGATGGATGCCCCCAACTTTGCAGAGGAACTTTATGTGACTGTTCAAGCAGCCTGATGTCCTTGTCATTAGGTAACATTTCACCCTTCTGGGGTCTTTGATGGAACTGAAGACTAAATAGTTTAATTATAGTTTTCTTTAGTTATAATAGAAAGTAAATTTGATACAAAGCTTTAGACTCACCAAGATAAGATAAATAATAAGTATTTTCTCTAATTTTGTCAAATGCAAATGGATTGGATATTGGTATAGTAATTCTTACTTAGTAACTGTTTTTGTTTTATTATATTGAGGTTAAAATCTTCCTTTTTAATTAGACAAATAGGGGGAAATGCTGTGGGATAATGCTCTTATACACTATAAAGATTTGCCACTCAAATTGGTTAATAAAATGCTGATTGGCCAGTAGCCAAGCAGAAAGTATAGGTGGGGTGACCAGGATAAGAGAATTCTGGAAAGAGGAAGGACAGAGTTAGGAGTCTCCAGCCAGATACAGAGGAAGCAAGACAAGAATGCTGCAGTGAGAAAAGGTAGCACATTGCATGGCTAAACATAGATAAGGATTATGGGTTAATTTACGTGTAAGAGCTTGTCAGTAATAAGTCTAAGCTACCGCTGAGCATTTATAAGTAATATTAAGCCTCTGAGTCAATTATTTGGGAAGCAGCTGCCGAGCATTTAGGAGTTTCTGGCTTGCTGGTGGGACAGAAAGTTCTGTTTACAGGCTGTGGCTGCTTACCTCCTCCTCATTAGCTCAGGCAATCCTTCAGAATGTGTAGCTTCTATGGTCTTTTGTGAGTGTAAAAGCTAATGCAGGATGTTATATAAAAAGCATTAGTGAGCGTCTGAGTGTAGACCACCTTCTGCTCTGATTGACTAAGCTCAATAATCTTGACCTTTCCAAGCAACATTGTAAACAAACAAAGGCCCCCCAAATGAGACCCATAGGGTTTTGATGCCATTCACTAAAAATTCTTGAAAATAAAACTAATCTATGGTAACAGGAAGTAGGTTGATTATTTCTCAAGAATGGGTAGAGGAACTGATGAATTACAACAGACATAGATAATGTGGATGGGGTTGTATAATATTGATTAACTTAACTATGGAGATGGTTTTATAGTTACAGATTTATATCAAAACTGATCAAATTGTGCACCTAAACTATAAAACCAGTGTCAGGATTCAATTTCACCCTAACATGGTTATAATACAGCAGAAAAGAACACAAGTAAAATTGATTTCCAGGGTGAACTTGTCCCAAAGCCCCATTTATCCAATCACCTTCTGGAAATGTGTTAATCTTGATGTGTCAAAACAAGACTGGCCCCCTGACATAGCTACTGGTGTGGGCAACACCTTATTTTGCTACGTGGGAGATTTCAAAGGGATCTAAGCAGCTCAGTCCTTCACTTTGTCTGTGGGTACGACACACAAGTCCACACCTAGAAATCTATTATGCTCTTCCTTGGTACCAATAAACTTGAATGTGCTATGTGCATGTGAATACAGTTTATTGCCAGTGACATAGTAACATCTGCCACCAAATTATTTGGATTTGTACCTTATATTTCCAATTTATTTCATATATTGTACTTAAATTACCAATATGAATTCATTTTTCTTAATTCATTTTTCTTTTATCTCTGTATTACTAGTTGTCACTCAATTATCATTGTTTGTGCCTGTAACACTATTTCCATAGAGCTTCTTTGACTGTCTTCTCTTTGCTGACTGAGCCTGGAAAACCTGTGCTGCAAGCCAGAGGTATTACAAACATTGGAAGATATTGCTGGCTAGTCAGGGGCCAAAGTCTCCTCATGGCCCGGCAGCTTATCTCAATAGCTGGACAACATGGAGCTCCCTCCCTCTAGCAGAACTTCCTGCCTCTACTTGCCCTTATCTAGATAACATGCCTGGGCCTGGAAGTCTGACCTTATCTGAAAGCTGTCTCTGAGCCAGATGCCTGTCTCTAAACAGATGCCTGTCTTATCTTTAGCTTGAACCCTGGCACAGATGCCTGCTAGAAGCCAGCCTTCTTTGATGCACATACTAGTAGCCTTATGATAGGAGCGTGTCTCTGAATGCAATTTAGGGTTTGTCCTCAGACTCCCCAATCCTATATATTCCTTACAATCTGGAATAAAGTTGAGCTGATTCACCCAAGTCTGTCTCCCAGAGGGCTGTCTCTGTTCGTGATTATGGGCTACATACAAAGCTTTCTGCCACTGCTTCTGCCTTTTCCCCTCTCAGATTGATGGCCGACAGGCCAAGAGGGAAGGAGGACCCTCACCACAAAGCTACCAAGTGTCATTGTGCCTGACATATCTCTTAATTAGTAGACATTGGGGTGATGGAGACATTTATCTTGAACCACTAATCACAATTGTACAGAACCTAAATGGATCATTCATCTACAAGACTATCACTTTCAAGGAGACAAGATTTAAAAAAAAAAAAAAATCATCCGTCTAATTATTTGATCTGAAAGCAAAAAGTCACTTCTTCTTTTATTGTACTTGCTTTGGTATAAACAGAATGTTTCTGTACTTACTGTTTATTCACCATCTGGCAGCTTTCCTAAGGACCAAAAAGTGGTATAGTGCCAAAGGCTTCCTGGCAGCCGCAGTCAGAAATTTCCAGTAAACATCTTATAAAAGACAGTGTTTAGAGTGATTGCACATCGCTGGAGATTTCTCTCACCATGTCAAAGATGATGTGACTAAGGAGTCACCTTGTGTCAATGTACCCTAATCTGGGTAAGTTAACTGCAGCCCAGGTAGCTAGCAACATGATCAGGTCAGCAACATCAGTAGCTTATATTAATCTTTCTTTTACTCAGATCTGTATGTCATTACTTCAGCACTTCATCTACTTTCATCTACTATTTATTAAATTAATGAACTACATCATATGCCAAAGGGGCATAGCAATTTATACATTATATGGTAATTGCACTTTGACTACCTTAAGGGATAAGTTTATACAATGACACACATGAATTAGTAATTAAAATATGTCTGTATCTGTCTATTAACCCAATATTATAAATTAATAATTCTAAAATATACTCAAGATATTTTATCTCTAGGCACCTAAGTGGTCAGATTCCACACACATTTAACATGTCCCATATCTTTATTCAAGTCCAAGAAACACTAACTGAAAGACAGTTTGTTGCGTGAACACGGTAGAATCTAGTTTAAATTAAAAAGGCTTGTAGTGACTTT
The DNA here is from genome assembly GCF_903995425.1 of Onychomys torridus. Taxonomy (NCBI): domain Eukaryota; kingdom Metazoa; phylum Chordata; class Mammalia; order Rodentia; family Cricetidae; genus Onychomys; species Onychomys torridus. Next base: position 28,420,950 of record NC_050444.1, on the reverse strand, counting down.
TGTGTAGACAGCAAGTCATATGTGTGGCTAAAGTATAAATAAGAATGTAAGTGCTGTCCTCTTTGGTGTGTTGATATGTCAAGAAAGCTGGCGACAAAGAAGAAACCGAGGAATGGTTTTCTATTTAGATGACATCTTCAAGCTGAACCTGACTGGTTTGTCAGATGTAGTGATGGAAAGAAAAAAATATAGAAAGATGCTTCTGAGTTTGCGTCCTGAATGGATATGTGATGGTGTGGATTAGTGAAATTAAAGGTGGGTGTAATTAGATTCTAATGACACTAACTATAAAAACAAACAAACAAACAAAAATTTCATTTGGAAATAATAAATTTACAGTTTGAATTAATGAAAATCCAAGTAACTAAAAAGATCAGTGATGAAAATAAAAACTTAGGAATAATAAGAACATACATGCCATTTAAAGACAAAGACAAAAACACCTAGACAGAGAAAAAATTAAACATTTCAAGTTTGGGTGAAATGGGGCTAAAATCTGACACCAAGATGAGGTGGTTTGCAAAATAGCAGAAACTTTGGAGTATTTCCCCATTTTTATGTGACTTATTTTAATGGCATTTTAGGTACACAGAAAAATCAAGGAATTCAGTGCACAATTCTTGTATGCTGCCTGCACCCGAACATGCATGACCTCCCCTGTATGACATGTACACTGACTAGTACACTTACTGTAGTAGGTAAACCTTTATCAATACATCTTTATCCCTTAAAGCCAGTGTTTACACTAGGTTATACTCTTAGTGTTCTGTGTTATATGAGTTTAGATAGAGGTGCATGATAAATATTCAACACTAAAGCATTGGCGTAATCTCTCTGTACTAATAGTATGAGCTACTCTTTCATTATAAAAACCTGTACTTATCAGCATCAGTGTTCTTATTTACTACAATTTCAAAATATCCTGCCATGATTTCCAGTTACATAGGAGCTGAGAAATGGAGCTCTGAATCTAGTGTACAGTGAGTACGATCTTGAACTAACAGAGTGCAACAAAGGTGAGGTGGCTTGCGAGACTGCAAGGAATTCGTAGAGTGGTACACGTTGTTCTTTTAGACTGCCTCCAGAGACCTTTCGAGTCACAAAACAGTAGATTATCCATCAGAATCATGCATATAAAAACCACAAGGAACAGCTACTTGATTTCACTATGATGGCTGATATAAAAAAAGGAGATAACCACAAGGATGGGGATGCAGAAATTTGGAACACTCATAAATTGTTTTGTGACCATGGCAACTGAAACAACTACCATTTAAAACACTGCTAGTTTCTCACACATAAACATTAAATTAGCATATGACCCATCCGTTCCATTCCTAGGTATATCTAAGAAATGAAAACTCTATATCCTTGAAATAATGTGTAAAATAGTGTTCATAACATCCCAAACCTGGATCAACTTCAATGTTCATTAGCTAATAAATGAATTAATAAATACAATATTTCTATATAATGAACTATTCTTTTGAACTACACAAAATATACTGATGTATACTACTTGGATAATAATTTAAAATATGTTCTACAGAAGAAAGTAGTCATAAAGGACCTTGCATTATTAGTGTAATCTGAGAAATATCAAGGATAGACTAACTAGAAACAAACAGCACTGAAGTTGGCAGTTGGCTAAAGCATGGGGCACAAAATGTCCGTGCATAAGGCCTGAAGGATGGCTGGGTGTTGGTTTCTTTTTGAAGTCATGAAACTGCTTTAAATTTAAGTGAGAATGTTTGCAAAACTCAGTGAAAACACTAGAAACTACAGAAATACTAACTTTGGTAAATTATATAATATATGAATAACAGGTCAATAAATTAATTATATCTTTACATACCAAAGACTGTGTTTCACAAAGCCAGACTGTTACCTGTGCTAAATGTTGCTGAGGATGAGAACTGATTTGAAGAGTTGGAGCTGGCCACAGACCACACTTCAGACTGATTTACCAGTCAGTGCAGGAATGTTGGTCATTTTGTCTGATACTACCATAGAATACCTTAGATAAACACCTAATTTTTAAAAAGGCTTAATTTTGTTCCAGGTGTCAGAAATTTAATTCTATGGTTGGTTGGAGCTATTACAAAGAACCACCATGGCAGAAGCACCCATGACAAAGAAAACTGCTCACCTCATGAGAGACAGAAGGAGGAGGGAATCAGGACAGGGAGAAGTGGGGAGGGAGGAAGGTAAAAATGGGGGAGGAGAGAGCAAGACTGAGAGAAAGAGGAAAAGGAGAGGGACAGAATGAAGAAGAGTGGGGCTAAGGCATCTGCACCCCTTGGAAGAGCACCCCCTTGTGACAGTCTTTTCAAAGGTACCCTGCTTCTTAAGGGTTCTAGCGCTTCTCTGTGGTGTACCAGACTGACCACCAAGCTTTTAATACATAGGCTTCTGAGGAATACTTCAGAATCAGAAGGATTCAGAATCGTAAAGTACATCTGTATTTCAGAGTAGGATTTTATTTAAAAGTCAATACTATTTTTTCTTTTTTATTATTATTATATTTGTGTTTTAATTTTAAACATCTGCCATGGGTTCCCCTGTCATCCCCCTCCTGCCCCCACAAAAATCAATACTATTAAATCATGCTTTTATGTGCATATAAGTAATCCAGAAAAGGAAGAAAAGTAAAGTTGGCCTCTGAGACTGAATAACAATTTAAGAATTACCAGAATGGCTAAATTAGCACTGAACATAGAACACAACAAAATTAGTAGGTCTGGCTCTGGTGGAAACTAACACTAACATTATATTTTAATCAAAAGGAAGGCAAAGTACACAGACTCAAGTGCAGATAAAGTTTTAGATTTGTTGATGGGAAAAAGAAATTTTCAGACTGATAACTTTCCAAATGGAGTAATGTTTGTACCAGTTGTCATAGTTAAACAAACAAGAATGTTTACAAGAGCAGAGAGGTGAAAGCATCTTTAGAGAGAGGACATGTACATTGTTTATTTTTGAAAATTAGAATTTTCCAAGTACAAGTGGTGTTTCAATTTAGATTTGAGATCAGAAATTCAAATTATAATTTTCAGCACATACATGAAAGTTTCTTCAGCAATGGTTGGCCAATGTTGCACAGGCAGGTAGTATGTAAATTGGTGCATATAAAAACATTTGAGGTCTCTTCAACATGATGTCACAATGAAGAGGAGGAGGAAAAAGGGAAGAAAGAGAAGGAAGGAGGGAGGGAGGGAAAGAGAAAAGGAGGGAGGAAGGGAGGGAGGGAAGGGAGGAAGGGAGGGAGGGAGGGAGGGAGGAAGGGAGGGAGGGAGGGAGAAAAGGAGGGAGAGAGAAAAGGAGGGAGGAAGGGAGGGAGGGAGGGAGAAAAGGAGGGAGAAGGAGGGAGAAGGAGGAGGAGGGAGAAAGGAGGAGAAAAGGAGGGAGGAAGGGAGGGAGGGAGGGAGGGAGGAAGGGAGGGAGAGAGGGAGGGAGAAAAGGAGGGAGAGAGAAAAGGAGAGAGGGAGGGAGGGAGGAACAACCTAGTATGTGGGAAGCTAGTTTAAGCTAGCCTGGCCTGTGTAAGCAAGACCCTGTCAAAAAAAAAACCAAAAACAAAAACAAAAAACCAAAAAACTTTTTACAATAATAATGCAAAACTACATTAGGATTTGGGGACAATACAGCAGACTTGTATGTATATAAAACTTTGTATTAGAATATTCTAGAATAGAGAACTTGATGAAAGTCATTACCCACACTGCATTTCTAAATTATAAACCAGAATTGATTCATAGATTTGTAGTAGAAATATGGAGAGCACAGTTAATTATAAGAAAAATACTGTGATTGATTTTAGAAAAAGGGGAATAAAATAAAAATATATTATTTTATATTCTGTATTATTAAACCAGATGACTGGAATGGACTACTTAAGTAAATTTAGATTTTATAAAATACAGCAAAATTTGTTGTCAGAGAATTAATCATGGCACACTTTATGAAATAAAGAAATCCTCTCCATTTGCAACTAAGGAAATCTCAACAGACTCATTTTTTTCTTCTGCCTCCTGAACTATATCACCCCAGCCTTCCCCTGTCAACTCTATTGTTCTCTTCTTTATAAGATCACTTCATAGAACTCCAATGAAATGAAGGCTGGTATTGGCCTTGCTTTTCCCTATAATCTTATGAATTATCAGTCTCACTTTCTGTGGGTAGTAGATAAATATGGTGACATGCTTAAACCAGTTTGAGTTGTATTGATGACAGATCATACCCAAGACAATAGTATTTAAAAGTCTAAACATATTGAACAGAAACTTCTCTAGGAGGTATGCTAGAAATTAAGACACACAATAAAGTCTTTAACTCTCTTGCAGTTTGGTTAGTAAGAAAGATAATAATGATAAAAGCAAGAATACGTTGTCTTGATTATAAAATAATGAGAAAAGAGACACATAAGGTCATGGGAGTAATTAGTAGATTTCAACAGATGAGCAGGTGGAGAAACCTGTGTACAGAGTTGATAGTTGAGCCTCCATTTAACTGAAGGGGGATGAGTCATGAAACCCTGTTGGAGATGAAATGTAGGCAAAAGAGCAGCAACTGCTAAATTAAAGCTGGGGTGAGCTGAGCATGCTGAGAAACAGAATATGTTGTTATTTGGCAGAGCATTGGTTCTCAACCTGTGGGTTGTGACCCCTTTGGCAAAACTCTGTGTCCAAAAATATTTGCATTAAGATTCATGATTCATAAAAGTAACAAAATTCCAGTTATGAAGCAGCAATGAAAATAATTTTGCCATTAGGTTACCACAACATGAGGAACTGTATTAAAGTGTCACATTAGAAAGGTTGAAAACCACTGGACTAGAGCACTGTAACCAAGAGACATAGGAAGATAATATGGGGGGGGGGGCGGCACTGGAAGAATGACTCAGCGGTTTAAGAGCACTGGCTGATCTTCCAGAGGTCCTGAGTTCAATTTCCAGTAACCACATGGTGACTCATAAATATTTATAACTGTAATCCCATGGGATCTGAAGCCTTCTTCTGATATGCAAATATATATGCAGACAAAACACTCATTTACATAAAGTACATAAATAATTTTTTTTTTAAAAAAGGAGATATAATGGTAGAAAATGAGGTCAGGGAGTTAAGTAAGGACTTAGTAACATATTGCTGTGAGAACAACATAAAAGATTTGGGATTTTGTTCAGTTTTTAGTAATAAACCACTTCATTGTTGTTTGCATTTTGATAATGGCAGTGGTGGGAACTAGTTTATGTCTTAAATATATCACTACCTTGTCTATGAAAAGTACACCATAAAGAAAGAATCAAGAATCCCAGAGAGTATATAGCAGTTTCTTACACCAAATATAAAGCCTTAGGTTAGGATGGGAGATGGAAGTAAACCAATGGTAGATTTGTGAATTAGTGCCAGTGAGATTACCTTGTTAAATATAAATGAAGTATGAGATAGAATGAAAAGAATTGGAGTGACTTTGGGTGCTTGGACTGATAGAGCAGCTGAACAGAAGGTCAGACTTTTACAAAAGTGAATTATTTATTTCAAAGGTAGAAATGTACCATTGGTTGAAATTTTGTCTACTTAAGCCTGTAGTCACACTGTTTGATCAAGTTGATACAGCATGTTCTGTGGACACCGCTGCTATGAGATCATATACCATGTGAAACACTTGACAGACAGAGATAGATAGCCTAGCTTGCTCCAAATCATAACTAATTCATAAGATGGAGAGTTGTGTCTTTTGAAAACTGAGACCTCTAGCTGTGTTTTACATAAAAGATAGAATGAAATCAATAGAGCTTCCATATTCTAACACAACTTCACTACAATATCTTGATCAGTATTTTCTGAATTTCTTATAGAAAGAGAACAGAGTTCAAATAGAAATATTTTACTGAGACATATTCATGAACTTGCAGTTGTCTATATACCATGATTTCTATGCCCCAGTGCCTCACCCTCCACTGGTTGGGAAGGGATGGGAAACTTATCTATATTACCTTTGATCTCTGTGTAGGCTTATTGTTGAGTCAGCATTTAGTGGGAAGGGATAACTTTTTACATGATAATCAATAATATTGCATAAGCAAATGAAACAGAATACAGATCAATTGTTACCTGAAGTGATGTACATACAGCAACAAAACAAAGTTCTGGGGCTGGTTAATGCTCAGTGTGTAAAGGCACTTGTGGGCATGTCTATTGGTCTGAGTTTAACCCCTGGAATTATAATTGAGGTGGCAGGTGAGCACCAATTTCTCAGCATTGTTCTCTGACCTGAACATACACACTGTGGTACACGTGACTGTCCCCCCCCCCCATGAACACAAACCAGTAAATAAAAATTTGATAACTAGGATGCCAAGAAAGAATTCATAAGATTTAATCAAAATATATCAAGTAGCAAAGTAGATAACAGAAAAAATTTATAAATTGTTTTCAGTTTGCCTCTGGTAAAGAAGAGGGACCAATTCCTAAGCTATAAATTCAACTCTGAGTGCGAACTGGTGACTCTTGGGGTAAATCTAGCCCTGAGATTTATTTTTGGCCTTCAGAGTGGTTTTAAAAATGATTTTCTGAAGTTGTCAAGATTTGAAAATTTAAAGATTTATATCTTTCTTCTAAATTCAAAACTCTGGCAACACAGGAGATTGGATTTATAGTCGAGGAAGACAGCTGGCTGGAGCTGATTAAATGCCACATCTATAATCTAAGCAAGCTGCGACAGCCTCAGACACTCACTCTGCTTTCCTGATTATTTAGATGGAGTGTCAATGCCAAGTTGTTCCACTCATCTGTATTCTGTTGGTTGACACGCTTCTACCCAGTAGTTAATCCTCTACATGGCAGCACAAATTTGAACACACTTCCAAGGTATAAACCGAATTATAATTTTTTTGTGTATGAATCTTAAGTAATTTCATATTTTGTTTAAAATAAAATTCAAATTAATTAATGGTTTTGTCTGAAATTTTAAGTCAGAAATACCCTATCTAAATATATCATTTGCATGAACATGGTATTAACTTTTTTAGGAGCTAGAATATCAACTGTATAAATTTACTGTTTGATGTAAAATATTAGAAACTTAATTATAGAAATGTTACTTTGGTACATCTGAGATAAATTTTGCATCTAATATATTGATATTGAAATAGGAATTTTGTTTTATGTCACCAAATCTACCATATATCAGTAATCATTAAATGACTATAGTCAAATTTCACAATATGCATTATGGAAATGTTGCAATAAACCCCATTATTTTGTACAATTAATATACAATCCATTTTCAAAATTCTGTTATTCAACAAGGTGTTTATCTTTAATCAGAGAAATTCTTCTTGTACGAGACCAAATTCCCGGAATGGAAACTAACATCTTAGACTCCATTTTAATGCATTCTTTATTACTGCTGTTTTATGAAATGGTCTCAAAAGTATATATGGAACTTCAAGTCATGGCTGAAATTCTACCACATGACTTCCACTAAAGACAACTAACTGAATTGATATTTCCTCAAAATATTTCTTTTTTTAATTTATTATATTTGTGTTTTAATGTTACACATGAGCCATGGGTTCCCCTGTCTTCCCCCATTCCCTCCCCTCTATTCCCATCTCCTCCAGGGCCAAGACTCCACTGGGGATTCATTTAAACTTGGTAGATTCAGTACAGGCAGGTCCAGTCCCCTCCTTCCAGGCTGAGGAAAGTGTCCCTGTGTAAGCCCAAGGTTCCAAACAGCCAGCTCATGTACTAAGGACAGGTCAGGGTCCCACTGCCTGGGTGCCTCCCAAACAGTTCAAGCTAATCAATAGTCTCACTTATCCAGAGGGCCTGCTCCAGCTGGGGGCATGTGAAGGACCTATATGATAAGAACTTTAAGTCCCTGAAAAAAGAAATTGAAGAAGATGTCAGAAAATGGAAAGATCTCCCATGCTCATGGATAGGCAGGATTAACATAGTAAAAATGGTGATCTTACCAAAAGCAATCTACAGATTCAATGCAATCCCCATCAAATTACAAATCTTCACAGACCTGGAAAGAATAATACTCAACTTCATATGGAAAAACAAAAAACCCAGGATAGCCAAAAGAATCCTGTACAATAAAACAACCTCTGGAGGCATCACAATCCCCAACCTCAAGCTCTACTACAGAGCTACCATAATAAAAACAGCTTGGTACTGGCATAAAAACAGACATGTGGACCAATGGAATAGAATTGAAGACCCTGACATTAACCCACACACCTATGAACATATAATTTTTGACAAAGAAGCCAAAACTGTACAATGGAAAAAAGAAAGTATCTTTAACAATTGGTGCTGGCATAACTGGATGTCAACGTGTAGAAGGCTGCAAATAGATCCATATCTGTCACTGTGCACAAAATTTAAGTCCAAGTGGATCAAAGACCTCAACATAAATCCAGTTACTTTGAACCTGATAGAAGAGAAAGTAGGAAGTAGTCTTGAACACATTGGCACCAGAGATCACTTTCTAAATATAATACCAGAAGCACAGACACTGAGAGAAACAATCAATCAATGGGACCTGTTAAAACTGAGAAGCTTTTGTAGAGCAAAGGGCACGGTCAGCAAGACAAAGCGACAGCCTACAGAATGGGAAAAGATCTTCACCAACCCCACATCTGACAGAGGGCTGATATCCAGAATATATAAAGAACTCAAGAAATTAGACATCAAAATGCCCAACAGTCCAATTAAGAAATGGACTATAAAACTAAACAGAGAATTCTCAACAAAGGAAGTTCAAATGGCTGAAAGACATTTAAGGAATTGCTCAACATCCCTAATTATCTGGGAAATGCAAATCAAAATGACTCTGAGATACCACTTACACCTGTCAGAGTGGCTAAGATCAAAAACACAGAAGACAGCTTATGCTGGAGAGGATGTGGAGCAAGGGGAACTCTCCTCCACTGCTGGTGGGAATGCAAGCTTGTACAGCCACTTTGGAAATCAATATGGTGCTTCCTTAGAAAATTGGGAATACATCTCCTCCAAGACCCAGCTATAGCACTCTTGGGCATATACCCAAGGAATGCTCAATCATACCTCAAGGGCACTTGCTCATCTATGTTCATATCAGCATTGTTTGTAATAGCCACAACCTGGAAATAACCTAGATGCCCTTCAACTGAAGAATGGATAAAGAAAATATGGTACATATACACAATGGAGTACTACTCAGCAGAGAAAAACAATGACATTGTGAGGTTTACAGGCAAATGGATGAATCTAGAGAACATCATCCTGAGTGAGGTAACCCATACTCAGAAGGACGAACATGGTATGTACTCACTCATAGGAGGATACTAGATGTAAAACAAAATATTTCTTAAGAACCAATACAAGGGACTGTTTTGTTTTAAAGAGCTGTTGTTTTCATGGGGTGATTATATATATGAGGAGAACACAATGCTAATCTATATTAACTATTATAGTCATTATGTGAAGCTAGTCAAAAAATATACAGCTAAAAATGCATGAAAACCTAAATGTACAGCCTCACTATGAATCTTAACTTTGACTCTTCCACTTTAGATTCTCATTGATTTTGCCTCTTTCCCCCCACATTCATTCAGATTGATGTAGATATAACCGGAAAGTGTATGGAAGGACATCATCATAAGGCAAACTTTCCCCACTTTTACCAGAGCTCTTACTTTGACAAAGAAGAAGTGAAGAAAAGCAATACATTATTGGATCCTCAACTGCTGCCCTTTTTAGCATGCACACACAAAGCAGTGGAGAAAATTTACAAATAATTACTTTTGGGAAATATCAATTCAATCAATTGTTTTTAATTTCATAAATCTCTTTCACAATTACTGTCCCAATGTCTAAACCCATCTTGCCCACCTTGAAAGCAATTTAAACTTTGTTTACTATCCTTCCTTTGCTAAATTGCTGGGTTTTTCATCTTTCTATGTGGAATTCTCAATATAACTCATTAAGTACAGCAAGTACTGACCATGCTGTAAACTGAATATTATTTTGTCTCAAAATGTTTTACTCTGAACAGCTTAGTCCAATGCTTTTGAATTCAGCCTCATAGTGATTTTCAGGACACAGGCAGGATATGCTCAGACTTTTTGACAGAGCATAACTTGGGTGGTCTTTAACTTGATTCCCTCTAGAACCCTTGTTCTACTCTGAAACCTCCTGAACATGGTTTTCCCCACTTGTATTTTTCTTTCAGCATCCTGATCTTCTGAATTCCCACCAGGATGTCCCATTAGGTCCCATTTATAACATTCCAGGGCATTGCAAGCTTGAAGCTCCAAACTCTTTCACTTCCCTCCTGATAATGAGTTCCAACAGTCCAAGAACTACATGTCAGACAGTCATAGCACAGCCCCAGTTCTTGCTACAAAAGCTTGCCATGTTACTTTTTCTGAGGTTATGACCAAATAACAGTCAAGAAGTAACTTGGGGAGAGAAGGCTTTAGGGTACAGTCACACTCTCATATCAGTGCAACAGGAAGCAGAGATCAGACCGGAAGCAGGGCTGTGCTACAAAACCTCAAGGTCTGCTCCCAGTTGACATTATGCCTCCAGTAAGACTAGCTCCTAAAGGTTCCACAACCCTCCAAACATCACCACTAGCTAGAGGTATAGAATTTAAGCATGTGAGCTAATAGATGATGTTTTACATTCAAATCATAACTTGCTCACTCTTACAGAATGGTTGTGATAATCACGGGGAAAATGTACAGAAAAGAACTTTATGACCTTCATTCACTTTTAGGAAGATATAATTACTCAGTATCTTTATCTATATATGTTCACTAGACATTATCTAACGATTATTTTATTGGTTCTTAAAAATAACTTTAATTGAACTTAAAGGAAAAAGAAAAATGTATGCTGAACATTATGCTTCAAAGCAAATCATCTCTAATGGTGCATGCACATAATAAATGCTTTACCCACAATAAATGTCCTTGGCTTCTGTACATATACAACCAATGGCAGAATGCCTGACATTCTTCCTCCTATAATACGATGTAGATAGAATAATCTTTCTTTTACTCTTTCCTCATTTGTATGCATTCAAATGAGATGCAGTTATGTAACTTTCAAATATCAGTGGTGCATTAAAATATTAGACTATTTTTGAAATCTTGAAGGAATATACATTTCATATATATATATATATATATATATATATATATATATTTCATAATATTTCCATGACATGAATTTAGTATATATCTGTTGTAGTTCTAACAGAGAAAAATTTTAGGCTTGTATTCTCTAGGATGTATGTGGTAGCATACACACACACACACACACACACACACACACACACACACATACACACACTGGTTTCTATACATCTAAATATTTCACCAGAATAATGGGAGAGTGGTCTAAAAAATTATCAAGTAAGGTCCATGTGAAGCCACATCTTCTATAGGTGAAATTATAATTGTACCAGCAATTCCAGGTTACAGTTTTTCTTCAGTTTCCTTCAGGACTCTCAGACATAAATGGAGCCTTATGTGGTGGCAAAATAAAGCTGGATAGAAAGGGATTCAGAATCTTGTCAAAGGTGCAGTTGTAAGTACTCAGCAAGAGAGTCATTCTCAGCATCCACACTGGGCATCTCACAACCTCAGGTGACTCTATTTCCAAGAATGCTTTCCTCCTTTGTCCTCCATGAACACCAATACATACATGGCATTTACTCACACAGACATAACATATATTAGAAATAATAAATAACAAATGATGATGATGATTATGATGATGATGATAGATATTTTTAAAAGAACCTACATATTTTTCTACCATTATACATACATATTCATATATCCATTGACATCCCAGAAGTTTGGGTATGAAGAAGATATATATTCTTGGATGCATTGTTATTGCTAATCAGATGATATTGTGCTCACTGTAGTAATCAACTCAAGCATTACTAAATTTGCCTTCAATTAACATATAGCTTTAATTTTTTAATCCAGAAGTTTCTTGGTAACCAATGAATAGGCAGTAAGTTATCTGTAAATTTCTGGACACTACACTTCGAATATCATGCATAGGTGCTTTATTTTCTTCTTGAGGGGAGGACTAACAGATTTTATTAGCTGTTCACTGGTGTATAGAGACAATTCAAGTCTTAGGTATCTGCACAGCCTAAACAATAGTTTAAAGGTAGTGCTACTACATATAAGTCATGTCATAAGAATATACTTTGAATATCTTTTTAACTACACCAAAATGATGTATACATAGCTCCAGACCTTATTCAAGCTTCCAAAGTTATGAGAAGGTATTATTTAATGGCTATGTCTTATCAATACTAAAATATAATATTTCACCCAGTAGTTACCAAGACTCTTATATGTACTAATATGTACTAAGCATCCTTCTGGATATGGAAATCAATTCTAGGAAAATAAAAACCAGTTAACTGCTGACAAATAATGAGTGAAGGCAGTGATGATATTCAATGAGATAAGAACATAAGACAGGGTCTGACTGAGTAGGATACACACACACACACTATATATATATATATTTCAGTCTTCAAATAATTTAATATTTATAAAAATTATTTCCACAATTATTTAGCTTAACAAGATCCCAATGCCTGAAGCCTTTTTTAGCTCATTTGTGAAATTAGCAAATGCAATTTTAATTTTTTAAAGGATTTATTTATTTTATTATTTTATATGTATGTGTGTTTTGCCTAGAGGTATGTAAGAGAACCACACGCATGCCCAGTGCCTTTGGAGGTCAGAAGAAGGCATCAGATCTCTTGAAACTGGAGTTACAGACTATTGTGAGCCACGATATGGATGCTGCAGCTCAAACCTGGGTCTTTTGCAAGAGCTACAAGTGCTCTTAACCACTGAGCCAACTCTACATCCCCAACAAATGTGATTTTATATTATATGAAGAAATACAGTATTTGGAAGACCTTTATTGCTAAGTGGTTAGAAATTTTGTTTTCAAAATAATTAAGAAATGATGTTGCAAAATCAGGTGCAAATGAAAGATCACTCACTACTCAATACAGAGAAATTAATTTTAAGATAATACATTCCAAAATTTTAATGTTGTGTACTTGAACTCATAGTCCATAAAGCTATTAAGAAATTGTGGTTTGATGTGATATATAAGCATAGATACAACTTTCCCAACCTCATATCTTTCTAAGTATTGATTTTCTCCATATATCTAATTCGTCTAATCTCTTTTAAAGGACTGAATGCAAAAGCTGATACTATATTTGAAATTTTTATATTTGTTTTTCATATTAAGATATATATTAAACAGATTCATAAAATAACTCTTTTTTATCTCATCAAATTATTTTCCCTTGGCAAGTTTTTTTCAAAGTAATATGGTATCAACTTATGATAACATGTAAGTGAGTTGGTTGCATGTAGCTTGGGTCTTTCTTGTAGATCATATGTGAGAGATTACCTACTAGGTCACTCTTCCTGGTCTTCATTTTAGGGATATGAAGATAAATACATTTTGACACATGTCTCCAGTTTTTCTGGAGTAGAGATAAAAATCACATGATTAAGTTCATTGTGGTACAAGAACTTTCTTCATCTGGTTTAACCCAATATAATGTACTGGACACCTGCTATGTGACAGCCATAACAGGTAAAGTGCCAGCACCCTACTAATTCTGATTATTTTTAGCAGTAATACTTACATTTTGTTACCCATTATTATGCAACTATAATTACTGAAAATAAAAAAAAACATTAAATAGATTAAAATGAATTAATTTTACAACAATTTAGCTTCTGATGTATTCATGTCTTTTATCCAATTGTTATATTTTAATAAATAAATAATATTTTCAGTTAAATCTCATTCAAAATAAAAGCTAAACTTTGAATACAAATAAGAAAATTAGAATATTTCACTACTTGAAGGACAGTGGGTTTTTTTAGAGTTATTTAACATTGGAATGTGAACTAAGAGCTAAAAATATGTGTTGGTGTTTCACCTGAGTGATTATGAGCTTCATTAACACCTGTAACCTATCGTAATGTATAAAAATATCAGTGATAGTATATTCCAGCCTATAATGAGTCTATGTAGAGGTACTGCTTGTTTTCCATAGTGACTTAGAGTCCAAAAGAATGGGGCAAAGCTTCATACTAGAAGTTATCTCAACCTCCTAAATCTTCAGTGTAGCAGCAACAACCAGGGCAAGAGACTTATAAGTGTGGGATGAGGCAGACAGTGCATCCTGCACTGATCTGGCATATTAAGGGCACTTAACAAACATATTAGCAGCTGTGCATGTGTGTGTGTGAGTATGTGTATAAGTCAGCATAGTAAAGTGCACATGAAGTAGATCTATGTATGTGTATCTGTATCACAGTATATAATAATGATATAAAAATAAATATCAAGATGAAACTTGGTTAAAAATGAAAATTTTGACTGTAATTTTTCCAAAAATAGTTTGAAATGTGTTCCCCAGTTTTCACCCTTACAGAACTACCTGTGTTCACTCTTCTTTGTTAAAAGATAAGAAAACAAATTAAACCCACATTCCCTGCAGCAGAAGTTTTAGTCTAATAAATAAGATTGAAGTTTCCTTCCTTCCTTCCTTCCTTCCTTCCTTCCTTCCTTCCTTCCTTCCTTCCTTCCTTCTTTCTTTCCTTCTTTCCTTCCTCCCTTCATCACTTTTTCCCTCCCTCTCTCCCTCCTTCCCTCCCTCCATCCCTTCTTCCTTCAGCTTGGTGCTGAACTTAGGACCTCACATAGGCTAGGAGAGCACTCTACCATTGAGTTATATTCCCATTCCAAGACTGATACTTTTTCTGCCATTACAGAAACAATAACACAGAGCATTAATCAGAAGTCATTGAGGGTATCTGGGCAGGGGCATGGGATGTCATGGAGAGAAAAGAAGAGGTGTTTATCAAGGAATCAAAATATTATCTTAGGTTTGAATAATGAGGAGAGCCATTTAAAACAGGAAGTAGCATGAGAAATACATACTGAGATGAAGGGAAAGCAAAACAAAACACTCAGAAGCATGTGAGTGAGACACACAAGGATGGGATCTTTGATGGCCATGCCAGGAATCTACCCATGGATAAGAGACCAACACAGAAAAGTCAGTATAACTTAAAGAAATACTTATACCAATTTTGATTCTGTGGGGAACATGCTGTGTGTGTGTGTGTGTGTGTGTGTGTGTGTGTGTGTGTGTGTGTGTGTGTGTGCTTAAATTCCACAAGACATACAGTTGCCTACCTCCAGAGTTAGATGGAGGTAATTTGGGGGATTAAGAGCTACAGGTAAATTTGGAGACAGAAAATGAAATATCTTCTCTGCCAGTTGGAGAACAAGAACCTCACCATGAAGGTATGTGGGTACAAAGAAGCTACTCCTTTTAATCAAGTTGGAGACATCATCCATTGGAATTTGTTCAGGAACCATATTTCTGGTTTACAGGCAGTATTGCAATAGACTAGGACAAAGTGTTTAGGACCATGTCTTGAGCAATAAAGGTGGGGATAGAGAAGAGGCAAAGGTAAAATTGGCTGGACTTGATGATTGAGTACATGTAAAATACTTACATAAGAAGAAATTATACGCCTGCTCCCTATGCTCCCATCCTCTATGCCACAGCTTCCCCCTAGATGCTGCTGCTCCCATCTCTCACTACCTCTGAGAAGGTGGCTGTACCTCCCACATATGCTGATCTTGGCATGTCTGACAGGGATGTCTTCACCAAAAGCCACAGATTTGGCTTAAGAAAACTTGATTTGAACACAAAGTCTGAGAATGGATTGGAATTTCCCACCTCAGGCTCAGCCAACATGGAGACTCAAAGTGAGTGGCGACTTGGAAACCAAGTACAGAGGAACCAAGTGTGGCCTTATATTTGCAGAGAAACAGAGCACAGACAACACCCGGGCACTGAGATCATGTGGAGGACCCGCTAGCATGAGCACTGATGCTGACCTTTGATTCATCCATCATTAATACTGGGGGAAAATGCTAAAATCAAAGTTGGGTACAAGAGGGAACAAATTAATCTGGGCTATGACATGGACTTTGACATTGCTGGACTCTTAGGCTCTCTGGTGCTTGGCTATGAGAGCTGTCTGGCTGGCTACCAGATGAATTTTGAGATCTCTTAAGTCCCAGATGAGCCAAGAGCAACGTCGCCATTTCTATAAGATGGATGAATTCCAGTTTCATACTAATGTAAACAACTGGCTAGATTTTGGTAATTCCATTAACCAGAAAGGGAACAAGAAGTTGGAGATTGCTGTCAGTCTCACCTGGAGAGCAACAAACATTAACACCAAGATCTTCAGAGTAACAGCCAAGTTTCAGGTCGACCTCGATGCCTGCTTTTTGGTGAAAACAAACAACTCCAGCCTGATAGAGTTCACTCAGACCCCAAAGCTGTCAACTCTGCCGGAGGGTGAGAACATCAATGCAGGTGACCACAAGCTTGGTATAGGACTAGAATTTCAAGCATAAATGAATATTATACAATCGTTAGACCTCCAGGCTAATGATGACTTAGCTTTAAGGTGTTACTATTTCAGAGATAGAGAAGAAGCCCAGAAAACATAGTTAGGTGTGGAAGTGGGGTGGGGAGGAGCCTCCTACAGATGACAGGCTGCAAGTCCAGATCCTTTGTAAGTCTGTATCAAGCACACAGATAAAACTATGACTTACAGAGCATTGAACTTCGGTGTCTTAATACTAACTGCTGAGAAGTGTGTACACACCTGTGTATTCTCCATTCCCACCCTAGCCCATTAGTTACCTGTTTTGCAGCAGAAGTACTCTTCAGTGTGTGGATGGTTATTTCTTGTATACCATTTTAGGATAGAGGGTGGAGAAGATGGACATGATGGAGCCAGCCATTCAGGATTTAATTCTTTGTGTGTGGTGTATATTATGGTGTAATTTTTTTTTCTTTCTTTCTTTCTCTCATTGTACCAGAATATGAAGCAGATTCTGGATTGCCATCCTGAGCTAGGTAGGTGATTCTGGTCATAACAAAACAATACTAGGGATGTAAACTAACTTCTGCTATGGCTTCACAACTCTATTTTTTTTTAGCAGTTTAATGGATAAATTATAGAGTCTTCCATTTGTGTGGAATTATCTCCTCTCCTCCAAATACTGTAATTAATATTACTTAAAATATAATTTGAATAAAATATTGAAACATCAAAAAATTATAAAAGTTAATTGTATATTCCTTGTGCTGACAAAAAATTAACATGGCAGTTTATTGGGTTGGTATTCTGCTTGAAAACACCAGGCAATGAAATAGAGTATCTGAAACTATTTTACATGAGATGCTATGCATAGCTCAAATACATTTTGTTCTGTTTGTGTACCATCAGAATGATGGCTTCTCTGGGGGAATCTATGGGACTGACTGGCACAGGATCTTTGCTTTCTGAAGACCTCATGTAGTAGAATGGGCTCAGGACCTATTCATTAGATCCAGACACTCGCACTAACAGAGACTCTGGCATTTGCTTCCCTACAATCAATTTCTGCCTGGAGGAAAGATCATCTCATTTGTGGATTAAATGAAGACTGATGTGCTTTGCATCGTCTGAGCATAATTTCCTGCTCTTTAGATTCAGGACCCTGACTTGAAAGGTCACTGCCACCTGCTTTACAGAACAGACAAGATCTGGACATCTGGGCCAACATTGTTTTTGGATCCATTTGCACTCCCCTCTGCCTGGCTGCTTTGTTCCTCTATACACCTGAGATAAGATGTCATTTTTTTCATATGATGTCTTCTGTCATTGAACTTATTCCTTGGCTGGCTGATACCTCCTTGTGTCTTCTGTGATGCAATGTGGTTGTCAAAGCAAGTCACAGAGAACTGTTCACCTATGGTTCCTACCTTTGGAGTACTGAAGATGAAGAATGTCCTAGTCAATTATGCCAACAAGTGGCACACAGCTAGCATTCTCCTGCTAGGGGATGTCTGCCTGTATGCTGCAAATGTATGTTGTTCCCATTGGTTAATAAATAAGCTGCTTTGGCTTACAGCAAAATCCAAGGGAAATCTAAGGAGGGAAACAGGAAAGAGAAAGGTGGAGTCTGAAGAGACATGAGCCAGCCACTCCAGGAGCAATATGTAATGGGACACAGGTAAGGCCACAGGACATGTGGCAAAACATAGATTAATAGGAATGGGTTAATTTAAGATATAAGAGCTAGCTAGCAAGAGGCCTGTGTGTTTACTTGGGACCCAGTGGCTGCAGGACCAGGGGTGAAAGAGATTTGCCTGGACCTCGAAAGTGGGGGGGGTGAGGGTGGGAGTGGGCATTGGGGTGGGGGGGAGGTTTTGGGGGTGGTAGGACCCAAGATACCTCTGACTACATTCTCCAAACTTCCTGCCCCTTGCAGTCTCAATTTCCCCTTCTCTTTTCCTATTTTCCCAGTAATATTTGTCACCTATGAATATAATACATAATTGCCAACATCTATACTTTCTTTGTTATTATTATTTCTGATCAAGGATGTCAGCTTCTCAGACACAGGAGTTACCTGTTTTCTTTCACAGAACAGCAATTGATGTAAAGTTCTTGATAAGTGTTTGTATTTTTTAATCAATCAACTCATTAAAAGCTGTTCAACTTTATGGATGGTAAGATATTAACAATATTTACAGATATTCCTAGATGTATAAGAAACAGCAAATATCTATACAGTGAAAACAAGAAGAACATTGTGACTTTAAATATTTAAGAATGTTTGTGCATTTAAAAAGAAAAACACTCCAGAAAAAACATCCACTATCGAAGAAAATTTGCATAGATGCCTACTCCACCCTTTCACCCACTTGAGCATTGCAAATGCTTTCTACAAGCATCTGAATAGTTGGATGGTTACTTTCTAATGCTAATTTAAAGATTTCTAACAAACTGCAGGTTTTACTTCAGGATTTTGTACAATCCTACCTATAATCTCTAGGTATGTTAGCTAAAATTTCCACTTTTTCCTCAGCATAATACTTTTATTAATATTTGGGAATTTCATACAATGCACCCCAATAACACTCACTTCCCATTCCTCCCAGATCTACCTTCCCACCCTTACACCACCACCCCTCGAAAAACCCAGCAAGTCCAAATTGTGTTGCCGATATACACATTAGAGCATGGTCAAACTCCCAGTGGCCAGCTCCTTAGAGAAAACTGAGTCCTTCCTTATCCTGCAGCCTGAAGGCATCAACTGTGGAGAGCTATACTTCAAGCATCTTTATCACAGTATTTATGGACTCTCTTCAATAGCTTCCTATCTGAACTGTTTATTTTGTGTTGGTTGGGGGATTGTCACAGAAGCATTCAATGTCTCTCATTCTGTGTCTGCAGTCAATGATAGCACTGCAAAAAAAAAGAAGCTTCCTTACCTATAACAGCTGGAGGCAGCTTGGATCATGGATATTGATATAGTTTTCAGTACCAGCATGCATCACAGACATCAACATGGTCTTCAGTGGCTGCCCAGACCACAATTACCAATATGGCTTCCAGTACATTGGTGAAATATGATAGATCATGAACATTCACTTTTTTTATGAATCTCTTTGGGAAGAATTTTTTTTCCACTTCAGAAATTGCCTACAACTGAGTTGTGTAACAGTACATTTCTAAGCCAGCCGCTAGACTTCATGGGCACCATAGAACTCTTTCTTCCTCAAGAACTTCCTAAACTATGGATCTCTGGATGTCGTCTATCTAGACTGGTCCCTCTTCCTCACTCATCTTTGCAAAACTCCAGTTTTATTTGTGTCTCATAAATGTCAGTGTGTCTTATCTTCTAGTTACTCTTCTTATATCCTTTATGATTTTGCACAGCAGCCTTAGAAGTTTCTAGGACCTAACTGTTTCCTTTAGCAGTGAATCCCACCAGTTCTCTAGACACTCTTACAGTGGCTATAGAACTGGATACTTAATAATCTAAAAACTAAGTTCACCTTTCCCTGAAAATCTCATCTTTCTCATTCATTTCAACGTTAAGAAATAACAAATATCCAGATACCCAAGCCTCACCTTTATCCCTTTTATAACCATCTCTTAAAACTCATCAAACCTATCTGATGAACAAATATTGATTTCTTCCTATTCTTCCATTATTATTAATCAAGAGTTGATGTGTATTAGTTAGTTTTCCTTCACTATAACAAACTGCATGGTATAATAAAGTTATAAAAGAAAAGGTTGATGTTAACTCATAATTTTGAAAGTTCCAATCCATAAGTGATTGTCCCCATTGCTTTTGGTCTATCATGAAGCGATACAGCATGGCACAGATGAGAACAAAAGTGATCATTGAATTACCAGAAAACAGAGAGAGAGAGAGAGAGAGAGAGAGAGAGAGAGAGAGAGAGAGAGAGCCAGCCATTATCTGTTTTAAGAACAGGTCTTCAATGACCTAAAAGCTTCCCAGTAGACACACCAGCTTTTAAAGATCCACCACCTCAGAACAGCACTTCACTGAGAACCAAGCATTTCACATATGGCTCTTTGTTGCTTGTTTATTACCATTCTCACTCACTCTTTGGTTGTTGGCTATGACTGCCAGTTTCTTCTCATGCTCACCCACAGGCTATTGGCTATGGCTACCTGTTTTTTACTTTAATCATTCTCATATTTATCTTCCTATATCTTCCTTCTCATTGAAGATATGCTGATAATTATAAAAGATGGCTTGAACAATGTCATGTTCTTGCTTTCAATAACAAATTGTCTTCCTGTTGCCCAAACTCCTCAGCAAGAAGCACAATAAGCCATGACCTCAAATCTGCCAGACGGTTAACTACTGAAAAGATAGAATGATTAGCATATGTGTGATAAAAATGTAAAGTCTATGTACACCATCAGAAGAATTTAAATTTGTACTCCCATTCAGAAAGCAGTATACCTTTTCATAAAATATATAATTACTAATTTAAAAGTTCAATTTTTAATAGAAAGCCAGAAAGAATGGTGTTCATGTATTAAAGAAATATCTACATGCCTGTGTTTGTTGAAGCACTATCCATAATAGCCATGACATGGAAACAATCTAAGTGTCTATCAACAGGTTAATATAATAATGATATGCATGTATGTGTGTATAGTGTGGCCTTTGAAATGGAAGAAAATATGCCATTCATGACAACATGTATGAATTTGGGTGACGTTATGTTAACTGGAGGAGATTATGATAAAGGAAATAGGTCAGACACTGAGAGACAAATATTTTATGATAATCTTCTATTCAGAAGCCAAAAGAACAATTTCATATAAATGTAAAGTAGAAGCCAGGCAGCAGGAGAGAAGGGCATGAAGAAACAGGAGATGTTGATCAAAGGGAACAGGTATCAGTTAGACCAGAGGAATACATATTAGTGATCTATTGTACAGCTTAATAAGTAAAGTTTAAAATAATATATTGAAACTTTCAAAATTGTTAAAAGAATAGACCTTTCATCAATCTTCTCTTAACGAAGTAAGTAGATGATGTGATGGGCATGCTGTTCAGCTAAATGACTCTTTCTGAAATGTGTATGATAATTCCTAACATCACACTGAACATCCTGAGTGTGCATATGTGTCAATTAAGAGAATTGAAAAAAAGATCTTTCCCACTATCACCTCTGCTTAGTTCTTTCAGGTCAAGTCCTAATATTGTTTATCTAGCTCTTTGGAATCTGGACACTAAGAGTTTCAAACATACCTGAATGCTCTCTGCCTTCCTCTCTTCAGACCCTCAAGCCTATTGGTTTAGTTGGTACATTCATGCATGCCATTCTAATAACATTTAGAAAAGAATTATAAAGTTTTTTTCCACCCCATTCTAAGAGAAACTCTCAAAATGAAGTTTGTCATTCATTCCAATGACTCAGTTATCCCTGACATCTTATCCATACAGTTGTTCACTGTCCATGTCCCAAGTCATGTGATACTTCCATTTAGAAT
The DNA here is from genome assembly GCF_903995425.1 of Onychomys torridus. Taxonomy (NCBI): domain Eukaryota; kingdom Metazoa; phylum Chordata; class Mammalia; order Rodentia; family Cricetidae; genus Onychomys; species Onychomys torridus. Next base: position 28,398,965 of record NC_050444.1, on the reverse strand, counting down.
TTACATACCAGTACCTTAGACACTTTCATGGCACGTTTCTGTAGCAAACTGCAGATTGTCTGAGAGAATAGAAGCTTAGTGAGTTTAAACACCCTACTTCCCTTATTCCAGTGTTCCCAAGACTCATGCCATCTGGAATATGAAGTTCAAGGCTCTTTGTTGTGCTGCTATTGTTTAAAGAGGGAGTGATAAAACATAAGGGAATTTGTTCCTATCTTCTCTGGCACACAGAGCTTTCTTGTGATATGAAAAAGGCAGACATTTGGGTTTTTCATCTTAAATCGGGCACATCAAACTGTATTATACTTAGGGAATTTTGTCAGATATGGCAATCTCAGACTTAATTTTTAGTGTATTGCTTTGTCTTCCTTTATTACTCATGGGTAATTTTAAAGGAATCTAAAAGAAGGCTCCATCAGGGGTAAATTGCCAGATGTTATTTCGTTCTGAAAGCTCTCTATTCACTGATGTGTGGGCTTGTGTTTGGGCAATTAATACATCCTCCTCTGCCTTGAGTTGAATGTACTATCCTTATAAGTCTACAGTATGGGAGCCTTTCTAACTAGCTTCTCAAAAATTTCTGGAAAAGTCTACCATTAGTGAAGGGAAGCTGTGTGTTTATTACTGTGAAGATTGGGTCAGTTCCCTTCAAGGGCACTATATGGGGAAAAGCTATAGCTAGAATTATATGATTAAATATTTGAACCCCTGTGGTAGCATTACTAATAATCTTCTTTGATAATACTATGTCTTAAGATTCAAAATCTTCACAGAGCTGTCAGTTTATTGAAAGAAAAAAATGAACAGATGTTCACATAGATAACTAAGAAAGTAAATTTTGGAGGAGCAATCAGATATATTACAAGCAGATACAATATGTATTTAAATCTAGGTCTTCTACAATCATTTATTTTAACACATAAAACTAAAATTATTAAAGTGATAGGGAAACCTCTTCAGCTTGTTCTAGGAGTCCAAAATTTTTGTTATTAGGAAAAATGGAATGTCAGATAGTCAAATTTCATCATCAGTCCCTTGCTCTTAATACCTCCAGAAATCAAAATCTAGCCTAGTCTTTCTGCATATAGAAATTAGATAAGAGAAAGAAATACAACATTTTGTATCTTAATAATTCTTAAGCTAAATTGCTATTTTATATGATGATAAAATGATTGCTATTTTATAGGATAAAATGACTACTTTAGAAAGTAGACGTGAGCTTGGCCATTTAACACAGGAAGTCCTAAAATACTAAGAGCATATTTTAAATAATCAAAAGAGTGTTTTCTGATACATATCTCTCTACAGAACTCATCAGAGTACTTGCAAATAACCTGCTTAGTTTTGTTTAGGGTAAGGAATCACCTTGATGGCAAACTAGCCTCAAACCAAACCATTCTATTTAATCTGTTTGTACCAGGCATCATGCTAACTAAGCCTTATAACTGCAAAAGTGGATTACACAAGACACAGCTCCTCATTCTATGCATCTTAAAATCAGTAAGATAGATACAAATAGAATAGGTACACAAAATGTGTAGTTCAGTTTTCTCTGCTAGGCAGTGTTTTGTGAATACTGTGAGTCTCAGAACAGAAGACCTCAGAGAGCCCAGTAAGCATCCCAAGACAAATGACTGTTTCTCAGCAGTAATCCAAGCATAGGAAAATGTCAGAAGGAACCATCATTTACTCACACAGAAAGCATTATGGCTGTGGTATAGAGAGTGTGGAGAAACAACAGAAAATGTGGAGGTGGAGATTTGGAGGAGTCATGTCACCTACAACCCTTTTAGCTACCTTTGAGTGAGTCGGAATCCTTATCCTAAGTCAATGGGAAGCTTTGACAAGTGTAACAGCAAATCTGTACAAGTAATTCCATAACTGACAGGTAGGTTGTAATGTGTATGGTTTACACCAAAAACATTAAGGAGTAACATTTACTTAAGAATATTGCATTCTGGAATTCTATTATTCATATCTACCATATTTGAGTCCAGATTTACCCTAGAGAAAATGAAAATATGAAGCACAGCATGGTAAAAAAAAAATCCTTTGTGTAAACATTATTGAAAAAATATGTGAGCACATATCAAATCAGTATTTCCCAATACCTGAGCCTCTAAGAAGCACAGACATTCAATAAGAGAGGTCAGCAAAATGCTGACCTGTTACTTTCCTAGAGCCACAAACCAAAATGAAAACAAGGGGCAAATATTTGTGGACTCTTCATGACAGATGTACACTACCAAAGCTTACTGATAAGCACTTTAAAAATCTGTGCAGAACACACAGACTTAAATAACTATATTTGCTTTCAGTTCAGCTGCCTACACTGTACTCTGATTTTCATGATTTAACAAAATTATCAGTCATTGTGGCATTTATTTGTAGAGGAACCCTGAGAAATAACACAACAGATACCTTCAGCCTAAAAGTTGGCATGAATACTGCTAATCTGTGATCTAAGCTGCTTGACCTTCTCTGGAGCAGGTATCAGAGCTGAGTCACAGCAGCTGCTCCATCACACTGCAAGCCAACTCCAGACTGGTGGTTATAAGTGAGCCCCTCTAGAACAGCAATATTATATGTATGGAGAACTATAACCTTGGCTTCAGCTGCTCATAAGTCTTTATGATGTCTTTATAGAACTATATCACAGAATTATGGCTTATAAACCCTTGCTTTAGTCTTTCTAAGTTCCAAACTTGTACACCAAACCACATGAGCAAAACCTTGCTTAGGGTCTCTAATTAGAGAGATCCAACTTCACATGTTTAAATCAGGATTCCTTTCTACGTCTCTGTCCTCAGTATTCTGTCTTGGTGACTGCTGTCTCGCAATTAACCAAGTTACTTACAATGATGATCTTTAATAATTGTTTTGACTCCTTCTGTTCGCAACTTATGTTCAAGGCATCAGTATGACTTATTGGTTCTACCCTTTACCAACCTTTTTGTATGTTCTCTCTTCTAAACCAAAACTGGCTGCAATAGCAACATTGCTATTCTGCCCCTGATGTCTAATTATTTTACTACAAATAGAGACATCTGCAATCACACTGTGAATCTACTCGATGTTCAGTGCTTGCCTTGCTCAAGACACAGTTCAATAACCTTACCATGGCTCATGGAATACAACATGATCACTTCCATTAACTCCTATTCATCTTATCTATTTAATTCCATGTCACTTGACAAACTAATTTTCTTGTTATTGGGTGCTAGGATATCGGAACTCCTCCACAGGTCAAGAAATAAGTGTGTAAGTTTCCACTCCAGACATGGGTACTTTCATCTTCCTTTTCACAGCAAAAAAGTCACTAATGCTTTAACTTGCATGACAATTAAGTACGTTGTCAAATGCATATACTACAGTGACTTTACCATTGATGGCCTGGATAAAAATAAATTACAACCATTAATACATATATTACCTCTTTTCATACCAAATGGGTAACATGACTGCACATATATAATTTTACTTGGGGAAATTTAATTTCCATATCCATTAGATTGTAAGCATCACAAAGTCTGAGACTTTGTCTTGCTCATCACTGGATTTCCCAGGACTGAAGCAGGCCCGCCTCATTCCATTGAGTTGATAATCATAGCTGAGTGAGTTAGTGAGTTAGTTAAAATAGTAGAAATGCTCCCATTGGTTCCCATTCCCTTCTTCAGAACATATTTTCTTGTTCACAGGGAGTATGACTTGGTGAACTATGGTGGACTGCCCCAATGGTTAGAACAGATCCAAGCTATTTAAAATGAAAATAAAATAAACAATTAGATGTAATGGCATCAATGTTAACTGCATCTTCCTGTTAGGGGCATAGGGAATTAGAGTATGCTACTACAAAGCATGAACCAGCATATAAAAACAGTTGCAGATTCAAAGCTTTGGCCCTGCAGTGTGTGAAGGTTTCTATGGGAACAACACAATCCTGTATTCTGTTTATAAGCTTAAAATATGTGGTGGCAAGAAAGTGCTGCTGTAACAAACCACGTGTGGATGATTCAAAAGATGAAAGCCCATAAAAATTAATGATCAGAGAAGAATGTGGACTAGTAAATCAACAGCCACATTATTAAAAACAGAGGAAATGTAATTGGCCACATATGGTCACAGGATAATGAGGCAAGAGTCACTGAGCTCTTTAAGCCAGTTATGTATATATACTCACACAGGGCGACACACAGGGAGAGCAACTGATGTGCCAACAGCCCCACAGAAATGAAATCTATCCTCCAGTAGTACTTTTCATGACATCTAATTAGCAATTATGAAAAGGGCTTAACGGTGAGAACAAGTAACTAAAGTAAAACCACCCTAATGAATTACGACTGTCACATTTGTGTGTAAGTAAAGCAGGCTTTGGAAATAATAGACTCCAGGGTCACAGCCCAGGTAACAATTGAAATGAAACATCCCAGGGCTCTTTATCTCCCTCTAATTGCCTCAGCTTCTTGGGGCTGAGAAACAAAAGCTTATTCTCACTTCAGGCCACTGAAGAATTTGAAAAAGAAAATAACCTGTACCTACAGAGATACCTTATGAAAACTTAGATTTTTCTGGGCCAACAAGATGGCGAGACACCAAGCTTCATGATCTTACCTTGCTTGGTCCTGGGGCATACATAGGGTGAATGTCTCTTTAAGGTTCTATAATTTTGTCGACTCAGGGTCAGCTCACGAGAGATTCAGAGCACCGCTAATATGCTGTTGTACATCTTTTTCCAGACTCATTTACTGGTCTATGAAAGTCTTGCTACTTTTTCTAAAATTTACCAATATGTTAGAAATAAGATACAGTAAAAGTTGAAATGATTTTTAATTTTTTTCTCCTAATATTTGACTTTGCATAGGTTAATTTTCTATTTCATTTGGGTGAGCTGGTATTAATTTGTATGGCTGCAAATTAATAAAATACTTAGACATCCCACAGCCTCTCCTACACACCAGCTTCATGCTCTTTTGGATGCTGCTTCCTTCTTTATTTTAAACAGTCTGGTGGACAATGGAGGTCCCCCCTCTAGAGATTTATAGGTTATAGTTCAGTTCCTTAAGACTACAACATTGAGCTGACTTTCAAGACATTTATTTCTATAAATTTTAAATTGTGTGTGCTTGTGTGTAAATAGGTGCACATATGTGCAGGTGCCCCTGGTGGCCAAAGGTGTTGGATTTCCCCTACATTGGAGTTGTAGATGGTTGTGAACCCAAGAATTGAACTCTGGAATAGCTGTACATAACACCACTGAGTCATCTCTCCTGGCGTATATCTTTGTTACATTTTTTTGTTCATTTTTGAGACAGGGTCTTACTGTATAGTTCTGCTTGGCCTGAAACTCTCTATGTGGAACTCTGCTTAGATCAACTAGCCTCTGCCTCCTGAGTGCTGGGGTCAAAGGTGTGCCCCAACACACCCCCTCGGGGAAGGAATGCCATTGACAATGAAGGTTTGGTGCCAAATTTGGAAACTGTTACTTTGTTTACAGAATGAAAGGGGAAAAATGTTAAACTCAAGGCTCAATCTACTTTCATATTGCATCTACATCCAACCAGGTGTTTTCATTTCCACTACCACTTCAACTATGATTGCTCTGGGATTCTTCCAAGAAGTTCCCATGCTTTTGTGAGTCTCACTCTATGCTTTTCCCAGGCAGCAAAAACTTTGTATGATTTATACTAAATTGCTTCTCTACTTTAACTCCTCCTTTGTTGCTTGATTTCACTGTATATAAATGTCCAATTTCTAAAGCTAACTACAAAAAATTTCCTAAAGGATTTTCCACAATTATGGCTGCCATCTCTCCCATCTTTCTCCTGTTCCTGGTAGCTCCCTGGCTTCATTGTTTTCTCTCCATTTCTTACTTATCCTGATCCAGCCACATCTGCCTCCTGGTTATTTCTCCAAATTGGCTATTTCTCAGAATTGTCAAACATCTGTCTCCTTCAGGTGATTTACACTGTCACTGTTATTCCTAAAACAGCCACATAGTTGCCCCTCATTGTTCCTTCAAAGATCTGATCTAATATCACCTTCTTAATGAAAGCTTTGCAAGCAAAATTTTTGTCCTTATATCATTGCACCTAATAAAGACTTCCCACATGTTCCCTAAGATCTCAGCCCCTGATGTTCATAGTTTTGTGTAATCTTCTCTCAAGTGTGAGAGTGTACCATGAGCCAGCTTAACACAGAAAATAGGATATGTCACCACTCTTCTGTCATAGAATATCAGGGGTATGTCCTGCCGTCAGATTCAGTTCTGAAACGTTCCCATTGTTGCCTTTGAAGAAGCTAGCTGTCATAAGTGATACAACATGAAATGAGCATAGCTCTGCTGACAGCATGAGGACACAGGATGAAGATGCTTCCAGTTTAAGATCCAGAAGAGATCTTGGTGAACACCAAAATTGCAACCTGAGTGACTTGAAATGGAGAGCTCAATTAACATGAGCCAACAGCACTGTGATATTTGACAAGTATTAAACTTTACAATCATATGTTATACAGTGTACAAAATGAATACTGCCTCTCTAGCACTCCAAGAACCTCATGCTCACCATCCTTGATATACATTTCTGCCTATATGCTTCATAAACTTTTAGTATACTACAAACTTATTTGTTTATTTAATAGTCTTCCCCATGCATACCTACACTGGAATGGAAGTTCAGAATATGATTTTTTTGTCTCCATGATTATAAAAACACCAGGCACATAGAATAGTCAATATGTTTTTTAAATGATGTTATCCACCATACTTTACAACCTAATGTTAGAATTTAATTAATAATTATTTCACACACACAAATGCAAACACAACGACCCCATACATTACCTTAGGTTAACTCTGCCAAAGATTTTTATTTCACACAAATGCATGTTGGGTTGAGTTTTCACTATCAATCAGTAGTCCAGGTCTACTATAGATGAAGCCTCCACTTCTGCTTAAAATAAAATCAATAAATACCACTGTAGTCTTGCAATAAAAGACCTGATAGTGAGAACATTCACACAGAAATTATATTATAGTATACATATGCAGACTCTTCTTTAGAGAATGTTCAAATTAAGGCTAAGTAGATGCTTATCTCTGGAGAATAATATAATTGTATCTCTGCTAGAAGCTGTAGTTATGAATATGTACAAAGTTGATTTCTTCTTCATGAATTTGTAACACACACACACACACACACACACACACACACACACACATTAATGTTCTTTATTAAAGCAACTGAAAAAGAACACTTTTGTTTTTGACTAGAAAAAGTTAATAGTTGATTTTGAGGACCAGCCTTCAGATCTCTAGAACCTGTGAGATTGGGTGGGCAGGGTGGCCCACCTATAACTGCAGCTTCAGAAGGCAGAGACAAAGGATCTCCAGAGAAAGCTGGCTGGTAAGACTACTAGCCTTATCAGTGAGCTACTGACTTGACTGAAAAACCATGATTCAAAGGATATGGTGGAAGAGTAATTGAGACTTATTCCTGCCATCAAACTATCTTATTTACCTCCAATGCTACAATATTGTTGGAGGCAGTTTTCTGAATACTGTTAAATTTGCCAAAATTATTTGGAAAGTCATATGGGTGATCAGATAGTTAATTTTATCTTATCTATACCAACTTGCCCAGATCATGGAGTTTAGATAGGATAATGTGCCATTACAAGATAATGTGATGTTATTATTCTCATGGCATGATTAACATCTATGGAGATTTTATAGGTAGAATAATGAAAGAATATCTCTCAATGATAGTCTTTAGATGAAAATTCATTATACTTATAAATGTCTGAAATTTTCAGGGTGGACTACTGTAGTTTCTAAAAGATTATTAGTACATGCATTGATTCGACTGAGCGAACCTCAGTGAGGGTTTTACCATGTCTTAACAGAAATGAGGAGAGAAAATCAGCTCTCTGTCTACCTGTCTGACTGAGGCCTGGTTATGGTTCTTTACCTGTTGACTGGTGGTTTTTACCCTTTCTAGAAGTATTGCTGTCTCTTTCTCTACAGTAGACCACCCTGAAAATTTCAGGCATTTATAAATATAACATGCTATATCCTAAAGACAATGTATTAAGAGATATTCTTTCATTTCCCAACCCATAAAATCTTCACAGATATTAATCTTTATGTGAGCAACACATTACAACCAATTTGAGATCCATAGAACATCTTCCACTAGCTCTATGTATGCGACATTGAGAATTATTTGTACGTTAGGTAACCAAGAAGTTTAACGTATGTCAAGGTGGTCAGGGAAATTCCCAGTTGAGAGTATTCATTTAACAATATCTATTTTAAAAATACTAAACATATTGAAGGCATTAAAACCTGTACAAAGCTTTCTGACAACAAGGATGAATAAAGCAAATCTGTCTTAGAATGAAGACACTATAAGGGGAAGCAAACCCTTTTCATAAGATGTGGTTAATGCCACTGAAATAAACCCAGGGAATTATGGAACACAAACGAAGACTCTTGATTAAACAATTATATGAGTTACGTACTATAAAATGAGCTAATACATATCATTTTCAGTGTACTTGTTAATAATCCCTCTTTCACTCTCAATATTAACACAGCCAGGACAAAAAAACCACATGATTAAACCACCTAAAACACTGGAGTAGGGCTGATGGGGTGGGAAAGGGGCTTAAGGAAGAAAGACTGTCTTGGATCACCCCACTGTGGGTTACAAATGTGTTAATACAGTAGAGAGTTAGGATGCAGTGTGGGTCACAGGCACTTCTGACAAGAAATCATAGATTTATTCAGTACTGAGATCATAAAGTCCTTTGCAGGGAAGTTTGGACTCACACAAAAATATCTTTCATGTAATAAAAAGCCTTTGAAAGCAAAGTTTCAAAGACCCAATACAAAAAAAAGCACTGTGGCAAGTATTGATAAGGTTTATTTTATTTTATTTTATTTTTATTTTATTTTATTTTTATTTTATTTTTTTTGCACCCTGATAGGTCTCTCCACCAATGCAGCAATCCAAATCAGAGCAAATTAGGAAAAGGTCCAGTTTAATGGGTAAAGCATTCCTGGTGATTCCCTGGCCTTACAGAGAGGAAACAGGGACAAGAGACCAGAAGAACCACATGTCTATTTTCTAGAATGAAGCTTATAGCCCCTGTGGGAGTGGTTTTGAGCTTCTCTGGGGGAGGAGCTATATTTAGCTTTGAAGGGGAAGGTTTGGGGAAAGAGATGGGGGAGGGGAGTTGAGGTGGATTTTCCACCAGAACATTCCAGGCTCTTTGGGTATAGGGGATGCCAGGGCACTAGGGGTTGAGGTGGATCTCCCACCCAAACAAGTCTAGATTTAAGACAGAGATGCCCATTGTGAGATTACAGTAATGTTTTAGGTAGTTTAACTAGAAATACATTTTATTAAGAAGACTTGGTCAGGTGGTGGTGGTGCATGCCTTTAATCCCATCACTTGGGAGGCAGAGCCAGGCAGATCTCTGTGAGTTTGAGGCTGCATGGTCTACAGAGTGAGATCCAGGACAGGCACCAAAACTACACAGAGAAACCCTGCCTCAAAAAAAAAAAAAAAAAAAAAGACTAGGGATTTTCAGGTTTGGCAGGCAAGATGGAAACCAAAACTCAGAGAAAAGAGCAGATATGTAGCTGCAGTCAAAGTCACATACAAAATGCAAGTCCAGGGGCAGTCTAGTGCTGATGACTTTTTCTTCTTTCCTTCTTTCTTTCTGGTTTCTTTTGTCAAAGTCTCTATATCTCAAGTTAGCCTAGAACTCAATGGCTAGACTAGGCTTGTAGCTGGAAGTTTTTCTGTGTCCCACCCAGTCTGCAGCCACTCAGACCCAAGTAAACACACAGAGGCTTATATCAATCAAAACTTCTCAGCCATTAGCTCCGGCTTACTACTGTCTAGCTTTTACAATTAAACTCAGCCCATTTTTGTTAATCTACATGTCACCACATGTTCTGTGGCTTTACCTGTGTACCTTTACATGCTGCTCCCTGAACAGCAGGCTGGCATCTCCTAACTCAGCCTTCCACTTCTCAGAATTCTCCTTGTTTGTTTATCCTGCCTCCTACACATCCTGCCTGGCTACTGGCCAATCAGCTTTTATTTATCAACCAATCAGAGCAACACATTCACAGCATACAGAACATCCCACAGCACAGGCTGGCCTAGAACTCACTGGATAGACCAGGCTGGCCTCATGCTCAAGCTTACCCTCTTGCCTCAGCCTCCTTAGCTGGAATTATGAGTGTGAACCAGCATACTAGCCAGAACACTATCTACTACACTAATCACCAGGATCCATGACTTCTACTCTTGTTATACTTAGATTCTTTTGGGGGGTGAGGAGAAGAGGGGTAGGAAAGAGGGGGATAGTAATAAAAGAGATCTCTTGATAGAAGGTGCCATTAAGGGGTTAGCGAGAAATCTGGTGCCAGCCTAACTCCCAAGAAACCACAAGGATGACCCCAGCTTATATTTCTACCAATAGTGGAGAAGGTCCCTGAACTATCCTTCTCCTGTAATCAGATTGTGAATACCCTAATTGTCATCATAGAAGCTTCATACAGTAACTGATGGAAGCAGATGCAGAGATCCACAGCCAAGCACTGAGCCAAGCTCTGGGAGTCCAGTTAAAGAGAAGGTAGAGGGATTATATGAACAAAGGGAGTCAAGATCATGATGGGGAAACCCACAGAGACAGCTCACCTGAGCTTGTGGGAACTCATGGACTCTGAACAGACAGCTAGGGAGCCAACATGGGGCTGACCTAGGCCCTCTGCATCTGGGTGACAGTTGTATAGCTTCATCTTTTATGGGACCAGGACCTGTCCCTGATATATGTGCTGGCTCTTTGGAACCTGTTCCCTGTGGTGGGATGCCTTGTTCAGCCTTGGTGCAGGGTGGAGGAGCTTGGTCCTCCTGGACCTTGATATGTCTTGCTTTATGGATTCCCAAGGGAGACCTTACCCCATCTGGATGGAGAAGGAGAAAGAGTGGATTGGTGGGGGTAGAAGGAAGGTAGGGGGAAGGACTGGGAGGAAAGGAGGGAGGGGAAACTGTGGTTGGTATGTAAAATAAAATGAAGAAAACAATATTAAATTAATTTAATCAGGAAATAAGCCTTTTATCTATCAACGTGAGAACAGAAATAAGTCTGGGTGTGTAAGAAAACATGAGAAACTTTAGTCATCAGGAGTTGGATTCCACATGGCCAAGTAGGTGATTTTAAATGGTGGTGATTGTCTTCCAGGTTCCATTAGGAACCAGCAGGTGTACATTTACTATAGTGACACATGAAGAGCAGTATATTTACTATGTTGTTGGGAAAGCATTGTGGAAACATGATGGATGACTAAGATATACTTTAAAGTACCTGTGAGGCACAGTGCTTGGAAGGATACACCTTGAGCCAGATTAAAATTTTTCTGAATAAAAAGAAAATTGTATCTACCTTTTGCAGCAGCATGACTCAATTCCAAAGAAAATTAATATCAAATGAGTTAGAAACTAACCTGTTACTTAAACCTGGTTTTGAACACAACTCAAGAACTTAGCTGAAAAAAACTAAGCAAAGTGTTCCATAATTTCATCCCTAGAAATTAGGATACAGCAAAATACAGTTCACTAAGTAAAAAGTTGTGAAGAATAAATTATATAGAATAAACTTTGTTAACAATAAACTATTTTAAAAAACCTCTGAAATATTGCTACTGTATTAGCCCAGGTTTTCAGAAAATAGAAATAATAGTATGCACAGACACATAGAGTATGGGTTGTGGGGAGGGAGGGGGAAAGAGGGAGCATTATGTTTGCTGTAGGTCATGTGTGTCAGTCTGTGTGTGTGTGTGTGTGTGTGTGTGTGTGTGTTGTCACATAACACATGTGTGTATTTCATATGTGTAATATCATTATGTTGAGATGTAATCCTCCTTTTCTTTTCATAAATGTTTAATGAATTTTATTTTTCTGCCCCAGTTGATGATGATTGTGTAATTTTTTTTGTTTTTGATCTTCTTCACATGTTCTATTTCACTGATAAATATGCACCAAAAAAAGCAATCTTAGACGTATCACAGTATCTGACTTCAAGCTACACTAAAGATAGCCACAGACACAGCAATGGTAAGTATTGTCACAAAACAGTATTACAAACTAAGGAAATAGAAAGAAGTTCCAGAAATAAACTCATATATATATATATATATATATATATATATATGATTCTTGACAAAGCTATTAAAAGCATATATTAGACAAATAAATCTCTTTATTGAGTAATCCTGGGGAAACTGGATATCCACACACAAGACTAAAACTAGATCTTGACCTCTCAACCTGTACAAAAATCAATTCAAAGTGGACCAAAGATCTGAAAATCTGAAACTATTCTACCAACATAGAAGAAATTCTTCAAGATGCAGGTACAGGCAATGACTATAAATAAGATCAAATAGTCCTATGAATAGCATCAAGAATTATACAAATAAGATTGTGAGATCTACATGAACAACCTCGATGACAGTGGGAGTAATGTAGGGCAAGGTTTCGAGGGAAAGAGAGCTTAGGGGAGCAGGAGATGCCAGCTGGATCAAGAACAGAAAGGGAGAACAAGGAATAACAGACCATGATAAATGAAGACCACATGAGAACAGGAAGAAGCAAAGTGCTAGAGAGGTCCCCAGAAATCCACAATGATACATTCACTGGTCGAAAGAAAGCCCGAACTGACCTAGTCTGGTGATCAGATGGCCAACCACCCTAACGGTTGTGCTGGAACTCTCATCCAATAACTGATGGAAGTGGATGCAGAGATCCTCAGCCAGACCCCAGGTGGAGCTCCAGGAGTCCAGCTGTTGAGAAAGAGGAGGGACTGTAAGAGTGTGAATTGTTGAGACCAAGATTGGAAAAGCGCAGGGACAAATAGCCAAACAAATGGAAGCACGTGAATTATGAAACAAAAGCTGTGGAGCCCCCAACTGGATCAGGCCATCTGGATAAGTGAGACAATTGAATAGCTTGAACTATTTGGGAGGCACCCAAGCAGTGGGACCCGGACCTGTCCTTGGTGCATGAGCTGGCTGTTTGGAACCTTGGGCTTACACAGGGACACTTTGCTCAGCCTGGAGGGAGGCTGCCTGTGCTGAATCCACCAGGTTGAATTGAATCTCCAGGGGAGTCTTGGCCCTGGAAGGGATGGGAGTGGAGGGGATTGGTTGGGGGAAGGTGGGGGTGGGAGGGGGGAGGACAGTGGAACCCATGGCTGATGTGTAGAATTAAAACACAAATATAATAAATAAAAAAAGATATATAAACATAAAAAAAGTTTCTATATACCTAAAGGGACATTGAGATTTCATCTCACTCAAGTCAAATAGGCTATTGGGGAAGAAAAATAATATACAATAAATATGTAAGGATGCAGGAGCAAAGAAATTCTGTATACTGATGGTGGGGATGTAACCACTAAGGAATTCAATACAGAAGTTCCTCAAAAAATTCAAAATAGAGCTTCCATATGATCCAGATACACCAGTTTTTTGGTTAAATATCCTAAAGAATCAAGTCAGGCTATTACGGAGATACCTGAAAAACCTATGTTTATTTGTTTATTAGTCATTTATTCACTTAGTTATGACATCAACAGGTTTCTCTCAAAACATAACTAAATAAAGTATCGTACATGCACACACACACAGACACACACACACACACACACACACACACACACACACACAGGTTTCTTTTAGTCATAAAATTGAATAGAACTATATAATTTACAGGAAAATCTATGACATTGAATGATGGCGTTTTTGGTGAAATAAGCCAGTTTCAGTAATCATGAGGTTGAATGTGAAATGTCCCTTATGGACTCATATGTTTGAACACTTGTTTTACTACTGGTAACAATGTCTGGAAAAACTGTAGAACCTTCACAAGAAGGAGAATTCTTAGGAGGCAGTGGGTTACCTGGGCCAGGCCTCGAGGTTTTATGCCCTAACCCCACTCTCTGTTCAGTACTTATTGTTGGCTGTAGATGCAATGGGACCAGTCACCTTTTATTCTTACAGCCTGCTTTCACCACCACAAGGTACTGTATCCCCTTGGATGATAAGCTAAAAGTAAACAGTCCATCCCATAAGTTGCTTCTTGTCAGAAATTAGTCACAGCAATTAGAAAATACTAGGACACATATTTTCTCTCATGTGTGGAATCAAGAAAGAAGCACAAAGGATATGGAAGTAAAAGGAAGTCTTTTGGGGGTGTTACCATGAAATCCCTTACGTAGAACAATTAAAACTGTTAACCAAAAGAAATAGAGTAAGCATTTTCCTTGGTTCTTCAAAGAAATCTGCGTTAAGCAAAGATTTCAAGTCATTTAATTTAATCATGGGGATACAATGATAAAACTGAACGATCATTAGTCTGTACTCCCTAAAGAGATAAATTCATGTAAGAACTGTCTGTTAATAGCCTTTTGCTCATACTAGGTTGCCTGGTCCAGCCTTTATGTGAGGGGAGGTGCTTAGGCTTACTGCAACTTGATATGCCATGTTTGGCTTATATCCATGGGAGGCTTGCCTTTTTCTGAAGAGAAACAGAGTGGGTGGTGTGGGGGTTGGGGAAGGACAGAGGGGAGGGGAAGGATGGGGTGAGAGAAGAGGAGGGAGGGGAAACTTCTATTCAGATGTAAAAAAATTAAAAACAAAAATACTCATTATGCTACTGAAGAAAAAAAAAGAACTATCTACTAAAATTTAAAGGAAAACTCGGGGGCTATTAGAGGAACAGATATTTGTGTAGTTCTACTCTAGCTGCCTCACAGTTACATTACAGACTAATGTGGAGAATTCTGACTATGTAATGGAGGCATCAGAGGTTCCTCATCCCTGTCCTGGGCTCTATCTTATCATCCATGGTAGCAAAGCAAGCATAGGGTAAGTATCTTCTGATGGGACAGGATATGCCACAAACAACAGCCCTAGGACAGGTTCTCAGCAAAGTTTAATTTGAATTCATCAAGCATTTACATCTCTTCTACATTTCTAACCCACAAGAAATGTAAGGCTAAAACAGGAAGTTAAAATGATCGGGAGAAAGCAGCAAAACCTCTGGCGCTCAACACAGTAGTCACTAGCCACATGTGCTGACCACTGCTGAATTGTTCACTGACATTAGGTACATTTCACAAACTCAACAACCAGGGGTCTAGTCAATACTGTTTATCTTAGATATTGAATCTTCCCTGGGCAGACAAACAAAAATTTACTTAGATGGTCCTTAAAAAGAAAACAGAACAGATTTTTAAAGTCTTTTAAGGATAGATCTACTCAAAAACTGATTTTTTGAAGGGGGCTGCGATGCAGAAAGAAAAATATGGTATTATATTAAAAAAATTCAAATGTCATTATACACATTGCATATATGGTTTACTTTTTATTTTTTTCTTTATTATTATGTGTTTTAAATTTTATACATCAGCCATGGGTTCCCCTGACCTCTCCCCTCCCAATCCCACACCCACCTTCCCTGCAGCCCCTCCCCTCCATTCCCATGTCCTCCAGGATCAAGGCACCCCTGGGGATTCATTTAAACCTGGTGGATTCAGTACAGGCAGGTCCTGTCACCTCCTTCCAGACTGAGCAAAGTGTCCCTGTGTAAGCCCAATGTTTAAAACAGCCAGCTCATGCACTAAGGACAGATCCTGGTCCCACAGACTGGGTGCCTCCCAAACAGATCAACCTATTCAATTGTCTCACTTATCCAGAGGGCCTGATCCAGCTGGGGGCACCACAGCCTTTGGTTCATAATTCATGTGCTTCCATTCGTTTGGCTATTTGTCCCTGTGCTTTTTGCAATCTTGGATTCAACAATTCACGCTTTTGTAGACCCTCCTCTTTCTCGACAGTTGGACACCTGGAGCTCCACCTGGGGCCTGGCTGAGGATCTCTGCATCCACTTCCATCAGTTATTGGATGAGAGTTCCAGCTCGAATGTTAGGGTGTTTGACCATCTGATCACCAGACTAGGTCAGATCAGGCTTTCTCTCGACCATTGCCAGCAGACTACAGAGGATATATCATTGTGGATTTCTGGGGACCTCTCGAGGACTCTGCCTATTCCTGTTCTCATGTGGTCTTCATTTATCATGGTCTGTTATTCCTTATTCTCCCTTTCTGTCCTTGATCCAGCTGGGATCTCCTGCTCCCCTAAGCTTTCTTTCCCTCAAACCTTGCCCTTCATTACTCCCACTGTTGTCCAGGTTGTTCATGTACATCTCATCCATTTCTCTGTCATTGGGTGATCCTTGGGTCTTTCCTAGGGTCCCGTTTTCTAGGTAGCCTCCCTGGAGTTGTGTAGCAGTCTAGTCATCTTTGTTTTACATCTAGTATCCTCCTATGAGTGAGTATATACCATGTTTGTCCTTCTGAGTATGGGTTACCTCACTCAGGATGATTTTTTCTAGATCCATCCATTTGCCTGCAAACAACATGATGTCATTGTTTTTCTCTGCTGAGTAGTGCTCCATTGTATATATGTACCATATTTTCTTTATCCATTCTTCAGTTGAAGGGCATCTGGGTTGTTTCCAGGTTCTGGCTATTACAAACAAAGCTGATACAAACATAGCTGAGCAAATGCCCTTGTGGTATGATTGGGCATTCCTTGGGTATATTCCCAAGAGTGCTATAGCTGGGTCTTGGGGGAGATGGATTACCAGTTTCCTAAGGAAGTGCCATATTGATTTTCAAAGTGTCTGTACAAGCTTGCATTCCCACCGGCAGTGGAAGAGAGTTCCCCTTGCACCACATCCTCTCCAGCATAAGCTGTCTTCTGTGCTTTTGATCTTAGCCATTCTGACAGGTGTAAGGTAGTATCTCAGAGTCGTTTTGATTTGCATTTCCTGGATAATTAAGGATGTTGAGCAATTCCTTAAATGTCTTTTAGCAATTTGAACTTCCTCTGTTGAAAATTCTCTGTTTAGTTCTATACACCATTTCTTAATTGGACTGTTGAGCATTTTGATGTCTAATTTCTTGAGTTCTTTATATATTCTGGATATCAGCCCTCTGTCAGATGTGGGGTTGGTGAAGACCTTTTCCCATTTTGTAGGCTGTCACTTTGTCTTGTTGACCATGTCCTTTGCTCTACAAAAGCTTCTCAGTTTCAACAGGTCCCATTGATTGATTGTTTCTCTCAGTGTCTGTGCTACTGGTGTTATATTTAGAAAGTGATCTCCAGTGCCAATGCGTTCAAGAGTACTTCCTACTTTCTCTATTATCAGGTTCAGAGTAGCTGGATTTATGTTGAAGTCTTTGATCCACTTGGATTTAAGTTTTGTGCACGGTGACAGATATGGATCTATTTGCAACCTTCTACACATTGACATCCAGTTATGCCAGCACCATTTGGTGAAGATGCTTTCTTTTTTCCATTGTACAGTTTTGGCTTCTTTGTCAAAAATTATATGTTCATACATATGCAGGTTAATGTCAGGGTCTTCAATTCGATTGCATTGGTCCATATGTCAGTTTTTATGACAGTACCAAGCTGTTTTTATTACAGTAGCTCTATAGGTGAGCTTGAGGTTGGGGATTGTGATGCCTCCAGAGGTTGTTTTATTGTACAGGATTCTTTTGGCTATCCTGGGTTTTTTGTTTTTCTGTATGAAGTTGAGTATTATTCTTTCCAGATCTGTGAAGAATTGTGTTGGTACTTTGATGGGAATTGCATTGAATCTGTAGATTGCTTTTGGTAAGACCGCCATTTTTACTATGTTAATCCTGCCTATCCATGAGCATGGGAGATCTTTCCATTTTCTGACATCTTCTTCAATTTCTTTTTTTAAGGGACTTAAAGTTCTTGTCATATAGGTCCTTCACATGCTTAGTTAGAGTAACCCCAAGGTATTTTATATCATTTGTGGCTATTGTAAAAGGTGATGTATCTCTGATTTCCTTCTCAGCCTGTTTGTCTACTGTATATAGAAGGGCTCCTGATTTTTTAGAGTTGATCTTGTATCCTGCAATGTTGCTGAAGGTTTTTATTAGCTGTATCAGTTCCTTGGTTGAATTTTTGGGGTCACTCATGTATACTAACATGTCATCTGCAAATAGGGAGAGCTTGACTTCTTCCTTTCCAATTTGTATTCCCTTAATCTCTTTATGTTGTCTTATAGCTCTGGTTAGAACTTCAAGTACTATATTGAATAAGTAGCGGGAGAGGGCACAGCCTTGCCTTGTTCCTGAGTTTAGTGGTATTGCTTTGAGTTTCTCTCTGTTTAATTTGATGTTCTCTCTTGGCTTGCTGTAGATTGCCTTTATTATGTTTAGGTATGTTCTCTGTATTCCTAATCGCTCCAAGACCTTTAACATGAAGGGGTGTTGGATTTTGTCAAATGCCTTTTCTGCATCTAGTGAGATGATCATGTGGTTTTTTTCTTTGAGTTTGTTTATATGGTGTATTACATTGACGGACTTTCGTATGTTCAACCACCCTTGCATCCCTGGGATGAAGCCTACTTGATCATGGTGGATAATTGTTTTGATGTGTTCTTGGAGTCTGTTTGCCAGAATTTTATTGAGTATTTTTGCCTCAATGTTCATGAGGGAGATTGGTCTGAAGTTCTCTTTCTTTGTTGCATTTTTGTTTGGTTTAGGAATCAGGGTAATTGTAGCATCATAGAAGGAGTTTGGTAATATACCTTCTGCTTCTATTGTGTGGAACAATTTAAAGAGTATTGATATTAAGTCTTCCATGAAGATCTGGTAGAATTCTGCAGTGAAACCATCTGGTCCTGGGCTTGTTTTGGTTGGGAGACTTTTAATGACTGATTCTATTTCCTTAGGGGTTATTGGACTATTTAAATGGTTTATCTGCTCTTGATTTAACTTAGGTATGTGGTACCTATCCAGAAAATTATCCATTTCTTTTAGATTTTCCAGTTTTGTGGAGTAGAGTTTTTGAAGTATGACCTGATGATTCTCTGGATTTCCTCATTGTCTGTTGTTATGTCCCCCTTTTCATTTCTGATTTTGTAAATTTGGATGCTCTCTCTCTGTCTTTTAGTTAGTTTGGATAAGGGCTTGTCTATCTTGTTGATCTTCTCAAAGAACCAACTCTTTGTTTCATTAATCCTTTGTATTGTTCTCTTTATTTCTATTTTATTGATTTCAGCTCTCAATTTGATAATTTCCTGGCATCTTTCCTCCTGGGAGACTTTGCTTCTTTCCGTTCAAGGGCTTTCAGGTGTGCTATCAAGTCACTAGCATGAGATTTCTCCATCTTCTTTTTGTGGGCATTTAGTGCTATGAATTTCCCTCTTAGCTCTGCTTTTATAGTGTCTCATAAGTTTGGGTATGTGGTGTATTCATTTTCATTGCTCTCTAGAAAGTCTTTAATTTCTTTCTTCATTTTTTCCTTAACCCATTGGTGATTCAGTTGAGCATTATTCAGTTTCCATGAGATTGTAGGATTTCTGTAGTTTTTTCTGTTGTTGAAATCTAACTTTAAATCATGGTGGTCTGATAGAACACAGGAGGTTATTCCAATTGTTTTGTATCTGTTGAGATTTACTTTGTGGCCAAGTATGTGGTCGATTTTAGAGAAGGTTCTATGGGGTGCTGAGAAGGTATATTCTTTTTTGTTTGGGTGGAATGTTCTGTAGATATCGATTAAGTCCATTTGAGCCATAACATCAGTTAAGACCATTATGTCTCTGTTAAGTTTCAGTTTGGCCGATCTGTCCAGAGGTGAAAGTGGGGTGTTGAAGTCTCCCACTATTAATGTGTGGGGTTTTATATGTGATTTAAGCTTTAGTAATGCTTCTTTTCCATATGTGGGTGCCCTTGTGTTTGGAGCGTAAATGTTCAGAATTGAGACTTCATCTTGGTGGATCTTTCCTGTGATGAGTATGTAATGTCCTTCATCATCTCTTTTGATTGATTTTAGTTTGAAGTCTATTTTGCTGGATATTAAGATGGCTACACCATCTTGTTTCTTAAGACCATTTGATTGGAAAGTCTTTTCCCAGCCTTTTATTCTTAGGTGGTGTCTGTTTTTGAATTTGAGGTGTGTTTCTTGTATGCAGTTTTTGTATCCATTCTGTTAGTCTATGTCTTTTTATAGGTGAATTAAGTCCATTGATATTAAGGGATATTAATGACCAGTGATTGTTCATTCCTGTTATTATTTTAATTTTTTGGTGGTAGTGTGTGTGTACTTCTCTTCTTTGGGGTTTACAGCTGTGGTGTTATCTATTGCCTGTGTTTTCATGGGTGTATCTGCCTTCCTTAGTTTGGAATTTTCCTTCTAGTGCTTTCTGTAGGGCTGGGTTTATGGATAAGTATTGTTTAAATATGATTTTGTCTTGGAAGGTCTTGTTCACTCCATCTATGATGATTGAGAATTTTGGTTGGTATATTAGTCTAGGCTGGCATCCATGGTCTCTTAGTTCTGTATTATATCTGTTCAGGTCCTTCTGGCTTTCAAAGTCTCCATTGAGAAATCGGGTGTTATCTGATGGGTTTGCCTTTATAAGTCACTTGGCCTTTTTCCATTGCTGCCTTTAATATTCTTTCTTTATTCTGTACATTTAGTTGTTTAATTATTATGTCACGAGGGGACTTTTTTGGGGGTCTACTCTGTTTGGTGTTCTATAGGCTTCTTGTAACTTCATAGGCATATCATTCTTTAAGGTGGGTACGTTTTCTTCTATGATCTTGTTAAATATATTTTCTGTGCCTTTGAGTTGGTATTCTTCTCCTTCCTCTATCCCTATTATTCGTAGGTTTGGTCTTTTCATGGTGTCCCAAATTTCTTGGACATTTTGGGTCATGACTTTGTTGGTTTTAGTGTTTTCTTTGACTGATGAATGTATTTCTTCTTCCATATCTTCAACACCAGAGATCCTCTCTTCCATCTCTTGCATTCTGTTGGTTATACTTGCATCTGAAGTTCCTGTTCATTTACTCAGATTTTCTATTTCCAGCATTCCTTCTGCTAGTGTCTTCTTCATTTTTTCTATTTCCCTCTTCAGGTCTTGGATTGTCTCCCTTGCTTTTTCATGATTTTCTTTCAAGGATTTATTGTTTTCTTCTGCTTTAATTGTCCTTTCCTCTAGGTTTTTATAGCATTCTTCCCATTTTTTGTTTGTCTGTTCCTCTACTTTATTTTTGATTTCTTCTATATAAGGATCTAGCCTCTTCATGATGTTACTTATATGGTTGCTTTCTTCTTCTTCTTCCATTCCATGATGTTCAGGTCTAGCTCTGGTCCAGATGGGAGTTCTGGGGTGGACAGAAGCCTGTGGTTTACTTTTTAACGTACTTTCAGAAATAAAAAAGTTAGGGAAGAATTAAATGATTTTGAAGAGATAGACTTTAGCTTAGAACGGTAGAAAAATTGTCAATAGTGATCATCTTCAGTTACTGGGAATATTATATATTGTGTTTCTCTTCCCTATCTTGAGTTGTGTGCGTGTGTTTGAATGCACGTGTGTGTGTGTGTGTGTGTGTGTGTGAGTGAGAGAGAGAGAGAGAGAGAGAGAGAGAGAGAGAGAGAGAGAGATTCACTACTTCTATTATTTAAGTCCCTCTGATCAAACTCAGGTTGTCAGGCAAGTGCCTTTTGCACACTGAGGCAGTTCACTAGTCCAGTTGCTCTGTTTTCGATAGAATTTTACAAATATTTCCTAGTCAGTCTGTTTACATTTTAAAAGCAGTGTTAGGTTCACACAGAACAGGGAAGATGTTTCAATTTTTCATAACACTCCTAGCACCACTCATGAATAGGCTGCCCCTTATCCACACTTGAACCAACAAGACATCTGTTTCAAATGATGAGCATATAATGACACACCATGATGACTTCACATTCACAGTGTATAGTAGGGTACACTCAATGTTGCATATGTAGTCTTGAACAAATACATAGTAAAATGTACTCAACATTTAGGAGCATACAGAATTGTCACAGTGCCCTGAAATTCTCCTTTGCTCTACCCTTTCATCACTCCCTCCCAACTTCTTGAAACTATGGATAATTTTATTTACCTTGTAGCTTTTCTAGAACATGAAATATATTATGGCATTTAGCTTCTTTCCCTTCACAATGTACACTTAAGTTCCTACAGCCCTTTTATGTCTTGAACCTCAGTTCTGTAGCCCTGTCTAGATGTACCATAGATTTCTTAGCAATTCACCTACTGAAGGGTATCTTGATTACTTGCAAGTTCTGGCTACTATGAATGAAGAAGCCTCTATAAACATCTGTGTACAGGTCTTTGTACAGACACAAGCTTCCAAGTCCTTGGGGAACTTGTGACAGGGTCTGATTATTGGATCATTCTGTAAGAGTAAGTTTCGTTTTCTATGAAAACTCTGAGCCTCCATCCTATGTTACTTCACTGATCTGAAGGGAGGAATGAAACTTGTTATTTCTTATTTGTTTTTTGTTATCTTATTTCTTGTTTATACTTAGCCTTCTACAGTACTTGCACCATTTTGGACTCTGGCATTCTAAGAGACAGGTAGTGGCAGCTACCAGTTGTCTGCATTTTTACTAGTTGGCTTTATATGCAGCACCCTTTTATATACTTACTTGATGAGTATCTTTGGCAAGGTCATTTCTTTTTAAAAGATATGATTGTTCACCTGCCAAAAGACAGCTTTCAGGGCCTGCTTTGGACATAGATTGCCCCATATCACATCATTTGTAGCCAAGGGGAGGAATGCTTTGGGAAGTTTCCAGGCACTCAGGTCCAAAATACATGGCAGGGCAGAGATAGAAAACCTGAAACATGTGTCCAAGTAAGGTGAGTTTTCAGTAGCTATTATTTAAAAAATAAAATAAACCATTTGGGTTAAGGAAAAAAGAGTTACAAACTGACAGTAAAGAAGCAAAGCTGCAAGAGAAAGTCAGGCATTAGAGGCACAGCATGCTTACCGCTAGAAAAGCAAGACAATGGTTTCATTTTGCTTGGTACTCCTACTTTTCTGGCACAGCTATACCCACGCAGAGGCACACCCAACTAGTGATCTAACCCCAGAGACCTTCCTTTTTCTCTGTTTTGAACTTAAACTCTGAATTTTCTCAACAGAAAATTTTCCTCCAGTGAGAATTTTTTGAATGGGTTTATGCTCCTATCCCCATCCTGTGTATTTAGAGACACCAAGGAATTTATGGAGATGAATGCCTGGCATTGCTGCTTCTATGTTCCCATTTTTCTCAGTCATCCCTTCTGCAATAGGTATACACAGTCATCACCAGTTCTCACCGAGTCTATTTTAATCACCCAGATCACCAGACTTTCTCTAATATACCACGCTCTTCCTAGGCAGGGTGACACATCTCTGGTACTAGCACTTGGATCTCAGGAGTGTCGTGAGTTTGAGGTCAGTCTGGCTTACATAACAAGATCCTATCTCAAGAAAAAAAAGAAAAAGAAAAAGACCCAATTCTGTCTCTTCAAATCAATTGCTATGTGACACACCTTTATCATTGTATTCAAATTCCTTGTCCTTACTTTCTATGATCTGTTTGGTCACAGTGGGGACATGTTAGTGACTTTTAACATTGTTGTCTATAAATATCTGAAAAGAATCGATTTAAGGAACAACGGTTTTATTTTGCCCCACGGTTCAGCATACACAGTTCGTTACGTTAGGGGAGGCATGGTAGCAGTGTCAGCCTTGTTCTTAGTGGCGGGAATTTGTTCGCTTATCTGGGCAGATCAAAAGACAGAAAAAGTAATGTGGGGCACTCTGTTTATGTTCCTTTTTTCCATTTTTACTACTCACTCTGGGACCCTGACCCATGGCAAGGTACTGCCCATGTTCAAGGTGAATCTGGAAATGCCTTCACGAGCACATCAAAGGTGTGACTCACTAATGCCCTATAAATCTCAATTCAATCAAGTTGACAACTAAAATTTACCAACCTCAGTCCACTCTTTTCAACTTGACACCCAAACATGTCACTTTTAAAACATAATATTTCACCTCTTGTTCTCAGAGGTACACAATCATCTGTACATCTCACAGTATAAAAATCCATTTAGTTAATCTCCAAGAGTCCCCTTAGTCTCAACAGCTATAACACTGGACAGAAGTCTAAGATGATTCATAGTCTTTTCTGAGATTGAAGGTAATCTCTGAACTCTGATCCCCTGTTAACAATCAAAACTCAAGTTATGTACTTCAAATATGATATGGCATAGGGAAATGTCTTGGTGCTTAAAGTGGGTATAGGGGCAAACCAAAGAACTGTCATATAAGAATGAGGCTAAAGATCAGCAAAAAATAAACCAAAACCAAAATCAAACCCAGAAACTATACCTTGAAACTATGTGACAGGTATCTGGAAGTCATGATGGACTGGTATTTTAACTGGCTTGGGAAATCTTGCTCCTCCAACTCCATGGCCTGTAACATACATGGCCTCCCTCTTGAGCCTGCTCCATCCAGTATCTGAAGATTTCTTTAGCAAATGTTCCCACATTTCTGGACTCTGCAACATACCCAGGTCTTCATTAAAACTTAATTTTCACCTGGATAACTTCGTTCATAGCCGGCTCAGGAGCTCCATGCAGAGAACACAATGTTGCCACTTACTGCTTGGCTTGGCAGCTTTCCGGAACCTTGATGTGAGCCTCTGTGACCCCCTCACTCAGATAGTCTTCCTGTTTGCAAAACCCACACTTGTGTAGGTAATGCTGAGTTCTGTTAATAGGCTCAAGATGTAATATGTTCCTGAAGACCACAGCTGTGGTGACCTCTGCATGCCATTCCAAGTAGGCCTGGAAAAACTTTTCTTAGGTGGTTATTTTCTAACAGGACCCAGGAGGCTTTTTTTTTTTTTTCAGCTTTCTTCTTTCAAATGAATTTTTTCAAGTAATTTTTTGGTTTTACATCTTGGAGTCTTTTTTTCAGTGCTGTTTATTTATTTTTTAAATTATCCTTGAAAATAGATTTCTTCTATCATCTGGACCACAGCTTTTCCTCCCTAAGATCCACTCCCCCTCCATTTCCCTTCAGAAAGAAACAAGGCCTCTGAGTGACAACAGTCAAACAGGACAGAGCAAGATACAGACACAGCAAAAGCCCTCACACTGAGCGAGGCTGGACAGGCAACCCAGTAAGAGGAAAAAAGCTCCAAGAGCAGGCAAAGGAGGGCGAGACACCCACTCCCACTGTAAGGAGGTTCACACTACACCAAGCAAATAGCTATAAAATGTAGTCAGAGAACCTGACATAGACCCATCCAGGCCATGTGCTTTCAGCTTCAGTCTCTATAAGCCCATAGGAGCCCTGCTTAGTTGATTTGGTGGGTCATGTTCTCCTGGTGTCCTCCATCCCCTCTGATCCTACAGTCTTTCCTCCCTTACTTCCACAGGGTTCCCCTGAGCTGTAAGGGGAGTGAACAGTTTGAAATCTCCAGTTCAGACTCTGTGTCTATAATGTCTGGCTGTGGGTCTCTGCACCTGCTCACATCTGTTGCTGGAGGAAGCCTCTCTGATGCTGATTGGACAAGCCACTGATCTATGAGTACAGTAGAATATCATTAGGATCATTTCATTTATCTATCTATCTATCTATCTATCTATCTATCTATCTGTCTGTCTATCACATCTCTACCAATGTATTTCTTTATTTATTTCACCAGTTGTGTTTGGTTCTACCCTAGGTCTCTGAGCTATCCAGTCTCTGATTCCTGGGCATCAAAGCAGTATAGGACAGGGGCTCCCTCTCATGGTGTGTGCCTCAAGCTACACAAACATTCTTTGGCCACTCCCACGAGTTCTGTGCCATCACTGCCCCAACACATCTTGTAAGGCAAGACAGATTGTAGGTCAAGGATTTTGTGGCTGGGCTGTGTCCAGGTTTCTTTATCCATAGCCTGCATAGTACCTTCTCATGCCAAAGAGACTAGAACATAGGGTTAAAAGCATGCAGGCACCAACTCAACTTCATGTTCAATGAGCTGTGTGGATGTTGTACTCTGCAATGGGTCCATGCTGTCTGGTTTGGAGAGAAACCCTCTGTCCTAGCATCAGCCTGGGATTTTTGAGGCTCTCCATGGGCTATTCTCAGCCAACCATGCAAATAAATGTAATCTCAGCCTAACATTTGAAGCCTTGCCTAGCTACAAATGATGGCCAGTTCATAGTTATAATCCTCCATTACCAGGAGTCCTCACTAGGGTCACCCTCATAGATTCCAGGAAGTTTTCACTGCACTGATTCCACACTACTACCCACCAAATGCCCCCAATTCCAGCTGTCTTTCCCTGCAATCTACTCTCTTTCCTTTACCACTATACCTGATCCCTCTCACTCCCATCCCCACCTGCTCCAGGTCCATTTGCAAAATCTATTCTATTTCCACTTCCCAGGAAGATCCATTTGTCTGTTGCCCACCCCCCCCCCGCCCCCCCCCCCAGCCCTCCTCTGTAACTAACCTCTATAAGTCTGTGGGATGTAGCTTGATTATCATGTACTTAACAGCTAATCTCCACTTAGAAAGAAGTGAAGACATACTATATTTGTCTTTCTGTGTCTGGGTTATTTCATTCAGGATGATTTTTTTTTTCCAGTTACATCCATTCGCCTCCAAATTTCATGATTCCATTTAAAAACAAACAAACAAACAAAAAAACCCACTGAGTGTTGAGTAATGATTCATTGCACAAACATAACATTTTTTAAATATATTCTTCAGTAGAGGGACATCAAAGTTGTTTCCAGTTGCTGGTTATTATGAATAAAGCCTCAATGAACACAGTTAAGTAAGTGTCCTTGTGATAGAATGGAATGTCCTTTGGGCATATATGTCCAAGAGTGGTATAGCTGGGTATTGAGGTAAGTTGATTCCCAATTTTCTGCAGAACTGCTATATTTATTTCCATAGTGGCTGTAAAAGTCTTGACTCCCACCAGCAATAGAAGAGTGTTCCCCTTGCTCCACGTCCTTGCCAGCATGAGCTGTCATTTGTGTTATTGATCTTAGCCATTCTGACAGGTGTAAGATGAAATCTCAAAGTAGCTTTGATTTGCATTTCTCTGATGGCAAGGTTTTACATTCCTTTTAAGTGTTTCTCAGCCACTTGAATTTACTCTATTGAGAATTCTAGTTTAGATATGTACTCCATTTTTTAAATTGGGATTTTTGTTTTTATTTGTTTTTGATAGGTAGTTACTTGAGTTCCTTATATATTTTGGATATTATCTCTCTATTGGATGTGTAGTTGACGAAAATCTTTTCTCATTCTGTGGGTTGCTGCTTTGTCTGAATGACCATTTCCTTTGCTGTACAGAAGCTTTTCAGTTTCATGAGGTCCCATTTATTAATTATTAATCGTTGATCTTAGATCCTCTATGCTAACAATGTTCTGTTTAGAAAGTCCTTTCCTGTGCCAATGAGTTCAAGGATATTCCCCACATTCTATTCTATCAGTTTTGGTTTACCTGATTTTGTGTTGAGGCCTCTGATACATTTAGAGTTGAGTTTTGTTCAGGGTGATAAGAATGGATCTCTTTGAATTCCTCTACATGCAGCTTCCAGTTGGACCAGCACCATTTGTGGAAGATGCTGTTGTTTTGTTTTTTGTTTTTAGTGTGTATTTCTGGCTTTCTTACCAAAACTTTGATGTACATTGATTATGGATTAATGTCTGGGTCTTTAATGCAATTGCATCCATCAATGGGTCTATTTTGATGCCAAGATCATATAGTTTTGTGATAATAGTTCTGTAGTAAAACATATAATTAGGGATGGTGGTACCTCCAATGGGTATTTTATTTTTTAGCTACTCTATTTTTGTTTGTGTGTTGTGTTTCCATATGAAGCTGAAAATTGCTCTTTCAAGATCATAAAGAATTGTGCTCAAACTTTGAAGTGATTGCATTGAATCTGTAGACTGCTTTTGGTAGGATGGCCATTTTTACTGTTAGTCTTACTGATTTGTGAGCCCAGGAGAGTTTTCTATTTTCTGATATTTTCTTCCACTTCTTTCTTCAGTGTCTTAAAGTTTTTAACATACAAGTCTTTCACTTGCTTGATTACAGTTGCCCCAAGATGTTTTATATTTTTAAAGTTTTTTGGTTCTTTTATAGTTTGTTGGGGCTGTGTCTTCCCCCATTATTTTGAGAATTCAGATAGATTGTCTTTATATATGCATATATCTTTGGAATTTTCTAGTATATTGCTTCCATTATGTCCCTCAAATGACAAGTAATTTTAGTTGTTTTTCTCCATACTTCCCCTTTTACCCCTCTCCCCTTACCCCTACCCCTTGATCCAACTGTTCCTTTCCTGCTCCCCCATCCATTCATAACTATCTATTCTATTTCCTTTTTTCCTAAGATCTATCTCTCCACCATCATTCCTTACACTATCCCTAACCTCTGTGTTTCTATGGATTATAGTTTAGTTATCATTGACGGTGGTGGTATTGTGTTCCCCAAAATATTGTGCACTCTAATAAACTTATCTGGGGTCAGAGACAGAACAGCCACAATATTAAACATAGAGGTTAGGCAGTGGTAGCATATGCCTTTAATCCTAGCATTCCAGAGGCAGAAATCCCTCTGGATCTCTGTGAGTTCAGGGCCACTTTGGAAACAGCCAGGCATGGTGACACATACCTTTAATCCCAAGAAGTGAGCCTTTAATCCCAGGAAGTGATGGCAGAAAGCAGAAAGCAGAAAGATATATAAGGCGTGAAGACCAGAAACTAGCAGCATTTGGCTGGTTAAGCTTTTAGGCTTTTGAGCAGCAGTTCAGCTGAGACCCATTCGGATGAGGACTCAGAGGCTTCCAGTTTGAGGAAACAGGATCAGCTGAGGAATTGGCAAGGTGAGGTGGCTGTGGCTTGTTCTGCTTCTCTGATCTTTCAGCATTCATCCCAATAACGGGCATCAGGTTTGATTTTATTAATAAGACATTCTAACAATTCATGCTACAACTGACTTAACACCTAGTATCCATTTATAAGCAAATACATACTATATTTGTTTTTCTGGCTCTAGGTTACCTCATTAAGGATGTTTTTTTTTTCTATTTCCATCAATTTACTTGAAAATTTCATGATTTTATTTCTTTTAACTGCTGAATATTTCTCCACTGTATAAATGTGCCAAATTTTCTTTATCTATTCTTCTGTTGAGGGACATCTAGGTTGTTGATCTTCGTTACTGATATTCTTTTCAGAAAGCCTTTTCCTATACCGATGAGTTCATGGCTATTCTCCACTTTAGGCTACAGTGAAAGGTGTTTCCCCGATTTCTTTCAGAGCCCATTTGTTATTTGTATACAAGAGGGTTACTGATTTTTGTATACAGATGCTTCACTGAAAGTCTTCATTAGCTCTAACAGTTTCCCAGTGAAATATTTAGAGTCACTTATATCAACTAGCATATCCTCTGCTAATAAAGAAACTTTGATTTCTTGTTTTCCAATTTGTATCCCCTTGATCTCCTTCAGTTGTCTTATTATTCTAGCTAAGATTTCAAGTACTATATTGAATAGATATGGAGAGAGTGGACAACTTTTGTCTTCTTCCTAGATTTAGTGAAATTGCTTTGAGTTTTACTTCATTTTTGTCTATGAGCGTGCAGTAAACTGAATTTACTGTGTTGAGGTTATGTCCCCCATACCCCAATTCTGAGGACTTTTATCTCTAAGGGGTCTTGAATTTTGTCAAAGACACTTTCTGCATCTAATGAGATGGTTGTATGATTTTTACCTTTCAATTTCTTTATATGATGGGTTATACTTATGGATTTATATATTTTGAATGATCTCTGAGTCTGTGAGCTGAAGCCTGCTTGATTATGGTGGATGACTTTTTGGTGTGTTCTTGGATTCAGTTTGCATTATTTTATTGAGAATTTTTGAACCTATGTTCATAAGAAAATTTTGTCTATAATTCTAATTCTTTGTTGGGTCTTTAAGTGGTTTGGGCATGACAGTAATGGCACCCTCATAAAATGAATTGGGCAGTGTTCTTCTGTTTCCACTCTGTGGAATAACTTGAGGAGTATTGGCAGTAACTCTTCTTTGAAAGTCTGGTAAAATCCTGTGCTAAAATTATCTGTCTCTGAGTTTTGGGTTTTTTTGATTGGGAGAATTTTAATGATGGCTTCTATTTCACTGGGTGCTATGCGTCAATTTAAATTGCTTATCCAATCTTGATTTAACTTTTGTAAGTGTTATGTATCAAGAACATTATTTATTTTATTTATAGTCTCCAATTTGATGGAGTAAAGGTTTTTAAAGTATGTACTTGTTTCGATTCTCTGAGTTTCCTTGGTGTCTGTTATTAAGTCCTACTTATTCATTCTGTTAATTTGGATAGTCCCTTCTCCCCATTTTAGTCAGTTTAAATAAGATTTTGTCTATCTTGTTGGTTTTCTCAAAGAACCAACTCTTTGTTTCATTGATTCTTTGTTTTGTTCTCTTCGTTTCTATTTCATTTATTTCAGCCCTGAGTTTAATTATATTTTGCCCTTTATTCTTTTGAGGTGTGATTTTTTTCTTTTTGTTCTAGAGCTTTCAGTTATGTTGTTAAGTTGCTAGTATGAAATCTCTCCATTAAAAAAAATTTTTTTTGAAGCCAGGCGTTGGTGGCACATGCTTGTAATCCCAACACTCGGGAGGCAGAGGCAGGTGGATCTCTGTGAGTTAGAGGCCAGCTTGGTCTACAAAGTGAGTTCCAGGAAAGGCACAAAGCTACACAGAAAAGCCCTGTCTCGAAAAACAAATAAAAAACAAAAAACAACCAAACAAAAATTTAGCACTTAATGTTATGTATGTGCCTCTTAGCACTGCTTTTATTGTGTTCCATAAATTTAGATATGCTATGTGTTCATTTTCATTCAGTTTTAAAAAGTCATCAATTTCTTTGTTAATTTCTGTCTTGACCTATTTTTCAATCAGTAGAAAGCTGTTCATTTTCCATGAGTTTATGTGTGTTTATAAACTTTCTGTTGTTGTTGATACCCAGCTTTAATCTATAGTTGTCAGGATGAAGGATGTTATTTCAATTTTCTTATGTATATTGAGACATTTTTGTATCCAAGTATGTGGCTAATTTTGGAGAAAGTTCCATGAGGTGCTGAGAAGAAAGTATAGTCTTTTGTGTTTGGGTGAAATGTTCTATAAATATTTATTGACTTAAATCATCAGCTAGCTCTAGAATTTTCTGTTTATTTATTTATTTTTTTTGACTGGATGATTTGTCTATTGACAGGAGCATGATATTGAAGTCTCCCACCATATGTGGTGGATCAATATGTGATTTAAACTGTAATAGTGATTCTTTTATGAACTAGGGTGTCCTTATTTGGGAGTCACAGATGTTTAGAATTACAATGTCCTTTCAGTGGATTTTCCTTTCATGAATATGTAGTGCTCTTCCCTACTTCTTCTGATTAGTCTTGGTTTGAAGTCTCTTTTGTCAGCTATTAAAATGATTTCACCATCTTGCTTCTTAGGCCTATTTTCTTGGAATATCTTTTTTCACTGTTTTTATCTCAGAGGTGATATCTATCCTTGATGTTACAGTGTGTTTCTTGAACACAGCAGAAAGATGGATCACCTTTTCACATCCATTCTTATAGTTCTTGTCTTTTTATTGAAGAATTGTTACCATAGTTATTGATGGTATTGATAGTGGTAGTGTGTGTGAGTATGTGTTTCCCTTCATTTGACTTTCTGGTGTGGTATTATTTCTTCCTTATGTCTTCATGAGTGTGGTAAACCTCTTTAGGATGGAGTTTTCCTTCTAATGCCATCTGTAAGGCTGGATTTGTAGACAGATATTGCTTAAATTTGAATTTATCATGGAGTGTCTTGTTTTCTCCACCTATTGTGACTGAAAGTTTTGTTGGATATAGTAGTCTGTGCTGACATCTGTACTCTCTCAGGGACTGGAGAACATCTGTCCAGGCTCTTCTGGCTTTTATAGTATCCATTGAGAAGTCAGGTGTAATTCTAATAGGGCTGCCTTTTTATGTTACTTGGTCTTTTCCCTTACAGCTTTTAATAGTTTCTTTGTCCTGTAATTTTAATTTATAGGTTATTATGTTCTGGAGGGTTTCTTTTCTGGTGCAATTTCTTTGGTATTCTGTTTGCCTCTTGTACCTTGCTAGGTATCTCCTTCTTTAGGGAAATTTTCTCTTTCACCGCTGGGGGGTCCATCCTCCAGCAGCACAGGGCTCAAAAGAAATCAAAGAAATCTGCATACTAGACTTTTCTATCTGAGGGAGTTAAGGGAAAAAGACATTCTCTAGATGGTTTCCTTCTTTATTCTTCTGGTAGTCTTCATTTTGTTTTCTATATTCTCTTTTCTTATCTCTATCGAGAAATGTCCCTTCATTCCCTCTTAATGTTTTCCTTCTCCTCCTAACTCTCTCATTCTTGATATTTTCCTTCTAACACATTTTAACTCTATTTTTATTCTTTCCCTTACAGCTTATATATCCCAGGAAAATCTTTCAGGCAATAAAAATTACAATATGGTTAAATTCTGTTTTTCAAGTGAATGATGACAATGAATACAAGTAAAAAACAGCATGTTTTTCATATCCCTTATATGATTAAACATTTTACATATTACAGGTGAAAAAGAAATTATCCCAAGAACCCACGTACATTCATACTCAACCAACTTGTTATAGATTAACAGAGTATAAACAAGCAAGATATTCTTCTACTGGAAGGCTGCATTTTGAAGTTACAAAGAAAGAACCAAGTGATTTATTACTTATCTTGAAAGGTAATCTTAAAGGAATCACACATCTAAACTTTTATATATGAAAAAGAATCAGTCAGCTTTACTTTAAATCTTTAATATACATACCTATTTGTGGTGATATTTTGTTTGTGCTCTAACAAAAAAGCTTCCTTGAAGATCAGAGTGTGGAGCTAGTCTCTAGAGGCCAGGTAGTGGTGGCACACACCTTTAATCCCAGCACTTGGGAGGAGGAAACAGGAAGTTATATGGCTGAGCAGAGAGAGGAAGTGATAAGGCATGGTGGAAACAGGAGCTTGGCCCTTTCAGTCTGGAGATTCCAAGAAGTAAGAAGTTTCTTTAGTGGTTGGCTGTTCTGTTTCTCTGATCTATCAGCTTTTGCCATGATATCTGATTATAGTTTTTATTATTATGACCAATTAGAGTTTTTGCTACACCTACTCATCAACAGTTTTTCTATCAGGAGACTGAGGGCAGAAATGGGTATAAGGAATTAATTTGGTCATCAACCAATCCTAGCAAGAAAATAATGTCAGCTAATGATAATCAGGCTGCTTTGTTCCTGATTCCTGACCTTAAGGAGTTCCTTATTCAACTATGTTCTTTTCTAAAACTTTACATTGTCTTCTTTGGTTTTTCACCTCAAAACTATTTGACAAATCATCTGGTCTACCCTTGTTATTTTCAAAGCTTTGATTCAGCTATGATGCACTCTGAAACCTGGGAACATACCTTTCAGCATTAAGATTAAAGGTATTTGAGCCAACCTAGCTCCTAGGACTCAACTGATTTAATAATCATTAACTTAAGCTGCGATCCATACAGCTCTTTAGGTAAAACTCATAGGTCCCAGCTGTGGAACATTTCCTTGTGTTTATTTTTAATTCATCAAAACTCTGTATAAACTAACCTTATTATTATCAATTAGACAGTACAGCTTAGGAAGAAATCATCTTCACAATAGTCCACAGCTAAAAATGCCCAGTAGAATGGGAAGTTTCCATGAGATACACATACTATGTTATAGGGTAGGGATCTCTCCACAAACATTCACACCTTGCCAGATACCAGAAAAAGATAGCAGCAGCAAACATGTAAAGGCACAGCAAAAGACATTCCTGAGTCTGTGATCTCAGGGCCCTGTCTAGCCAAGATTCATCCATCCATCAGGGAATCATCTCCTGGTGGGCTGACACCTTGAACTTCAATTGCCATCTGTTGCTCCTCTGACATGGCCAGGAGCATTTCCCCCATGATATTGTACAATATTTTCTGAGTCTTTTACCTGTGTTTCTTCCCTTTCCTCTATTCCTGTTATTTTTGTGTTTTGTCTTTTCATAGTGTTCAGGACTTCCTGGATGTTTTGTGTCAAGTGATTTTTGGATTTAACATTTTCTTTGATTGAGGTATCCATTTCTTCTATCATGTCTTCAATGCCTGAGATTCTCTTCTATCTCTTGTATACTGTTGGTGACATTTCCCTCTGAGGTTCCTGTTCAAGATTTAAAATTTTTCTTGTTTAGACTTCCCCATTCTAACCTTTGTGTATAATAAACCATTTGTGTCACCTCTGAATTAGAATCTAGGTGGCCTTAGAGAACAAGGTATTGTTCCACATGTAGGCTTCATAACACTCTTTTATGTAACCCCTCAGTGTTTCTTCATTTTGTGAGTGTGCGTGCATGTGTTGTGTTGTGGTGTGTGTGTGTGTGTGTGTGTGTGTGTGTGTGTGTGTTTCTATCCTTCTGCCACTGTCTTTTAGAAAGATGCTCTCAGTCTAAAACAGTCTCTTCTGCACAGACTTAAAATATGAAATGTTATTTTTTTTTCATGGATATCCACTCCACATTTGACTAGCAAATGCATCCGTTTTCCTTGGGGAATAATTCTTGCTCAGCTATTGTGTGTTTCTGCTGTGGAAGAGTCTTCTTTGAATTTCCAAAACTGCTACCAGTTCAAATCTGGCTAGTCAAAGATACACACACACACACAGAGTTGACTTAGTAAGTAAATATATAGACTGTGACTATTCTAGAACTATGCAACAAAGCTAGGTTTATTAAATTGAAAAAGCATGTAACTAAAGATATCTCTCCATAGGGGAAGACTGGGAACAAAAGCACTTTACAGACAATCATAATTACAAGATGGAAGGTGAGGCCAAGATTGGATACAGCCATTCAGGATTCTTGACCTCATCCTTGCCTGAGTGTTCTGATCTTACCCGGAAACTTACGAAAATCTATGTTCATCCATTAATAGGTAAGCCAGTTTGAATTAATTTCTCAAATGTCACTCCATGTTGTACTCTATTTCTTCATGTCCTCATGAGTACTCTATTAAATGGCACACTTCTCTAACTCTCCAAATACACTGTGGACTCTTATTAGGCTAATGTTGTATTTTATTACAATATTCATCTATATCCCATAGTGTTTAATAATTTTAGGCCTCATGAAACATACTGAGTGGCGTCAGGGAAAAAATGGAGGAAGGTGAGTGAGGGGACAAAAGAATGGCCACACCATGAGGTATTCAGAAAAGAAATTTGCTTTTTTTCTGTTTTCCTCCCTCATCATTGAGAACAACCAAGAAAGTTGAAATTTGTATTTTGCATTTTCCAACTGTCCACACCGCCCTCACATGGAGGCTGATAATGTACCATAAATTTCATTGACAGGACTGATATTATACATTCCATCTTATTGTCAGAACATATGCTGGAGGTCGCATCCTCATTTTTTTTTCAGAAAAATGGCCATTGTACTTACTCATTGGCAAAAGAATTACACTCACCAAGTAATAAATCTTGGCTGTCAGAAGTGCCCACAGCATTACAGGATGCAATGAAATCCTCCTGTATCGACCTTTCAGTGTGAGATCCCTACAAGCAGTGACAGAAGAGCTAAAATCACTTGAGCTTGCAGGAGTAGTCAGAGAAATGATTAAACACAGGGCACCAAACCTGGAATAAAATGAAGCTAATGAAAAAATACCACTCACTTTCAAATACTGTTACCAAAAGAGTCAGAATTAAAATGTCAGGGCCAATAGCAGAGTTTACCTTTGTTTTATTAAAAAAATAAAATAAGTGCATAGCAACCACTCTAGTTATTAGCTAATATATGTTCTTTTGTATTGATCTTCATATTGATTCACTAGAACAGACCCTAAAGGCAGTCCAATCCCATTTTAAATGTGTCTTCAGTTTTTTACAACATAGGAATTTCTGTGGAGAGTAATAATTGTTCATGCAAGAACCTTTTTTCATTGTGTTAGTAAAATGTCATTGTTATTAAAGTCCACAATTAGAAATATATGAGTTACTCAGGATGGAAAGTCGAATTTGAGCAATCACATTACAGGTTTTGCTTATTCTGCTTCATCAATTACTAGTTAGAAATAGCATGGGAAACAGAAGCCATTGTATAAAACTGTTAGATGATTGATCTCTGGAGCTGGACTCCTGTGCTTCAAGCCCAGCTCCACTAGTATGGGACCTGGGCACATTAGAAAACTACTCTGAATCTCAATTTCCACACGTTTAAGATAATAATGGAAAAATCATTATACCTCCTTGGTTCAAATTGCGATGAAGAATACATATATAAACGTTCATGAAAGACACAAATTGTCCATGCAGTCTATGATTATGTCTACGGCTAGATATTGGGTACGTATACCTACATCTGTATATTTCTGTCTCTACCTAGCTACACATACCCCTGAGATGATAAATCCTACATTGTTTTGGCAAAATAGGTTAAGAATCATTCATAACTTTTCTCAGAGGAGCATAACAGAGTCAGAACGCAAGTCAGAATTCTTTCAATGACTTGAAGGAATAAGTCAGTCTTGTTTGTTCAGCTTCATGAACAGCTTGCATTTCACAATGTAGTGGCCTTCTTGTGGCCACATTAGACATTACTGTTGGCCACAGGTCTGTTTTTGAAGAGCACAGATACTGGAAGGGTGTCAAAGGGACTTGTGCTGAGGTGGGGGGACTGCTAGGCATACCCAGACATTCAAAAGGCTGCACCAGCCAGTTCCCCAGTCTTCTTGTCTATGAGATGGAGCTCATACGAATTCCTGATTTATACAAACTTAATGCATTAATTCACTAATTTAGACATTTCTTGGCACAAAGAAAACCAATTACATGGTTTTGAACTTATATGTGGGTCAATATGAAATTGATTTTTTATTTAAATTTTGGGGGACTGATAACACCACATCAATAAATCTAAATATTAAACTACATATTATTCATCTCAGATACAAAAAAAAATGGAGTGGAATTTAAGCAAATTTCAATTTCAGTACATGCTATGAAAATAAATAAATGTGCAACAAGCTCTAAATGGACCTCAATTTGTGTTTATACCTTTAATGGCTTTTAAATAAACCACTGAATGTCATTTATTGGCATCTTCCTCCATCAGCCGAGAAGCTAATCTGTGGGCTTCTCTAGTAAAATGAAATCTACTTAATAGAATCACACAGTCCACAGAAAGCAGAGCTAACAGAACTAACTATTGTAATCAGTAGTTACATCAGAACCTCTAACAGAATTGATGGAGTTCCTGAAGTAGACTGGAAAGCCACCTCCCACTTACTCTCTCTCCTAGTGCCTTCCCCAACATCTGAGCCAGATGCCTTTTCTAGTCTAATACCAACATGAAGTATTTAATATTTTATCCCAATTTCTAGTCATCCTGTTTCTTCCCCTGAGTAGAAAACTAAACATGAAAAAGTGTTGCTGTATTGCTCTTACAGGATAACAAGGATTTTGATGAAGCTGCAACTAAATTTATGTTATAGAAAAAAGGAATTGAGTTGACATCATGATCAATGAAAATGAAGCCATCAAGACTGGCACTGGGGCTGAAGGTGTTGGCTGCTTTGAATGAGTGATTGAAGAGTCATACATTAAAACCTACTCATGGGTTCACTGGGGTATTTTATGCTGTAATTACCATTACTCCATCCCTAAATGGCTTCAATAACATCAAGGAGATAGGGATGGTTGAAAATGACAAGTCACATGGTTATTATATTCATCATAAATCATCATGATATAATGAAATAGCTTTCCAGATGTGTGTTGTTTTATATATTTGGGACACAGACAGAAAGTTTTGTTAGCTTGTCAGAAAAACACGTTCATCCAAAAAAAGAGGAAATGCTCAATGATGTTAGAGCACTCATGTGTGTTTACAAAGATTGATTTTCCCAAATAAATCCAAGGAGTAGCAATTAATAAATACAGTAAAATTATTTCCAACCAGTCTCTGATTATTTTGTGTAATTTCATTACCAGTACTCCACTTCCTATATTGTTTTTGTGTAATTTTTTATGCGTTATAAAACAAGTTTGTAAAAAAAAAGGGGGGGGGTATATCTGGTATGACAGAGCTTTCTTTTAATTTGAGAAAATATTCAGAATTATTCCTTGTAAAAAATGCTGTTAGAAAGAGCTTCATTCAAATGACCAGGAACGTGCCTAATAGAATGATCTGTACTAGTACATACTTCGTGGTAATTTATTTTATTAAAACTCAAAAACTATTCCAGCATGATAAACATTTTAATAAGAAAAGAAAGTTCTACAGGACAGACAGACAGTGCATTTAGAAAAACAAAAGAAACCTAGTGTCATTAAGGCAACTTTCCCTTTGGCCCTCGGCTACGCCTGGATGCAGCTTGGAGAAGAACTGGAGGGTATGACAATCCAAGCTGACAACCTGACAGATGGAGCATGGCAAAGAAAGACAGTAGGCAACAGCTTGGATAGCTGCTGAGTGCCGGTTCAGTGGGCTCAAGTTTGTACACGATGGTCTCAGACTAGATGTTGCTGTTTTGGAAAGTTATGGAGACTCAAGACTCATTAGTCTAAACTTATAGGAAGAAATTCCCTTCTCCAGAATACAAATGTACCATAAATGCTAGGTGCTTTTCTGTGGAGGAGGTTAAGGAGCTAGGATGATATGGCAGACATCATCATGTATAGTACTTTCATTTCTGAAAACAGTTAACTCCAATTCCGTCATATCTTAATATTAGTTGATGGCCATAAGGAGTTGTGCCTTCTCATCTTTCCTAGGCATGAAAATACAGGCATGTGGGGGTCTCCCTGTCTACAAATGCATCACTGTCTTGTTTCTGCAAGTGTCTCTTATTCCACACAGATGTAAGAAGCTGTTCTAAGATTCAGTAAACAAAGGCATAATGACTCAATGTAGATGTCTTCTCCGTGTCCCCTGGAAAGTCAACACAGCCATGACTCAGCCTCTGCCAAAGTCCATCCTTCATCCTGGAGGAGATTGCTCATCTCCACCTGCCAGAGTACCTTACACCAAACACTTCAAATTGCACAAATATATCATGGTTTCATGCACCTTTCTAAGAACTGTTCTCACTTTCTCTCATCCATGATAACTTGGTTCTACTTTTTTTTAAGCCATTATTCTTGAAAGTTACCTTTACTGCCCCCAAAATTGTATATTCATGCTAGAGTTGCACATTAAATAAACTGTGACTGCTCCATTCTGACAAAGATGGCAATAAATTCCACACACCATGCCATTAATTTATTCTAAAGGTATTTATTGAGCACCAAATTTGAGGTTTGCACATGCCTGCACAAATTTCATTTTTGCTTAGAAACTTAAAAAAAATTAAAAAAAAAAACTTTTTTTAAACAAAATTTTACAACCAGGCTGCATTTCTCCTCCCTCCTCTCCTCTCAGTCCCTCCCCACCTTCCCTCTGTTCCCTCCCCCCAATCTATTCCTACTCATTTCTGTTCAGGAAAGGGCAGGAGAGTATTCCATGGATACCAACTGAACATGGCATATCAAGTTTCAGTAAGACTAAGCACTTGTCCATGCATTAAGGCCGGACAAGGTGACCAGGTACGAAGAGTAGGTTCCCAAAAGCCAGTAAAAGAGTTGGAGACAGCCCAGCCCCTGTTTCCACTGTTAGGAGTGACACAAGAGGTCCAAGCTATACAACTGTAACATAGAGGAGACAGAGTGCCTAGGTCAGTCCCATGCAGGCTCCCTGAATCTGTTTTGATATGGAATGGTTGCTTTTATTTTCATGGAATACCCTATTGGAACAGAAAATTAAAGCAGCTGACAGATTCATCAGTAATCTGTTTACATGCATTGCCACTGACTTACAACCTACTTCAGTGAAATGAAGATAGAATTTTTGCATCCAAGTTGTCAAATAATTGTGATTCACTTGTAAACTAAGATGGTTCTGTGCATTAGCTACAGAATGAGCTAGTTTCTGGTAATTTTTATGGTAAATGCCTTGTTTTCTTCTCTTTTCCTGGCCATTTTATGTAATTTGCTTCAAGAAGAAAGACTCTTAATGCATAATCTTTATTATTTAATTTCTTTCTTCCTTCATAAATTTTTTGAAAGACTGTCTTATGTCATAGAAGAATGATACACCACCTAAAATGTCACCCTAACAGCATCACAGAAACAGGGAGAGTAATAATTGAGTAAAACAATATGAACAAGTCCAAAAACCTATTGTTACACAAAAACTCCTCCTGTGAGTTTCTTCTAGTGGCTTCTTTCTTCTTATTTAACTTGATGGCCTTTAAGTAGTAATTGTACTGAAAATTTCAAATCCCAAAGCTAGAAACTATTATGCTATTATTGTACCCTTTGATAATTTTCTTCGTGACAAGACTACAGTACCTTAGCTGACACATGATCTCAAATTTATAATCACATAATACTCAACAGCAACCATACCCTACCTGATGCAGACATGTATATCCTCAAAGGTTTTTAGGCACCTTATTATAGCGTATTTTCTGATCTTCATTCTATTTTCTAAATCTTCAATAATCGTAACTAAAAATATCCCATAACACAGAGCAAGAAGGGAAGTTTCTTGTCTTTGCTCCTCTGACATCCAAGTCTATCTGATGCATGATCCCACCAGTCTCCAACTGCAACAGTTTCTCAGTGTTGCTAAAAAGTATGCTGTAGGGTCTTACAATTATTTAATAGTACTTAATTTAGGACTTGAATTAATGTGCATCTTTCCCTTACTATACCAACATTTTGGAAAATATAATTTTAAACCCTGAAAATATTGCACACTTTGTCTCTGATCCCCTTTCCTGAGTGGGCAATGCCTAACATCTTGATTGTCTGTCCAAGTGTCCCAGTTGAACTTTCACTTTTATGAATTTCCTGCATTTATCCATCCTGTTTGTGCATGAATGTCATATCAACAATTCTACACTATCAACTTCACTTTCCATCATAAAATGTCTACACTTGTGACTATGAGCAGGTACACACACACACATACACACACACACCACCACCACCACCACCACCACCACCACCACCACCACCACCACCACCACCTACACACCTCCCCAGCATTTATCTACTATGTATTGCATCTCTGATCTCTTCTTTACCCAGACACACAGACTTAGATCTATTCCTGAATCTTTAATCTTTATCATTTTGTTTCCTCCATCCTTTGGTCTCAGCCTTTTGCTTTATCATTCTTCTGAGCTCTCTTTGGTAATACTGAGTGTCTGGGTGAACATTTTCTAACATTTTTCCCTATACTGTTCCTTTTCATCTCCACAGCAAGTGTCATTGCCATGGTGCTCAGTATATAATTGTTCCCTAATTTTTTTCATTCAGATTTAATGTATATTTTTCAGTTCAATTAATAGGCCCTAGACATTCATGTATTCATTCAGGACTTGATGCCAAGCACTCATCAGTCTTGTGCAGGGTATGAAAACATGAGGAAAACATGCCACCCTCTACTGTTGTGTATGCAACAGATATGGCTAATTGATCTCAGAATGTGAGTTTGAAGATGACTTCAAAAACTTTGAATCAGTCATTATTAATCAGTTGGATTAAGAATTAGCTTGAAATCTATTTTATGTGTGTAATCTACAGTGTAAATGGAAGGTAGGTGTGTGTGTGTGTGTGTGTGTGTGTGTGTGTGTGTGTGTGTGAGAGAGAGAGAGAGAGAAATCTCAATTCAGCTTTCTAACAAGTAGGGATAAAGCCTTATTTTTGTGTTGTTAACCAAGTATGTGTGAAGACTTACAGTAGAACATGAGAATAAATTACTGAAATGGGAAACAAGTTTTGAATTAGTATTCAGACCTTGTAAACATTGTCTTCAGCAAAGAATGATTCAGTGAGAGTGTATGTCAAAGTCCAACTGTCCTACACTGATTCATTTTCCAACCACTCACAAAGATACAGAGCAACATAATTAGCAGCTGTGTCTTCAGGCACAAACAAAATCA
This sequence comes from Onychomys torridus, assembly GCF_903995425.1. NCBI lineage: Eukaryota > Metazoa > Chordata > Mammalia > Rodentia > Cricetidae > Onychomys > Onychomys torridus. The sequence goes on along the minus strand of NC_050444.1, from coordinate 28,356,888 downwards.
ATTCCCGTGTGTGCGTGAGTGTAGACCTCAGGCTCTTAGAATTGATCACAATGCCTTCTTCAGTAGGCTGCATCTTCATGGAGAGAGTTAAATGTGCCTGTTCATCATACCTCTTGCCTGACATTGAAAATGCTGTAGATCCACAGATAACTGCAACAAACAAATATAGTATTACAGCACAACAGGCAGGGACGGGGAGGTTGTCAACCAAAGTTTTAAATAGCAACATGCCAGATGTGCTTTCTATCAATATGTAGTTTGTGTTAGGGACAAAAACTGGGGGATATATGAGTGAGCAAAGGAAGAAAAAAATGGAGAAAAGGAGACAGAAGCGGCAACACTCGACTGTATAAGGAGGAAAGAGCTCGCCAGGTGATGGTGGCACACGCCTTTAATCCCAGCACTCCGGAGGCAGAGCCAGGCGGATCTCTGTGAGTTCGAGGCCAGTCTGGGCTACCAAGTGAGTTCCAGGAAAGGCACAAAGCTACACAGAGAAACCCTGTCTCGGGGGGAAAAAAAAGAGGAAAGAGCTCATTCTGACAATATTTGGAAGATATTCTACTACAAAAATTCATGAAAGCTGCATTTTAGCATTGCTATGACAATTAGTAGGGGGTTATGAAAGAAATGTAAATTAAAAGACCTGCTATACAGATATGTCTCTCTATAAAAATATCTTGAATGATTTAGACAGAAGTCTCTTTTAAAAAGATTAATAAACTTGAAGCATGTACTTAACTGGCTTTAGGTCTACAAGCTATACTTTGGTTAAATAATAATAATTTCTGTTCCTCACAAACCTTCTGATTGTTTTCAAATGTTCTCCCACCCCCACTACCATCTTCAGTTTGGAGAAACTGTGAGCCTCCTACTCTCCGCTGCCCTGACAACAAAGGTCATAAGTCAATCCTCTAACAAAAAAAGTGTTTAGTGTTTTTTCTTTTATTTCCATTTGATGGGAAGCTCCAGGCTTCTGCATTGTTTTTCACTGTTTCAATATGAGAGGCACAGGCCTAGACACACAGTAGCAAGTGGCTCACTTGAAATAAAACCTCTGCTGTTTTTAATTGTGTTCTGTCCTTACCTATAATGGACCCAGGATTTTATACCTTCTAACAGAAACAACTTTCCACAATGATTCAATAAAATGCATTGAACCAAGTAGGTACACAACATAAATCCACAGAAGTGAAGATAGTCATTTACTCTTTACTGCCTTGCACAAAGAGGAAGATATAAAATATAGCGTTCTGTGTTATTTGAAATAAACCCATTGTGCTACACAGCAATAACAGCCTGGCTGCTTCGAGACCTGTATGAGTGGATAAATAAGGTATATAATTTTTTCTTCCTAGTCTATTGACTCTGAGTAGATGAAGGCAATCAACTTTGCATAGGAAATATTCAAATTAAGTTACATAAGTACCAAATATATATATTTTTTTAGTAATTCTTCACTAAACAATATAAAACTACTATGCTCATAGATAGACATAAAGTTAGTAATCTAGAAAGGGTTTGGGATATAGGGACAGATTATGCATAGATTATACATTACATGGATTTGGGCATCCACAAATTCTGGTGACTTCTGGAGGGACCATGGAAACAATTACCTCATGAATACTATGGGAAAACTGTAGCTTGTAGTGACTAAAAGTATCACAGGTATACAGCTAAGAAAATTAAAAAGCCTGCTTCATTTTCCTCATTATTTTAGCAATTCTAATAACTTAATTTCTCCTTGGTATAGTACAAACTTACCTGTTTTGAAACATTTGAATGGTATTGCAGTGTCTTAACTAAGAAGCATACAAGGTGACTGAAGAAGATATATGGCATGGAGAAGTTGTGTATGTGAGTGCAGTGGCCACAGAGGCCAGAGGCCTTAGATTCCCCTGAAGCTGGAGTGAAATATGGTTGTGAGCCATCTGATGTTGGTTCTGGGATCCAAACCCAAGTCCTTTGCTAGAGCAGTAAATGCTGAGTCCTAGCAGTAAATGCTAACCAAGACCTGATGCTAGCCTGCAGCACTTCATATAGGCCTGGATGTGTTCTGCTTTCAATTCTTAGCCTCTCCATTATTCCCCTGAGTACTCTCTGGAATTAAAGGAGGAAGACTCCACAAACAAAGAAGTGGGAGGGTTCCAAACTCATCCGGAAGTGAAGAAAAATACTAAGATCTATTTTCTTGTCTCTTTGCAACCACTCGACTGTTGAGACTAAAGAAACCAAGGGGAAATTTCATTCTAAGTGGGGAAATGTTCAGAGATTTCGATTAAGGCCACAAGGATGGTGGGTGTTGTCCTCTCTCACCCATGGAATCAAAATTTAGGTGATGTATGATAATGTAGCTCTGAGGTCTGTATGTCTGAAATGAATTTTATTCAACAAAGGTCAGTGCTGAGAAAAGAGCACTTACTGATTCAAAGTAAAAAAATGTGGCAATTAAGAAAGAACATTTAAAAAATGCAATCTTCATAAAATTTAAAATTTCTAGAGTGTTTTTTATCTCTGGCTTGATTTTTTATTAGCTACATCACTTTGAGCAAACTCCATCATACCTGATACTATTTTCTTACCCTATAATGCTGAAAGCCATCTTGTCTGAATGAACCTCCAAAGGCCAGACAGGAAGGGGTAATGCTTGTGAGCACAGTTAGAAAACATGAAATGCTATAGTGAAGTATAGGACTCCATCTGCATTATTGTGTTGTCTGTCACCAGCTTAGGCAAGCAGCAGATATTCCTCTAGGACTTTATCTACTACATCACAGCATTTCATTGTGGAGATGATTCTAAACCCAGAGACAGGAAAGGCAAAGACAGCATGCTGACCAGTCCCCAATACTCATCAGTAATATTTTATGACAGGCTTTTGAGATTTCCATAATGAGACTTTAAATGGTCCCATAATAGTCTGAAAAGGATGAATAATTCCTGAGTGCAAACAATGGGTGGGGCTACTATGCTTAGATTTCTTGATTTGAAAGAGTAATTTAGTGTAAAATACATGACAATGTTCATTTTCAAACAAAATTGCTTCCTCGTACAATTCACTCTTATGCCCAATGGGACAGAGACAGCTGTTAAGAAAGTCATGAGACTAACAACATCAGCATCAAATGGTATAATACCCATCATTGTCTTCCTCTGAGCAAAGAATGAGAAGGAAACTGAAAAATAATAATGAGCCTACTGCATGAGGAAAAGAGAAAATTTTAATTTATCCCAAAGAATATTCCTCAATCATTCTGTTTACCAATGGGAAGCTTTCTAAAAGACTTCCTATTCTGCTCTGAGTTTTCCATAATTTATTGGAAATCTTGCTGCTTTGGAGTCTGTAAACACAAGCTTGGGCTCAGAATCAGCAGCTTCTTGCTTTGTAGATTTTTACTCTGACACATCTCATGTCTTCTGTCTCCGGAATCCCACTATTACACTAGGCTTCTTTAGCAAATCTACAATTCCTTATTTATATAATAGTGAGATATTTTATAGTTTGTTTTCTTTTCATGTATGTGTATTTGGCATCATGTCTTCTGTCTCCTGGAAGCCCACTGAAATACTAGGTTTCTTCTTCAAATTACACTTTCTTATTTATATAATAATGACATATTTTATAGCTTATTTTGTGTATGTACATCTGGCATGTATGCACATGTGTATGAGTGTGGGTATAATGCACATGTGTGTTTATTTGTTAGAAGACTGAGGCTGATGATTGGCAACTTTTTCCAATTGCTCTGCTGGAGTCTTTCTTTCTGGGTCCCACCAAGCCCCTGCAGTCCTGCAGCCCACTTATAAAATAAACACACAGATGCTTATATTATTTAAACTGTTTGGCCTAATGGCTTAGGCTTCTTGCTAACTGTTCTTATATGTTTTAAAAATATATTTATTTATTAATTTTTTTTTCCATTTTACATATCAATCCCAGTTCCCCCTCTCTCCCCTTCTCCTGCCTCCTCACCTCCCTCCCACTCTACCCCCATCCACTCCTCAGAGTAGGTAAGGCCTCCCATGGTAGTCAACAAAGTCTGGCATACCAAGTTGAAGGAGAGCCTAGCCCCTCCCCATTGTATCAAGGCTTAGCAAGGTATCCCACCACAGGGAATGGGCTCCAATAAGCCAGTTCATGCACTTGGGATAAGTCCTGGCCCTGCTGCCAGGGACCCCACAAACAGATCAAGCCACACAACTGTCACCCACATTCAGTGGGCCTAGTTCAGTCCCATGCAGGTTCCTGAGCTGTCAGTCCAGAGTCAGTGAGCTCCATCTGGCACCAGTCAGCTGTCTCTGTGGGTTTCACCATCATGATCTCGATCCCTCCTCCTCCTCCTCCTCCTCCTCCTCCTCCTCCTCCTCCTCCTCCTTCTTCTTCTTTTTTGAATGCTGAATGCCATTTATTGGTCTTAAACACAGGCTTACAGCACAATGGGAGAACCCTGGAGGGCAGAAGTTTGCTTCTGATTTTTTTTTTTTTTTAGCCTACAATCGAACCCCAGGCCTCGTGCTTGCTAGGCAAGCACTCTACCATTGAGCTAAATCCCCACTCCCGCTCCTGATGTTTTAGATTCTTGCATCTAAGCTGTTAACTCCCAATATGCTGGATACACAGAGGAGTTTCCCTTAAGCATTCAAGAGGGTGGAATCTCACAGGGAATTAGCATAGGGAGGATATCAAGGTCAAGGTCGGCAAGAAAGGCAACAGTTACCCAAAACAGGGGCCAGGGACCTAGAGGTCTCCCCTTTTACTGAAAAAAAAAAAAATGAGCTTCTGATTTAGGTTATGTGGGACGTCAGCAGGTCTCCTTACCTGTCATGGAGACACCTGTCCAGGCCACACAGGCATTCTGTCTTAGGCATAATGCTCACCAACCTGTTCTTATATCTTAAGTTAACCCATTTATATTAATCTATAAGTTGCCCCATGGCTTGTCGCTTACTGATATCTTAACATATTGCTTCTCCTCACAGCGGCTGGCAGCATCTCCTGCCTCAGCCTTCCACTTCCCAGAATTCTCCTCCCTCTTTTTCCCTCCTATACTTCCTGCCTGGCTACTGGCCAATCAGCATTTTATTTATCAATCAACCCATCCACAGCACATGTATATTGAGACAAGTTCTCCTGCTGAACCCTGAGTTCACACACTCATTGTTTCACAGTCTAGCAAGAAAGCATATGGAGGATTCCGTGTCTCTGCCACATGTGCTGGACTACATCAGGCTACCATGCCATCTGACTTTCCTGTAATTCTAGGGATCTGCACTCAGATGTTCATGTCTGCACAGTAAACACATTACCCCATCAGTCATCTCCTGATGGCTTATCTTTGAAATGTTAGTAATATGTTTTTAAATACAGTCTAAACAGGTCAGTGAACCAAGAACCTTTATAAATAAAACTTCAGGAACTGGGAGATGGTTCAGTTCCTACAATGCTGCCACAAAAGCATAATGACTTGAGTTTGGATCCTCAGAGCCCATATAAAAAGCCATGTATGGTAGAGTACCAGGAAAGCAGGCCAGAGGGTCCATGGAGTTTTCTGGGCATCTAGCTATACTGAAAAATCTGTGAGCTCCATGTTCATTAAGAGATTTTTTTGTTTGTTTGTTTTTGTTTTTTTTATTTTTTTTATTTATTATATTTGTGTTTTAATTTTACACATCAGCCATGGATTCCCCGGTGCTCCCCCCTCCCGCCCCCACCCACACCTTTCCCCCAGCCCCTCCCTTCCATCCCCATCTCCTCCAAGGCCAAGACTCCCCTGGGGATTCATTTAAACCTGGTGGATTCAGTACAGGCAGGTCCAGTCCCCTCCCTCCAGGCTGTGCAAAGTGTCCCTGTGTAAGCCCAAGGTTCTAAACAGCCAGCTCATGCACTAAGGACAGGTCCGGGTCCCACTGCCTGAGTGCCTCCCAAACAGTTCAAGCTATTTAATTGGCTCATTTATCCAGAGGGCCTGATCCAGTTGGGGGCTCCACAGCCTTTGTTTCATAATTCATGTACTTCTATTCGTTTGTCCCTGTGCTTTTCCAATCTTGGTCTCAACAATTCACACTCTTACAGTCCCTCCTCTTTCTCAACAATTGGACTCCTGGAGTTCCACCTGGGGCCTGGCAGAGGATCTCTGCATCCACTTCCATCAGTTATTGGATGAGAGTTCCAGCACGACTGTTAGGGTGTTTGGCCATCTGATCACCAGACCAGGTCAGATCAGGCTTTCTCTCGATCATTGCCAGCAGTCTACAGAGGATGTATCATGGTGGATTTCTGGGGGCCTCTCCAGCACTCTGCCTATTCCTATTCTCAGGTTGTCATCATTTATCATGGTCTGTTATTCCTTGTTCTCCCTTTCTGTTCTTGATCCAGCTGGGATCTCCTGCTCCCCTAAAGTGACAGCCTACAGAATGGGAAAAGGTGGTCACCAACCCCACATCTGACAGAGGGCTGATATCCAGAATATATAAAGAACTCAAGAAATTAGACATCAAAATGCCCAACAGTCCAATTAAGAAATGGGCTATACAACTAAACAGAGAATTCTCAACAGAGGAAGTTCAAATGGCTGAAAGACATTTAAGGAATTGTTCAACATCCCTAATTATCCAGGAAATGCAAATCAAAACGACTCTGAGATACCACCTTACACCTGTCAGAGTGGCTAAGATCAAAAACATAGAAGACAGCTTATGCTGGAGAGGATGTGGAGCAAGGGGAACTCTCCTCCACTGCTGGTGGGAATGCAAGCTTGTACAGCCACTTAGGAAATCAATATGGTGCTTCTTTAGAAAACTGGGAATACATCTCCCCCAAGACCCAGCTGTAGCACTCTTGGGCATATACCCAAGGAATGCTCAATCATACCACAAGGGCATTTGCTCAGCTATGTTCATATCAGCATTGTTTGTAATAGCCAGAACCTGGAAACAACCTAAATGTCCTTCAACTGAAGAATGGATAAAGAAAATATGCTACATATGCACAATGGAGTACTACTCAGCAGAGAAAAACAATGACATCATGAGGTTTGCAGGCAAATGGATGGATCTAGAAAAAAAAATCATCCTGAGTGAGGTAACTCAGACTCAGAAGGATGAACATGGTATGTACTCACTCATAGTAGGATACTAGATGTAAAACAAAGATGACTAGCCTGCTACACAACTCCAGGGATGCTACCTAGAAAATGGGACCCTAGGAAAGACACAGGGATCACCCAATGACAGGGAAATGGATGAGATCTACACGAACAACCTGGAGGACAGTGGGAGTAATGAAGGGCAGGGTTTGAGGGAAAGAAAGCTTAGGGGAGCAGGAGATCCTAGCTGGATCATTAAGAGATCTTATCTCAAAAAAATATGGTGGAGAGCAATAGAGGAAGACATGGGTCAACTTCTGACTGCCACATGTATATACATGCACTGGCATGCTAATATGTACCTGCACACGAACTTCTACAAAAACATGCATCACACAAATATACACATATACAGTGTTCAAATGTTTGACATGAGGATATATATTTGATTATTAATATTTGTATAACTAAACAACCAATTAAATGCAGATAAAGGACTGTCCATTTATAGAGAGAATGTGAAATATTCTTTAGAGAATGTCAAGTACTAGACAAGTATCTCTGAATTCCAAGCAACTTAGTGACCATGGTGGGTAGTTAAATTTTACACATTGACAGTTGGTAAAAATAATGTAATGCAATGATAATGCACACATAATAATGCGATAATAAACTTAAGACAAATTCAAGTATATATACTTATATTCCTTCACTTAAATAAATAAAACTAAGTCTATATTTTCAGCCAGAAAAGTCACTGTCATTATTGTTATTCTGAAGAACTTCTTAACCCTTCATCTTATTCAAAACAGAATACTATATTCAGGAAAGACTCTTCTAACATGTCTGTTGGTCACTGCTGAGATCTTGCCACCATTGCCTATTCCACATTTGAAGCTTGTTGACTTTAGTGTTGGAAAAGCCCACATCTGAGACTTTCATTCCAAGGCTAAGAATCTTTCATTGTGGCTCCATGCATGGCTGCACTAAGAAAGCATCATTTCTGGAATCTTGATGTTACCCCTGAGCACTCTCAAAGCATAGACCCCTGTACAAATCCTCCTCACGGGTCTTTCCACACATCCATCCTCCCTGCACTGTGGTGGAGGAAGTTTCTCTGCTTCAGTTCCCTCTCTCTCCTTTTCCTTATTCCCTCTCTCTCCTTTTCCTTATTCTGTCCTGAGGGCCAATTGCATGTAATCATTAGCATCTGAGAACTTTGATGAGTGCAAAAGCCTCTAAACCAACAACCTAGAAGTGCTAGCCACAAGCTTGGCCATGCATGACTGGGAACTTGAAACTGTGGGAAGTATGACTACAAACCTTAACAGGTTAACTTTGCTGACTAGTCAAGGGCTCTTTTCTCCCCTATAAAATCAAAGACTATCAATGTTGGAACACTTATTTCTTCCTTCTTATGACAAAGTTTGAACATCTGGTGTTTGCTAATAGTTAGAAATATAAAATGGTTTTCTTAACACCCTTAGACACATGTAAGAGAGGCCTCTGAGCAGTCACTCTGCTTTAGAGAAGTCTTAGTATTACAAATACACACCATAAAGTTATTACCAAATAGATTATGACATCATTAGGTTTTTGTACTCAAGGTTGTCACAGTGTGACCCACAGTTTGAGACTTCTCTTTTGATTAACACAAGCTTGGCCCAGGGAAGTGCTTCTATAACTAGTTCCCCAGGTCTTAAACAAAACACACGTGTATCTGAATGCTGTTGTCCCACTGGCCACACTGGAAAGAGACACAAAGGGATTTCAATGTGAGAATTCCTTGGACTATGGAAAATATTCTGCAAATTCTTGGGCATGAATACAGTAGGTTATTGCATATAAACAATAATTTCCCAGGGTGATGAAAACACATTTTCTTCCTTTTCTTTGTGTTCCAAATCATAATTCAAAAGCTAGCTGTGTATTAATAAAATCATTGCAACAGCTGTGCAAGGCAGCCTAGAAATATTTGTCAAGTGATGTATGCCACCCCTGAATCTGTACATATGTAAGTATAAATATATTATTTGCTTCACCCACAATTCTTTACATTAGCAATAACAGTGGAAACAGAAAAGGAGAAAGATTGCCTCAAAGGTGGACAATGTATCTGATGATGACACCTGATTATCCTCTAACATACATATGTACCTTCACTCACATGCACTGTCACATACATAAACCCATGAACACATGCAAGAACACACACAACACACAAACACCAAAATACACACATCCATTTAAGAAAACAACTCGAACTGTAAAGACTCACATTTTGATCAACCAGTAGATTTCATAACACAATCAGAAGTATTAATTTATATTTAAGTAGATTTTATAGTCAATGTGTATTAAATATAAATTGTACATTGCTTTCATTTTACTAGGCAAATCTAGTATTTGAGAAAATAACTTTTAAAAAACATGGTATTTTAATTTTTTATTAATAAAATCACTACATTTTTATATTCACTTTACCTTCAAAATTAAACACCTTGAATAAACTGTATTTTATTTATTGATCTTTCACATCAGTATCAAAAAATATGTGTCTATTATAAAATCATGATGAGGCAAACAAAACTGGTACAAAACAAATGTATAATAATTTATAAATTACATATATCCTTATATTTAAAATTGTAGTTTTATTAACTAAGTAAGATATGTCTGTAATCCTAGCATTTGGAGCCTAAGACAGGAAGACTGCCTGAGTTCAAGGCCTGCCTGAGCTACATATTGAATTCAAGGACAGCCTAGAGAACATAGTCAGACCTTTCCTCAAACAGCAACAAAAAGTCTTATCTATATTTCCCCTATACAACCATAGCTTTCCTTCTATCTTTATTATTCTTAATTATAAAGTATTTTGCTCAGTGAGCAGATAGAGTATATTTAATAGTTGGGTATACAGTTTTCAAGGATCTGTAAACATTGTAGGTGGGCCTGTATTTGAATTCTGCCACTAGGCCCTCATATATTCAGAAGAGAGCTGGTGAGGTGGCTCACACGTAGCATCCCAGAACATGGAAGATGTAGGCAGGATGCTACGGTCAGCCTGCGCTAGAGGGTGAGCTCTGTCTTCTAAAGAGCGCTTCAGAGCACTTCTACAAGCTGGGCTAGGAAAAGCAGGATAATAGTTCCATTTCCCAATCCTGACCTTTTCAAACAGCCAAGAAGCCTCTAAGCAATTGATTTCCTTGCCTCTAAAGGTTAACTGCTGGCCCTGCAGGGCATTTCCAGGATGTACTAGACTGCTTCTGGCATCCTCTAAATTCCATGTCTGTTCTGATGTGAATGTTCAGTTCTCTTCCTTCAACCTAGTTAGTCACATCTAGCTTGTAAATTGGCTCTTTGTACTTTCTCCATGGTGGTTGGCAGAATTAGTCTAGATTGTCAGTGTGGGTGGCAGATGATTAATATCCATTCTTTAATACCATGCAACCAAAATAAAAGAAATCATTTTACTACAAAATGAAATCTATTCTTCACATATAAAAAGCACATATTCAAAATTCTACTGAAAACTCTATGCTGACATCTACTCTTACAAATGTGTCGGCTCCTGTGGAATCTCTTCTTTCCTCAAATTACAGAAGGTGCCTGTGTCTGAAATAGACATGCTAAACAGTATCTGTCATGTGTGTGTTCAGATTGTCTTACACGATTTTAATGTTTAGTTGTTCGGGGAAATAGCATTGAATATGTCAGTGCAAATAAGGATTAGCTTCTAAAATTCCATGTCTTGCACCTGTCACCTCAGAGTTACTGTTTTTGTACTTCAAAGAAATCACTAATTCAATTGCCAAAATACACACAAGAAGAGCAAGCTAAGAACTTAATACAATGCTTCCTGGGAACACTAGTCATGGTGATTCAGACTTTCACCCATTCACTGTTACTGTCTCACATTCATTTCTGCACTGTCTTGGTTAGACAGTCTTTCCTCTGAGCATGGAAGCTCGTGGATACACACTCCTTGAGATTTTCCTGTGTAGAGCCAAGAATGACTCGAGTTCTTTTAATTACAAGGCACTTTGTGGATCTTTATCCTGAGCTAGTGTTGAATGGCATTCTCCTCTGACTTCAAAATTCAAACATTTCCTCCAAGTGCCTCAGGGGATAAATAAAAGGTCACACGTCCATGAGAACACAAACTTGGAAGGTTCTTGAGGGTCCTGCCCCAGCAATATAAAAGTGAGTACACAAATGAGGGGTAGAGACTCTGACCAATTGAACTGCAGAGGATAGAGAGATGCAGATCATGGAGCTGCCGGCAAGAGCTCTGTGATTGCAGTTTTCAGGGGTCATCCACCTGTGTTCACCCATCACCAAGGGGGCTTTTTCACTGATGCAGGTGCCTTTGAGTTATCCTTGTAAGTAATCCCTTGGCCATATTCCTGTTGGTAACTCCAATTTAAAAAAAAAAAAAACAAACCTCATTGTTCTACCCAATTAGACATTTGGTGTGGCTGTTATTTTGGTCTATTGAAGTCACCCTTTCTGGGATATGTAGATATGTGTGTTATGCTCTCCAGGAAAAGTCTGTCATACCAGAATTCAACATGCTGGCAGGATCTTCTAAACAATGAATATGGAAGAGTGTGACCCGCTGGGGTTTTTAATAGCGACCATTCTGATTATTCACTATGTACATTGTACAATAATATTTGTGGTTTGAAAAGTCACTTGATTTTGGTTGTGGAAATTAATTGCAATAACACTAATTAATGCTTCCAAACTCTTCAAGAAAATCTCATTCATTATTTTTAAATTGGTTTTCTTTAAATCTGTATACAAAACAAAGGGTTTCATTATGGCATTTTCTTGAGTAATCTGTTTTTATCAACACTTGTCCCATGTATATCACCCCTGTTTCCCTACTGCTTGTCCTCCCCTTTTTACCAATAGCCCTTTCTGTGTTCATGGAACATGTATTATATTGCCCCTACCCTGGAGAACATTTTTCTCCTCTCATGGTCTGGTCCTCTCTCTAGCTTTGTTACCTATATCTATCAACTTACCCCCCCCCACACACACACACACAATCATGTGCACAGAAATGTAAACTAAAATCTAGGATTCCCACATTAGGAAAGAAAAAGCATATGTATATTTCTAAGTCTTTTATTTTGCTTAACACAACAATTTCTACCTCCATCCATAGTCCTACAAATGTTTTGATTTCATTTTTCTTTATCACTGAGTGAAATTCCATTGTGTATAGGTTAATAATTTCTTTATCCATTTATCTGGTGATGAGCATCTGGACTGGTTCAATTTCTTTTCCTATCTACTGTGTGAACAGGACCGCAATAAAAAAAAGGATTGCAAGATCTCTGTGGTGTGCTGGCTTGGAATCTGTGGGGTATATATGTAGGAGCTGTATAGGTGGAACATAGGTATGCTCTATTTTCATTTTTTCAGAAACCTCCTTAAAATGATTTCCATATGGCTGTAGTTTACATTATAACTGCAGTGAATGAGGGTTCTTCCTTCCCCACTTCCTTCCCAGCCTTTCTTGTCTTTGTTTTCTTGATGTTAGTCATTCCCTCTGGGGAGGGGGGCACAATTAAAAAGCAGTTTTAATGTGCAGTTCCCAGAAAGCTAAATATACTGAAAATTTCAAAAATATGTAATGGCCACTTGTGTTTCTTTTTTGAGAACTACATTTGGTTCATTAGCCCAGTTACTGATCAGAAGACTTGGGAAATATTTGGTGTTGTGTTTTTGCAACTCTTTCTGTATTCTAGATATTAAAACCCTGTCTGACGCATAGGTGGGGAGATTTCCTCCCACTCCATAAGCCATATTTTCACTCTGCTGATAGTTTCTTTTGCTGTGCACAGTCCTTATAATTTAAGGTAATCCACGTATTGGTTCCTGTGGCTATGACTTAGGTCTTTGCAGTCCTTTTTGGAAAGTCCTTGCCTATGCCAGTGTCTCCAACTGTTTTTCTGATGCTTTCCTCCAGCAGCTTCAACATTTCAGGCTACATATTAAGGTCTTTCATCTACTTTGAATTGATTTTTATGCAGGATGAGAAATCCAATTCTAAGTTTATTCTTAATCATGTGGCTATCCAGCTTCACGGCACCATTCAATGAAGACAGTCTTTCTCCCCATGTGTGTTTTTGACTCCATCAACAAGAATGGGTGACTGTCAACATTTTTCAGATTCTATCCAGGAGTGTTTCCATGTGTCTGTCAAAATCATTGTGCTGGACACATACCATGAGTTTCATTCCATTGTAAAGCATTGCATTGTGTGGCACAATTCCTGGGGCGATCTAAATAAAGGTCTATTCATCCCACACAGGAAACTAATAGCATACTAAAATATCAATACCACTACACTTTGGTTGTTTGAGGGAGTGTGGGCGAGGGCTACTTACATTAGTATATGAGAACTGTGGCACTAAAAGTGTATCCAAGCACAGTGGCCACTTATGAAAGCTGGAACCTTGAAGATCCCTGCAAGACTTATGGATGGTCTTGTAAGTAGGGTAATCTCTCCTTAGGCTCCTTACTGCTTATATCACCTTAGAAAAGGAAGAAACATTAACATTCACTGAAGTACTCTGTTCTTTTCATTCATCTTTATTCATTTGCCTTCATTTAACAATTGCGTATATGTGAATGTGTGTCTACACATATTTGCAAATAACATATTATTTGATAAATAGCACTGAAAGTGTAATACCTTACTGGAATTTTTATTGATCTATTACAAATTGAGTGAGTTTTCACTAAATAGTAGTAATATTGTCTACTTTAGTGTTACTGTCAATAAGGGGTGAAAAGTAGCTGCTTCTTATAATTCATTTTTTTCTTTGTATCTTCTTTTTATGCAAAGATAATGGCTTTAAAATACAATGGCTATCAAGGTAAATTTGTCAATAAATATAATTTTTAATTAAAAGTGAGATAACTATAGACATATGGTTATATTTTTGGATCCTGTATCCTATCACATTAGTCTGTATGTTTTGTTGTGATACTATGCTGTTTGTGTTATATGTGGTATGTGGTATCACTTGATGTCTGGAATTGTTCTATTTGTTTAGGGGTTTTATTTTGTTTTTTGTTTGTTTTTCTTTTTGCAGGGGACCAATTTGGATGTTTGGATTCTTTTGGATTTCAGAATGAATATGTGGCTGTTTCACTAATTCTGTGAAGATATCACTGGTATTTTAATGAAATTACATTGAATCTATAGATGATATTTGGTGATATAGCCATTTTCCCTAATATTAATTCTGTAAATCAATGAGCACAGTACTCTTCACAGTGTATTTTATTTTCAGTTTTGTTCACATGCATTTTCCAATCTGCCTTCTTTCCAGTTTTACAGTTCCATGTCTCAAACATTTTCATTGTAGAGATCTTTCAATCTATGTGTATTATTAATAATTTTTGGAGAGAAGGGGTCTACTGTTAATGGGCTATTTTTCCTAGCATCTTCCCCAACAAATTTATTGTTGATACAGAAAAAAAACCTACTGGTGCTTATATGTTGGTTTTTGTATCCCGCTATCTTGATGAAAGTACTCGTCAAATCTAAACATTGTCTTGAAGAATCTTTTGGATTTTTAAGTATAGACTTATGTGGTAAATAGGGCCAATGTGACTTCTCCATTTCCTATTTTATCTCCCTTGTTTCTTTCTGTTGTCTCATTCCTCTATGGCTCTAAGTACAATACCAAACAAGAACAGATAAAGCAGGCAGCCTTACCTTATTCTAGGTTGTAGAGGAAATGCTCTTGGATATTACACATTTAGTATAATGTTGTCTAATGGTTTGCTGTCCTAGTCTTTGATATGTTGAGTTATATTCCTTCTACTCCTAGTTTCGTTAAGACTTTTCTTATGAAAAGATTTTGAACTTTGCCAAATTTTTTCCACCTATTGAAATGATTGTGGTAATCTCTTTCTTTAGTATACTTACATTTTTGTCATTGGTTATTAATTTGAGAACTGATTTTGATGTGTGTGTGTGTGTGTGTGTGTGTGTGTGTGTGTGTGTGTGTGTGTGTAAGCTCATGTAGCTATGAAGTTTCCTCTTAGAGTTGCCTTTGTTGTAATGAGTAGCTTCTGGTAAGCTATAATATCATTTTTCATTGAGTCTGAAAGTTCACCAAAGAAACTAAGATTCTGAAGAAGAGCAAAACAGAAATCCTGGGATGAATCAATCTGTTTGATTCTCCTTCACTCTAAATTTCCCTTGGGGAATTTTTCTTCCATGAATTTTAATTACTTTCTCCAAATTACTGAGCATTTCATCTACTTTGCTTTCTTGTCTAGCACCTGAGTTGACTTCTTGCCTTCAGCTATTTATTTCTGTCCTCCATGAGGTCACTGGTCCTTTTAAAGATAGGGCTCCAAAAATCTTTTGTACCAGCATTTCAATTTTCTCACTACCTTCTGTGTCTGTTTGGAGTAGTTATGAGCTTGTGGTGGTTTCAAAAGCTTATTGTCTCACGTTTTTGCTTTTTTGTTGTGCTTTACACATCTACTGAAATAGGTATGTTTTACATTTTTTCATTTTTGCCCTTTATTACTTGTTTCAATAGTTTTTATATTGTTACATTTCATATAAGGGTTTCTAGTAAGTTGTGTCTGCTTGGACGTATGTTTGCTACCACTCTTTGGTGGGAAAATACTTCAGGATAGATGCAGAGAAGAAAAAAAAAACAGTTAAAAAAGCTTATTCAAATCAGACAGAAGATAAAACACAAGTGAAACATTAAATTAGGAAAGCATAAATGATAAATTAAAAAATTTAAGCATATGAATGAGTAATAAAAAGAAATGTATGGTATTGTTACATCAGCCAGTGTTTCTTCCTAGTTGAGATTATGTAGTTTTACTTCCTCAAATGTCTTTTGAATCAATCTGCACAGGTGCCAGGTGGGACTGCTACTCTCAGGATTTCAAGCAAGTCAATACATTCTTTCAAACAAGAGGGATCTCCAATGTCAGAAGTCTACTATGTGGCAGAAATCCCAGGCTTGAAGTCCTCTACTTGCCAACCACAATTTTCCTCTGTTGTTCTGGGGCTCTTTCTCCATGTGGACATTGCTTTATTTTAGACATGTTTGTTTACCTTTCCTATTGGGCGGTCTCTTCCTGGTGGTCATACCTGTCAGAAGACCACAAGTTTCTAAGCATATTTCCCAGGACCTCATGTGCTTTACCCAAGCAATGGCAGGGGCTTGAACTCTCTGACATTAATCTTCAAGGCACTCATTGGTGATCTCAGTTTGAGGCTCCCATGCCACATTCTGTTCTGTCTGCACAGACTGCTTGTCATAGCCACCTCTCTATGTGTGCTGATTCCAGCCACTGGTTGTATCATCAGAGTCAGTCTCTCTGGCTTTTGAACTATGTCTTAAAGGTGATAGAACTTCTCTGACAACTGCCGTTGTTCCAGATGGAGCACAAAAAAATATGGTGTAACTGGGAATAGGTGTAGTGGATTCTTTACAGTGAAAAATCCCATGTAGGCTTACTTAATTTTTCTTGAGTTCTTTTTATTTTAATGTGATTAGGGTTCGTTGTCTATTATCCTAACTGTTGTCTTCCATTTGGTTGTACAGAGGCTGATTCTAATCCATATGCTACTCTGAATTTTTACTTATTATTCTAGTAATTATTTCTTCTAATATTTCCTTATTCCATTTTCCCTCCTTATGTTATTCCAATAATGCATATGTTTACATTTCCATTTCTACCTCCACATTTTTTTACTGTGTTTTAGTTATGGCATATTCTTATACTCTATTGTTGTCTACTGGAATAATCCGAGAAGACAGTCCTTAACATGTAAGCACTGGCCAAGGTTATATAGACATTTATGATATCTTTTGTAACATTTGTGCTATTACATTCTCATACACACTTTTCCCAATTAGATCTTACACAAATCTCATTTTAAGGGTTGTGTGGTTTCAAATGACACTATTCTAATCAGTAATGGAGACCTTTCTATCTAGTCCTGCCTAACAGTGATCTTTGCTCTTTAGGAAATTCCAAGAGATTTTTCTCCAAGGCATGTGTGCACCTGCAATGTAGAACTGTGTTTATACACACCCTGTTTCACACAACTCTAGATTCAGGCATGTTTCTTTGTGATTCAAAAACCGATAGCTTCATTCTTGTGGAAACTGATTCTATCTGGATGTATTTGATGAGATTCACACTTAGGAAAGAACCCTGGGTGCAGGGAGAAGGAGTTAGTCTCACTGCTGTTCCTGGAGCTCTCTCTGCTTGCCTTGTCATGAGGATTTGGAGGCAAAGCTTTGTGTTTGTGCAGTTTGTGGTTATCAATGAGAAGCTGTTACAAGAGAATGATTCTGATATAAATTATTTAGTAAACTAAAAAAAAAAAGAAGAAAGAATTTCAATTTTTGCCCTGTTTTCTCTCTCCTCTCGCCTCTCATGCTTTTGGTACTAGGCACATTGTTTCTGATTATATTACCATTCACTTTGCCTCTTGTTATTATCTTGTTCTCTTTGTCTTCTATATTTTAGTCACCTTCATTCATTACTAAAACTATCATCATAGCTCATTCTTTCTTTGATTCATTGTTAGATATTGGACTAATTGCAAGAAGCATTAATAACTAATTACACTGTCTCCAAGAATTGAGAGCTGTGCCCATTTACATTGGGGCAACGGGTAAAGAAGAAACTTAGGTAGAGTCTAGGAACTGAGACACTTGGTATCCTGTCTGCTACAGGCTATTTACTTCTACAGTGGTCACCTAAGGAAAGAGCAAAACATTCCGAAATATGACAAGCTATGCAGCTTCCGCAGAGTTATAGAGAGCCTGCTGCTCAATCCTGACTTGTAGATGAAAAATGAGTAAAACATTAAGTCCACACTCTTCATGAGAGACAATATGAGTCCTTTACTACAGTACAGTAACTGACAAGAAGAATCATGTTCATAAGATTATAGAAACATGTTTTCACCCAACAACCTAGTCCTCTTAGGCTTACAAATACTACATTGATTTTTTTTAAATGCTTCATTTTTTTCCCTTTCTAATTCCTATAGTTAATGTTGGGTATTTGGTCAGGTTATGTGTCATAGCATGACAAATGCTCACATGTTTGAAACTCTTTCCATGATACAGAACTTCTTCCAGAACAAAACATGTATATGTAGATACACACACACACACACACACACACAGAGAGAGAGAGAGAGAGAGAGAGAGAGAGAGAGAGAGAGAGAGAGAGAGAGAGAGAGAGAGGAGAGAGAGAGAGGGGGGTGTATGTCTGTCTATCAAATCTCATGTAGCCTAGGCAGTCTTCACTATGTAGCTCCCCTCTGTGTTGGGGTTATAGGGGCATGTCATCAATTTTCTCATCTGTATCATACATGATATTTAATTGCATTGTATTAATTTGTAACAACAGATCAGATAATCTTGCTAAAAATAGAATTCTCCACTTTATTCCTATGCACTTTAACATTTCCAAGTCAAATGACTAGCTCTCTGAACTTAGCCAATGACTTCTAGCAATGTGTCTGCCTTTTCTTAAGCTAACAGGGCCTGGCCTGGGATGTGCTCACGTTCAACCACTCTAAGGATATTTGATCATTTATTGCTTGTATTCCCTCTTGCCCACACTAAGCGCAGGCAGGCCTAGATTCCCATGACTAAGATGGACCAGGTGAAATACTGGCTAGCATTTATTTCAGGGTAAGCCTCCACAGCATAGGGACATCAGCTCTGGGGCAAATAAAGCATTAGAGAGCTCCCTATCAGCCATTCTAGAGGTTATTTTACATGCCATTTGTCACAGTTTTGACATTCGTGTGCTAAGAGATACTCTTGGACTGTGTGGATCATGTGTCTAGGGATGCCCTGATATGCTTCCCACTTGCCTCAGCCAACTCCATTGGGAAATCAACACAAGAAATGGAGCAAAGGCAACTGGATTTTTTTTTGCCAAATATTTAATTACTCTTTTCCATGGTCTCCTGTTCCTTGAAACTGACTGTTTCGATATGAAGTGATGACATGTGTTGATGGGAACACAGAGCCAGTGTTTGCTGTGACTTATTTGCTGGGGCTTTTGGAAGCAGCCGTTCCAGTCACTGTCACTCCCTGGCCAATGTTTGCTAGTTCCCGAATCTCAGGCCTTAAATTTCATTTTTATGGAGCTGTCCAGTATTCCTGGCTGCATAAAAAAATTTGCCATCATTTCTTAAGGCTCTCCATCCATACTTGGCTTCTCTCTACTGACCTGAGCATGTCCTCCAATTCTACATGTTCTTTATCTCCTGGTCCACCATGGCAGCTGCTTGGTTGTCGTCTTCTCAAAGTGGAAATTGTGTCTTTAACTGATGTCATCATCCAATAATATTTTTCCATTATTTAATAAGCAGATCAATTGTTTTTCTAATCTTGGGAGTCTAGCCTCAGATTTCAGTGCTCTGATTATTCTCTTAGTTTATGCACTAAAGCGTGAGCCTAATTAGTCTTATGAAATAAAAACCTGGAGTCAGATATTATGGTGAAAGCTGAAAGATCAGAGAAGCAAAGCAGCAGCCACTAGAAACTTCTTAGCTCTACAAATCCTCAGACTCAGTGGGTGAGGAGCTCCTGTCTCCACCTGCCTTATATTCTTGTGTCCACCTCCTGATGCTGGGATTAAAGTCATGAGCCTCCCATGCACTGGTAACAAAGGCATGATCCTCCTAAATGCTGGCATCTTGTCTTTCACTTGTGTATCCATAATGCCCTGCACAAGTGTTCCCACATTTACATTATCGCAAGTTCTGTATGTCAATATATATTCACTTCACATCAGCTCTAAACTATGCAGAGAGAGATAGGTTTTGTCTATTTAGTGGGTATCTATCTATGTATAAATCTATACATAGTCACCTATAAATGTGTGATATATGTATATGCTGATATCTAATTGTATAGCTATAAATAAAATACATGAAAAAATACACATTATTCATAATCCCTCCCACACATCATTTAGCTGTGAGGTGATTTGAATTAGTTTGTTTGGGCTTTTTTAATGAAACGCTATAGACCAGACAGCATAAAAGCAACAGTGATTTATGTTTCTCAGTGTTAAGAGCTACAAAATCCAAGTCAGGAGCCAGCACTGTGTTGTCTGGCAAGGGTCACTTCATCGTAGATGGCCACCCATCTTCTGTCTTCATGTTTTGGAACCTGCTGGTGTTTTTTCCCTCACAGGACCACTAATTCTGTTCATGGGGGCTCCAGTCTCAAGAATACATCACCCCACTTAAGACTCACCTTCCAAAAGAGTAACTTTGTGGTAAGGATTTCAGCATGTGAAGCTCAAGGAGAAAAATTGTTCTGTCCTCTACATAGGCGCCACAGTGGCCTAACCACCCAGCTTCCCACCTCCTGCCTTATGGTGTTTGTGTGCTAAGACACTGATAACAGCAAAAGAATTGCTATCTTCCACGCCATTTCAAGAAACAGGAGAGTGTTCTATTCCACTTTGGGAGTTTGGGTTGCCCTCATAGACCCTCCTACCAGATGCCCACAGACTTCAGGCCTACCTGAGCTGCTCAGTTGCTTCTACATCCTTCAACACATCCTTCAAGATATATCCTCCCAGCCTGAAGGATTATTTTGTTTCATATATTCTAGTCTCTATCTCATGTGTGTGTGTGTGTGTGTGTGTGTGTGTGTGTGTGTGTGTGTGTGTGTGTGTGTGTGTGTACATGCACTATGTGTGTGTATGGACAGAAATACAGAAACATGTGGAAACCAGAGGTTGACATCTGTGCTAGCTACTGTTTTCCTCAGTCACTCTTTATTTTGGGGGACAATTGCTCTCATGGAAACTGGAGTCCCTTCATTTGGCTGGGCTCCCTGGCCAGAGAGTTTCAGAGATCCACCAGTCTCTTGCCTTTCACCACCAGGGTTGCATGAGCACATGACTACATCTAACTTTTTATGTGTGTGACAGGGATCTGAACTAAGGCTATCATGCTTGCAGGGTAAGCCCTTTGCAGACAGCCACCCCACAATCCCCAACTCAAAAATCATTCCCATTTGTTTCTCCTGTAGCTCTTAGCATCCACAGAGGTGACAGCCTTACTAAAATTGAGACTGTGCTCCATGTGACCCCAATAGATAATTATGTCTTCATTTGTTATTATATCCATAGAAATATGTGTACTGAAGTGAGTTCACAAATCATAGTCCTTTTATCCCAAACTAAAGATGTGCTGGTAAGAACAAAGGGGGAAAAGGACATCTTTGCAACTCTGAGGTGTTGTAACAGCTTCTTCCAAACCATAGTCTGTAAGCCATAGCTAGGGAACAAGAGAGGAGCATGTTTGAGTTCAGTTTTCACTGCTTTCCTCAAACCTTTTCCTCAGAGAAAAATAAAATTGGCACCAAGTGTGATAAACACAACCCCTACTAACACCCCACTGAGTAGGGTTATCTTCATTACAGGAATCTGAATTTTAAGATATCCATTTGTTAGGGTACTGTATCCAAAATGGGCACAGTGCACCTGGGAATGTTACCTCCACAAAAAGAGGCACATCATGTCATGCACACTGCTGTGGAACCCAGGCTTGGAATGTGTTACCTGGCTGATGAAAAGGTTTCCAGCACACATCAAGGTGATTGTTTCCATGGACAATGGTGACAAACTATCACTTATCAAGCCTAGTGTCCACCAGACACCCTTATGAGCAAACCATGCACATCAGTTTATGTATAAAGAATGGTTCTCATTCTCTTTGTGATGATGAGTAAACTGAGGTACTGAGATGTCAAATCAAGCAGCTCATCAGTCTAGACATGCGTTGTGAAGACAAACACAGTCTAGAGAGCTCTTACAATAAACAGCCAAGAAAAGCTTGTTTAGAAAGCATATCTCCAGATGTGATTTTCCTAGTACTACTGTTCAGGCTGGCTGGGAAAGTGTGAGATGACATTACATTGTATACCATGTAATGTAGCTGCTGTGGTTTAGAAATCACTTGAGTTTGTCTCCGAGTCATATGTTGAAAGCTTTGTTGTCAGCAAGACAATGTTGGGAGGTGGAGGTATCCTTGAGAGCTGGGGCCTATTAAGAGGTGCTTTAGTTTCTAGGGACAGTGAATTCAGTAGTAGATAAGGTAGTTCCTGTAGGACCTGCTTTTGTTCTCACTAAAAATTATAATGAAGTCTAAGACTGGGTCTGGACAACTGTCTCTGTGTGTAAGAGCATTTGCTACACAAGCATGAAACCTGAGTTTGAACCTTGAGTACCTGTGTGAAAACCAGAGTAGGTGGCTAGCACATGCCTGCAATTCCATTGGTGGAGAAGGCATGGGCAGAGGGATTACTACAGCTTTCTGGCCATTGGCCTAACTCCAGGCTCAGCAGGAGACCTTGACTCAAGTAAATAAGGAGGAGAGTGATAGAGCAGAATACCCTAAGTTCTCCTCTGGCTTCTTTGTGTCTATAAACAGGTGCCTGCACATATACATGTGTGCGTATGTGCACAAAAAGTTTAAACTGACCCACTCTGTGTCTTCCTCACCATCTGATCACCCCTTCACTATGTGCTTTCCCTAGGATGCCATCTGCCATGATGTACTGGAGCCAAGAGGAGCCTCACCAGAGGCTGAATTGATGGAAATGCTCAATCTTAGTATTTTTTAATTTGGGGTTTTTGTTTGTTTACTTTCACAATTTTCACCTAAATAATCTTTTACTTTAAAGCATCCAACCTTATATATTTTTTGTAACAATAGAAAATGGACTAGTGCAATCCCACAAAATATTACAATATTTACATTATGTTCAGCTCTGTCATTCTGTCTAGAAATGTGTAGGCTTTAAACTGCTTAGCAAACAAGCAAATAAAATCCCAGTGCTCCATCTGGAGTGCTTCTTTACAAAATGGCCAGAAAACCCCAGAGGTCTAACTAACTGACTGTTATTCATCTTCTTGGTTGCTCATCAGAACTGGACATAAGTCCCTGTTATTCAAGAGACCACCCAGTTTGGTTGCAAGATACAGAGAAAGCAAGCTGGAACTGAGCCTGAAACTTCCTTCCTGCTGACTAGTTTCACACTGCTGAAATTTGCTATTTAGGATTCTGGGAGGGTGTTGGGGTGATAGTATCAATGGTATCAGTGGTCTTACCTATCTATGAACCCTGTGAACCACAGTGCTAACATTACAAGCAAAGTGTGTTCACTGGTGCAACAGTGGTCTGACTGTTATGGGGTTAACCAACTGCTCTTAGATTTGGTTTGACAGTCACTCTACAAGAGAAAACACATGTCTGGTACTGTAAACTGGCAAAAGACCCATGGCTAAAAGACCCAAGGGGGAAAACCTTACTACTGCTGTACTGACATATCAAAATTCATTCCAAATATTTATGTTGATAACCAGAGTCAAATACTACTCTCAGCCTTAGTCAGAGAAGCTTCTCTTTGTGGAATGATGTGTCATTGTTCAAGCTGCTTAGAATGAATGAGAGCTCAGTGCTTAGTGGTAAACAGGACCTTTAAAACAGCCTCCTAAGGCTCAGAGAACACTGCAGAAAAGGTAACACAATGAATGTAAGAGGCAGAGATAGGGAGAGTAGATGAGAAACCCTATCTTCAGGGCATGGCGCAGCCGCTGCAAACATGATCCTCATAGCAGCTGCACTTGCCTGCTTCAGGCTTGCACAAGACTGGGCCTGTCATGGTCCAGGAGGAGTTCATGCAGTCCTCCTTCTCCCTACTGAACAATTGGCAACAGATAGAGTTTGGGAGAGGAATAGTCCTTGTCTTCAGTTGTATACTCACTTCTGGGCTCCAATGGATATTCCCCAGCTCATAGTCACAGATGGTCCTGGTAGAAATCAGTGGGGTCACAGAACACAACAAAACAGCAGGAACTGGAAAAGTGACAAGATGGGAAGGAGAGAAGATAAACAGGCAGGTGGGGCCAGAGTGAACAGAATGAAGTGTATGCATGTATCAAGTTGAACTGTCAAAGAACAAATCTCATCAACAAAAAAGAAAGAGATCAACTTTAAAGGAAAATGTGAAAACATAAAATTAAAAATAAAACTGGGACAAGTTGATAAAACTGGACATTTTATATATGGAAATTAACCTTAATTTCATTTAAAAGATCAATCCTGTTTTAGAATAATAAAAGGAACACTAGCATACTAAAAAGCCAAATGACTCATGGTATATCCATTTCTGGGATTTGAATTTGATGAGCAATAGTGTCTGATTCTCATATTAGCATCATGTCATGTCAAATACTCCTTGCAACAGATAAAATTGAGTCACCACCCTATTCCGTATCGGGTACTTATCGATTTTCATATTACTAGGGTGAGTATGCATACCTTTGTCTTTGAGACATCTGTATTCCACATTAGCATGATGGAAATTCAAGTAGCCCTGCCAGTAGCATCGTGGGTCAAAACAAAGATGGAAGGTCTCAGATGGCCACAGACTCCCACTGCAGGCAGGTCTGTTGCTAGGCAACCACATTGATCTTTTTCTATCCCCTTTGCTGATGACCCTTTCTGCTTTCCAGGGATTGATTGTTGTCATTTGCAGCAGTAGGTAGTTAGAAGCTTTTCCCTTCTTTAATATTTATGAAGTCAAAGAATTGTAGAGGCACAGTACTCTCAGGAATTCTGGTTTTGCCCCTATGGTGCATCTGATTAGAGATGTCTTCTCACTCAGGGCATATAATTTTGGGTATGATTAAGTAGCTATATACTCTCCTGCCTTACTCTGGTAGTTATCAAAATCAATTTGTTTATGTTAACTAAAGTGCAAGAATTTCTTTCTGAAGGAGACAGATTTGTTTTGTGTCTGCCCTGCCTGCCTGTTTGTGTTGGGAGAACAAAGCTCCGAGTGGGAAGGTCTTTTCCACTCTATTTCTGCTTCTAACCTAGCATAAGATGCCATTGTGCCATGGTACTTTGAGGTCTACATCCTAAAGTTCAAGTTGGACAACAATGCAATTAAATACTTAGTGGCTAATCATACAAGCAAACCGCTTTCTTCTCTAACCCCTGGCAATGGGTGGAGGCATTTCCTTGATTAGGATGTATCCTGAATCTGTCAGGTGGCAGCCTTTACAAAGTTAGGTTTCTGATTACATCCTTCAATGATTAAATGTCTGATTTAAATATAGCTCTGCTTTATATTTCAGGATAAATTTCAAGAAGCAGATGGAGACAGGCTTTAGGATTATACATTTCATTAAATCTTAGGAAGACTCAATTTAACTTCAGACCTCTATGGTACTTTATTTAGTTCTTGCCTGAGAAAAGGCCCAAGGGTCTAGCACTGTGAAAACCTTAAATGCTTTGAGGTTTCTGGGCAAAAACGGAGATACGCAGCAGAAGATATCATAAATTAAAGGTTAGGATTGGGAATATGGCTCAGTCAATGAATTTCTTGGCATACAAGCATTAGGACATGAGTTCAACCCAGTACTCAGGTAAGAAGCTGTTCACCATGCTGCATTTGTCATTGAAATTGCTGAAGAGATAAAGATGGATAGAATGCAGGGCTCCATGGCCAGCGAGCATGTACCAGTAAGAGATCATCTTTCAAAAATAAAGGTAGGCAGCTCCCTTGGAGCAATTTCTAAGGTGGATCCCTGACTTCCATGTTCACAGACACATGAGTACACCTACACACACACACACACACACACACACACACACACACACACACACACACACACACAGTTGTGCTGTGCTATACAATAAGCTAAGAAATAGATGGCAATAATTAATTACAGATATAGAGACAAGTGGCTACTACTTTACTTACCCACTGTAACTAGCACATTGTAAGTGTTAGTTTTGATTAGATGAAGAAGTTGAGTCAGGGATGTTTCAAATGATTCTCTCATGTCTATGCAGCTAGAAGGTGTGGCTAAAGCCAGGATTCAAACCCAGGCAATTTGAAGGCAGAGTTATATCCCTAAATGCAGATGATCAAGTTGGAGCCTCCTGGTGTGGTGCACCACATCCACATAGACCAAAGCCTAGAGAACAAAGTCTTTTTACAGGGCTCCTATGTGATCTTTAGGACACTGCATACTTTCATCACTTCTTGCCTTCTAGTCTTTGACTGAATTACTTACAATGAACTCCATCAAATAAGCTGACAAACACTAATCACAGGTCTGAGCACTGAATCAGGAAGCACAGTTTCTGTGCAATAGACTTCACCAAAGTGAGGCAGGAACCAGCTTTTAGGTCACTACTGTATAGTGTAATTCTCACCCCTGAAATAATCACCATCCTGTGTAAATAGATGGCATGGCAGTTTAAATAAGAATGGCCCCCATAGGTTCATATGTTTAAACATTTGGTCTCCAGTTAGTGGAACTGTTTGGGGAGGATTAGGGATGTAACCTTTTGGAGGAGGTGTGGCCTTGTTGGTGGAGGTGTGGCCTTGTCAGAGGAGGTATGTCACTGGGTGTGGGCTTTGAGGTTTCAAAAGCACACACCTGGCCGATTCTCAATCACTGTTTGTTCTCTCTACCTGCAACTTATGGGTCAGATGTGGACTCTTAGCTACTACTCTAAGAAATGCCTGTCTGCCTGCAGCTATGTCATGGACTAACCATTTGAAACTGTAAGCAATGCTCCCCTCCCCCCCCCAATTAAATGTTTTCTTTTATAAATTATCTTAGTCTCATTATTTCATCACAGCAATAGAACAATAATTGAAGCAGAAGTTGATACCAGGGACTAGGGTATTGCTCTGATAACCCTGAGCATGCTTTTTATTGGAGAAATATGGAAAACCTTGGAAATTTGGACTAGGAATGCAGTTGCATGTTGTGAGGGCTTAACTAGCCATCCTATTAGGAACTTGGAAGACAGTACTGCTGAAAGCAGGGTGGACTATGTAGGTCCAGCTCATGGGGTTTCAAGATAAAACTACAGTGAATGCATAGAAACCATTCTTGTGATATTTGGCAAAGCGTGTGGCTTCTTTTTGCCCTTGTCATAAGAATCTGCCTGAGGCTAAATTGAAGAGTTATGGATTAATGTCATTGGCAGAAAGGATTTCAAGACAGTCTAGTATTTACTGTGCCACATTGTTATTAGTGATCATTCTTATGAATATCTACAATGAGAAAATACAGGGCAAAAAAGAAATACAAAATGCACAATTTGGGGTGAAAAAGAGAACCAGGAGATGTAATGTTGGATCTGGGACCTGTGCTCAAGGAAATGAGAAGTTTAAGAAATGCCTGATGATAAATGAAATAAAGGAAGTTGTATTCTTGGGAGAAAACCTCATCCAGCTAAGCTATCAACTTGTCGGGGGAGGAGAAGCTTACTCTGTAGTTTTCCTGCCTGGCCCATAGTCAGGACAAATCTCTCTCACCTGCCAGTCCCACAGTCGCTCAGACCCAACCAAGAAAGCACACAGAAACTTACATTGTTTAGAAACTGTATGGCCATGGCAGGCTTCTTGTTATCTACTTCTTCTATCTTAAATTAACCCATTTCTGTCAGTCTATACTTTGCCACATGGCTTGTGGCTTACCAGTGTCTTTACATGTTGCTTTTCATGGCAGTGGCTGGCAGTGTCTTCTCCCAGCCTTCCTGTTCCCAGCCTTCTCCTCTTCCTTGTCCCGCCTACCCTATCCTTCCTGGCTACTGGACAATCAGCACTTTACTAACAGAAATGGGTTAATTTAAGATAGAAGAAGTAGATAACAAGAAGCCTGCCATGGCCATACAGTCTGTAAGCAATATAAGTTTACTTGGTTGGTTCTGAGTGTCTATGGGCCTGGCAGGTGAGAGAGATTTGTCCTGACTCTGGGCCAGGAAGGAAAACTCTAACTACAAATGGCACCCAACGTGTTGGCAAGATTTTCCACCTAAAACCTGAGAAAAAAGATTCTAAAACGGAGCTAAAAACAGCTTCCTAGTTGTCTCTCTCAAGTTAGCAGCAGCCAGCCGGTTTGAGCTACTATGGCGGGTTCCTGGCATGTGCGTCTGACCTGCAGTGTGGCAGGAATGAGGAGTCTACAAGCGGCACTTTACTCTGCTGTGTGGTGAATTTAGCCTTTGCTAGTTAAAAAAAGAAAGTTCTGGGCTATACACTGCTTTGATAGAACTGCTTCGGATAGTTGATGGTACACATGGCTCCAGACCCAGAGCTGGCGGTAAACTGTACCACCACCGTGTTGGGAAGCTGAAGTGGGCAGAGCCAGCAGCCACAGTGGCGTTTTAGTCTTACAAAGATGGATATTACATGGAGAATCTGGTTTATGTTGTCTTTGGGATTTTTAACTGCAGAAAAAGATTTGATCATAAAAGCTGTTGAGTTAAACAAATATGTAAATTTTAAAGGTGCCTTGACTTCAAAATTTGGATATAAGGATATGTTGCTTTGGAAAAGAGTCTCTGCTTTTGTTTCCACAGAAAGTCAGAGGCTGTGGATTTGTTCCAGATTAAGATACATCAGGTTTGATCAGCCAAGACCACCTGAAAGGTCTCCAAAGACACCATGGTACAGATGATCCGATATCCAGAATGGTTTCAAGGCAACTGGCTCAGAGGTTCACCCTAATGGACTACTCCATAATCCTAAAATTTTCTTTGTGTCCCCATAAGATGCAGCGCCCCCCTCCAGCAGGAAGTAGTAAGAAAAACTATGCCCACATTCCCAAAATTATCAAGCTGGCTTTGGAGATGGAATTGGCTCACTCCTTCTCTAAACCTAGGCATATTGTTAAAAGAAAAGGTTAAGTAAGAGATTCTTGTGTCCCAAATCAGAAGAGCCCTCTGGTGTGGGGCAGAGAAAAACCAATATTTTATTTAAAACAGGTTGATTATAAATGCAATCTCTTTCTAAAGATAAAAAGGGGATATGATATAGATATGATAGGATGAAAGGGTAGATTAATGAACTTACTTCTAAAGAGCAACAACTCATTTTAAATGTTTTACATTGGTATAGATTTTAGTCTATTGATACAAACTTGTTAATTTTGTTATACTGTGTGTATATTTCTACTCTTGTTTAAGATATTATGTTTGTACAGCTCATTTAAAACTGTAATGGGTAATTAAAAATAGATTAATAACTGGTCATCTATGATAATCATACTCATAGCCATGTTAGTTAAGTCTTCTAGGTATACACAGAGATA
The DNA here is from genome assembly GCF_903995425.1 of Onychomys torridus. Classification (NCBI taxonomy): domain Eukaryota; kingdom Metazoa; phylum Chordata; class Mammalia; order Rodentia; family Cricetidae; genus Onychomys; species Onychomys torridus. The sequence goes on along the minus strand of NC_050444.1, from coordinate 28,327,618 downwards.
TTTCAGATAGACAGGTAATCTTCAAACACTTCAAAGGTCTACAGAATATGGCATTTAAAATGTTTTTAAAATTTAGACTTTCTGGACAGTGAGACATGTCTGCTCCTGGCAGCACCAATTTACTTCAGAGAGGAGGATGGACATTGAAGACACTTCATATGGAGTTTATCTTCACCTTTCAAAAATAGCCATTTGGGCAAGAAACTGTTCTTGCCTGGACTGCTTGATTGACTAGACATGGTGCAGGACCCATAGAAATGTGACCACTAAACTTTGCTTGACAAAATGGTCCTTCAGATTCCTGCTTCACAGAGGAAACTGCCAGACATTCTATAGGACACTGAGAGAAGTGACCGAGAGGCTCTAGCCCTGTGGGCTGAAGACAAATGCCCCAACTTTACAAAGGAACATTAGGTGACTGTCCAGGCTGCCAGCTGTCTCTGTCTACCCTGCAAGACTCCTGAAAGTTGCTTGCATACTTCTCCCAGTTCTCAGATAATATTATATCCTTCTGAGGTCTTTGATGTGGTTGAAGACTAGATAGTTATAATTTCCTCAGTCATGATAAAAGATAAGTTAGATATAAAACCTTAGACTCACAAATATAAGATAAATAGGATATCTTCTTTAATATTGTAACTGTAATTCTTGCTTGATAATTGTTTTATTATCTAAAATTTTACTATATAAAAGTTAAAACCTTGCTTTTTTTAAAAATAAAGGAAGTGCTGTGGGATGTTCTGTATGTCAAATGTGTTGCTCTGATTGGTTAAAATAAATAAAGTGCTGATTGGCCAGTAGCCAGGCAGGAAGGATAGGGTAGGCGGGACAAGGAAGAGGAGAAGGCTGGGAACAGGAAGGCTGGGAGAAGACACCACCAGCCGCCACCATGAAAAGCAACATGTAAAGACACTGGTAAGCCACAAGCCATGTGGCAAAGTATAGACTAACAGAAATGGGTTAATTTAAGATAGAAGAAGTAGATAACAAGAAGCCTGCCATGGCCATACAGTTTGTAAGCAATATAATTTTCTGTGTGTTTACTTGGTTGGTTCTGAGCGTCTATGGGCCTGGTGGGTGAGAGAGATTTGTCCTGACTATGGGCCAGGCAGGAAAACTCTAACTACATTACTCAACCAAGGAAACCATCAAGAAGTTGAAGCTTATGCAAATGTAAGTCATGGAGGCAACCAGGTTTCAGCTCAAGCAGGCTTCAGATCTTGGTAGCTTCAGTGGCCACATAATTCTGGAGTTAGAGTCAAGAAGGATACAGACAAACGGTAGTTGTAATTTTCTTTGGGCCACCAACCAGCTTCCAAATAAAGACATAAAGACTTATTATTAATTATGAATGCCCAGCCTTAGCTTAGGTTTGTCCCACCAGCTTTTTTCACTTAATTTAATCTGTTTCTATCCTTCTATGTTTCACCTTAAGGGTTTGTACATTTCTTTCATTCTGTATGTCCTACTTTCCTGCTTCCTCTATGTCCATCTGGTTGGCCCCTACTTTCTCCCTGGCATCTCTTTTTCTTTCTTCCCCAAGCCTAAATTCTTCCTCCTACTTATTCTCCCTGCTTAGAAGTCCTACCCATACCTCCTTCCTTGCTATTGACCATTTAGCTTTTTATTAGACCAATCAGGTGCCTTAGGCAGACAAGGTAAAACAGCAACACATCTTTATATAATTAAACAAATGCAATACATTTTTATATAGTTAAACAAATATTCTAAAATGGGAAAAGGTTGTAGAATCTTTCTTCATGGTTAAGGAAAGCTGTTTGAGGCCAGGCATATGTCAGTCCCTTCATGGAGACCCAGAGAGATCACTGTGTAAAAAAGGAAGGTGAAGCCTGGGTTGTATTGGGCACTCCAAGGCACTGGAGATGTCAGATTCCTGGAATAATTGCCAAGAAGAGATACAGAACAGTTGTAGAACCAGCCTATGAGAGATAAGTGTGGTAAAGTAAACAAGCTGGAAGGAGTAGGTGATATGAAGAACCATTTAATAAGCCTTTGACATTGGGAATAGAGATGCAGGACTTAGAGTTTGTCTTGCTGGGTTTCAGTCTTGCTTTAGTTCAGTATATCCTCATTATATCCCTTTTCTTCCTTTTAGAAAGGTAATTATATTCTGTTCCATTATAAGTTGGAAATATGTAATTTGTTTTTTGTGTGTTTTTTAAAAACTTTTATTGGTTCTTCGTGGATTTCATATCATGTATTCTAATCACATTTATCTCCCAGTTTTCTTACCCTCTACCCTTACAACATCCCCCCAAAATCAAAACCAAATTTAAAAGAAAAACCCAAAACCAAACAAAATAAAGAAACATAACAAAAAGAAGAAGAATACTGTAGAAGCTGTAGTGTGGCCTGTTGAGACACACAGTTTATCCTTTAGTCCATTCATCTTTACTTGCAAGTGCTCATTGCCAGGAGTCATTGGTCTAGTTTGAGGCCTCTGGTTTCTGCTAAGCCATCAACAGTGGACTCTCCATGGGGCTCCTCTTGGATACCCTGTTGTTGTCCTGTGTCATGGAGAGCCTGCTGTTTTGTATCTGTAGGTTCACCCTCTTCACATGCTCCAGCCTTTCACAGATTTGGTGGATGTTGGGAGTGGGCCAACTCAAAGTCCTAGTTCTGGGCCTGAGTGGCAGCTGGGGTCCTAGCTTTCCCTCATCATTACTACCCATGTGAGCTTTCCAGCACTACCTCAGCTAGCTCACCCAATGCTGCCTACAGCAAGGAACAGGGTCAGTTCCTCTGCTCTTGGGCCCTCAGATCCAGGTCCCCCTGCCCCATTCATATTGCCAAAGCCAGCTCTACTCTTTTGCCCAGGAAAGCCATAGGCTCTCTCTCCTGATTGCTATAAGGGGCATATTGTTGCAGAGGATAAAAACAGCTCTCCTTCTCTCCTTCACTCTGGCCCTGTTGGCTAGCTCACCTGCAGAGGGTTACTATTAAGAGATTTCACTAACTCTTAGGAGACTTAGACTTTGAAACAGTGTTGAGACTGTGAAAGACTATGGGGACTCAGTAGACAAGGGGAAGAGAGAATGACCCACTGTGCTTGGCTTGAGCTTCTGAAACCTCAAAGCCTACCCCTATTGACAATCTTCCTCAGACAAGGCCACATGTCCTAATCCTTTCAAATAATGTCACTCCCTATGAGCCTATGGGCAGGGCATCTTCATTCAAACCACCACAACCCCCATAGGCTCATACATTTCATTTAAATCCTTGGTCCCCAGAGAGTGGAACTATTAGGGGATGGTTAAGGAGGTGCAGCTTTGTTAGAGTAGGTGTGGTCTTGTTGGAGATGTATCACTTGGGTGGGCTTTGAGGTTTCAAAAGTCCACACCAAGCCCAGTCTCACACTCTTTCTCCCTCTCTGTCTACAACTTGTTGATCAGATATAAACTCTCAACTACTGCCCCAGCACCATACCTGTTGACCTGCTGCCATGCTCTCTGCCATAGTGATCATGATCTATCTCAAACTGTCAGCAAGTCCCCAAATTGAATGCTTCATTTTATAAGTTGCCTCATGGTGTTTAATCATAACAAAAAACAGTGACTAAGACAGATGGTGACTCCTAACCTACCTAGGTACTTTTTCATGAACTCATGTTACAGTTCAGAACACTCACTATGCCTTTCTAAATGTCCTTCAGTCCTCCACCATAAAAGCTTTAGAAACCATTAACATCTCTTGAGAATACTATTATCATCCCAGCTTTGGAAGAGTGATCCATAATGCACACACTCCTAAGATCTTAGTTGATTTTCAAATTCTGTTTGTGTAATTTCTTTCATAAACTTTTATTCCACGTGCTAATTCAATTTCTTTATTGTCTTCCTGGACTTTAAAACATTGATTCATCAAGTTCATGAAAACAGCCTATTTTAAATATTTTAGGATCATTTTTTTTATCTTCTCATTTCTCATGTTAAAGAATAACACATCAGATAATTTTGAGTTTTAGCAATAAAGGGCTACATAAAGCAGAGATAATGTAAATATCTCAACGGTTGTATCAATAAATTATCAAAGTAGTAGCTAGAATATGTTTCAGAATTACTTTGTGTCAGGCACTGTTCTAAGTATTTTGCATTTATTCTTCATGTCTAGGACATAGGACCCTAGTATATAGATGTTATTATCATCTCCTTTTAGTAGCTAATGGAAAGAGGAACAGAAATGTTAAGAATCTCCCTAACAGATACACAGCAATTAGCTGACATAAATATAGTTTGAATTGGGACAATAAGCCAGAGAGTTCACTATATATAGCAGCTACATTTGTTGTTTTATTAATAAATAAAGCTCAGGATTCAGATATTAAGGTATCAATCTGGTAGATCCACAGAGCAACAGAGGGACAGTCACCTGACCCTGTTCTCCACCTTGCCAAATTGAAAAGACCAGCAAATCTTTCCATGCCCTTCTTCCTCTCTGTGTTTCTCTATCTTCATCTGAGTTGGCCAGAAAACTGTGTTATTCCAGTGAGCTAAATGTGGACTCCACCCTCTGAATCAATGTTGAATTCCATTGGCAGTCTCAGAGTGACAATACAAACAAATCTCCCAGAACAGCTCATTTTACTAAGCATTGTGTTTATACTTACTTAAATTCTTACAGAAAATATCTTTTCTTTAAGGTAAGTCATCAGAGAAAAATCTCCCCTGAAATAGGCTTTTATGAACCAGGAATTAATGGTGCATTAACATTGTTTTAATTGGAATTTTTATTGACCCAATTTTTATTTAAAATGGAACTGTCCTCATATCTTCATCATGGATAATTAACTTTCATGGTAAAATTTGAGTCAAATCTACCAAATATATATTGTGATAAATGATTTTTTCTTAGAAAACAACACTAGTGGAGTCATGGCAATACAAATTCTGATTAGGTTACAGTTTTATAAGGAGTATATGTAGATCCTGTAAGAAGAGTCATATAGCTACATATAGTTACATGCAGTACAACACTACATATGGAGACAAGAAAAGTATGTGTTTGTATCTGTGTGTATTGTGTGTGTGCACGTTTGTGTGTGTGATGTCTGGTTGTATATCTTTATGCAAAGCAGGAGGTAATGTACCAAAAGAAATCATGAAGGTCAGGCCCAACCTCAGGCCCAGGAGCTGAGTCCTAAGCAGCCTAAACTATTATGGTAATTGTAATTCCTTCCCACTGGTTACTTTGCAAGTGGCATTTAGCACAATTATAGCCAAGGAGACAAGCTAGGAAGTGAGCTGTTGGGGCTTCCAGTTGAGGTTTTCCTTGTTCTACTCAATTAACTGACCCAGGAACCATGAGTCATGAGACCTGTAGATAGTTAATATGTGAGATAATTTTTCCTTGTTCCCTTGGACAGTTTGATTGGACTGCATATTATTTAGATAATTTAACTTCTCTTTTTATGTGATAAACCCAAGAAAGATAATAAACTTCAACACCTGACTCTGGCTTCTGTGGCTGTCTTTTGAAATGAAGATAGGGAACCCTATCAAATGTACAGTCAATGAGTTTCCCCTGCTTTATGAGCTGCTGTAAAGAGATCATTTATTTATACAAAGGATTGCATTTCAGCCAAGCATTGTGGTGTGTGTCTATAATCTCAGCTCCCAGAACTCTAGAGATAGAAGCCAGACTGGGAGTTCAACATGTCCTCAGGTACATAGTAAATTCAACAGCAGTTTGAGCCAAATGAGGCTGCCTCAAAAGAAATTAAAAATAAACTTAGTCACGATGTAATAATGTATTTTTTGTTGTTATTTTTGATTTTGGTTTGGTTTTGGTTTTGGTTTTTTGAGACAGAGTTTCTCTGTGTAGCCCTGGCTGTCCTGAAACTCATTATGTAGACCAGCCAGTTCTGGAACTCTCTCTGGAGAGCAGGGTGGCCAAGAACTCAAGGATCTGCCTGTCTCTGCTCCCAAGTGCTGAGATTAAAGATGTGCATCACCACAGTCCAACCATATGCTATTGTTATTGTGACACTAAATTGGATTTGCAAGTACTTTATTGAGAATTTTATATTGCTGAGGAAATTTTGTCTGTAGTTTCCCTGTTACGTCTTTATCAAGTTTTGGTGTCAGGATAATGCTGACTTTGCAGAAGGAGTTGGACAGTATTGCATTCCTTCGTATTTTGTGGGACAGTTTGAGAGTATAGGAAATAGTCCCCAACATTGGAAATGGGATTGCATAACACTGATAAAGCTTCAGCACAGAACAGGAAACTATTAGCAGAGGGGACAGATAGCCAGCCTGTGGGATCAGAGAGAAATCTTGTCCAGCTGTGCTTCTGGCAATAAGTTAATATCTAGAACATACAAAGAACTTTAAGAAAGAAGTAAGTGTTGAAGCACAAAATCTCCAATTAATAAATGGGCCAATGACCTGAACAGAAAGTTTTCAAAAGAATAAATACAAATGGTCAATAAATATTCTCGAAGCTGCTCAACATCCTTGGCCATTAAGGAAATGCAAATTAAAACTACTTTGAGATTCCAGCTCACTCCAATCAGAAGGGTTATGATGTGTGGTAGTTTGAACATATTTGGCCCCATAAGTGTGGTATTGTGTTCCCAAAAATATTGTGCAGGCTAATAAACTTATCTGAGGTCAGAGAACAGGACAGCCACAAAATTAAACATGAGGATAGGCAGTGGTAGCACATGTCTTTAATCCTAGCATTCCAGACACAGAAATACCTCTGGATCTCTGAGTTCAAGGCCACATTAGAAATAGCCAGGCATGCTGACACATGCCTTTAATCCCAGAAATCCAGCCTTTAATTCCAGGGAGTGATGGCCAAAAGTAGAAAGATATATAAGGCGTGAAGACCAGAAACTAGAAGCATTTGGCTGGTTCAGCATTTGGCTGGTTAAGCTTTTATGCTTTGAGCAGCACAGTTCAGCTGAGAGCAATTAGGGATGAGGACTCAGAAGCTTGCAGTCTGAGGAAACAAGACCAGCTGAAGAACTGACAGGTGAGGAAGAGGCTTGTTCTGTGTCTCTGATCTTCCTGCTACACATAAGCTCAGAGGGAGTGGCATTGTTAGGAGGCACGGCGTTATTGGAGGAATTGTGGTCTTGTTGGAGGAGGCTGGATGACACCCGCCTTTAATCCAGACCTTGAGGCTGAAGGGCACACCTTTAATTTGGGCCACAGTTTCTGTTGGAAGTATGTCACTGTGTGGGTGGGCTTTGACATCTTTTTCTCAAGCTTCACTCAGTTTGACAGTCAGTCGACTTCTGAATGCCTGCAAGATGTAGGACACTCGGCTATATCTCCAGGACCACGCCTGCCAGCATGCTACCATGCTGCTCACCCTGATGGACTGAACCTCTGAACTGTAAGTGAGCTCCCAGAATTAAATGTTTTCTTTATAAGAGTTGCCATGGTCATGATATCTCCTCACCGCAATAAAAACCCTGACTAAGACAGGATGTTAGTGAGGAAATAGGCAAAAGGGAAAGCTTTGTTCACTCCTGGGGGAAGTGTGCACTGATGCTGCTAAATTCTCTGTTATTATTTTTAATTTTTTTATTATATTTGTGTTTCAATTTTACATATCAGCCATGGGTTCCCCTATACTCCCCCCCCCCCCCCCCCCCCCCAACTTCACCCCAGTCCCTCCCTCCCATTCCCATCTCCTCCGGGGCAAAGACTCCCCTGGGGATTCAGCTCAACCTGGTAGATTCATGACAGGCAGGTCCAGTCCCCTCCTTCCAGGCTGAGCAGAGTGTCCCTGTGTAAGCCCCAGGTTCCAAACAGCCAGCTCATGCACTAAGGACAGGTCCTGGTCCCACAGCCTGGGTGCCTCCCAAACAGTTCAAGCTATTCAATTGTCTCACTTATCCAGAGGGCCTGATTCAGTTGGGGGCTCCACAGCTTTTGGTTCATAATTCATGTGTTTCCATTAGTTTGGCTATTTGTTCCTGTGCTTTTTGCAATCTTGGTCTCAACAATTCTCACTCATACAATCCCTCCTATTTCTCACCAATTGGACTCCTGGAGCTCCACCTGGGTCCTGGCTGAGGATCTCTGCATCCACTTCCATCAGTTATTGGATGAGGGTTCTAGCATGACAGTTAGGGTGTTTGGCCATCCAATCACCAGACTAGGTCAGTTTGGGCTTTCTCTCGACCATTGTAAGTAGTCTATAGTGGAGGTATCTTTGTGGATTTCTGGGGACCTCTCTTGCAATTTGCTTCTTCCTGTTCTCATGTGGTCTTCATTTATCATGGTCTGTTATTCCTTATTCTCCCTTTCTGTTCTTGATCCAGCTGGGATCGCTTGCTCTCCTAAGCTCTCTTTCCCTCAAATCTTACCCTTCATTACTCCCACTCTCATCCAGGTTGTTCATGTAGATCTCATCCATTTCTCTGTCATTGGGTGATCCCTCTGTCTTTCTTAGGGTCCTTTCTAGGTAGCCTCCCTGAAGTTGTGAGTAGCAGTCTAGTCATCCTTTGTTTTACATCTATTATCCTCCTATGAGTGAGTACATACCATGTTTGTCCTTCTGAGTATGGGTTACCTCACTCAGGATGATTTTTTTCTAGATCCATCCATTTGCCTGTAAACCTCATGATGTCATTGTTTTTCTCTGCTGAGTAGTACTCCATTGTGCATTTGTAGCATATTTTCTTCATCCATTCTTCAGTTGAAGGGCATCTAGGTTGTTTCCAGGTTCTGACTATTACAAACAATGCTGATATGAACATAGCTGAGCAAATGCCCTTGTGGTATGATTGAGCATTCCTTGGGTATATGCCCAAGAGTGCTATAGCTGGGTCTTGGGGGAGATGTATTCCCAATTTTCTAAAGAAGCACCATATTGATTTCCTAAGTGGCTGTACAAGCTTGCATTCCCACCAGCAGTGGAGGAGAGTTCCCCTTGCTCCACATCCTCTCCAGCATAAGCTGTCTTCTGTGCTTTTGATCTTAACCATTCTGACAGGTGTGAGGTGGTATCTCAGAGTCATTTTGATTTGCATTTCCCAGATAATTAGGGATGTTGAGCAATTCCTTAAATGTCTTTCAGCCATTTGAACTTCCTCTGTGGAGAATTCTATGTTTAGTTGTATAGCCCATTTCTTAAATGGACTGTTGGGCATTTTGATGTCTAATTTCTTGAGTTCTTTATATTTTCTGGATATCAGCCCTCTGTCAGATGTGGGGTTGGTGAAGACCTTTTTCCATTCTGTAGGCTGCTGCTTTGTCTTGTTGACTGTGTCCTTTGCTCTACAAAAGCTTCTCAGTTTCAACAGGTCCCATTGATTGATTGTTTCTCTCAGTGTCTATGTTACTGGTGTTATATTTAGAAAGTGATCTCCTATGCCAATGCATTCAAAACTACCTACTTTCTCTTCTATCAGGTTCAGAGTAACTGGATTTATGTTGAGGTCTTTGATCCACTTGAACTTAAGTTTTGTGCGCAGTGACAGATATGGATCTATTTGCAGCCTTCTACATGTTGACATCCAGTTATGCGAGCACCAATTGTTGAAGATGCTTTCCTTTTTCCATTGTACATTTTTGGCTTCTTTGTCAAAAATTATATGTTCATAAGTGTGCAGATTAATGTCAGGGTCTTCAGTTGGATTTCATTGGTCCACATGTCATTTTTTTTATGCCAGTACCAAGCTGTTTTTATTACTGTAGCTCTTTAGTAGAGTTTGAGGTCCGGGATTGTGATGCCTCCAGAAGTTCTTTTATTGTACAGGATTCTTTCGGCTATCCTGGGTTTTTTGTTTTTCCATATGAAGTTGAGTATTATTCTTTCCAGGTCTGTGAAAAATTGTGTTGGTATTTTGATGGTAATTGCATTGAATCTGTAGATTGCTTTTGGTAAGATCGCCATTTTTACTATGTTATCCTGCCTATCTAAAAGCATGGAAGATCTTTCCATTTTCTGACATCTTCAATTTCTTTTTTCAGGGACTTAAAGTTCTTGTCATATAGGTCCCTCATATGCTTAGAGTAACCCTGAGGTATTTTATATCATTTGTGGCTATTGTAAAGGGTGATGTATCTCTGATTTCCTTCTCAGCCTGTTTGTCTATTGTATATAGGAGGGCTACTGATTTTTTTGAGTTGATCTTGTATCCTGCTATATTGCTGAAGGTGTTTATAAGCTGTATCAGTTCCATAGTTAAACTTTGACCTTTTGACTTTCTTCCTTGAATGCTGCCTACCCCCTACCCCCCCCCCCACCCCTGCTGCCAGTGGCCCCCTTTAGGATTATTTACTTTAGGAAATATACAAGTGTAAATACTTTCTCAGGTTTTTAGAAATGTAAACCTTTGCAATCCAGAAAAGCCTTTCTCCAGGTCCCAAGAGCCAGCCTTGTGAATTCTATCAGTGAAGGAGAGAGTACTCTGGTCTCCCTGAGGCTATATATAGGGAGCTAGGACCCTGATGTCAGGAACACACCATTATCTAAACCAGATGCTTCACCTCACTAATCAACAGATCCCCCTCCCCACATCCTCTAGTACTTTTCCACTCACCCTGCCCCCTGCCCCCACTTCAGACTCCCCTGCATTTTGTTTCAACTTTTCCTTATTGTAGCATGGCATTCCTGAGTAAAGGCTTCCTTGCCAGTTTACCCAGCATGCAGCAAACTTCCTTCTATAAGAATGAGGCAGTGTTAAGACCTCTCACAATTTGGCAGACTGTGTTAAGATATGGACCCCCATCCCTAGGTGAGGGGGGGAAATGGGAGCAGTGATTATCCTGGTAAGAGAAAGTCCATGCTTTGCTTTGGATACTGGCCTAATGGCTATGTTTAGACAAATCCTCTAACAATGCAAAACTATTTTAAAAATGTATTTGAAGACACTGAGAGTCAAAAGGCCCAGAAGGACAGGAAAAGACAATTCTCCAAGAGAAAGAAAAGTATCAAGGTTGGCAGCTGGCATCCTTCCACATGCCATCTGTGTGATCCCTGTATTGACTCAATGGCTGACATGCTGAGTATGGATTGCAGAAGACCCAAGTAAATCTTTCTATCCTGACCTCCACACTCCACTCCTTCAGAACCTAGACTATACTCATGAGTGCTTTCAAAAATGGAGGCAGAAGTGAGTCCCTGAATAAGAACTAGGAGCACTTAGCTGTTTTTCGTTTTTTGTTTTGTTTTGTTTTCTTCTTAATATACTATGAGGAAACTAAGAAACCCACACAAAGAAGTCCATAATGAAGATGGGGCAGAGGAATAGTCATGACTGCACTACTTAGAGTCTACAGTTGAAATTGTCTAATGTTTAACAACACTGAAATGGGTGTAAAGATTTTGGTACAGTCATATGTTGGAATACTAGAGATAATGAAAATGAGTCACCTATAACAATATGTATCAATATGTGAATCTAACAATATATGAATTGACACTGTAGTAAAGGTCAGCCAGCAAATCTGGAAAGCTGATCAATTCTCTTAGAACAAAAGGCAGAGTGCATGCTGGGAGATCCCTTAGAACAGAAGGTGGGATGCATGGCTGGAAGATCCCTTACTATAGGGGTAGTTGTCTGTACTTCATCCCTGAAGTACCTCCCCTAGTAGACAGCTGCTAGTTACCTGCCCACACACAGGGCATGGCCAAGACAGGGGCCCCCTTAAGATCTGAGATGCATACATTCTTGCTCTCTCTTGGCTACCTCGTGATCCTGGATGCTGGATTGCAGACCAAGTCAAGAGTTCCCCTGAGAACCATGTTGGACTGTGTCTTACCTGTCCTGCATCCCATAATTGACCCCTTTGCTTGCTGTAAGTTTACTCAAAATAAACCACTTTTGACTATCAGATAAACTATGTGGAATTGCCTCACTGATTTCCACTATAATTTACAGTGCTTCTCATTAACTGATGTGACTAGTCCTCTGCCTCAGTGAGGTGTATTCATGAGTGTGTTCCCTCTTTGACAGTTCATTGAGCTGTTTTCTATATTGCAATACAATGGCACTTATCACAAAAAATAATTTCACATTTAACCAAATCTTTAGCTTAGTCACAGTTTAAAAAAATATTGATTTTGACCCATAAATTAGGAAGCAGGAAGAGAAACTGGTATTGTAGAAAGAAATATGTACTTTGCACTTCAATAAATACTCAATAGAAATTGGATTTATTTTTAACTGTCTATAGTGCAATCTAATTTGTGAGATTTTTTTTTTAAATTCTCACTCCCTGGTTTACTGGTTGTCCTCATATCAATTGGAAGTCCATAGGACATAGGCTATTTTGTCAACCTGCTTGTTTGCTCTTCTACTGTATGGCTAGATCTTGGGTCATTTTCCATTTCATTCATTGAACTTACTCTCTTACAGTCAATGGCTTGTGTTCTGGGCCAAAGCAGGGCAGGAAGCAATGTGCTATTGTCCTATCTTTCACATTTGTTTCATAATTTACATCCTCTACTCTGTTTATGTCTTCAGATGTCACACTCTGGCTTGATGGCTTTCAATCTGCAGCCTGACGTTTCTTAGTTTTTTCAGAGGAAACAACCCTGTCTGCCTGCCAGAGATGAATTATCACGGAAATGTGACTGCGTGTGGAGCCTTTTCACCAATTCAGGGAGATATCTCTCACCTGCTCATTTAGAGCTTTTAGGCCTTGACAGCTTCCAGTGCTCAAATGATCCTGTGGTGTTAACGGTCTGCATGTGCTTGCTGTCATTCAGTTAAGTTACAGAAGTTATGCTAGGCTGTTTCCTCTCCATGGACATCCCACAAAACTACTCTCAGTAATAAGTACATTTTCCCGTCTTCACTTTCACTGGGCTTCTAGGCACAATTCTATACCATTTGTTGCTAGAAGAACTTACAGTGTTGTCCAGGTTTTTGCTTTTACTTTTACACTAGGAAATTCTTGCTTTCCTAAACTATGAAGGTAAAGGCTGACCTTCTACAGCCACAAAATAATGCTTGTTGAGGAGACACTTTCAGCTTGACATATTTGGTAAGAAGAGCCATGCAAACATGGGAATTGCAACCTCTTTCAGAGATAAAGTAACATGTAGTATCTTTGAAGAGCCGCAGAACTCACAGCCTGAGAAAAATGTGGTCATTTTATAACTGAGGCAAATGAATAGTGGATGGCTGCTCTTTTCCCTTAAAGGAGCAGAACCAGTGCTCAGATTCCACCCACAACATGCAGGCTAAAACCCAACAGAAAAGCTAGCTTAAAACTGGCCTTAGCCAGATCAAGTTTGCACAGCATAATTGGATTCATTTGTTAGGCAACCTCAGATTTCCCCAGTGGGTGATATTATGTGACCTGCCATTGGCTTATAATGAAAAGCAGGGATGACCCTCTCTTGGCCCCAGATCCCAGGAACAAATGTCTGTAAACAGCATCACAATACTGTTTTAACAAGAGGATCAGAAGTAATTACCAAGTGATTGCAAATGGAAAGTAGGTTATATAAGAAATTTCCAAGCTGAAAATATTCATGCCAAAGGAAAAGGGAGACAGAAAAATGTGGAAGAAAGGAAGGGAGGAAAGAATGAATGAAAGGAAAGAAAATAGAAGTCACTGAATGAAATGAAGCCGCTGAGGGTAGAGGCACAAGCACGCAGTCCCAGCACTCAGGAGGCAGAAGCAGGAGGGTGACACCATGTTCAAGGACAGCCCGGTGTAGATAGCAAATACCAGGCTATAACTCACTAGAGCAAGCCAACAGCCAACATCAAATTAAATGGAGAGAAACTCAAAGTGATTCCACTAAAATCAGGAACAAGACAAGGCTGTCCACTCTCCCCATATTTATTCAATACAGTACTTGAATTTCTACCTAGAGCAATAAGACAACAAAAGGAGATCAAGGGTATACAAATTGGAAAGGAAGAAGTCAATTTTTCAATATTTGCAGATGGTATCATCTACATAAGTGACCCCAAAAATTTTACCAGGGAATTTCTACAGCTGATAAACACCTTCAATGATGTGGCAGGATACAAGAGTAACCTTAAAAAAAACAAAAAACAAAAACCAGTATCCCTCCTATACATAAATGATAAATGGGTTGAGAAAGAAATCAGAGAAACATCACCCTTTACAATAGTCACAATAATATGAAATACCTTTGGGTAACTCTACCCAAACAAGTTAAAGACCTGTATGACAAGAACTAAAGTCCTCGAAGAAATAAATTGAAGAAGATATCAGAAAATGGAAAGATCTCCCATGCTTATGAATAGGTGGAACCAACATAATAAAAATGGCAATTTTACCAAAAGCAATCTACAGATTCAATGCAATCCCCATCAAAATCCCAACAATTCTTCACAGACTTCTAAAGAACAACTCAACTTCATGTGGAAAAACAAAAAACCCAGGATAGCTAAAGCAATTCCTGAACAATATAGCAACCTCTGGAGGCATCACAATCCCTGACTTAAAGCTCTACTATAGAACTACAGCAATAAAACAGCTTAGTATTGGCATAAAAATCAACATGTGGACCAATAGAATCAAATTGAAGATCCTGGCATTAATCCACACAACTATGGACACCTGATTTTTGACAAAGAAGCCAAAACTCTACAATGAAAAGAAAAAGGAAGCATCTTCAACAAATGGTGCTGGCATGACTGGACATCAACATGTAGAAGATTGCAAATAGATCCATATCTATCACCATGCACAAAACTCAATTCCAAGTGGATCAAAGATCTCAACATAAATCCAGTTACACTGAATCTGATAGAAGAGAAAGTAGTAGATAGTCTTGAGTGCATTGGTATAGGGGACCACTTCCTAAATATAATACCAGTAGTACAGACAACTAATAAATGGAACCTCCTGAAATTGAGAAGCTTCTGTAAGGTAAAGGACACAGTAAATAAGACAAAATGACAGCCCACAGAATGGGAAAAGATCTTCATCAACCCTCATCTGACAGAAGGCTGATCTCTAAAATATATAAAGAACTCAAAAAATGGGCTACAGATCTAAACAGAGAATTCTCAACAGAAGAACCCAAATGGCCAAAAGACATTTAAGGAATTGCTCAACATCCTTAGTCATCAGGGAAATGTAAATCAAAATGACTTTGATTTTTTTTTTTTCCGAGACAGGGTTTCTCTGTGTAGCTTTGTGCCTTTCCTGGATCTCGCTCTGTAGACCAGGCTGGCCTCAACTCACCAAGATCTGCCTGGCTCTGCCTCCGGAGTGCTGGGATTAAAGGCTTGCACCCCCACCGCCTGGTGTTTTGTTTGTTTGTTTGTTTTGCCAGAGCGGAGGACTGAACCCAGGGCCTTGTACTTGCTAGGCAAGCACTCTACCACTGAGCTTAATCCTCAACCCCGAGATACCATCTTATATCTGACAGAATGGCTAAGATCAAAAACTTACGTTGGAGAGGATGTGGAACAAGGGGAACACCTCCCCTGCTGGTGGGAGTGCAAACTTGTACAGCCACTTTGAAAATCAGTATGGCAGTTTCTCAGGAAATTGGGAATCCATCTACTTCAAGACCCAATGACACCACTCTTGGACATATACCCAAGGGATGCTCAATTACACTACAAGGACACTTGCACAACTATGTTCATAGCAGCATTATTCATAATAGTCAGAACCTGAAAAACAACCTAGATGCTCCTCAACTGAAGAATGGAATAAGAAAATGTGGTACATATGCACAATGGAGTATTATTCAGCTATAAGAAAACAATGGCATCATGAGGTTTGCAGGCAAATGGATGTAACTAGAAAATATCATCCTGAGTGGGGTAATCCAGACTCAGAAGGACAAACATGGTAGGTACTCACTCATAAGTGGATAGTAGAAGTAAAGCAAAGGATAATCAGACTACAACCCACAGCTCCAGAGAAGCTAAGAAACAAGGAGGGTCCTAAAAGGGATGCATGGATCACCTCGGGAAGGAGAAACAGAGGAGATCCCCATGAATAAACTGGAAATGAGAGAGGGCAAGAGAGGGGGGAGGATGGAGGATGAGAAGATGAGGGAAGGGGAGGGTCGAGCTGGGGGAGGGACAGAGTGGAAGAGCAATGAAAGAGAATTCTTGATAGAAGGAGACATTATAGAGTAAGGGAAAAACCTGGAGCTAGGAAAATTCCCACGAATCCACAAGGATAACCCCAGGCTAGACTACCAGCAACAGTGATAAGGGTACCTGAAATGGCCCACCCTGATAATCAGATTGGTGAATATCCTAATTTTTATCACAGAGCCTTCACCCAGTAACTGACAGAAGCAGATGCAGAGATCCACAGCCATACATCGGGTGGAGCTCCAGGAGTACAGTTGAAGAGATGGAAGAGGGATTATATGAGCAAGGGCAGTCAGGATCACAATGGGGAAATCTACATAGAGAACTGAACCAAGCTCAAAGGAACTCACAAACTTTAGGCTGACAGCTGTGAAACCAGACTAGACCCTCTGCATATAGGAGATGGTTGTGTAGCTGGGTCTGTTTGAGGGGCCCCCGGCAGTGTGATCAGGATCTATCTCTGGTGTATGAGCTGGCTTTGTGGATCCCATTACCTATGGTTAGACACCTTGCTCACCCTTGATGCAGTGGGGAGGGCCTTGGTCCTGCCTCAACTGAATGTACCAGGCTTAGCTGTATCCCATGAGAGAACTTAGCCTGTTGGAGGAGAGGATGAGAGGTGGGAAAGGAAAGGTGGGGGTTGGGGGGGGGAGATTAGCAGGAGGAGGGATAAGAGGGGGATCTGTGGTAAAATGAATAATTTTTTTTAAATGAATTGAAAGATTTGGGACTTTAGTCATAAATTTAAAATATCACAGATTGCTGGGTTACCAAAAGAAATCATTTGAAAAGGTAAACTATATAATCAATTAATTATATATTCATTACAGGCAACTTTTTAATTTTTAAAAGTTTTACAGGGTCCTTAAGCCAATTATTTGTGAATAACACATTGAAAACCACTTTAGTAACTCAGGTAAATGAAATCAAATTAATTATAATTCTTGTTCCCTAATGTACTGTTGCCACACTTCTCTGTGGAAAGACACACTTTTATTCATTCATATGTTCTCTGACTTTAATATTTCAAAAGATAACCACTCCAAAGATCTGTGAACCAGTCAGAACTGAAGTCTATGGATAACTATCCTAGGACTCCTCTCCCTTGTTCCCCTGAGGCAACTGCTCAACATTATCTGTCATTCAAATTCTGCACAAAAGCATATAGACACAGATATTTAAATTTGTTGTGCATGTAATTTTTTCACATGAGTATAGATAAACTCAATTTTCCAGGAATCATGGTTATTATCCCTGAAGAAAAAGATAGATTAACATATTACTTAAGTTAAAGCATTTCACATAGATTACATAGGTTAAAATACTACTTTTCCAAAAAATCAAGTGTTTATCTCTCTCTGTCCAGGACCAGTGTTACATATTATACATATACTATAGTATGCTTACCTGTCCATAGATGTTTGTAATATTGGAGCTATTACTAATAAAACTATTATAACAGTAAGAAAAAATAAAGAAGCAAAGCTTGCATGGCTACAAGTTGATGGGCAATTTTGGATCGATTAGTCAGTTTAATTCATATAATATAATTTAGTGAATACTAGGCAGATGGCATCAGGTATCAAGAAAGTTGACAGAGAGACATAGATGTTCCACTGTTGGTCATCAACTTATTCATGCCAAAACCATGTAGCCAAAGCTATTGGGCAGACTGCAAAGCTTAACAAACCTTTTAATCTGTAGCCTTGCAGGTCTGCATGGTCTGAATTCATAATATGTTATGTTCTGAGGTAGGCGTATGCTTCCTTTTAAAGCCTATTTCTCTTTTCTTCCTATCATGAACTTAAAACAAATTGTTCCTAACCCTTTGTAGTTACCTGAAGTATGGATCTGGGTTCTAGATAGTGTGTTGTGGGATGCAGCATTGTATGGAAGGCCCTGCACACCACTTACTCATGAGCCTTGTCTGCCAGTCAAGAGCACTGCAGCTCTAGAGGATGGTAGAATCCTGCAGGAAGTGAGCCTTATCCCTGGATCACTTTATGATGTCTGCTGCTGAACAGTCACATTGAAGAGTTATTGGGCAATAAATAAACTTCCCTGTGTTATAGCTCGAGAATTATTTGAGGCTTATCTGTTACATGACTAGAATTTCCAATTTATGACCTTCTGCCGGCTCCTGAGAACACCTAAATCCCAAGGTTGATGTCCTCTTGGGACAATAATTATAATAACTATTAAGCAGTACACTCCTAGTGAGAACCCAAGTTCTAGCTTTGACCCTGTCTTTATATTTATTCACTCAACAGGTATTTTAGGCACAAATTCCTTAAAGGATTCATGAAGCAGAAAAACAAATGGACAGAGTCATGATTCTTTGCAATTGCTTTTGGATATAAAGACCCATAATAAGCCAGGAGCCATATTGATGTATAACATGCTGAGGCTAAGTGTTTGGAAAACAGAGCTTCATGGGGAGTTAAATTGTCCCTTAGGGAGATACTTACATAAAATGCATGCAGTACCATACAATGATGTAAATAGTTCAGAATAATCCAAAGAAGTTGAATATGATAAGGACCAGAATATACTACCTTATTTTGCTGGATATGATGTTGCTTATATTAATTAAAAGATATACACTATTTCAGTGAGTGTCTAAAAGGAAAAAAAAACTGTTTACCTTAGAGTTGTAAAAACTTTGGAAAGTAATGAGTGTCATTTTTCAGACAATCGGAGAATGATACCTAATCATACACAGTGCTATTCATAAACCTTGGAGAGTCCACACTAGACAAAAAGAAGTGTCAAGTTAGCAGGGAAAGGATTTCTATTTGACTTATGGTAGTATATTAGATGAGTCTCCCCCAAGAAATAGGACAGTAGAACAGGTTAACTATCTTTCAGTCGTACTCACTGCAAGTTGAAAATTTTGTGAGTTAAAACTGTAAATATTTCATTCAGCCTGAAGAACCTCACAGTCTGGTAAGAGTGCTCTCTGTGGAAAGTCTGCAGCTTCCTCTACTGATCAGGACACTGATGCTAAGCTGGACTCTCTGGTACTACCCAGCATCATAACACATATCGCCAGCCCAGGAAATAAAGCAAAACTGAAAATATGATTTCAGGACTGGAGAGAAGGCCCAGTAGGTAAGAGCATTGGCTGACCAGAGGGTCAGATTTGATTCCTGGGGCCATATGGTGATTCACAACCATTCATAACTCTAATTCCAATTCCAACAAATTTACTTTACTTTTTATATATGAGTGACTGCCTAAACATAAGCTGGACAAGGACAACAATAGACATGTCAAAGTGGACAAGGGAAAGATATACACAGCTACAGGCAGCCACGGAATGCTGAGAGCAGGAGAAAGTCTCCCCCAGAGAAAATCACATCAGTTGGTTAACCAAAAACAAATAGTACACACAAGTAACATTATACAAAATGGGTGGATTGTGCTTAGGTATATGTGCATATACATATACAAATATGCATGTAACAATAATCAATGCAAAAGGCCGCGGATTTGAAACAGAGAAAGGAGTACATAGGGAGGGGCTGAACAGTGGAAAGAAAGTGGGAAAATGATGTAATTATACTACAATTTCCAAAATAAAAAATAATTTAAAAACAAAATTTAGAATTTGATTTTTATTGAACATATGTCACTTTCACACATTGTAATGCCAAAATATTGTAATTTGAGTCATAAATTAAGGACCATCTGTATATATAGGTTTCATGATATGGAACTTGTATATTGAGTATTATGTAGAAAATATAATATTATGGTATCTAGTACAGCATTGCACAAAATGAAATGCTATACCATGTAATTAGAAAGTTTCATTAGAGTCATTTATTTCTCAAAAGTTTAAAGGCAAGTGAAATTTATTGGCTCCCATGTGAAGGACTGGAGATAGATAGTACTATTGGTGTGTAGCTCTCCTCGATGGCAAGGTTCCATTTCTGCCTTTGCCCTACCATCTCCACACATGAGTGGAGAGCATCACCAGGATGGGCACTCAGCAACAGCTCCTCGTGGAGAGGAGAATCCCAGGAACTGGAACATGCTCTAGCTCTAATTTTGTTGGTAGATGGATGAGCAGCTGCCAAATATAAGTGTTGAGGGTGGGTAGGCAAATATCGATACGCTACACACACAATGCAGTTTGCCTCCATGTGATATGAAAAGATAACATGCATATTTAGGAGTAACCTGGGGTATATACCACACTACAGTATTAAAATTCCAATAACCTACAAAGCAGGCACTGTCTTAATTCCCCAAAGGTCAATGAGAGAAGCATTTACAGTTAGCAAATTAAGAGATTAAAATTCAGATGATAATTTAAGCTAAGACTATATGATGAAGAGGAGGAAGTTAAGTCTAAGAATTTTTCCTCAGTTGATGTATCATATCAATTACTGTCTCTGTCATCTTGCACAAGTCACCTGATGAGTTTGAACATCAGTTCAGTTATCTGGAAGAGACCACAATGATTACTATCTGGCAGTGCTGTTCTGGGTGAGTGAATAATGCCTGTTTAGAAAGGATTTAAAAACAGGCTGGAGAGATGGCTCAGAGGATAAGAGCACTGACTGCTCTTCCAGAGGTCCTGAGTTCTATTCCCAGCACCCACATGGTGGCTGACAACCATCTGTAATGATATCTGGTGTCCTCTTCTGGCCATAGTAAATAAATAAATCTTTTAAAGAAAGCAAAAAAAAAAAAAAAAAAGGATTCAAACCCTGAGAAGTAATAAGAAAAATTGTAGCCATGGTGATAGCTGTGTTCTCCAAAAAGTACAGAAGTAAGGAACACACTCTACATTCATACCTTTTTTTCTCTGTATTTTAAAAAATTATATCCTTATTCAATACTTCCTTTTGATCTTACCAGTAATTTGGTATTTTTTATTAAACATAGGTCAAGAAGTAGAAAAATTGAAGACACTCTCACTGATGTTGAAAGAGCCAATTAATATCATTAATTAATCTATTTAATACACTTGGCTCATCACTGTCCCAGTAAAGTGCTATTAAACAGATGTGGGGAGCTTTTATTTCAGGATATCTCATCTAACTGAAATAACTTACTGCTTTGCTGCCTGCTGTAACTGGAGCTTTTCTGTTCAGATAACAATTTCCCCCACATAAGTGAGGCTCACATTCCTGTTATCATGGTTACCAACAAACTCTGTAGCTAAACATCCTGCTAGAAATCATAAGTTTCCTTTTCCAATTGTGCTCAATGTTTTTGCAAAAGAACCTGAATTCTTTGATCCCTGGGCCTCCTCCAAGCCCTATTGAATTCTAAGTTATTCTAGTGAAACCTGGCCATCTGCTTATGAATACCTCTCCTAGGTTAGGATAATTCCCATGCATGTATTTCATCCTCAATTCTGTCTGCTCTTGTGTCTCCATTGTAATCAAAACAGGTTAGGACAAACAATCAACAGTCCTCTATGTGATTGATTTAAAAAGCATTTTACCTTAACTAAATTTAATACATATAATATATAGAAATTATAAATAGATGACTGATTAACTGGTAGATTATAAATGTTGATGATTAGATAGACAGATAATAGATAGATAGATGAATAATTACTGACACATAGATAAATGATAGATATATACATTCATACATACATACATAATTGTTAGATACACAGATAGATGGTAGATAGATGATAAAGAGAAGATAGATGATAGATAGATAGATAGATAGATAGATAGATAGATAGATAGATAGAAGCACAAAAACCAAAATTGGAGGAAATATTTCCTTAGGCACTCCACTTAGCAGACAAAGCCTCGGCACCACAATCTATGAGTTCCAGGATCAGGCTAAAAAATATGAAGAAGTCTAGGCTCTCTCAAAACACAGACAAATTTCAATCCCTGTCAGTGTCCACCAGCATCACTTACTGGGCAGAGCTGGGAATTTGCTTTTTGATGAAAAGAGCAGAGATGACCTCCAAGGGTATTTTGAGAAGCCATATTGTAAAGACATACTTAGCTGAGTTGTGATTTCACCAACAGCTTAACTCTCGAGTCAACATTATGGCTTTTATTCAGTACAACACTGGTCAAGAAGTGATAAACAACATCTGTGTTTCTGCCTCAGTAGGATCTTACATCTGGTCTATGAACTGGCAAAGAGTTTAGGCTAGTCTATAAACTAACAAAGCTGCCTGCATGTCATCATAACTAGATTAAGGGAGGTTAAAAGCAGAGGCAATCTCTTATTTTAACTGTAGTAAAATGTATGCAACATAAAAGTTGTATTTTGACTATTCTCATGTATACAGTTCTGTAGCACTAAATAAACTCCCATTTTTAAAGGAACTACCAGCACCCATCTTCAGAGCTCTTCACCTTGCAAACTGAAACTCTGCATCCAGTGAAGAGTAGCTCCTCACTCCCTTTCACTATCCCTTACACACCCAGTATTCTACTTTCGGTCTGTATGACTTGGAGTATAGGACTATTACTTATTTACCTTTTGTGTTGATACCTTAAAAAATTTCTTAAGTTATTAAAACATTTTAAATGCCATATTCTGTAGATATCTGAAAGGTTTAAAGATGACCCATCTATCTAAAATATATTTCTGCTTGATCTTGAAAACATACCTAATATGACTACAAGTTCAATTGTAATGTCTAACTACTAACTTTCATTTCTTTATATCCTAATAGTTGGTAATAATAACATTCAAGGATTAGCAAATTGTGTTACATTGTTAAATGAACTGTATAAGTACAATATCCTGAACAAGATTAGAAATATATATACAGCATTTTTAACAATATCAATCTCAATATATATAATTTGTATACAATACATAAAAGTCCAACCCAATGTGAAGTATTTAAAACTAGTACTTGTCTTTTAAAAGTAGATTCAACAGTCTCTTTTTATCTGTATCATATCTACATCCTCTTTTCTTTTCAGAGTAGATTCAATAATCTACTCTCCATTCTATCAACTCTTTAATCCTTTGCTTCATCATAGAAACTGTGAGATAGAAGAGATACTCAAACGTATTTGTCACTATAATCCAAGTGGGGCTCTGAATGTCATATGACAATTTTCTCAGTTTCAGAGTGCAGTATTGCATGTTCTCAAATAGGATACATAAAAATGTCAAGGAATCCAAGAAGTTAAGGGGAAAATGAAGCAAAACTATCAATTAACACCAGAAATGAAGTGGAATAATGGATGATTATGTAACCATAATTTAGTCATTTCATTAAAGGCAAAGATTTACAGAATTCCTATTTCCTGATAATCCTCTGTCTATAATTCTTAGAACCAACCTGAACATTGCATTTGTTTCTCAGTCCTCAATGTGGCCATTGACTTCCAATGGGGACCCTTTCACCAGACCCTGGAAACCCCCACAAAAGAGCCCTCAGATACAGAAGATAAGCCCATACAGTGAAGGTTCATCAACTCTTTGAGTTTTCCTTTATTAAAATATGTTAAAATTAATCTAGCATATAACAAAATGCTGTTAGTAGTACTTTTAAGTTTGAGGTTGTTGTTGTTGTTACTATTGTTTTGAGGCACGACTTACCATGTAGCCCAAACTGGCCAATGACAGGTGAATTCCAACCTCTGTCAATGTTCACCAATAGCTCTTGATGGTCAGAACATTGCATCCTCTCCTTGCCGAAAAGAACAAAGATGACTTCAAATGACATTTTTTCGGAGTCATGTTATAAAGACATATATAGTCCAAGCTGGCCAGCAACTTGCTGTATAACTCAGGTTAACCTCACACTCATTATCCTAATGTCCAAGTCTCCAGAATGCCAAGATTACAGGTATGTGCCATTAATCCTGGTTATATAAATACTTTCAGTAAAAGTTAAACTATGACAAAGAAGTAGGCACAAAGAGAATGCTTTTTCAAAAAGCTGGTCCAAAGTGTCAAGGAAGAGAAGGTTTTTAAATAACTAGTCACCCAGTTCAACTCAATGAATTATGATGTCAGTTACTGAAGTTTGAATTATGGGGGCCAAAGGAAGGTAAGACAATTATGAATAAGAATTGAGCTATCCATTTTGAACATTTGAATTCAGAGAATCCTAGAGACATTTAAGTAAAGAAGTTGAATAGGAATGAAGTTGACACTGTGGTCCAGAATTCAAATCAAAGGTCAGTGAAATACATATTTGAAAACCACTATCACATAAGTAATATATAGAGCTAAAGGCATGATTGGGTCACTAGAAATTGAACTTACCTGTTTGAATAATATGTTTTCATTAACATTCAACATTTGACTTTCCTCATTCTTCGTGAAGCAAGTGTTGCTGACTTAAGAAACAAAAGCCAGACACTTGTGTTTGTGCATTTTTAGCCCTACCAAGTAGAGAATCCCACAGGAAAGGGCAGGAAAAATATAAGAACATATTCCACAGTTCCTTGAGTAGACACACTAAAATGCCCCTGCTTTCTGACAAGCCAGTACATTTTCCCCTATAACTCATATATAATTGAAAGCAGCAAAGAGCTTACTGTCATAAAAAATATTTTATGTCCTAGTAAAAGACCCTCTTGAACATGTTGGTGTTGGTCATAAACAGCACACTGAAGTCAAAAGTAAATGGCATGAACAAGAAATTTCATTAGACTTTAAACTAAGACAAATAAAGTTTCATCATGGTATACTTCCTAATAAATTCAATTCTATTAAGCAAATATTCATTGTGTGTCTAGCACATGCTGTTACTGTCATGGGGATAAATAGCTGAAAATAAATGAAAAAAGTAGAGATTCAGTATTTCATAAAGTAGTAGGGAGGCTTTGATCCAATAATTACATTGTCTGGTCTGTAATTAGATATTGAGATGGAAGATTTCATAAAGGAGCAAGATGCATTGATAAAAGCATATAATAGCTTAGCATGAGGAGTCTGGGAAACCCTCCAAGAGTACTCACATTTGAACCTGTAGATGTTTGCAAAGCAACTGTGAAGAGCTTGGAGGCTGGGGACTGAGGGACAGACATTGTCAGTCCTTCAAAAAGAGGAAAAGCAAAGTGGTATGAATGAAAATCTGAGAAAAATGAGAGACAAAATTGTTAGCAATCTTTTCATTCTTTTAATTTAGTGATCTCAAAGACTCCTTTTACTCAAATAATACTAAACATTAGAATTCCCAATTTTCAACCTGAAGGTACTGTCCATGGTGCTACTACAGAACTGAAAGTAAAGTGAGAAGATCCAAACTCAGTTCTAATGCCTGAGCAAGCTCTGGGAGCACACACATGTTCTCTCTCTCTCTCTCTCTCTCTCTCTCTCTCTCTCTCTCTCTCTCTCTCTCTCTCTCTCTCTCTCTCACTCACACACACACACACACACACACACACACACACACACACACACACAAGTTACTACCAATATACAGTAAATTGTATTTATCTATCTCTTAAGACCCTTAAGGGGAGCTATGGAAACAGGTCAAGGGGATTGGAGCTCAGTTTCAGGATCTGCATCAGACTATTTATAACTTCCTATAACCTCAGCTCAGGGAATGTGACACCATTATTTGGCTTTCACACCTACGCACACATACATGCAAATACAAATAATAAAAAAAATCTCTTTTTACAAAGAACCTTCAGTATATTTTTGTAGGTGTTTTCAGATCAGTGAATTAGGATGAAAACTGCTTAAACAGCCTCCATGGCCATCATCCACTGTGATGTCAAACTTGGAGCACATGAAATAAATGGAGAAATCTTAAAACTTTTCGCAACCAAACCTTCCTTGGAATAATTAGAATAGAATCTCTGGAGGAAAATGAACAGTGATTGTATTTTTCCAAGGATCCCCAGATTCTAAGAAACATTCAATGGCCTCCAAAGGGAATGTAAATAATAATATGGGAATATTATCTATTTTACATACAAAGTGAATTGTCAGTAAGGTTTTTAACTAATGTATTTATAGTATTAACACATATATCAACATTTGCTCATGACACTTAAATAAGAGTATATGTGTGCAACCATTCATAAATAAGAAATATATGGCATTATGGGCATTATAAAAAATTAATTAATTTTAGTTATCTGTTTTTATTCTTTTTTTTCAGAATGAAATCCTTTTATTGTTTCTATAACTATTCAAGAAGTAACTCAGAAGAGAACAGTAAGTTCTCCATTCTCAAAACTATCCACATATTGTTTGTAAGGGTATCACATATTTTTCCTCCCCCTTTTTTATTATATTTGTGTTTTAATTTTACATATCAGCCAAGGGTTCCCATGTCCTCCCCCCTCCCTCTCCCACTCCCACCTTCTCCCCATCCCCTCCCCTCCATTCCCATCTCCTCCAGTGCCAAGACTCCCCTGGGGATTCATTTAAACTTGATGGATCCAGTACAAGTAGGTCCAGTCCCCTTCTGCTAGGCTGAGCAAAGTGTCCCTGTGTAAGCCCCAGGTTCCAAACAGCCAGCTCATGCACTAAGGACAGGTCCAGGTCCCACAGCCTGGATGGCTCCCAAACAATCCAAGCCACTCTACTGTCTCACTTATCCAGAGGGCCTGATCCACCTGGGGGCTCCACAGCCTTTGGTTCACAATTCATGTGCTTCTGTTCCTCTGGCCTTTCATCCCTGTACTTTTTCCAATCCTGGGCTCAACAATTGACACTCCCACAGTCCCTCCTCCTTCTCGACAACTGGACACATGGAGCTCCACCTGGGGCCTGGCTGAGGATCTCTGCATCCACTTCCATCAGTCACTAGATGAGAGTTCTAGCCCAACTGTCAGGGTGCTTGGACATCTGATCACCAGACTAGGTCAGATCAGGCTTTCTCTCGACCACTGCCAGCAGTCTACAGAGGATGCATCACTGTGGGCCACAGGGGACCTCTCCAGCACTCTGCACACTCCTGTTCTCATGTGGTCCTCATCCATCATGGTCTACCATTCCTTGTTCTCCCTTTCTGTTATTTATCCAGCTAGGATCTCCTGCTCCCTTAAGCCTCCCTTTCCTCAGACCTTGCCCTTCATTAATCCCACTCTCGTCCAGGTTGTTCATGTAGATCTCATCCATTTCTCTGTCATTGGGTGATCCCTGTGTCTTTCCTAGGGTCCCACTTTCTAGGTAGCATCCCTGGAGTTGGGTAGAAGTCTAGTCATCTTTGTTTTACATCTAGTATCCTCCTATGAGTGAGTATATACCATGTTTGTCCTTCTGAGTATGGGTTAACCTCACTCAGGATGATTTTTTTCTAGATCCATCCATTTGACTGCAAACCTCAGGATGTCATTGTTTTTCTCTGCTGAGTAGTACTCCATTGTGTATATGTACCATATTTTCTTTACCTATTCTTCAGTTGAAGGGCATCTAGGTTGTTTCCAGGTTCTGGCTATTACAAACAAAGCTGATATGAACATAGCTGAGCAAATGCCCTTGTAGTATGATTGAGCATTCCTTGGGTATATGCCCAAGAGTGCTATAGCTGGGTCTTGGGGGAGATGTATTCCCAATTTTCTAAGGAAGCACCATATTGATTTCCAAAGTGTCTGTACAAGCTTGCATTCCCACCAGCAGTGGAGGAGAATTCCCCTTGCTCCATATCCTCTCCAGCATAAGCTATCTTCTGTGTTTTTTTCTTTCTTTTTCTTTATTATTATGTGTTTTAAATTTTATACATCAGCCATGGGTTCCCCTATCCTCCCCCCTCCCTCCCCCAACCCCCACCTTCCAACCAGACCCTCCCCTCCATTCCCGTGTCCTCCAGATCTTAGCCATTCTTACAGGTGTAAGATGGTATCTCAGAGTCCTTTTCATTTGCATTTCCCGCATAATTAGTGATGTTGAGCAATTCCTTAAATGTCTTTCAGCCATTTGAGCTTCCTTTGTTAAGAATTCATTGTTTAGTTCTATAGCCCATTTCTTAATTGGACTGTTGGACATTTTGATGTCTAATTTCTTGTGTTCCTTATATATTCTGGATATCAGCTCTCTGTCAGATAAGGGGTTGGTGAAGACCTTTTCCCATTCTGTAGGCTGTCACTTTGTCTTGTTGACCATGACCTTTGCTCTACAAAAGCTTCTCAGTTTCAACAGGTCCCATTGATTGATTGTTTCTCTCAGTGTCTGTGCTACTGGTGTTATATTTAGAAAGTGATCTCTGGTGCCAATGCATTCAGGACTACTTACTACTTTCTTTTCTATCAGGTTCAGAGTAACTGGATTTATGTTGAGGTCTTTGATCCACTTGGACTTAAGTTTTGTGCATGGTGACAGATATGGATCCATTTGCAGCCTTCTACATGTTGACATCCAGTTATGCCAGCACCAATTGTTGAAGATGCTTTCCTTTTTCCATTGTACATTTTTGGCTTCTTTGTCAAAAATTATATGTTCATAAGTGTGCAGATTAATGTCAGGGTCTTCAATTGGATTTCATTGGTCCACATGTCATTTTTTTTTATGCCAGTACCAAGCTGTTTTTATTACTGTAGCTCTATAGTAGAGCTTGAGGTGGGGGATTGTGATGCCTCCAGAGATTGTTTTATGATACAGGATTCTTTGGGCTATCCTGAGTTTTTTTTGTTTTTCCATATGAAGTTGAGTATTATTCTTTCCAGATCTGTGAAGAATTGTGTTGGTAATTTGAGAGGGATTGCATTGAATCTGTAAATTGCTTTTGATAAGATCACCATTTTTATTATGTTAATCCCACCTATGCATGAGCATGGAAGATCTTTCCATTTTCTGACAACTTCTTCAATTTCTTTTTTCAGGGACTTCTTGTCATATAGGTCCTTCACATGCTTAGTTAGAGTAACTCCAAGGAGTTTTATATCATTTGTGGCTATTGTAAAGGGTGATGTATCTCTGATTTCCTTCTCAGCCTGTTTGTCTGTTGTATATAGGAGGGCCACTTATTTTTTTGAGTTGATCTTGTATCCTGCTATGTTGCTAAAGGTTTTTATTAGCTGTATCAATTCCTTGGTTGAAGTTTTGGGGTCACTCATGCATACTATCATGTCATCTGCAAATAGGGAAAGCTTGACTTCTTCCTTTCCAATTTTTATCCTCTTAATCTCCTTATGTTGTCTTATAGCTCTGGCTAGAACTTCAAGTACTATATTGAATAAGTATAGGGAGAGGGGACAGTCTTGCCTTGTTCCTGATTTTAGTGGTATTGCTTTGAGTTTCTGTCCATTTAATTTGATGTTGGTTGTTGGCTTGCTGTAGATTCCCTTTATTATGTTTAGGTATGTTCCCTGTATTCCTGATCGCTCCAAGACCTTTATCATGAAGGGGTGTTGGATTTTGTCAAATGCCTTTTCTGCATCTAGTGAAATGATCATGTGGTTTTTTTTTTTATTATTTGAGTTTGTTTATATGGTGTATTACATTGACGGACTTTCGTATGTTGAACTACCCTTGCATCCCTGGGGTGAAGCCTACTTAAACATGGTGGATAATATTTTTGATGTGTTCTTGGAGTCTGTTTGCCAGAATTTTATTGAGTATTTTTGCATCAATGTTCATGAGGGAGATTGGTCTGTAGTTCTCTTTCTGTGTTGCATTTTTGTTTGGTTTAGGAATCAAGGTAATTGTAGCCTCATAGAAGTTTGGTAATATACCTTCTGCTTCTATTGTGTGGAACAATTTAAAGAGAATTGGTATTAAGTCTTCCATGAAGATCTGGTAGAATTCTGCAGTGAAACCATCTGGTTCTGGGCTTTTTTTGTTTGGGAGACTTTTAATGACTGATTCTATTTCCTTAAGGGGTTATTGGACTATTTAAATGGTTTATCTGGTCTTGATTTAACTTAGGCATGTGGTACCTATCCAGAAAATTATCCATTTCTTTTAGATTTTCCAGTTTTGTGGAGTATAGGTTTTTGAAGTATGACCTGATGATTCTCTGGATTTCCTCATTGTCTGTTGTTATGTTCCCCTTTTCATTTCTGATTTTGTTAATTTGGATGCTCTTTCTCTGTCTTTTGGTTAGTTTGGATAAGGGCTTGTCTATCTTTATCTCAAAGAACCAACTCTTTGTTTCATTAATCCTTTGTATTGTTCTCTTTATGTCTATTTTATTGATTTCAGCTCTCAATTTGATAATTTCCTGGCATCTGTTTCTCCTGGGATACTTTGCTTCTTTCCGTTCAAGGGCTTTCAGGTGTGCTCTCAAGTCACTAGCATGAGATTTCTCCAGCTTCTTTATGTGGGCATTTAGTGCTATGAATTTCCCTCTTAGCTCTGCTTTTATAGTGTCTCATAAGTTTGGGTATGTGGTGTATTCATTTTCATTTGTCTCTAGGAAGTCTTTAATATCTTCCTTTATTTTTTCCTTAACCCATTGGTGATTCAGTTGAGCATTATTCAGTTTCCATGACATTGTAGGATTTCTGTAGTTTTTTCTGTTGTTGAAATCTAACTTTAAATCATGGTGGTCTGATAGAACACAGGAGGTTATTCCAATTGTTTTGTATCTGTTGAGATTTACTTTGTGGCCAAGTATGTGGTCGATTTTAGAGAAGGTTCTATGGGGTGCTGAGAAGAAGGTATATTCTTTTTTGTTTGGGTGGAATGTTCTGTAGATATCGATTAAGTCCATTTGAGCCATAACATCAGTTAAGACCATTATGTCTCTGTTAAGTTTCAATTTGGCCAATCTGTCCAGAGGTGAAAGTGGGGTGTTGAAGTCTCCCACTATTAATGTGTGGGGTTTTATATGTGATTTAAGCTTTAGTAGTGCTTCTTTTCCATATGTGGTTGCCCTTGTGTTTGGAGCATAAATGTTCAGAATTGAGACTTCATCTTGGTGGATCTTTCCTGTGATGAGAATGTAATGTCCTTCATCATCTCTTCTGATTGATTTTAGTTTGAAGTCTATTTTGCTGGATATTAACACCATCTTGTTTCTTAAGACCATTTGATTGGAATGTCTTTTCCCAGCCTTTTATTCTTAGGTGGTGTCTGTCTTTGAATTTGAGGTATGTTTCTTGTATGCAGTTGTTGTATCCATTCTGTTAGTCTGTGTCTTTCTATAGGTGAATTAAGTCCATTGATATTAAGGGATATTAATGACAAGTGATTGTTCATTCCTGTTATTATTTTTATTTTTTGGTGTTAGTGTGTGTGTACTTCTCTTCTTTGGGGTTTACTGCTGTAGTGTTATCTATTGCCTGTGTTTTCATGGGTGTATCTGCCTTCCTTAGGTTGGAATTTTCCTTCTAGTGCTTTCTGTAGGACTGGGTTTGTGGATAAGTAGTGTTTAAATCTGTTTTTGTCTTGGAAGGTGTTGTTCACTCCATCTATGATCACTGAGAGTTTTGCTTGGTATATTAGTCTAGGCTGGCATCCATGGTCTCTTAGTGTCTGTATTATATCTGTTCAGGTCCTTCTGGCTTTCAAAGTCTCCATTGAGAAATCAGGTGTTATTCTGATGGGTTTGCCTTTATAAATAAGTCACTTGGTCTTTTTCCTTTGCTGCCCTTAATATTCTTTCTTTATTCTGTATGTTTAGTTGTTTAATTATTATGTCGCGAGGGGACTTTTTTGGGGGGTCTAGTCTGTTTGGTGTTTTATAGGCTTGTGTCTTCATAGGCATTTCCTTCTTTAAGTTGGGAAAGTTTTCTTCTATGATCTTGTTAAATATATTTTCTGTGCCTTTGAGTTGGTATTCTTCTCCTTTGTCTATCCCTATTATTCATAGTTTTGGTCTTTTCATGGTGTCCCAAATTTCTTGGACATTTTGGGTCATGACTTTGTTGGTTTTAGTGTTTTCTTTGACTGATGAATCTATTTCTTCTACCGTATCTTCAACACCAGAGATCCTTTCTTCCATCTCTTGCATTCTGTTGGTTATACTTGCATCTGAAGTTCCTGTTTGTTTACTCAGATTTTCTATTTCCAACATTCTTTCTGCTAATGTCTTCTTCATTTTTTCTATTTCCCTCTTCAGGTCTTTTACTGTTTCCCTTGATTTTTTTCCTGATTTTCTTTCAGGAACTTATTGTTTACTTCTGCTTTAATTGTCCTTTCCTCGTGTTTTTTATAACATTCTTCTCATTTTTTGTTTGTCTGTTCCTCCACTTTATCTTTGATTTCTTGTATATAAGTCTCTAGCCTCTTCATGATGTTACTTATAAGGTTGTTTTCTTCTGCTTCTTCCATCCTGTGATGTTCAGGTCTAGCTGTTGGAGAAGGGCTAGGTTCTGTTGATGCTGTATTGCTCTCTTTTGTTGTATGTACTTCTGCCTTGGCATCTGCCCATCTCCTTGTGTGTTCGTTCTTGTTCTTATCAATGTACTTGCTCCAGACAGAGCTGACAGATTTAGGGAGCCTCTCTCTGGTCCATATGGAAGCTGTGGGCCTGATGGGAGCTCTGGTCCAGATGAGAGTGCTGGCTGGATAGAAGCTGGGGGGCTGGACTCTGAGTCTTGGGAAGTCCCTGGGATCTCCTTATCTTATCCAGATGGGAGCTCCTCTTCTCCAGATGGGAGTTCCAGGACAGGATGGAAAGCTCTGGTCCAGATGAGAGTTCTGGGGCAGATGGGATCTGGGGGCTTTCTGATCCAGATGGGAGATCCAGGACATGATGGAATACTGGACACTTGGTCTCTAAGTGTCCAGAAGTGGCTGGGGTCTCCAGCAGTTGGGTCTGGGGGCAAGGTGTTGAGCGTCTCTGGTCCACTGGAGACCCACTGGAGGGTCTCTCTGGTCTCTGGTCCAGATGGGAGTTCCGGGGCAGATGGGAGCTGGGGGCTGGTCTCTGAGTCTCAGAAAGTGGCTGGGGTCTCGGGCAAATGGGTGTGGGGGAAGGGTGTGGAGACTGCAGGGTCTGCCTGTGGTCTTGCAAAAGGGGAGCCTTCCCACAGGGCCTGATAATTTGCCAGAAACTGGGGCCAAGTTGTTTGGTGGGTATTGTGTTCCCTGAAATATTGTGCGTTCCCTGAAATAAACATATCTGGGGTCAGAGAGCAGACAGCCACTAGAACAAAGCCAAAAATGGTGGCTAGAAAATGGGAAGAGTAAGCCATAACAGAAGTTGGGCAGTGGTGGTACACACCTTTAATCCCAGCACTTGGGAGGCAGAGCCAGGGGGATCTGAGTTCAAGGCAACTTTAGAAATAGCTAAGCATGGTGACCCATGCCTTTAATCCCAGAAAGCCAAACTTTAATCCCAGGGAGTGGGGGCAGAAAGAGAAAAGTATATAAGGCCTGAGGACCAGGAACTAAAGGACTAAAGCATGTAGTTAGTTAAGCATTTGGTTGGTTAAGCGTTCAGGCTTTGGAGCAATACAGTTCAGCTGAGAACCATCGGGATGAGGACTCAGAAGCTTCCAGCCTGAGGAAACAGCTGAGGAACTAGCAAGGTGAGGAAGTTGTGGCTTGTTCTGCTTCTCTGATCTTCCAGCATTCACCCCAATAACTGGCCTTGGGTTTGATTTCATTAATAAGACCTTTTAAGTTTCCTGATACAAAGTTGGGCAGGTCCTCCCAGGATGGTGTCCGGGGTGGACCCAGGGGCAGTTGCCCCTGTTTGTATTCTAATGAGAGAGGGGGTAAGTGTATAAATTTGGGTGGGTTAGTATGTGGGGCATACCTGAGAGGAGTTGGGAGAGAGAAAATCATAATCAGAACATATTGTATTAAAATTTTTTTGTGGCTATTCTGATATCCCTGATATCCTTTGTCACTTGTATGTAGGAGGACTACTGGGTTTTTGTTGTTGCTGTTGTTAATCTTTCATCCAGCCACTTTGCTGAAGGTGTTTATCAGCTGGAGGAGGTCTCTGGTGGAATTTTTTGGGTTGCTTATATATATTATCATATCATCTACAAATATTGATACTTTGACTTCTTTCTTTCCAAATTATATCCTTTTGATCTACTTTAGTTGTCTTATTGCTGTAGCTGGAAATAAATCATATTCATTGGTGGACTGGGCATGGGTGGGGATGGGAACTGGAAGGATCAGGTAGTGATTGGAGGGAGAGAGCACTGGGAGAGATGACTGGAAATGGGGGATATTTGGGGGATAATGTAGAAACCTAGTGCAGAGGAAACTCCCAGAAATCCACCAAAGTGACCCTAGCAAGGACTCCTAGTAATGGAGGATACAGAGCCTCAACCAGTCATTTTCTGTAACCAGGCAACCAACCCAGTCACAAAACCTTAGAACTACAATATGTCCTGGGTACAAAATGTGCTAGTAGGCCGATGGTGGCATACTCCTTTAATCCCAGCACCCGGGAGGAGAAGGCAGGTGGATTTCTATGAGGTCTAGGCCAGCCTGCTCTACAAAGCAGATGCCAGGACAGACAGACAGGCTGTTACACAGAGAAACTCTGTCTCAAAAACAAAACAAAACAAAAAGAGATGTGCTGGGTAAAGGTAGTGCAGAACTTGTGGGAGTGACCAACAAATGCCTGGTCCAACTTAAGAACCATGCTATGAGAGGGAGCCCATGCTTGACACTGTCTGGAGGGTTAGGAATCAGAGTCTGGATAGCCAAGAGACCTAGGGTAAAGTCAAACATGATCAGCAAAAAAAAAAGTTAATGAAATTATTCTTAATAACACTTTGCTATACTCGTAGACAGGAGCCTAGCCTAATCGTCATCAGAGAGGCTTTATCCAGCAAGTAATGGGAGCAGACTCAGAGACCCACAGCCAAACATCAGGTGGTGCTTGGGGAATCCTGCAGAAGAGGGTAAGAAGAGATTGTAGGAGCCAAAGGGGTCAAGGACACCACAAGTAAAAATCCCACCAAATCAACTAACCAGAGCTCATACAGGCTCACAGAGACTGAGCTAACAATAAGGGAGGTTTATGGGTCTGACCTAGGTCCTCTGTATATATGTTATGGTTATGTAGCTAGGTATTCATATAGAAGTCCTAACAGTGGGAGTGGGGACTGTCTGTGATTCTTTTGATGCTTTAGGGACTCTTTTCCTCCTACTGGGTTGCTTAACCCAGCCTTAATATGAGGGTTTGTGCCTAGTCTTATTATAACTTGATATGCCATGTTTGGTTGATATCCCTGGGAGGCCTGCCCTTTTCTGAGGGGAAAGGAAAAGGAGTGGATCTGATTGAGAGGAAGAGTCCAGGCAGGGACTGGGAGGAGAGGAGGGAGGGGAAACTGTTGTTGGGATTTAATATATGGAAGGATAAATAAATAAGAAAATGAAAAAAATAATCAGTTGTTATTTTTTTAGAGAGAGAGGGGGGATCTCTGGCTCAACTGAAGCCATCAGAATTCCAATACACAATAAACTTGTTTTTCACCAAGGGAAAGGACAGTTCTTTAATCCATGTCTTCTGGGAATGTATGAAAATGTCATTTTTTCCCAATGTACATGATTAAACAGTTTAACTGGTAAAAAGAAAAAAAATTAAAAATCGACCAAAGTTGTTAGCATTCAGTTTGCTTATTTTTATTAACAATAACTTTGTAACAGTTGTTTTACCACTGAAAATATATTCAATCAAGATAAGTTTTATCACAGTATCTTCAAAATGGAAAGAAAGGTACTGTGAGTGCTTGTCTTGCAAGCATGAGGACCCTAGTTGGGCCAGTAGGTCAGCAGAAAGACAAGTATTTTTAGTTTGATGATATACTTGCAACTAATAAGGTTCTCCCTATGTTTCTGGGTAAAAGTAAAAACAGTAGTCAGGAAGAGAGATAACACAAGGAGAGAGACAACATAAATGCACAAACCTTATTGTTGTTGCAAATGTGGAGAACACAGATAGAATGGAATGCTATCAGCTAGGTGTAAATCCTTTCCTTGAAAAAATGCCCATTCATAGAGGGGCCATTTATCTTTCTTTTGCAAAGGACAGGAGGCAGCAAGAAGCATCTACAGCTATCTTTTGATAGTTCATTTGTCCATAGGACTGAATTCTATGAAAACACACAATACCTTAGAATTTTAAATTTTAATTAAAGTGTGAAAACATTTTATCTAGATATAACTGCAAATAAAATGAGAATAGCGTAACTTCTTAGCTGAGGAATTACACCACTGCAGATATGTGTGAGAATCATGGGAATTACACCACTGCAGATGTGTGTAAGAATCAAGGGAATTACACCACTGCAGATGTGTGTGAGAATCATGGGAATTACACCACTGCAGATGTGTGTGAGAATCACAGGAATTATACTACCACAGATGGATATGTGAATCACCATCTTCTCCTATGTAAATGTAAACCTCCTCAACAACTAAGGCTCCTGCTTCATCCTCACAGCCACAACCCCAGTGGCTGGGACCCTGGCAGCCAAGTGCCACTGTAATCCAAGCCAAGGCTTCCTTTACTCTCTCTATCCTGGTTTCAATGGATTGTGTCAACAATCAAAACAATTGAACTGATAAATTCAGGAAGGAAATTTGTCAAACAGGTCTATAAACTAGTGAGCTCACAGAATGAGTCTATTCATTAACACAATGCCATCCAAATTCCATGTTTAGACGGGACGTGGATATCCATGAAGAACCATGATGACTTCTTCAGTGACTCATCTCGGTCTTTCTACAACAGCCCCTTGACTGCTGGCCCTATTAATGTCCTGCTTATGAAGAGGAATGAATATGACAAGTAAGCTATGTAAGATGAAAATTTAGGGTCACCTAACAACATTCTGGTTTCATTAAAATTATTCTTAAATTTTAATTCTTTGTGATCATCTCTTCATGGCTCTCATCTGTAAAAAAAGAATAAATAATATAAGAAATCATGGGGAATAAAATGGAAAAAATCCTTTTCTCTGTTTCTAAACATACATCAAGGACAATTAATTTGAGGAAAGGAAGAAGGGAAAAGGAAAGGAAAGAAGGGATACAAAGAAGTGAGGAAAAGTGGCTCAGGAGCAGACTTAAAGTTGAATAGTCTGTATCAGAAATGGATTTGCTAGCAGCAGCTGCAGGAACTGATCACATGCTAAGTGCCTAGTACTGCTGAATACTGATGATACGGCAGCCTCAAGCAAGGACACCTCACTTTTAGATGGGGTAAAGTGATGGCAGAGGCGGAAACATTCAACGCCATTTTCCTAAGAATCCATTCTAAGCATTATTTGGATATCTTATTAGACTCCAAGAACAGAGATTAGATAGAGAGGTACTATGTGAAATGATGCCGTGTGTGTGTGTGTGTGTGTGTGTGTACATATTTGTGTGTGAGCACGTTGGTATGTAAGTGTGCACATACAGGAATATGTATGTGTTTGGAGACCAGAAACTGATATCTTCTTCTACTATCACTTCCCTGTGTGTTTTGAAACAGGATTCTTACTGAGCCTGAAGCACAATGATTTGGCAAATCCAGATGGCTGGCAAGCTCCAGGGGTCATCTTGTCTCTGCCTCGCCGGTGCTTGGGTTATAGGCATGTGCCACCATACCTTACATTTTACTTGAGAGCTGGGGATCTGAACTCAGGACCTCATATTTGCACAGCCAAGAACAACAACTGAGTCATCTCTCAAGGCCCTACACTCATGTTTTAAATAAACATAATAAATCTTGTAATTCTAACTATGTGACAATAATATCCTAGTTTTATGAAGAATCAAATCCTGGAAGAGACAGGTTCCTAAAAGCAGTCTGAAATTCAAAATAAAAGTACAAATTCAGAGAGAAAAATAAATAGCGTCATAGCAAGAACTTCACCCATAGAGCAAAATCCAGGATCAAATAAGTGAATGGGGCTACACCAATCTCTAAAGGCTCCTGCATCACTGCTCCACTGCATAGCAAATGGAACCATTAGCCTAGGGCATGGGGAAGTCCATTTCAACAGAGCATTGGGCCAGCTGGCTGCTGCTCTGTCCCCCTGGCCAGGCTTCTAATTTATCAGCCTGGCCTCGTCAACAAGGACCTGAATGTATTGAAACAAGAAAAGGCAAGCTTGGGTGACTGCATGTAAATGTCTGAAATTCAGGCCTCATGTTTTATTTATCAAGGTTCAAGTGATAAAAATTTAAGGGCAATGTCAAGCGAGGCAGATAGATGGATTTAAAAGCCTTGGGCATTGCCACCATCTCTGTGCCTCCTGCTTCCCTGAGCACTGTCATTTAACCTCCAAATTCCACTTTTTATAATAAAAAGTCCAATTTATTTCCACAGTGTGACTTACAGGCGGAATAGTAAAGATGATTAAAAAGGAGTTTTTGAAAATAATGTATTACTAAGTGCTTATATCATGCACACAATCACAAGTATACCGCTTCAAGGAAGCATGGAGCTATTTAAAATGTAAGGCATTAGCTGTGTGTGATGGGTTGTCTTTATTGGCAACTTGACTGAAGGATGGCCTACCCAGATTAATAAATCACATCTCTGACTTTTCTCTCTGAGATGATACCTAGAACAATTCGGAAGGAAGACCCACCTACATATTGGTGGAACCACAGCCAGGGGCTCAGTTCAAACACAAGGAGTTAGCATACCCTTTGATCTGGTCTGCTGCTAGCCACCTTGATGACAG
The DNA here is from genome assembly GCF_903995425.1 of Onychomys torridus. Taxonomy (NCBI): domain Eukaryota; kingdom Metazoa; phylum Chordata; class Mammalia; order Rodentia; family Cricetidae; genus Onychomys; species Onychomys torridus. The sequence continues at coordinate 28,289,125 of NC_050444.1, read as the reverse complement.
CTGCTGTGTTCAGCTAGGCCCTCTCTGCCATGACTGAATGTGACTAATACTGAGAGCCAAAAGAAATCTTCCCTTCCTTATGCTCAAGTATTTTGTTATTACATTAAGAAGCAGAGTACAAGGAGATGGACAAAAACCAGAAAGCAGACTAGTTTAACAAAACAGCTAAGGGCCACCCATCCCCTGTGATTGTGGGCAACAAAAAGCTCATGAAGTAAATGAGACTGGAGTATTTTTGTTGAGCATGGATGCCTTCCCAGGGGTTACTCATTTCACTGCCTGATTCTGAGTCATGTCACCAATGGGAAAAGAGATGTCTTCCTGCATGCTATCTGGAAGCAATGTGCCTTAAATATAGTCAGTGGGAAATCTATGAAGTGGTCCTAACATTTGTTGAACTTATATCAAAATGAAGAAATGCTACAATGAAACTGTGATAAGAAAAAATGGTACCAGACCTGAAAACAGCAAAGAGAAATCCCAGGACTCTTTAACAGAGGGCTGCCTGACCACCAGCTAAACCCTTTCTTTGTTTAGTGGTGGTGTGTTGCACAGTGGAGAATTTTACTACCCAGGCTACATGCAGATGAAAGGTTCCCTAAAAGACACTTCAACACTGGAGCCAGCCTGGAGGTTCAAAAGACCTAGAGTCATGCTTCTCTAACTGTGTCTTCCACTTGGCTGGCTCTGGAGGTCTGCTCTACACCCATGCTTGATAGCGGCCACCTTTGGCACTTCTACCTAACTCCTCCCAAATGTTTAGGTCCTTTTTGGCCCTGTCTACACCAGATACATGAAGTAAGGGTAGATCAGGAAGCCAATTCTTGGGGTCACTAGCTATGTGATAGCTTCACAGATTCGCTGAAAGAAAAAGGAATCTCAATTTTGGATTGTTTCTAGAGCCTTGCCTCTTCTTTTTTTCTTTTTCTATTTATTTATTTGTTTGTTTGTTTGTTTTATTTGTGTGTGTGTGTGTGTAGCATGAATCTTAAAAGGTCTTATTAATAAAAAAAAAAAATACCTGATACCCATTATTGGGATGAATGCTGGAAGATCAGAGAAGCAGAACAAGCCACAGCTACCTTACCTCGGCAATTCCTCAGCTGATCCTGTTTCCTTAGACTGGAAGCCTCTGAGTGCTCATCCAAATGAATATCAGCTGAACTGCTTTTCAAAAGCCTAAAAGCTTAACCAGACTAGTTCCTGGTCCTCACACCTCATATACAATTCTGCTTCCTGCCATCACTTCCTGAGATTAAAGGCGTGAGTCACCATGCCTGGTTGTTTCCAGTATGGCTTTGAACTCACAGAGATCCATCTGGATCTCTGCCTCCAGAATGCTAGGATTAAAGGCATGTGCTACCAATGCCTAACCTCTATGTTTAATATTGTGGCTGTTCTGTTCTCTGACCCCAGATAAGTTTATTAGAGTACACAATATTTTGGAGAACACAATATCACTACATGTGTGTTTAGAGATAGAGTCTCATGTAGTCCAGGATGGCTTCTAAGTTACTATATAGACAAGGATAGCCTTTAACTCTTGGACCTTATGCTTCTCTTCTCACATAAAAAGATTACAGGCATGTACTACTGTGCCAAGGAGAGCTGTTGAAGGTAGCAGAAGCCAATGCTTTTTTTTTTTAATTTTGTTATACCTTCCATTATCTAGTGCTTGTATATGGCCTTTTGCTCTCCTTCCATATCATTACAGTTCCCTCTCTTAAAATACATGGCTTTTGGTCTAGCTTGATGATCCTGACAACTAAGAGCTAAAGTGCAAGGTAAATAAATGCAAAGATTCAGTGTTGAAGGTACTTTAAAGCTTTTAAGGCTATTAGTGTCTGAGGAAAGATCATAGATTTGAATATAAGAATCACTCTTTCTTGTAGCATTACTCTGGGGATTAGATTTTGATCAAGTCTCTGGACCCTTAGAGTAATATTCAGGTATTCAGCAAGACAAGGGGGATATGTGCATCAAAAATTGAGAAACAAGTCAACATACACCATTCAGTTCAGTGGATTTAGTTAAGAAAAATGAGTTGAGTATTTGAAATAGATAAATTACATTATAACTGTTCCCACAACAAGAAATAAAAATACCTAAGTTGAGATATATATTAATTAGCCTAGAACATCCATTAGACAGAAGCCAAACATGAAAAACAAATATTGTGTGTTCTCATTTATATCTGGAATCTGAAAAGAAGAAACCCCTTGCTCACCAAGAGACTGTATCAGCTACCAAAAGTCCAGCCTCTACCACAGGCAAAGACCCCCTGCTCAACAACAGACCATTCAGGCCAGAAGACCAGAGAGGAAACAGAAATCGAGAAACAAAACAGCCATCCAACAAAGACAAATCCAGAAATTGGCACCCAGACTTAGCATCATCTTAATTCCAGATGCCTAGATGCCAGTGTTAAACAAAATTAACAGAAGTCAGGGCAATATGTTACCACCAGAGTCCAGCTATACTACTACAGCAAGCCCTGAATATTACAACACAGCTGAGGCACAAGAAAAAGTCCTTAAATTCAACTTTATGAAGATGATAGAGTCAATTAAAGAAGAAATAAATAAATCCCTTAAAGAATTTGATGGACAGCTAAGCCAAAGAAAGAAAGAAAGGAAGGAAGGAAAGGAAGGAAGGAAGGAAGAGACAGAGGAAGGAAGGGAAGAAGGGAGAGAGAGAGAGAGAGAGACAGAGAGAGAGAGAGAATAGTGAAAATGAATAAATCCCTTAAAGAAAGCCAAGAAAAAGCAAACAATTGAAGCAAACAAATAAACGTGTTCAAGACCCAAAAATGGAAATAGAAGCAATAAAGAAAACACAAACTAAAGGAATTCTGGAAATGGAAAATATAAGTAAGTCAGCAGGAACTACAGAAGCAAGCTTTACCAATGGAATACAAGAGATGGAAGAGAGAACCTCAGATGTAGATACAATAGAGGAAATAGATTCATTGGTCAAAGAAAATGCTAAACCTAAAAATTCTCTGAAACAAAATATCCAGAAAGTCTGGAACACTATGAAAAGACCAAACCTAACAATAATAGGGGAAACATAGAAGAAGAATCACAGCTCAAAGGCCCAGAAAATATTTTTAACAAAATAATAGAAAATTTCTCTAACCAAAGAAGGAGATGCCTATAAAGATACAAGAAGCATATAGAACAACACAAGACAGTCTACTTGCCTCATAATAATCAAAACACTAAACATACAGAACAAAGAAAATGTAACACAATCTTACAAGGTCTTTTTAATGAAAATCTCAGAGTCAGATATTGGGGTAAATCCTAAAAGATCAGAGAGACAGAACAAGCCACAGCCAACCTTATCTTAGCAATTCCTCAGTTGATCTTGTTTTCTCAGACTGAAAGCCTCTGAGTCCTCACCCAAATGGATTTCAGCTGAACTGCTGCTTAGTTCCTGTCGCCTCATGCCTTATATACCATTTTCCACCCAGCCATGTCACTTCCTAGGATTAAAGGCAAGCATGCTTCCCAAGCAGAGGCATGAGATCTCAAGAGCTGAGATTAAAGGTATGTGCTACTACACCTGACTCTGTTCCCAGTGTGGCCTTGAACTCTCAGAGATTCAGATGGATCTCTGTCACCAAAGTGATAGAAATAAAGGTGTGTGCCACCACTGCCTGGCCTCTATGTCTAATCTACTGGCTGTTCTGCTCTCTGATCCCCAGATAAGTTTTATTTGGGTATGCACATAAAATATCACCACAAAAAAGAATATTGAAAGTGGCAAGGGAAAAAGAGAAGGTAATATATATGTTAGAATTGTATCTGAATTCTCAATGTAGAATCTAAAACCAGAAGGGCCTGGACAGATATACTGCAGATTCTAAGAGACCACAGATGCCAGCCCAGACTGCTATACTCAGCAAAAATTTCAATAACTATAATGGAGAGAACAAGATATTCCACTATAAAATCAAATTTAAACACAAATATTTATACACAAACCCAGCCCTACAAAAGATACTAGAAAGAAAACCCCAACTCAATTAACTACACCAATAAAAACACAGGAAATAAATAATCTCACACCAGCAAAACCAAAAAAAGAGAAGCACACACACATATACCACCACCACCAACAACATAACAGCAAAAGTTGACAATAATAAGTCACTGATATCTCTCAATATCAATGATCTCAACTCCCCAATGAAAGAAACAGACTAACAGAATGGATGCAAAAACAGGATCCATCCTTCTGCTGCATACAATAAACACACCTCAATATTCAAGCTAGACATTACTTCAGACCATAAGATTGGAAAAGATTTCCCAAACAAACAGAGCTAAGAAACAAGCTGGTGTAGCTATTTTAATGCCTAACAAAATAGACTTCAAACCAAAATTAATCAGAAGAAATGGAGAAGGATACTTCATACTCATCAAGGGAAAAATCAAACAAGGTAATTTTTCAATTCTTAACATCTATGCCTCAAGCACATTTGTGAAGGAAACACAACCAAACCTTTAATCACACATTCATAGTGGGGGACTTCAATACCCCAATCTCACCAATGAACAGATCATCCAGACAAAAATTAAACAGGAAAATACTGGAGCTAACAGATTTTTCAAACCAAATGGCCCTAATAGTTATCTATAGACATTTCACCCAAACACAAAAGAATATGCCTTCTTCTAAGCACCACACAGAACAGTCTCCAAAAGTGACCACATGCTCAGTCTCAAAGCAAGTCTCAACGGATACAGGAAGATTGAAATAACCCCCTGCATCCTATCATACCACTGTGGTGGTATTGTGTTCCCCAAAATATTGTGCACCCTAATAAATTTATCTGGGATCAGAGAACAGACAACCACTAGATACAGAGTCAAAAATGGTGGCTAGAAAATGGGTCAGAGCAAGCCATAGCAGAAGCTGGGCGGTGGTGGTGCACACCTTTTATCCCAGCACTTGGGAGGCAGAGTTAGGCAGATCTCTGTGTGTTCAAGGATACAGCCAGCATGGAGACACATGCCTTTAATCCCAGGGAGTGACGGCAGAAAGAGAAAGATATATAAGGCATGAAGACCAGAAACTAGCAGCATTTGGCTGGTTAAGCTTTTAGCTTTGGAGCAGCACAGTTCAGCTGAGATTCATGTGGATGAGGACTCAGAGACATCCAGTCTGAGGAAACAGGATCACCTGAGGAACTGGCGAGGTGGGGTAGCTGTGGCTTCTTCTGCTTCTCTGATCTTCCAGCATTCACCCCAATAACTGGTCTCAGGTTTGATTTTATTAATAAGACATTTTAAGATTCCTGCTATAGACCACCAAGGATTTAGGCATGATTTCAACAACAGAAAACCTACAAACTAAAGAGCAGTGAATAACTTTGTACTGAATGACTACTTGGTCAAGACATAAAGAAAGAAATAAATTAATGACTTCCTAGAAATCAATGAAAATGAATGCACAACATACCCAAACTTATTGGACACAATGAAAGCAGTACTAAGAAAAAAATTCAAAGCACTAAGTGCCTTTATAAAAAATTGGCCAGACCTCATACTAGTAACTTAATAGTATGCCTGAAAGCTCTAGAACAAAAAGAAGCAATCAAACTCAAGATGAGTAGATGGCAGGAAATAATCAAACTTGGGCCTGAAATCAATAAAATAGAAACAAAGAGAACAACCCAAAGAATCAATGAAACAAAGAGTTTGTTCTTTGAGAGAAATCAGCAAGACAGGAAAGATGGAGACAGGATATCCAAATTAAGAAAACAAGAAACAAAAAGATATACCCAACAACAGACACCACATCAAGGAAATCCGAAGAGTAATTAGATCATACTTTAAAAAACCTATGTGTCTCAAAATGGGAAAATCCTTAAAAAATGGATAATTTTCTTAATAGATATCACTTACCAAAGTTAAATCAAGATCAAATAAACAGCTTAAATAAACAAATATTCTTTAAGCAAATAGAAATTTTCTTAGTCATTAAAAATATCTCAACAACCACAAAAATGCCCAGGGCCAGAGAGTTTTAGCACAGAATTCTATCACACTTTCAAAGAAGTGCTAATACCATTATTCCTCAAATTATTCTACAATGGAAACAAAAGGAACATTGCCAAATTCATTTTTGGAGGCCATAGTTACCCTGATAAACAACCACACACAATTCAACAAAAATAATTATGGATGAATTTTGCTCATGAACAAAGATACAAAAACACTTAGCAAAATACTCACACAACCAAACCCAAGAATACATCAAAATTATCATCTAATATGATCACATAGGTTTCATTTCAGAGATGCAGGGATGGTTCAACATATGAAAATCAGTCTATGTAATACGCCATATAAACAAACTGAAAGAAAAAAATTCCACAGGTTCACCTCATTGAATGCCAAAAAAGCCTTTGACAAATCCAACACTTCTTCATGATAAATCTCTTGGAGAGTAGATGTACAAGGACATGCCTAAATATAATAAAGGAAATTTTCAGAAAGCCTATAGCCAACATCAAATTTAAATGGTGAGAAACTCAAAGCAATTCCACTGACAAGACAAAGCTGTCCACTCTCTCCATATCTATTCAATATAGTACTTTAAATTTTAGCCAAAGTAATAAGACAACTAAAAGAAATCAAGGGGATACAAATTGGGGAGAAAGAAGTCAAAGTATCTCTATTTGCAGATGATATGGTAGTATACATAAGCAACCCCAAAAATTACACCAAGGAACTCCTACAACTGATAAATACCTTCAATAAAGTGGCTGGATACAAGATTAATTAAAAAAGAAATCAGTATCTCTCCTATATACAAATGACAAATGGACTGAGAAAGAAGCCAGGGAAACAATACCCTTCACAATAGCTGAAAACTATATAAAATATCTTGGGGTAACCCTAACCAAGAAAGTGAAAGACTTGTATGACAAAAACTTGAAATTTTGAAGAATGAAATCAGAGAAGATATCAGAAAATGAAAAGATCTCACATGTTAATTGATCAGTAGAATTAACTTAGTAAAAATGGCCATCCTAAAGCACTCCATCCAAAAGCAATCAATAGATTCAATACAATCCTCACCAAAATTCCAACACAATTCTTTACAAATCTGGAGAGGACAATTGTAGTAGGATAGGCCCACAAGGTTGAGAAAATTGGCTGAAAACAGTTGCCTAGGCATGTACATAATGTACTCCCTTATGAGCCAAATTAGAATCTGCCTGAGAGCCTAGCAACAGGCACTGTCAGAGCTCATGATCATGCCCAGCCAATGAGGGATGACCATGCAATGTCACCAGATCAGGACACAGCCTGAGTGCTGGGAAGAGGGTATATAAGCCTTCCCTGTTACTGAATAAATGTGTCTGCTGTTTATTTTCACCTGACTCCCTGTGTCTGTGTGGTTGACATTGAGCTTTCTCACCCCCTTCCCTGAGGGAGACATTAGGACCCAGAAACAGACAATGCTTCATTTCATATGGAAAAACAAAAATCCCAGGATAGTTAAAACAATCCTGAACTTCTGGAGGTAGCACCGTCCCTTATTTCAAGGTGTACTACAGAGCAGTAGTCAAAATAAATAAATAAATAAATAGATAGATAGATAGATAGATAGATAGATAGATAGATAGATAGATAGATGAATGAATGAATGAATGAATGAATGAATAAAAAAAACCCACCAACCTGCATGGTATTGATCAAAGGAATCAAATCAAAGACTCAGACTTAAATCCACACACCTATGGACACCTGACTTTTGATAAAGAAGCAAAGATTACATAATGGTTAAAAAAATATCTTCAACAAATGGGGCTGGCATAACTGGATGTTTGCCTCTAGAAGAATGCAAATAGATCCATATTATCACCCTGCACAAATCTCAAGTCCAAGTGGATCAAAGACTCAGCATTAAACCAGACACCCTGATCCTGACAGAAGAGAAAGGGAATAGCCTCAAATGCATAGGCACAGGCAAAAACTCCTAAACAGAACATAGAGGGCACAGGCACTGAGATTAAAAAATGAGATCTCATGAAACTGAAGGCTTCTGCAAGGCAAAGGATACTGTCAATAGGAAAAAATGGCAGCCTACAGAATGGGAAAAGATTTTCACCAACTTCACATCTGACAAAAGACTAAAATCCAAAATATAAAGAATTCAAGAAACTAGATATCAATATACCAAACAATCCAATTAAAAATGGGGTACAGATTTAAACAGAGATTCTCAATAGAGGAATCTCAAATGGCTGAGAAACACTGCCTTCAATACCAGCACTCTAGAGACAGAAGCAGGTGGATCTATATGTGTTAGGGGCCAGTTCTACAAAGCAAGTTCCAGGACAGCCCAGGTCTGTTACACAGAGAAACCCTGTCTCCAAAAACAAGAAAGAAAGAAGGAAGGAAGGAAGGAAGGAAGGAAGGAAGGAAGGAAGGAAGGAAGGAAGGAAGGAAGGAAGGAAGGAAGGAAGGAAGGAAGGAAGAGGAAGCAAGGGAGGAAGAGTGGGAGGGAGGGAGGGAGGGAGGAAGGGAGGGAGGGAGGGAGGGAGGGAGGGAGGGAGGGAGGGAAGAAGTGTTCAATATCCTTAGGCATCATGGAAATACAAATCAAAACTACTTTGAGATTTCATCTTATACGTGTCATCAATAACACAAGGGGCAACTCATGCTGTCAAGGATGTAGAGCAAAGGGAACACTCCTCCATTGCTGGTGGGAATGAAAACTTGTACAGCCACTATGGAAATCAATATGGAGTTTGCTCAGAAAATCAATCTACCTCAAGACCCACCCATATCAGTTTGGGCATATACCAAAAGACACTCCATCCTACCACAAGGACACTTGCTCAACTATGTTCATAGCAGCTTTACTCATAATAGTCAGAAACTGGAAACCACCTAGATGTCCCTCCACTGGAGAATGGATAAACAAAATGTGGTTCATTTACACAACAGAGCATTATTTAGCTGTTAGGGGAAAAAAATGGTACCAGGAAACTTGCAGACAAATGAATGGAACTAGAAAAAAATCATCCTGAGCCTTGCAATGAGACCCAGAAAAGCAAACATAGTATGTTCTCATTTTTAACTGGATACTAGGTGTAAAGTAAAGGATAATCACACTACAATTGACAGACCCAGAGAGACCAAGAAACAAGGAGGGCTCAGGGGGCAGAGGGAGGGGCTCATGGATCTCCCTGGGAAGAGGAAATAGAATATACTTTGTGGATGAAATGGGAGTGGGTGGGCCTGGGAACAGGAGGGGTCAGGTGGGAAAGGGAGGGGTGGAGGGAGAGAGTATACAGGGAGAGATATCTGGAAAATTAGTGCAGTGGAAATTTCCTGAGATTTATAAAGGGGAGCCTAGAGAGGACTCCTAGTTAAGGAAGATACAGATAAGTTATCATCCATCTTCTGTCATGAAGCAAGGCTTCCAAAGGTGGGACCTAGACATCAATCCAGCCTCAAAACCTTTGAACCACTCATATCCTACCTACAAGATGTGCTGGGGCAATGGTTGGAGGGGGTAGTTGTTCCACCCTTAACCTGGAAGTACTGCCCTTAGTGAGGCTTCCAGTAACTGCCATGCCTAACTATGAGTCTTAAGACCTGAGATCTGGATATGCTGGGTCTCTTGGTTCTTTGTGATCCTGGATACTGGATGGAAAACTGAGCAGAGTTCTCCAGAGAACACCACTGGACTGCACTGTACCTCTCCCAGACCCTATAAGTTACCCCAAAATAAACCTCCTTTTTAACTACGTGGAGTTGCCTTAATAAATCCCCCAATATATCATTGCTCAGAAGCTATGCAAGCAGCCAACCAATGACTGACCAATTTGAGGCCCGTGCCACCATGAGAGGAAGCCCATGCCCAACACTGTGTGGAACCAGAAGCTGGATGGCTCAGAGACCTCAGGTGGAACCAAACATGACTGACCTAAAAAGTAAAAAATAAAAAAAAATCAAAGAAATGATTCCTATCAATAATCTGCTATACAGATCAGTGCCCAGCCCAATTTTCATCAGTCTTCCTTCAGCACCTGATGAGAGGAGGTGTAATTAGGAGAAGCCAGTGGAACTCCGCAGAAGAGGGTGACGAAGATTTGTAGTAGGAGCCAGAGGGGTTGAGGACACCAGGAGAACCTGGCCCACAGAATCAACTAAACGGGTCTCATAGGGGCTCAGAGCCTGAAGCCACAATCACAAAGCCTGCATGGGTCTGCACTAGTCTTCTGTATGTGTGCTGCTGTTGTTAGCTTGGGGTTTTTGTGCTCCTAACAGTAGGAGCAAGGGAGTCTCTGACTCTTTTACCTGCTCTTGGGAACCTTTCTTTCTTGTAGGTTGCCTTGTTCATCCTTGATATAAGGGTTTGTGTCTTGTCTTACTGTATCTTCTTATGCCTGGTCAGTTGGTGGGTGACACCCCTGGGATGCCTGCTCTTTTCTAATGGAAAGGGAATAGCAGTGGATCTGGGAGAGAAGGTCAGGCTGGGAGGAGTGGAGGGAGAAGAGGCTGTGATCTAGATGTGGTGTATGAAAGAAGAATAAACAAAAACCTAACTGACAAAAAATTAATTATACAAATATCTCCATTATGTATGTAAGGCTGAATCAAGGAACCCAGAATAAGTCAAACGCATATACCTGAAAATAACAGCAAAAGAGTCATATATTTTAAACAGTAATACATGAACTATCATTTTTTTTGTTCATTTTATTTACACTGAAAAATAGGTCCTTGTATCATGATATTTCTCATCTACACCACCAGCATTGGTGTTCATAATCTCTGATAATACAGGGGGCACAGAAAACAGAATGACTTAAGAACCAGTGACTTCCAGGCAGCCAACTGCAGGAAGACCTGCTTCTAGAACAAAGGGCTTAGATGTCAGTGGGGAGCCACGCCTTTTGTTGGTCTGATCTATGCTGACAGCCAACACTGTGCAGATTATCTGTGAGGTTCTGGGGTCTCAGGTTGTGGGATGGCTCATCCCTAACAGGCTTGAGGGCCAGCTGGCCCAAACCAGTAAGAAGGGAACTTTCTGAGAGCCAATCTGGGTCTGCCTAAGGGCCTTAGCAACAGCAGCTGAGACATGATCTGGAGATGACCTGGACCAATGAGAGGCGGCCATGCCACCCCAGCAGATGCATGTTCATCAGCCCTCCCCCAGGGTCGGGTGGACGGTATCTAAGGCTTGCCTCTTCTGAATAAACTGAGCTTGTTTCCACATTCTTCCAGAGTCTGTGTGGTTGGATTCTGCGCCTACTTAGCCCCCTCCCCAAAGGGAACAACAGCACAGGACCCTGCCATATCCAATGAATCCTGGGTTTTCTTCAAGGCATTTTCCTGAGAGACATGATGATTACAGAACAAGAAGGCTGTATTCTCAAAGTGTTTATCCCATGAGGGCTTCCTGCTTCCAGTAACCATATGTCCCTTCATAAATTTATGAAAATAGACATCCTGTTAGCAGAAAGGTGTCTCCAGGGGAAATGTGCCCTGTGTTCATGTAAATCTGAACTCTGAGCTGGAAAAGCTGTTGCACTGCCATGACAAGGCTGGCACTAAGTGACATCCAGGGATGTGACAATCACAAGCCACAAGCAAACACACCTCCCATGCCCTTCATGTGTCAGAATGAGTCAGTGCAACTGAACGCTGTTGTCCCAGGCATCTGGCTCAGACTTCAGGTCCAGTGCTCCAGGAGGAAATCCTGTCAGTACAGTGAGCACTGTTCATGGCGATCTGCTAGTCTCCATTTGGATTCATTATCATTGTAGGAAAGGCTTCACCCTGCCAGCGAACTCTATCAAAAAAAGCCCCATAAGGCTGTCTACATTATTATTGCTTGTCTCGTTTGCTCATTCTTCGGCTTGACTTGAGACATACTCAGCAGGCTATCATAAGCTGACATTTCCAGAAGCCCACCATAGCTTTTAAGGCAACTGAATCTAACACTGTTGGGGACCAGCCTCTAAATCACATGCTGAGCACACAAGCTCATTCATTGCTGATAAAGCTGTGTGCTGATAAGCCTTCCATCAATGCAAAACATCCTAAGTCAACAATTCAGTTAATACACAACCTACCAAATATCCTACCTTAGTTACTACAGCATTCAGCAGGGTATGGACAATGCTTTCCTGGAAGCCAAGGTTCACTGCCACTCTTCAGCATTGCAAAGGAGCAGACCAGGGCTAGTTTTGTTTCATGCTATAGAAAAATCCCTTTGTACACTGTAAAGATTTGTCCCTGTGGTTTAATAAACAAGCTGAATGGCCAATAGCTGAACAAAATAAGGTTGGGCGGGAGAGCAAAACTGAGAATCCTGGGAATGAGAAGGATGGAGTCAGAGGAGTTTTGAGGAGAGGCAAAGAAGCAAGATGGGCATGCGGTACTGAGAAAAGGTGCCAAACCATGTGGCAAAGCATAGATAAGAAATATGGGTTAATTTAAGTCTAAGAGCTAATTAGTAATAAGCCTGAGCTATCAAACAAGCATTTATAATTTATATTAAGCTGTAGCTGGAAGGTCAGGTAGTAGTAGCACACACCTTTAATCCTAGCATTCAGGGAGGCAGAGATTCATCCAGATCTCTGTGAGTTCAAGGCCGCACTAGGAACAGAGCCAGGTGTGGTGGCATACCCCTTTAATTCCCAGCACTACTTAAACATAGACGTCTGGAGGTCTGTATAGACAGACAGGAAGGAACAGAGGTGAGCAGAAAGAGGAAGTGATGAAGCAGGGTGGAGAGAGGAAGTAAGATGGCAGAGCACAGAAAGGATCTAGTCATGAGTATACAGAAAGTAGCTCTCTCTTTTTTTTTTTTTCTGAGGATTTCCTAGCTTCTTTCTGCTTCTCTGATCTCTCAGTTTTCACCCCAATATCTGGCTCTGTTTTTTTTGTTTTTTGTTTTTTGTTTTATTAATAAGACCATTTAGCAATTCATCTCATATTAAGCCTCAGTGTTTGTTATTTGGAAACTGGCAATTGGGAAAGAAACATCTACCTACAGTTTTGTTTGTTTTGTTTCTTAAAAATAATTCTAAATTAAAAATACAGTTTCTGCTGAATGTTTACCGTTTTCACATCACCTTAAAATTGGAAAATCCTCATCATAAGTCAATGACTATCTAAACACAAAAGCTGACTTCAGATTCTGCAATGCATCCAGATTCTTTGTCTCCATTAAGGCTCTCTGGCTATAAATGAATCATGGGTAGAAAGGGAATCAGAAATGATGAGGAAAAGCTTTTGAAATCTTTCTCTTTAGGAAAGCAGTTGTGTGCCGTAAGTGTAGACAAGAAGGAGGAGAGTGCTGGCCTGCCCACACCAGAGTCCCAAATTAATATTAATCATTGTTTAAAGGAATAATCCCTTCAGAAAAGTAAAATTAAACTTGCCAGTCAGATAGCAAGTTGTCAAGAATGAGCAAATTGTGCTTACAAAGTAGGTCAAGGACACAGCCAAGCGTGGTGATATGGGCCTTTAATCCCAGTACCAACTATAGAGACCTAGAGGTCTGTATAGACAAGCAGTGATGAGGAAGTCATGTGGTTGGGTTTAGAGCCATTGAGAAAGCAGAACAGGAAGGCAATAAAAACACAAGTCAGGCAGGAAGAAACTCTCTCTGGGAAAGATAAAGTAGTTGTGACTCTCTGATCTTTTTGGCTGTTTACCTCTGTAAAAAAAAAAAAAAAAAAAAAAAAAGACACATCTGGGACTGTGAGATGGCTTATTGGGCAAAGACACTTGCAGCTGAGTCTGATGGCCTGAGCTTGATCCCAGGGTCCCACAGGGAGAGAATTAACTCCTGCAAGTAATCCTTTAACCTTTACTCATGTGCCATGGCAACATGTGCATGTATGCATGCTTCCATATATTACACACACACACACACACACACACACACACATACACACACACACACACACACAAAATAAATATATAAAATAAAATAAAGCAAGGTGTATCTCATCTCAACCTCCATACTCTTAGTGTGGTCAATAAATCTATTCTTTAAACATTCTTATCCATTTTTATTTATTTCATTGGGGACTCCTTGTTCAGGTCCACAGTGAATTTTCTTTTTTATTCATTCCTACAATTTTTAAATTTTAATTAAAACCTTATTATACCACTTCTCCCTTCCCTAACCTTCCTCCTTCCAACTACTTCTATGTCCTCTTCTTCCACTTCCTCCCATGTCTCTTCAGAAATTATCCTTAAAGCATAATATGCTATCAAAACGCTTGTTTTGTGTAAAATGACTATTGCGTGACAGAAGGTGGATATTGTCATACTTTGTCTTATTTTCTAGATAAATCAAATCTCTTACAAAAAGAAGCAATAAATAAAGCTTCATATCAACAGTTCAGGATGGAAAAATATACTGGTGTTTAATGTATCACCTTCCCTAAAATGAAGCTACATTTCCTAGAATTCCTTTTCCTAAGAAAAAGATGGTCTGACAGCCTGATGAAATTTCAGACAAGCTCCATCCTAGTTGGACCCTGACTTCTCTTTTCTTAAGAATATTTACTTTAGGTACAGCCAAGATGGTTCAGCAAACCTGAAGATCTGAGTTAGAACCTCACAGTCTACTTGATGGAAGGAGAGAACAGACTCCCACAGTTGTCCTCTGACCTTTACATGACCATCATAGTACACACACACACACACACACACACACACACACACAAACACACAAATAAACAAATGTAAAAAATGTTTAAAGTGTATTTAGTTTATAAAACTGGTTGTCCTACATCTAGACCCGGAGGCTGCCAAGGACCATGTCTGGGTCTGTGATCCTGCTACACCCAAGATCTTTTGCTACCGAAACTCACATGGAAGCTGGGGATTAGAGTTGCAACCTGTGGCCTTATTGGCCTCCCTGGGGCCATGCCACCAACAGAGTCATCCTGATCTGACTGGCCTCTGCTTCCACCTGGAGCCAGGATGTCACCCAAGCGCAAGCTGCTGCCCAGGGCCATGTCTGGGTCCATGGTCTTGCTGAAACTGGCATCTGTGTTGATGTCTGTGGCCTGTGTCACCTCAGGGGTCCTTAGGAACTATGCATGATGTAATCAGAGGGTTATGCTAAACCAGCCCTGCCCCTCACTGGACCTGGGGTAGCTGGCCCTGCCCCTTACTAGACACTACAGCAAGATCACCATCCTCACGAGAGAGCTCTCTGCCCACACTGGGGGGAGATAGCCCCACTCCTCACCACTGGGCAAGGGAGAACTGACCCTGATGGCGTGGATATTGGGGAGCTGGCTCCATTCCTCATCTGAGGAGGCGCCCCAGTGGTCAGGACTGACTAGCTCCACAGCCAGGCCCACAGCCTAGCCTTGGGTTGGTTCTCTCTGTAACACCTACCCCACCTAGGACCTGCTGGAGCACAGGAAGAGACTGGTTATGCAGAATGCTACCAGCAGGATCCCCGTGACTGGAGGTGGCAGCAGGATGTCTGAGAGGAGGTTTGTTGAGGATCTAGTGATGATGGTGCGCCAGAAACAAGAGGTCTTGAACCACACCAGTGACTCATTGCAATGAACATTTGTAAGTAAAGCTGACTGGACAAAAGGGTATTCTGTGTGACACACCAAGGCTCCCAATGCCACCAAGATAAATGAAGAGGTGTTGGAGAGGTGGGAAAGACGGAGGAGTGAAGAGGTTTGTGGTTTGGTTTGGCTTTTAATTTTCTTTTGAGGGGGCACTGCAGGGGTGAGAGAAGGATATGGCAGGACTGAGGGGTGAGTGGAATTAGGGAGCAGGTTGTGAAATTCCCAAAGAATCAATAAAGAAATTACAGTAAATAAAAAACAAAACCCAGCTGGTTGTTCTGCATTCTTTCTCCATCCAGAGTTAAAGAACTACCTTTCTTAAGAACTTGGAAATTATGTTTTGCATATGTAGTCATCAAGAAAGATAGAATTTTTACTCCCATCATTCTGACAGTAAAGGGGTCTAACATTTATGGCACCAAAATCTTAATTATAAACCTAGTCCTTAAATGTAGGTAAGAGTTTTCCCTTTCTTTTGAGTAAGGTCAACTAAAAAACACAGATAGCCAACCATCCACTCCCAGACATAAACACTAGTTCTTAAAAATTATTCTATCATTTGTTTTAGTGAGATTAAACTCAGACTGTGTTCTTATCATTGTTGTCTATTGCAATAACCTGGATAAAGTCTTCTCTACCTGTTCAACATTGTCTGATGCAGGTTTTGCTTTAGCGTCTGTGTATTTCTTTGCAGTGCAGGTCATAAGAGAAATTCTGACTGACAAATAAAATGCAGCTCCGTTCTTTCATTCAGGCCAGCACTAATGACAAGGGCTGACTTGGATTTTCAGTCCCATTTGCATTCTTTCTCTGTCAACAAATCCTGGTCTCATATTTGCAGCAGCTAGAGGGCAAGCAGGATTATAGCAACCTTATCTGTCAGCTTCTGTAACAGGTTACTGACATCAGTGGAGCTGGGGGCTTCACTGGAGATGGTGAGCGACTGCATGTATTCAGAGTCATCCGTGTGGGCTGATTTGTTCTTCCTCTAACACCTTTTCATGTTTTGTTTCACGTTGCTTTGATTTGTTTTTATCATCTTCATGCAGATTTGAATGTAAAATGCCTAAAATAAGGTGCACATCCAAATTCTGTAACCACATAGCTTAGAAGCAAGTTTTCTAGATCACTGATATGGTATCTCTGAAACTGAGTGGAACATCAGCCTCTGAAGTCCTTCTTGGCCTTCGGAGAAAGAAGAGCTCTAGTTCTAGTCATCAGAAGCATGAATTAAAATGGTTACAACTGAGGAATCATGATCTTGAACAGATTTACAGATATGAACTAGGCTACAGATCCAAATCTAATTCTTATCATAGTAACCGTGCATTTCCACAGTGGAAATAATCAAGCTTTTGAGAGATTGTTGAACACTGTAAAGAAATTTTGAGATACTGGCCCTGATAACACCAATGATGATAGGAGATAAAGGAAGTGTGAGGTAATTACAGTTTGGGCTGGGATCTATCCCACAGACTATCTCTGAGTCTCCAAGTTTACCCTCTGGGTAATTTCCTAAGTTCTAGGATGTGATGAGAACAAATATGGACAAGGACTGGCAGAATTCCAACTCAGTTTCCTGACTTGTGGAGGTCATTATGTGAGGAAAGGCCATGAAGAACACACTAGTACTGCCTGAATAGTAAACCACAGAAAAGATTGTATTCTGGATGTGTTGGAGAGGTCATTGCTATTAGTAAGAACCTGAAAAATGCTAGGGGGTGATTCTTACCCATCCTACTTAATTTGTGTCTTTGGCCTACAAAGAAGACAGATGGATTTTGTGGAACAGTAGATTTCATAAATTTAACCAGATGGTGATTCCAACTCCAATTGCTGTTTCAGATGTAGTTCTGTTATGAGAAGAAATCAACATATACTCTGGCATATGGTAAGGAGCCATGATCTGACAACTGCTCTTTGTTCTGTATCTGCTAATACAATTCATTGTAAGCAGTTAACTTTCTACTTTCTAAGCCAGCATTGTATCAGCAGTATTCTACCGCAGGGTTGTATTGATTCTCTAGCTTTTTGTCATTATCTATTTTGTTGAATAGATTGCCTCTACAGTCAGTATCATGATATTCTGATGATCCATTTTATTTACAGTGTTTAGCTGACTGGCAGGATGAACTTATAGCAGAAGTAGTCACGACTTTCCTTAAAACATTGTAGACAAGACATGGGTTATGAATTCCACAAAAATTCAGGGACAAGACAGTTCATTAAATTGCTGATGATCCAGTGAGCTTCAGCCAGTCGAGATATCCTTTGCAAAACAAAGGACAAGCTGCTGTATCTGGTGCTCTCATTACCAAAGAAAGAGCTAGTTGGACTTATTTGAATGTTAAATACAAATGTGCCTTGTTTAGACACGCCACTCTGATCATTTACCCAGCATTGTTGAAACCTTTCAGTTTTATTGAAGGTCCAGAAAAAAAGTCCCTAAAATAGATACAGATTGTCGAGCAAAATGCTCTATCAAATGGACTGTACTTGGAGTATGTGAACCTCTAGCTGACCTTAAAAATGATTCATAGAAGATCTTTAGGATTTTGAAGAAAAGTTGTTCCTTCCTTGGAAGACAATTTTTTCCCTTCATGAACTTCTGGGTGAACATACACATTTTAATCCCAGCACCTAGGAGATAGAGCAGAAGGACTAGTAGTTCAAGGTTAGCCTTTGTTACACAGCAAGTCTGAAGCCACCCTGGGCTATATGAGATTCCTGGTTCAAAAACACAAAGGAAGGATAAAAGAAAGAACAAAAAGGATGAGAAAAAGAACAAAAAGAGAGGGGTGAGCAAACAACTTCTGTCTGGGAAAGTAGTCTCAATAGGAACCCAATATGAAGCTATGGACCATCAAATTACTCTATCATTGAAATACCATCTGGGCATTAACTAATCAACCAATACACAATATAAAGAAAGTAATAACTCCATCATCAAATGAAAATAATAGATATAAGAATGAGCTTGACTCACTCTTGAATAGACAAGAAAATTTTCTCAACAAGCATATTGTTTTCTCCATCTAAACATATACTAACAACTCTCCAAAATGTTGATTGGAGAAGAAGTAAAATTAATCTATGTATCATATTATCCCTATGTATACTTATGAAGGATAGTTGTTGTATAGCTCTCCCTCTGAATTTTAAATTTCCTATTGGAAGAAGGATAGAGCTTCACAAGACTTAGGAAGTAACAAACCTTAAAAGACTCAGGAAACTCCTGAAACTGAAAAGACTCATAAGAACTCTTCCTACAGTTATGGAAACAGTAACAATTTCTGGAATGAAGAAATGATACAAGGATCAAGTTGTCTGGATGTGTACAGGGAACTCCACAGATATGGTCTTTGTGAGTCAACACTCATGCCAGAATGGGCTTTTTGGTAATATAGTTGTCTCCATGTCATCCACACTCTTATAAGCAATCCTTCACCAATGCTCCTGTAAGAAATCTCAAATAAATTCAGTGGCTTGCTGAGATAGAATACAGTGAAATCATTTCTTCAGTGAAAGAACTTTTGTCTATATCTCCCCCAGAAAAAGTCACTTAACAGTTGTGGTAAAAGAAAATTCACCTGATGGTGAGACCCGTAAGCAATAAAACTGATTATTTATTTTACATGAAAAGAGAAGTAACAAGAGGATAGATATACAGTGACTCAAGGACAATGACTAATGATCTGTTTGGAAGATGGTCAAGGACTTTGAAGAATCATAATTGTTAGAGCAATCAGGTGAAGAAACAAGATTCATCCCTCTGAATGTACAGAGTGAAAAATGTGTGTGTGTGTGTGTGTGTGTGTGTGTGTGTGTGTGTGTGTGAGAGAGAGAGAGAGAGAGAGAGAGAGAGAGAGAGAGAGACAGAGACAGAGATAGAGATTAATGCTCACCAAGATAGAATTTCATCAAAGAAGAATCTTTTTTTCATTTATTTATTTATTTATTTATTTATTTATTTATTTATTTATTTATTTATTTATTTATTTATTATGCATACAATGTTCTGTCTGCATGCCAGAAGAGGGAACCAGATCTCATTATAGATGATTGTGAGTCAACATGTGGTTGCTGGGAATTGAACTCAGGACCTCTGGAAGAACAGCCAGTGCTCTTAACTGCTGAGCCATATCTCCAGCCCCCAAAGAAGAATCTTAATGATAAGTCAGAAGACATGTCTCCTTCTTAGTAGTTATTATTCAGCCCTTTCCTCCACCCAATGGACCTAAGAAATGGGAGTTTTCGATATTTTGTAGCCACTGCTACAATGGCTACAGCTACTACTGTTCATCTACTGTGCCAACAGAGACTTCAATTAGATATCATTCCTCAGAACACCACCAGAAAGCTATGGGAGAAGAGCTTTGGTTTTATCAGAATCGACACTGGAAACTTATTTTCTATCCCAGTGTGTAACATGTACAGAAAATTTTTCCTTTGTGAATCAAACAAGATTCCTTTTAAACCTTTTGTGGTCATTACAGCAATGCTTCTGAACAAGAAATTCACATTATAGTAAATGGAGTAAAGCAATTCACTAGTGTCCATGAAATTCATGCATCATCCACACGTCCCATCCCCTGAAAGCAAGTGGTCTAGTAGAATTATCTTTTGAAGTTTCAGACAATGTGACAACTGATTAGAAACACTTCAAGGATGTAAGACTTTCACTCACAGATGTTCTTCAAACCAGAGAATCATCAACCAAAAATAAACTATTTCTCCAAAACCGAAAATCCACGTATCTTGTAATCAAGAATAGAAAACAAAGTGGCTCCTTTAATCATTGCTCCACATCATCTGGAAAATCTTGTTCCCATTCCTAAAGCACTGGTCTTAGTGTTCTAAAAGTGTTTTCAATGAAGTACAGCTTCTACTAGATAACACAGTGAAGATTTCACTACATTTAAATTTGAGCTTCCACCTGGGATACATGAGCTCCTCATACTGTGAATTAGAAGTTTAAAAAGATGGTACAAGTTTAATGGCAAAGGAGATTAATTCTTATTATCCAGAAGAAATTAAGTTGCCATTACACAGTAATTAGTAAATATTCTGCAGTTCAGAATACATTTACATTCACACATGCGAGTGCAAACACACACACACACTCATACAAGTTTTTCTTCTCATCTGTTTCTGTCTTCCAACAAAAGAAAGGACTGTTGGTAGCAAATGTCCTAGTTTTTGTTTCTGTTGCTATGATGAAATACCTTGACCAAGAGCAACTTCAGGAGGAAGGGTTTATATGGCTTACTGGTTACAGTGCACCATCAGAGTAATTTGGCCTCCTGTGCATCGTCAAGGGAAGCCAAGGCAGGGACTCATGGTGGGAGCTTGAAGCAGAAACCGTGGAGAAACACTGCTTACTTGATTGTTCCTCTGGCTTACTCAGCTACCTTTCTCATACAGTCCAAGCCCTCACCCCTAGGGCTGGTATGGACTAGAGTGAGTTGGATCCTTCCACGTCAATTGCCCATAAAGAAAATGTGACACACACGTGAACAGGTCAGTCCAACCCAGGAAAGGCCTCAGTGGGGCTCCTCTTCCCAGGTCAAGTTGATAACTGGCAATTGTGACAGCAAGTTATTTTAAAGATCTCCTTTTAAGTTATAGAGTATTGGAGAGAAGATGCGATTCCACTAAGTTGACAAGGCTAGAGTATGGCAGAGTTTCACTGCAACCATTTAGTTAAGCCTCCCAGGGTCTCCTGATCCTCATGGTTAGGACAGGCTACCCAGATATGACACCTGAGGTTTCATAAGAAGGACCAGAGAAGCAACTGTATTCGAAAAGGGGCTGTTAGCGTTCAGTTCTATTGGACACCCACCAGTGGCTACTGAACTCGAGTGATCTGGTTCACCTGGCAGGTATGGGGTAGCAAATGGGCTTAGCCCATCAGCTTCCGCCATGATTCTTTACGTCTCTCTAGTTCCCAGCCTAGGGCTTGTTTTACTCCACAGTGAAGTTATCAGCTACTACCAGCCATTTCTTCAGCCCCCTCTTTTTAGGGGTTTTTTGTTTGTTTGTTTTGTTTTTTGTTTGTTTGTTTGTTTGTTTTTCAAGACAAGGTTTCTCTGTGTAGTCCTGGCTGTCCTGGAACTCACTGTGTAGCCCAGGCAGGCTCCACCCTCTTGCTTGTTCATTCACTTTCTTTTACAAACAATAATAAAGTGGTAGTTTGTGATAGTGTAGTTGAGTGCAGTTCTCCCTGATTTGCTCAAAACCGCAGATCACACCAATCAAGCCACACTTATTGTAGAAATACAGAAGAACACTGCAAGTTCGAGACTTCTTACATTTACAGTGTCTAATGCTTGCCTTCATTATGATGGATAAAAACACATTTATATGGCCTGAAAACTTTAGAAAGACAGAATCCAAGGAATAATAAAAGAAGCAGAAATCTCGCAGCATGCACTATGGTCCCTTGTGCACATATACTTATATAACTATGAAGGGAGTTTATTAAAAGCTATATCAAACCTATTTTTTGAATTTATATAAATTATGTTTCTAAAACAGGAATTCCAGTGTTCTGTCTTGTCAAATGCTAACTTTAAGTTTTTAATTGATTAAATTTGTTCCTTGACAATGTCATACATGTATATGTACATTCACTCTCCATTACTTCTCACCCATCCTCTTATCACCCCTTCATCCCATGGACCCTTTCTCACATTCATGCCTTTTGTTTTGTTTTGTGACCATCTGATTGTGGGAGATGCCACACATCTTTGCTGCAAAATACAGAGAAGGAAAGCTGGAACTCAACTGGAAGCTTCCTTCTTGCTGTCTAGATTTCACTGTGTTAGGAAGCTCTACACAAGCTGTTGAGAAGGCAAGGCATCCATGCCTTTTCTAGTTGTGAACCCTAAAATGTTTAGTGCCATCCTGCCAGACAAGATGTCCTCCACAATAGGGCCAGCAGTGCTATAAGAATAACCAACCATTCTCTGATTATTTTGAGACCTAATCCATAGAAAGAAATATATAGCTGGTACTTAAAACAGATCAAAACCCTGTTACCGTGGAGATTATAGACCCTAAGGTGACTTCATTATTATGGCTTAAATAATTGACATGTCACCAAACTGAAGTATAAATATTTATGTTTATACCCATAGGCAAACGTTGCTTTCATTTTAATCAGAGAAGTGTCTCTTTGCAGTGAACAGCAATGAATGCAGAGATTCTTGTCTGTGTAACATATTCAGAATAAATGAAGATTTAGTGCTCAGCTCTAAGTAGGACCTATATACCATATTTTCTAAGGCTTTAGTATCATTGAAGAATATAAAATGAAAATCATGTGAGAGCTAGGAGGTAGGAAATACCATCTACAAGGCATGGCAGAGCCATTGTAATCAGGGTATCATAGCAGTTATGGATGCTTACACTGGGCAAAACACTGGGTCTGTCCACAACCAGTTATGGATTGAGGAGGGATGCTGTGGGATGTCTTTCTGTATGCTGTGCATATGTGTTGCTCCATTGGCTAATAAATAAAGCTTTGTTGAACTATGGAAAGGCAGCTTAGAGGTAGGTGGGAAAGCCAAAGGAGAGATACAGGAAAAAGAAAGGCAGAGGGGAGAGATGCCCGGCTGCTGCCTAAGGAACAACATGCCTGCAGATTGGTAAGCCACAGAACACATAGCAAAACATAGATTAGTAGAAATGAGTTAATTTAAGTTATAAGAGCTAGCTAGCAAGAAGCCTGCCATAGGCCATACAGTTTGTAAATAATGTAAGCCTCTGTGTGTTTACTTGAGTCCAAGTGGCTATGGGACCATCGGTGGGAGAGATTTGTCCCAAATGGGGGTCTGAGCAGGACTGGAGAAAACATTCTGGCTTCAGAGGGACTCATAGCATCCTAGCACTCCCTGCTGAACTATTGGAGACTGATGTACTCTAAGAGATGGGCCTTCAGGTATGTACTCACTAGTGAACCCAGCAGTCTCCAAGATAATCCCAACCAAGAACACTCCTAATTAAAATATAACAATTCTAAAGCCAACTTTCCACCTCTAATAAAACAGGGGAGAAATAACTGTTTCTATATAGATAGAACTCTTAAGGAAAATGTGTATTTTGATGTGCAGGTCTGGAAAACACACAGAGCCTTATGAGGAAACATGGGGTGGGAGTGTAAGAATTTGTGATCTAAGGAGTCAGCCAATACTTGTTTGAATACTGACTCTGCCACATTTAAGCAGAAAATCTCTTGACCTCTAAGCAGATCTATGTTCATCCACTTAGTGGAGCTGGTAATTGCTAGAAAGATTGGCCATGTTTGTATTTTAAAAGTATGTAAACAGTACATGTCACATACTAGATAAATATTGGATGATCAGGGACAAATAGCCAAACTAATGTAATTATATGAATTATGAACCAAAAGCTGTGGAGCCCCCAGCTGGAGCAGACCCTCTGGATAAGTGAGACAACTGAATAGCTTGAACTGTTTGGGACCAGGCTGTGGGACCAGGACCTGTCCTTAGTGCACGAGCTGGCTGTTTGGAACCTTGGGCTTACACAGGGACACTTTGCTCAGCCTGGAAGGAGGGGACTGGACCTGCCTGTACTGAATCCACCAGGTTTAAATGAATCCCCAGGGGAGTCTTGGCCCTGGAGGAAATGGGAATGGAGGGGAGGGGCTGGGGGGAAGGTGGGGGTGGGGGCGGGAAGGGGAGGACAGGGGAACCCATGGCTGATGTGTAAAATTAAAACACAAATATAATAAATAAATAAATAAATAAATAAAAAATAAAAATATCAATTATTTTTAAAAAGTTAAATAAATATCTTTGAACACTTAAGAATTTATTGCAAGTCAGGGTGTAGTTGGTAGCTGTTCCAGCTTTGACCTTGAAACACTGCCCTCTAGTGTGGCAGCAGGTAACTGCCACACCTGTCCCTGAGGAGTGGCTGAGACAAGCCCCCTTAAGACCCAAGATGCATATATGCTTGCTCTCTTGACTCCTCATGATCTTGGATGCTGGATTGCAGACCAGGTCAGAGTTCTCCAGAGACCCACGCTGGAATGCACATCATCTCTCCCAGATCCTGTAGCTGACCCCTTAGTGGTTTTAAGTTATCCCTGAAATAAACCTCTTTTAATTACCAGATAAACTACATGGAATTTCCTCGTTAACTGCCGCTATATGAAGGTAAGGCAAATGTCATATCCATTGTGAGCTTTTTAAAAAATGATTCAACCAATAAGCAGTTTTGGAATATCTGAGATGTTCTCAGCATGAGATTGATAAAATATTTAAGAGAAATGACAAAAAAGTATGACCTTGTGGAGAGTGCACTGTTCTGATACTCTGCTACTTAATGCAATATATTACCGCTTTACATTCAAAGTTTATTTTAATGTGTTGGAGCATTTGTATTATTCCCATGTAAACTCCAAATAAACATTTTCTTTAAGAAGTTGAAATATATGTTTTATTATGTGTAAGTGTTTACAACCAATTGGCATTTAAGATGTGCTTGTTGTAGAAGAAAGAAGAAAAGAAGAGAGTGAGTGAAAGGGAGAGCAGAGGAAGTGAGAGGGTTGGAGAAAGAAAGGGGAGGAGAGAAAGGAAAAGCAGTAAGACAGATGAGTAAATCACAGCACTAGTTGTGGAGTCCACCTGTATGAGCTCAAGTTCTATCTGCTGCTACTCAGTGCTGCCTCAGGGAAGGCTATATTGTGTCTCCAACCCCAGCACCATTGATTGGCTGTCAATGATGTTCCTTAGGAGAAACAAAAGCCCCATAATTGGAAGGCAGGTATAATCATATATGGTACATAGTTATCATACTGTTTACTCTGTTATACTTGTAAACTCTAAACTAAAGTTTTAAAAAATCCTCTAAAGATGATAACATGATTTTGTTTACATATCATTACATTTTTTTCATGTGTTTACAAAAAAAATTCCTATGATTTGAAATGACCATAACAAGTAAAAATGAGAGCCAAAGATGTGGTGCATCTAACTTATTCCAAATCATTTTGATGCCATGTGAACAAAAGGATTGCAGTTCTGGGTCTGTGCCATGTTGTGATACAGACCATTGCAGCAAAGTCGATGAATCAAATGCAATTTAGTCTAGCTCAACTAGATCCAGCTGGAGGCAATTTCTGCACTTGAAGCAGAAAAACCATTACAGACCATAATTTCTGCCCAGATCAGTCAGTCTGGGTCATTCTACTTGGCAGGCAATGGGTCTGACTGAAATGACTGTGTGAATGATTCTGTAATAGGAGAGAAAGCTCAACCTCTCAGCTGTAATAAAGTAGATGCGGTGTATCTTTTTAACACAATAGAGAATGAGTATTAGCATGCAATCTGGAACATCTCCTACATACCTAGCTGAGCCTCTAAGGAAGCCACACACATTGTACTGTAGGAAGGCCAAGTCGAACCTCTGATATACTGGAAATGATCTCAGAGATCTGTGAAAGACACTAGCAAGTGTCATGTGAATTACTGTAAATATGATTTTCTAATCCTTCTCATAAAAGTTCACTGAGGATAGATATTCAAATAAGATATGGACTAGAAAGTTTTCTACATGTAAATAAGATTCTTAATGGTGGAGTCCATGTCATAGTCAGAATGTATTTTCTGATGTATATCCGAATGCTTCTTTTCACAAATATGTAGCCTGTTCCAGAAAAGTGAAGGTAATAGCCAAGTGAACTGAGAACACATGGCTCAATAGCATTGACAATAGCCTTATCCTCTTGGAATTTCCATTTTATAGAAAAATTAGAGATTAAAAGAAGGAAACAGAGACCGAAAGAAGGCATATATCATTTCTACTTTACTCCATGATGACTGATTTGTAATCCCAGGTTCGCCCAGCTCTATAATTGCCTGAAACCAAGGATACACCTAAGCTCTCCAGGCCAGGATCTGTAGAAATCACCTGAGTTGGTATTAAGATAGTCTCTAGACTTATAGCTAGTGGGATTACATTTATCTGCATATATGAGATTTGGGCAATCTCCTAGCACAGCAAGTGGTTGAATCCATTCTTAAGTCATCAAGCATCTAGCCTCCACCTTCAAGTCTTTCCCAAGGTCTTGGTTCTCTACCAGATTTTTGGTTGAGGTTAGAGTTTCTGAAAAATCCAGATACTATTGATCTAAAAAATGTATTTCTGCCCACAGATGAATATTTAACATTATTTTATAAGGTTCACTGACCAAAATCAGAATTGTTTTATATTTAACACACCCTCTAGTATGGTGAGATTTAAACAGTGGACCATTCTGGAAACTTGTCTGCTTCTCCATTGATTGTTTTACCTAGTCCTAGATACCTCCACCAAGGTGACAGAAATCACTGTGCATTAAACTATTTGTTATATGACAAAAGACAGAAAGAGCTGAATTTTGTACTTCTGTGGCAAGTTCACGTGTGGTGTCTTGGATTACAGGGTGGTATTCTATTCTCCAAGAGGACATAGGACAAAACAGTCCTTGATGCAGATCTGGGAGAAACTCATTCTCAATAGGAAGTTGGAAGGATCATTAAAGTGACCAGTGAGAACTCAATAAACAGAAATAAAGAAAAACTGTCACCTACTGGAATGGACTAAGTTTAGAATGATATAGAAAATTGCAATAGTCTCACAAATTCTGCTAAGCTCTGGATGAACATTCCTTTTCTGTGTGACTACAAAAGTCCTTTCCTTTCAGGATACATGGCCATGTGACTTTCTATAGTTCACAGAGAAGTGGTAAATATGACAAGAGTGGAAACTTGAAAATCTCTTGTCCACTGATTGGCATTGCTCTCTCATGCTTTAGGAAACCAGCAGGCACCTTGACTCACCTGCTGAAGAATACAAACATATAGCCTGACATACCAGTTATGTCACTATTTGCCAGATGTTTCATACATGTGGGTAAGCCTCTGTGGTCAGCATATCAACAACTCACCTGAGCAAGACCCAACTGATAACCTAGTGTGCTCAGCTAATTAGTGCATAATTTTTAAGTCACTGCATTTTGAAATAACTTATTATGCAGCAAAAGACAATTGATATAGAATTTATTTTCTTGAAAGGGGCCATTACTAAGCAAATAATTTATGCCAAATCATACCCCATTGATTCTGATGCTAGAATAAACAAGAACTATTACTGACAGTTGGAAAAGAAATGAGGCAGTGGTGATTATAAAAGTGGTGAGGGAATGACAGCACACTGTAAAAAATGAAGACTCATATTATAGTCCTAAAGCTACTGAAAACACAACTGTTGTTTTGTAACTAGCAAAATAGGAGATGTACTCAGTGAAATGTTGGGCATGGTTAGGAGCTCTCTGGAAGAATGGCACAAGTGTCTCTCAGTGGTGCTGTTCGCATGGAAAAATGGAGAGGCAAATAAAAGCATTGTTTAGTTTGTGAGCAGAATTGACAAGGAACATAGAATAGTCAAGATTTAATTGATTGGAAAATAATGCTTTTCTCGCCAGCCTCCTCAGAAATATTTGGGGGCCATGATTGTGTTTGCTTTCCCTTCCTGAATGGAAGTGTTTATTGCAATTGTACAGTCCCTGAATTGTTATTTGCAGATGGGAGGAGATGCACTAAGTAGTGGTTTTAGGTCAATAGGTCTTTAGTTGAGCAGAGAGCATATTTGGGCATTGTCTTAGTTACTGTTCTATTGCTATGAAGAGACACCATGACCAAGGCAACCCTTAAAAAAGAACACAATGAATTGGTGGCTTGCTTATAGATTCAGAGGTTAGTCCATTATCATCATGGCAGGGAGCATGGTGACACACAGGCAGACATGATGCTGGGAAAGTAGCTGAGAATTTACAGCCTTATCCATAGGCAGAGAGAGGGCAACTGGGCCTGGCATGGGCTTTTAAAAACCTCAAAGCCCATCCCTAATGACACAGTTCCTTCAACAAAGCCACATCTGCTCTCAAGGCCATACCTCCTAATCTTTCTAATCCTTCCAAAAAGTGCCATTCCCGGTGACTAAACATTTAAATATATGAGTTTATGGGAGCCATTTTCATTCAAACCACCACATGTTGGAAATTCCAAAATCAAAATTATAGATCTTCAAGTTTAATGTCATAAGTGATTGAGTCTTCTAAGTTTCTTGGCTGAAAATGAGTGTATCTCATATGGGAGTAATATGGCTGCTATGCTTCGACAACCAGCTATGGAAGAACATGGAAAGTGCCCACACTTTTAAAATGCAGCTTGAAGATGACACTGTTAGGAGAATCTATATACCCACACCTTGAATCTGAACTGTTCAGGTGGCTTGCTTTATTGTTGGGACTGTAGCAAGAATGATTCATGAGCATTGATGACTATATTGGAGCATGCTTCTTTGTCACATTTAACAGTCCTAAGATGGCCATGCAGAGTAACCTACTGAAGGGTGGAGAATGATGTGAAGCATCCATTCCATGCTAAGCCAGCCTCAGTCACAAGGTTTTAAACTGGCAGACATGTGGATGCGACCAACAGATGCCATGTGAGCAAGCCCACAGGAGACCAAGAGATTTCCAGTCAAATGATTCAAGCCCAACCACTGACTATCAATAAGGAGTTGTTTTTATATACCACTCAGCCCAAGAGTCATTTGCTGTATAATAAAAGATAGATGATAACAGCAAAGGAGGTCTGAGAGCATCATTGGAACCAGTGCTTGTCCTTAGAGTCCACATATTTGTGACAATAAAGAGACGTTGGAGTGTGGACAAGTTAAATTGATTTCATTCCAATCCCTTGTACACAGCAGATCCACCCTTAATGTAGTAGGAATAGAATAGAGTTTACAAATGAGCTCCAGATTTGAGACACTAGAAATTAAGGCAAAGGAATAAAGCTGATATGTATGCTCAATAAATTTAAAGATCCATGCAACACATTTCTTTCTTTTTTAAGGCCAAGTGATATCTTTTATTACATATGTATATATTTTACTCATCCATTCATCTGTCAACAGGAAATGTGTTTAATTATCCTGATGTTGATAATCCTTTCACAATTTATACGTGTATCAAAACATAATGTTGTATTCCCTAGATTTGTGCAATTTTGTCAGTCATTTCAATAAAGCTGGAAAATTTTAAACAACCTCTTCCATCATAGAATAAGAGACTCCTGCCATAGATTTAATTTCCCACTTAAATGTTAGGTATGACTAAGAATCAATGAGTAGAAAATAGCATATGGCTTGGGCCCTGTTATAAATTTAAGAATGCTGTCAGTGTCTTATATGAAGCCTAGATAATAAAAAAGTGCTGAGCTTCCCCTAGAATGATGGTAGACAATAACTTTAAACTAGGACCTAGAGAGAGGATAATAATAGACTATGTGCTATTCATTTGACCTGGATGGTTAAGTTCATGCTAGCCTGTCAGTTCCCAACGGCTGGCATCTGCATCAATGTCCAAGTAACCTGTGCCCTCTCCTTGATGGCTGCTATCTATAGTCCACACTTTGGACCCAGAGTATGAGTGACTCTGCACTCACCATGGCTGGCTCTCTGGTGCATCAAGACAGGAACTTCATGCCCAGCATATGTGGATAACACAATTCTATTTTATTTTAGTGCATTATTTGGTCAGAATCTAGTGTAATATGTGGTATTTAGGTCTTGGATTCCAAGGTCCACCACTTAGCTCATGATGAGGCTTGAGAAACTCACCAAAACATTTTGTGCTCGTTATTTCTACTACAGATGAGAATAATAACACCTGATTCCATGTACATGCTAAAACTACTTTAAAGATCAAATATTATGAATATGTACACATTTATGTGATATTCTGAAAGTTCATGTAACCTGGAAATTCATATATTGAAACTTAATCACTAAAATGATGGTATTAACATGTTACCAGGTCATCAGTTCTTGAGTGTGGAGCCTGCTTGAGTAGGATTATTGATTTATAAAACAACCCCAGAGGTCTCTCTGTCTTTTCTAACATGGCTTGTACCACACTTCCTATCGTGTCTTCAATCAAAGTAAGAAGATATCATCTATACACCAAAAATAGGTTCTCAATACCCAGCAAATACTCTAGTACCTTTGCCTGGGATTTAACAGATCCAAGAACTTTGAGAAATGAGTTTCTGATATTTAAAAGCACCTTTGTTTATGGGATTATTACAGTGGCCTGAAAAGGCTAAGATGATGTACATTATGTCTGTGTTATATTAATATATGGGTGTTATCTCAGGATTTTAGTAAGTGTTAACAATGATTATGATTTTTAAATTTAAAGAGAAAATGGATCTATGCAAAAAAGCTAAGAAAGGATGATCTGGCATAAACCTTGTGAATGTCTGATACAGGGAGGTCTGCAGATGTAAACAGGAAGTGCAGGAGTGAAAACTAGAAACTGTGCTTGAAAACAGAGATTATCATCATCTCTGTCCATTTTACTGCATTTCTATTTTGGTAACTGATTTTATGGGAATTCCAAATTCTCAACTGTCTCACAAAATGAAGATGGATTGCTTGTAGATGCTTCTGGCAATCCTCTCGGGCTCTGGACCCAACATTCATAGCCATCTGTTAATGCCAATGAAAAACAACTCAAAGGCAAAGAAATAAGTGATTTCTGTTGTAAGAATAAGTGAAAACAGGCATATTTACTTGTCTTTCTTTTTGTTTTTGCCAAGATGCCAGTATTTTGTTCCTTACAAATCCTCTTTCTTAAATATGTTTATGTAAGTGATCTCAATTTTGGTTTTGAAACATATTTTGTGTTGCTGTATAGTCTCTGGTATGATGCTTTTATAATTTATAGATGGGCACCTTTTACATATATATTTAATGCAACTGGATGACTGGGAAATGCATGTCAGAAATGTGATAAACCAATGATGGCACGCAGACTGAACCAAGTAGCCCACGACCTGTGGTCCTGGGATGCTAGTGCTCCTCTGTTTCTGTGCCTTTCTCGCTTTTATTTTTGTACAAAAAGTCCCCATCTAGATGGCTTTCCTTTCCCTAAGCCTTTATACAAGGGTAAAATAACAATAAATAACAGGAATCAAAACAATCAACCAAATTTCATTTCCACAGAGTGTTTATTGTATGCAGACACTGGTCTTCATTTTAATGAACTTATTTTATTCAATCTACTTCAGAACTGTATTAAAATATTCTGTACTGATCCTCAGAGATTAAAAACTGAAATTCTAATCTGTATGGCCTATATTAAATATGCATTTATTTGTCTCCATTATTCTTTATATTATTACTTGGCATTATGTAATGTGAAGGCAAGAATTTTAATTTTTGTCTATACTAATGTGTAATGGTGACTATTAATTGCCAACAGCAGAATCTAGAGTCACCTGGGAGAAAGGACTCTAGGCAAGCCTGTGAGGTATTATCCTGACTATGTTAATTAATTTAGGAAGACCCATCTTAATTGTATATGGGACCATTTCCTGGGCAAGGAATCCTAGAATGACTGAAAAGGAGACATCAGACTGATCCCAGGAATCCACTGCTGTCTGCTTCGTGACCTTGGATGCAATTCAACTAACTGCTTTGAGCTACTGTCTCATTAACTTCCCTCTCATGATGGGCTGTACCTTGATGACTCCTTCCCTATGCTGCTCTTGCCAGGATATCTTATCAACAGAAAAAGAAACCAACATACAATGGATCTGCTTTACACACATTGTCTTAGTTAGCTTCTGTGACTGGGTATGAAGCAGACACTTTTAACTTGACTATGGAGCAGGGGAACTAAGAATTACCCAGGTGAAGAAACGTGTCTAAAATCTATTGGCATATTCTCAGTAGCCCTAGCATTCAGGTTGATGTCTTCAGTTTAACCCATGTCCATGAACTGCTTATTTAGATTTTAAGAACACATTACAAGTTCAATTTTTTTTCTTCTTTGTAGTGAGTACAATTCTTCAGCAGCAAAGACCTCAAGAGAAGGAAGGATGAAAGATATGAATGAGTAGATAGCAAAGAATATAAGGAACCTCCATCTTTTAGGATACCATTATACAACATTTACTAGTGAACACAGAACAGATTTTCCCATTAAGTTAGCTTGTGAATATGGTTCTGACTAACAAAAATATATATTTACATATTGTTATATAATTATATGTATAATAAATATTATTATATCTATTTGGACAGACATAACATATATGCAGACAAACACATACATACACATATACATATACATATGCATAGAGAACACTACCTGTTTCATGAGACAATCCTACTTTAGTTTGATTAAGTGAAACATACCTGTAGCAAATGCATCTAACAGATCATTCTCATGCACACAGAGTGGCATCAGTCACATGTGTTTCTGGAGCAGCTCTTCTGAGAGTAAGGGCTTACTTTCTAAGTACCACCTTGTTAATACATGCCCAAATGGTTACTGAGAATAGGAAGCTCTCTTTCCAAGGCTGGTATAGTTGTTCTCAAAAAGGCCTAAGACAGAAAGGAGATGCATCATATTCACTTGGCTATTACTGGCTAGAAGTAGTCCTGAAAAATGCAAAGGGTTCTGGGAGGTAGATTACTCTATATTCTCAGACAGGAGACAATACTTAGATGTAAAAGCTTTTGGAAACTTTACCTCTATTCTCTTTGCAAATATTGAAATAATATTTCCTTTCTCAAATATCAGTTTTCCCTCCGAGTTCTCTATCTTACAATAATTCAGCTTTGACGCATTTGCTTCCTTTTTTCAATATGAAATAAAAAGATATTTGACAAGCTTCATGCTTTTACTTTTTCCCACAAATTATATGCTTTAGACATAATGGCAGTGCTTCAAAACACAGTTTGGTACATGTCAGTAATAGCTCTTAATGACTCAGAAAGAATATAATGATCTACTATGATCAAAACTAATCTGCCATAAAGAGAACAGAGGTATCAAATGACTTACTCTGTGCAAACAAATCCAAATTAATTGCCTCATTTGTTACATCATATAATATACACTTTAACATTACCATGACTTTAGACACCTAGTGTCTCAGAGAAATTTAGAAACTATCATTGAATGGTCTTGTCCTTGTTCAGGGAAACAACCTTGTCAGATGAAGCAATTCTTACTTCTCTATGAGCTTTTTATTATGTAGCAATTATTTATTCAACTATGATATTCTGGGATAATGAAATATAAAGGTTTATCTATGCTCCATTTTTGGAGTAAACAAAACAAATATACACACAAACATACATTACTTTTGCCTACATTTTTTAAAGTATTTTTATTGTTTTGAAGTTAAAATATAATTACATCATTTTTTTTCACTTCCCTTTCCTCTCTTCAACTCTTTCCATGTCCCACTTGTTCCAGCTCAAATTCATGGCCTCATTTTCTTTAATTATTATTATGCCAATATGCATAAATAAATAAATAAAATTTATTCAGTCCATTTATAGTTACTTGTAAAAATATGTTCAGTGCTGAGGTAGTTTGAATGTAATTGGCCCCCATAATCTCATACAGAATGGCACTATTAGGAGGTGTGGTTTTACTGGAGAGGATGTGGGCTTGTTAAAGCGTGCCACTGTGGGGACAGGCTTTAAGGTTTTCTATGCTCAGGATACTGCCCAGATAGTCAGTTAACTTCCTGTTGGCTGTAAGATGTAGCACTCTCAATTCCAGCATTACATCTGCCTACACTCTGCTATGCTCCCTATCATGATGATAATAAACTGAACCTCTGAAATTGTAAGTGAGCCACCCCAATTAAATGTTTTCTTTGTAAGAGTTGCCACAATCATGGTGTCTCTTCACAGCAATGAAAAACCTAAGACAGAAGTTGGTATCAGGGACTGGTTGCTGTGATAGGCCTGACCATGTTTTTGTTTGGAGTAATATGGACTTTGGGAATTGGGAAAGCAGTAGAATGGAATACTTCAAGTACTGCTTAATGGGCCATAATACTAGTAGGAGCATGGAAGACAATGGTGCTGGGTATGATTTGATAAACTGTGGGGATCAAGAGGTTTCAGAGGAGAAGAATATTAGTATGTGGTCTAGAGACTGGTTTTGTGATATTTTGGTGAAGAAAGTGGCTGGGCTTTTTTTTTTTTTTTTTTTTTTTTTTTGCCCATGTCCAATGAGTCTGCCTGAGGCTAAAGTGAAGAGTTTTGGATTAATTCGTTGGTAGAGGAAATCTCAAAATAGCCTAGTAGAGACTCTGTCTTGTGGTTACTAGTGTCCATGCTTATAAAGATTTATAATGAAAAGGAGCAAGCTGAGCCAGGTAAATTACAAATGCAAATTTTGAGGGGAAAAAGAGCACCAGGAAGTGGAATAGAGCTAAGTCCTGTGTTCAAGGAGCTAAACAGATCAAGAAACGGAATAAAGGGAGTGGTGACCTCAGGGCAATATCCCACCCAGCTAAATCTCCAGCCTGTGAAAAGGAATTAAAGCAAAGCTTAGAACAGGGTATAGTGGTGTATGCCTTTAATCCTAGCAGTCAGAGGGCCAAGGCTGGTAGATCTCTGAGTTTGAAGTCAGCCTGGTCTAGAGATCCAGTTTCAAAATAACCAAGCTTAGATAGTGAAAGACAAAAAACTGGTGAGGATGTGATTGAACAAGGGGCCATATTTCAGCCCAGCAAGCAGCAGAACTTGGCAGCATCAGCCATGTGGTTCTGGCTTTAGAGTTAAAGATAGAAGAAATGAGTTATGGAATAAAGCTGCTAAGGCCAGGCATGTGTCAGGAGTGTCCCTGAATGAAGAAGGCCTAGTAGAGAGGCCATTGCAAGAAGCCATGAAGTTGAAGTCTTAATAGCCTTGAAGAACCCAAGATGTTAGAGATGCTAGAGTCATGGGATATCTGCCAAAGAGAGCTGCTAACAGGGAGTGGCACCAGCCCAAGAGAAAGAAGTGTGTTGCAGTCAACAGAGCTGAACAGAGCTGGAGATCCAAAGGGTGTTTCAACATCAGACATGGAGATGCAGAGTTTGGAGTCTGCCCAACTGGTTTCGGTTCATTATTTCCTCACTATGCTCCCTTCCCTATGTTTTGGAATGGTAATGTATACCTTGTGGCATTATATGTTGGAGGTACATGATCTGTCTTTTGATTTTGACTTTACAGGGAATTGCTGTTAAGAGATTGCATGAATCTCAGAAGAGACTTTGGACATTTAAACATTGTTGAGACTCTGATAGACTAGGGGAGACTTTTGAAGTTGGGCTAAATGCATTTTGCATTATGATATTGTTACAATCTTATGGGGGTCAGGGAGTTGAATGTGACAGTTTAAATGTAATTGGCCCTGATAATCTCATAGGGAATGGCACTATTAGGAGGTGTGGCTTTGTTGGAGTAGATATGGCCTTGATGGAGGAAGTGTGCCTATCTGGATAGAGGCTTTGAGTTTTCTTATGTTCAGGATATTGCCCACTGTGTCAGTTCACTTCCTGTTGCCTGCAAGATGTAGTATTCATAGCTCCAGCACCATGTCTGCCTGCATGCTGCCTAAAGAAGCCCTGAACAGCTATAGACCAATAGGCATGCTAAATGAAAGGATAAAATCTCATGGGTCCCCATCCCTAAGCAAAGAACTACAAGCAACTAAGAAAGCCTAAGTGTGGGAGAAATTATCTTCTCTAGGGATGAGCTCCCTCATCGGTTATACAGTACCAATCATGGATCTCTTTTAAATTTCTTTTATTTTTTGAGATTATAACTACATTATTTCCTTTTTGTTCCTCCTCCCTCCAAACCTTCCCATGTACCAGCCCTATAAATATATAAACATATTACCAATATTTAAATACAATCTACTCAGTCCATATAATGTTCTTTATGTGTACACAAAGTGGCAGAATGCAGAATCAATTTGCACAAACCAATCACTTTTCCATAAACCAGTTTTCATCATTTCATTAATTAAACTTTTCTGTGACAATTTTATATTTGTACGTAATATATTCTAACTACTCTTACCACCCCATCCTCACCATTTCCCTCCCATGTTGTCAATCCCCCATCCTTTCTACAGAATTTTCCTCAAATTCATGTCATTTTGTTTTGTGTTGTGTTGTGTTGTTCTGTTTTGTCTTGTGATTCAGTAAGTTTAACCAGGAATGGCTACCATGAGTTTGAAACTCTCTGCTGGATCTGGGTAGGCTCATCAATGAGCACAGGACTAAAGACAATGACTCTATCATTATCACAACCTATCAGTAGTCAACAGTTCAGAAAAAAAGGATAGGGTCCCATGAAGAGCTCACCTCTCCATGATACTAGTTATTGACAGTATCAGTCTTGTGTAGGCCAAGTGCAACTAATCATGCCTGCTTGCTACAAGATCATAATTGCAATAACAGCATCATGCACAGAAGTTGACATTTCACAGCCCTTCTCTTTATCTTCTGGCTATATTATTCTTTCTGTGCTTACCCACATTTCCAGTGTTCCTTGAGCCTTAGGGTGGATGATATGTCCTGTTTTAGGCTGAATACTCAGCTATCACTTATCTCAACACCGTGAGCAGCTGTGAGTCTCCAGATTCACCATCATTTGTTACAGAGAAAGGCTTCTTTGATTAATGATACAAGTAGCATTTCTCTAGGGGTACAGAGATATTAAGAAGGTAGTTTGAGGCTAGACAGTGGTGGTGGCACATGTCTTTAATCCCAGCACTTGGGAGGCAGAAGCAGGCAGATCTCTCTGAGTTTGAGGCCAGCCTAGCCTACAGAGCAAGTTCTAGGACAGCCAGGGCTACAAGGAGAAACCTTGTCTCAAAAAAACAGAAAAAAAAGGCTATTTGATATCCTGTCAATTTAACCAAACAATAGCAGTGTGTTACCCCTAAGGCCTGTGACTTTCCCAGCCAAGTGTGTTTGACTGGATTTATAGTACCAGTTCCTTCTTAGGGAGAAGACTTCATATCTAAATGGAGTATGATTACCTTCATAACAAGCATGACACTCTTGTACAAGGGACCACATCCTGCTCCACATCCTGGTATTAAAGTTCATAGAATTCACATCTAGGTAAGCCCATTGATGTATTGTCTCCCAGGTACCTGCACAGAACCTGCATAGAAAGCTAGTCATCAGGGAGGAAACTTCAGCTCACTTCCAATGAGCAAGATGCATGATGTTTTCAGCAATATGGTCTTATAATCTGGTTCTGGTGGATAACCAAGAGGAAGGAAAACAAGCTATCTTGTTTTAAGCCCCTCTGGGGACACCCTGACTGGTGACTGGGTATATACCACATCTGGTCCTGGGATTTCTGTTTAGTAGACAGAGGCTTCTAGAGACAGTATTTTCCAGCCATTCAGAGCATCTCCCTTCTAATTCATTTTTAAATTATATTCTTAAATTGGGTTACAAGATAGTAAATTTCCTAGCCAGCTTTCCCCAAATAGGAAGGTTATGAACTTTAGAAAAGAAAAATCTACACAGCCACTTTGCCAGACCAGCAGAATCCCTTGTTACATTCTAAATCTTACCCACAGATAAGTCCAGCTGCCATGCCTCATCAAAGAAGCCTCTCTTTACACTAAATGGAGACCATCACAGAAAACCACAACTGGACACAATGCAGAGACCAATAGATCATGGGGAGCCCAGCACCAACAGATGTATCTTACATCACAGCTCCTACCTACATCTATGGCTCAGGGAACATCACAGAAGAGAAGGTAAAAAGACTGTAGGCAGCAGAATACCAGTAAGTGCACTGTGAAAAAAACCTCACCTACACAGGACTGAATAAACAAGACAGAAGCAATGGTAACATCAATGGGCATGTTACCATTAAAGGAGAAATTCTTCATGGGGCCCCACTCTAGACAAAGCACTATAGGCCACTAATTTCTGCTGGGAGGATAAATAGACTCCACTGGGGGTGAATCCCCTTATTGATTGTATAGCCCAGAGTGGTCATCTCCAGAACCATGCATACACATACAGCAAAAGCAGATTCAGCAGGGTGTGTGTGTGTGTGTGTGTGTGTGTGTGTGTGTGTGTGTGTGTGTGTGAATAATAATCAAAGAAAAATAGACTATCACTTTTGAGTAGGCAGACACGTGGGAGAAGTTCGAGGGTGGGGGATCTAGGAGTACTGAAGGGGAGGAAGTCATATTTTATTTCAACTAAAAAAAAATAACCAGCAAACAACCACAAAAAAAGATAGTAGGTTTACATGTGGCTTTTTTTATACTCTCTTTATCTTGGTCAACCTTCCCTCCACCCTCTTATCTCCTCCATACATCAACTCTATTCGATGCCTAAACTTTTCCCACCCCAATATCCTCTCTATACTTTCATTTCACTTGTGGTCACACTCTTCCCTTCTGCTGAGGCATCACCCACAATGGCTGTTCTACAGTTCCCTGGCTTCCCAAGCTGTTTCATGTCACACCCACATAACTACAGGTCTGAAGCATGGATCCACATAGGAAAGAAAATGTGACATTTTTCTTTCTAGGACTGAGTTACCTCATGCAGTATGGTTTTTCCAGTTCTATCCATTTACCTAAAATTTTCATGATTTCATTTTTCTCTTAAGCTGACTAAAATCCTGCTGAGTAGCTGCCATATTTCCATTATCCATCAGTTGAGGGACATCTAGAGTTAGTTAATTCCTGTAGCTTTTGCAAATAGAACAGCAGCAAGCATGGATGTGCATATATAGCTGTAGTATAGAGTAGGTATAGATCAAGAAGTGTTGCAGCTGGGTCATGTATTAATACTGCTGCTACATTGTTTGAGAAATATCTCGACTGACTGATTTCCAAACTTTCACAAACAGAGGTAAAAGTTCCTCTGACATACTCACCAGCATTTGTTGCCATTTATAGTTCTTTTTTTGTTTTATTAAAATAGGGTTTTATGAATATATATTAAGATTAGGGTATCTGCTACCCCAACTCCTCCCAGATCATCCCTACTTCCCCAACCATACAAATTTCCCCCCTGTAGTGGGTAGCCATTCCAGCTTTGACCTGGAAGTTCCAACCCCCACTGAGGCTTTGGTAACTGTCACGCCTACAAGGCGGGCCTGAGAGAGGATGCTGAAGACCCCGGATATCTCTCTTGGTTCCTGGACCCTGGATGCTGGAGGTAGACAGAGCAGAGTTCTCCAGAGAACACCGCCGGACTGCTCCATGCCTTTCCCAAACCCTGTAAACTATCCCTTCACTTGAAAGTTACCCCACAAAATAAACCCCCCTTTTAACTACGTGGAGTGGCCTTAATGATTTCACCAATACCTTCACATGTGTTTCCATGATTCTATATTAGCTTTTTGTGCCATTACATTTCTGTTCATTGCCATTCTGACTAGGGTGAGGTGGAATCTTTAATTCATTTTAATCTGTGTGTACATGTAGGCTAATGATGTGAACATACTTTACATATTTATTGTCATTTGTAATTTTTTTCTTGTGTGAATTCTTCAAAGTTCCATGGTCCATTTTAATTGTGTTAGTCCTATGCTTTCTGCTTTAGTCTCTGTGAGTTCACGTCAGCTTTGCTCAGTTGATTAGAGAGTCTTGTTCTCCTGGTGTCCTCCATCCTCTCTGGCTCTTATACTCTTTCTATCTTCTCTTCCACACCATTCCCTAATCTCTGAGGGGAGGGATTTGATGGTGATATCCCATTTAGAGCTG
Organism: Onychomys torridus; assembly: GCF_903995425.1. Classification (NCBI taxonomy): domain Eukaryota; kingdom Metazoa; phylum Chordata; class Mammalia; order Rodentia; family Cricetidae; genus Onychomys; species Onychomys torridus. Next base: position 28,248,890 of record NC_050444.1, on the reverse strand, counting down.
TGACTTCCAGGGTCTCTCTCTCTCTCTCTCTCTCTCTCTCTCTCTCTCTCTCTCTTTAATGTCTGGTTGTAGGTCTCTCTATTTGTTCCCATTTTCTGTAATAGGAAACTTCTCTGATGATGACTGAACATGGCAATGATCAATGAGTATAGCAGAATATTACTTGTTTAATTTTTTAAATTAATTTTCCATACTAACCACAGATCCCCCTCTCCTCCCTTCTCCCAACCCCCAGCCTTCTTCCCCAACCCACCCCCCATTTGTACCTTCTCCAAGGCAAGGTCTCCCAGGTGGAGTCAGCAGAGCCAGGTACATTCAGTTGAGGCAGGTCCAAGCCCCTCCCCTCTGCACCAAGGCTTCACAAAGTGTCCCACAATAGGCACTGGGCTCCAAAAGCCCACTCATGCATCAGGGATGGATCCTGATCCCACTGCCTGCCCCCTCCAAACAGTTCAGGCTAAACAACTGTCTTGTGTATCCAAGGGGTCACTCTGACAGGTGTAAGATGGAATCTCAAAGTAATTTTGACTTGCATTCCCCAATAGCTAAGGATATTGAGCATTTCATTGTTTCTCAGCCATTTGCTTCCTCTATTGAGAATTCTTTGTAGATCTATACCCAATTTTTAGTTAGATTATTTGTTTTTGGGTTTTTTGATATCTGGTTTCTTGAGTATTTTTTATATATTTGTATATAGTTTTTCTATTGGATATGGAGGTGGTAAAATCTTTTCCCATTCTGTAAGCTTCTGCTTTGTCCAATAGACAGTTTCCTTTGCCTTGCAGAAGTTTTTCAGTTTCATGAGTTCCCAATTATTAATTGCTGGTCTTAGTTCCTGTGCTAACGGTGTTCTGTTCAGAAGAGTCTTCTCCTGTGCCACTGAGTTCAAGGCTGTTCCCCACTTCCCCTTCTGTTGGTTTCAGTGTGTCTGGTTTTATGTGGAGGTCTTAGATTTACTGGGACTTGACTTTGTGCAGAATGATAAGTATAGATCTGTTTGGATTCTTCTACATGCAGACATCCAGTTTGGCCAGCATCATTTGTTGAAGATGCTGTCATTTTTCCAGTGGGTATTCCCTGCTTTGTCAAAAATCAGGTGTCCATAGCTGTGTGGATTTATGTATGGATCTTTGATTCAATTATGTTGATCAACATGTCTGTTTTCATGCCAATACCATTCTGTTTTTGTTATTATAGCTTTGTAGTAAAATAGGGAATAATGAGACCTCCAATAGTTCTTTTATTGTTCAGGATTATTTTAGCTATCCTGTGGGGGTTTTGTTTGTTTGTTTGTTTGTTTGTTTTACATAAAGCTGAAAATTGTCCTTTCAAAATCTGTTTAAAAAAATTGTCCTGGAGTTTTGATGGGGATTGTGTTGAATCTGTAGGTTGCTTTTGGTAGGATGCCCATTTTTGCTATGTTAATCCTACTTATTCATGTGCATGGGAGATCTTACTATGTTCTGCTACCTTCATTTTCTTTCTTCAACAACTTGAAGTTTTTCACTTCAAGTATAAGTATTTCACTTGCATAGGGAGAGTTATCCCCAAGATATTCGATATCATTTGAAGCTATTATGAAAGGTGTTGTTTCCATGATTTCTTTCTCAATACATTTGTTGTTTGCATATGGGAGGGGTACTGATTTTCGTGAGTTACTTTTGTATCCAGCTATTTTGCTGAAAGTGTTTGTTGTTGTGGAATATTACTTTAACTATGTAAAGATATGTTGCATTTGTTTAATTATGTAAAGATGTGTGGCTGTTTCACCTTGCCTGCCTAAGGTACCTGATTGGTCTGATAAAAAGCTAAATGGCCAAAAGCTGGGTAGTAGAGGGATGGGCAGGCAGGGCTGGTGGGCAGAGAGAATAAGAAGGGGACTCTAGACTTGGAAGGAAAACAGAGAATGGAGAGAGAAGAGAATAAGAGAGAAAAAAAGGGAGACACCCAGGGCCAGCCAGCATGGCAGCCTCCAGCCAGCCAGCCATGGAATAAGCAGGGAAGTGGGACACATAAAAGGAAAGAAAGGTAAGAAGCCCTAAGGCAAAATGTAGATGAAGACAAACAGGTTAATATAAGTTATAAGAGCTAGTTGGGACAAGCATAAGATAAGGCCAAGCATTCATAGCTAATAAGTAGTCTCCATGTCATGATTTGGGAGCTGGTTGGTGGCCCCCCAAAAAGCCTGCTATAGTTTATCAGTTGTAGGAGTTCCCCAAGAACCTGTGAGCTAGGCTTACTGGGGATGGTCAATACTGTTGGCTAAGGCAGAATTCAAAAGTGGCATGGCAAACAGGCTTCCCAGTGAATGATCTTGAAGAAGGATGCTAGAGCTTTTTACCTGAGCCTTGCTGATTTTTTACTTTCCTTAAGACACTGTTGTTTGAAGAACTGTCACCAGATCACAGTAATCAGCTACACTGTTATGGTCTGTTGCAGAGAAAAGTTTACCATATTGAATAAGGTAACCTAGACCCAGAATACAAACATCATGTTTTCTCTCATCTGAGGTTCCTAGTTCCCAATCTTCAGATGTGACCGAGTATCCTGGAGTAACTTCCAAAGTCAGAAAATTAAAGGAGACCTTTGCAGGGAAGGGAGATGAATAGAGAGGGGAATAGCAGGGGACAAGTGATCTGATAGAGGAAACAGGAAAACAGAGGAGTCTTTAATGGAAGGAGGAGACAGGAAGCATTATACAAGAGGGTGAAGGGGAATAAATAATAGTAAGAATGTCTGAAAAATCCATAAGGAATCGTATTAATCATACTACCAAAATCACTAATAATGCATTTGACTCAGTGTATAAATATACATATACATGAAATTTAAATGAAATTTTTACATATGGGATAATAATGCTACCCCAAACAGCCATAGACTATCCAGCAAAACACCCAACACCAAGCATGAGAAGCCCTCTTGAGTTGTTGGTCAGGGTTGTCCATGAGACTCTCAAAACATTATAGGCTGTTGCTGTTGCTCTTGGTTGCCCCACAAGAGGTTGAAAGTTGATCCCTAATGCTGAAGACACCACACACTTTATTTCAGACACTGGGCTCAAAAGTCCCTGGGCTGGAAAAGACCTGAATGCCTTCATCCTAGAAACAGAAGGAGTCACACAAACCTCCAAAGGAGAGAAGCAACCAACATCCTACCCAACTGTGGTGCCTATGAAATACATCAATGACAAGCATGGCAAAATATGCCGAGGGTACAGTAATGGTATGATGGTAAATAGTAGCTCTCTCTCTCTCTCTCTCTCTCTCTCTCTCTCTCTCTCTCTCTCTCTCTCTCTCTCTCTCTCTGTGTGTGTGTGTGTGTGTGTGTGTGTGTGTGTGTGTTGTGTGTGTGTGTTTCACTCTGTGTGTCTCTCTCTTTGTCTCTGTCTCTATCTCTAATAGGACACACTTATCAAGAGGGAAATCATACTGCATACAGAAACCTGGCCAACTCTCCAGGGCTAGTAACATCATGAATCTTGGAGGACAATCTACAGCCTCTACTACACTAAATCAGCACAGTCCCTAACTTCGTCTCAATATTAGTTTTTTTGTGTCAGCTTTTAAACATGCACAAGACTTTCCTATTCAAGTATCCTAAATCTTCCTTTAGGTGCAATTTTATCCCAACCTTCTCTCTCAAACAAAACTAAGAATTTTGACCTTTTTTTTTTTTCTTTTTTGACATCTTTTCCAGCCTGGCTAATGTATTCACCATGGCAACAAAAACACACTCATTAAAATGAACTCCCTGTTAGTAAATCCAGGACATCTTTTCAGTTTTTATTTTCTTTTAGACTCTCAGAGCAATTTGTGAGAAGCACACTCTCCTGGAATCATTGCCCTCACCTTATTCTACTACATACCTTCTTCCCTTTAACTTTTGTAGATTCCATGATCCTCTATGTATACTCATTGTATCTAATCCAGCCTCATCTCTACATTGTGGCTACTCACAATTCAGAAATCTAGCCCCAAACTATGACCAGAATCCCAAGACTACAGAGCCAATCACGTAATTGAGCACTTTTTCAAGTACCTTTACATCCCCAAAACTAACAAGACTGTTTTGGACACGTTTTACTCTCCAAGGCCTTCTCCAGATTTCTATTGACACTCAGAATCTCACTGCATGGTCAGATGTGTAAGGCAGAGAACTAAGAGGAGTTCGGAGAGCCTTCTTCTAAGTCACCTGTCAATTTCCATTCCCCAATCCCCCTGACTTCATCTACTATCACGTCCATTGGCACTGCCTCATTCAGACTAGTGTCATCACTTGCCTGAGGGTCAGTTGTCCCAAACATAACCTGCTTGCACCCAGTCCTGCCAAGTGAGCCAAGATCAGCCTACATATAGAATGACTTCTGCATGTTTTAATTCATTGCTGTTGCTATAAGGACAGGGTCAAAAAGCCTTTATCTGCCTGAGGCCATAGACAGCCTGAATCTCTTTATCAACTACAATCTGGACCACTCTTCCCTGAGCTAACTATTCTATAGAAACATTGGCCTATTTTTATACCAAAAGACTCATGAACCCTTTCTTAGGAACATTTTTGCACATCCTGTTTTCTGCTGGGAATGATCTTTTCCTTACCAATGCAATTTGTACATAAACTTCAGAATTTCTCCCCTGAAAATTCTTTCCTGATTATTTTCTTTTTCTCCTTCTCCTTCCTTGCTTTCTTTTTTCACTTTTGCTTGCAGGAAACGATGCTGGGAATTGAACCTAGAGTTTCACTCAGCCTAAGTACATGCATTATCACTGAGCTCTGCCCTCATTTTCTCTCTGGTATTTACTTTTCTCATAGCACTTTATACTTTTACTTCATAATATCTATAATAGTTTCAATGTTCAATATTCTTCTAATTGTTTGATTTTTTTACTTCCTCCACTAGAGTAGCAGTTATAGCAATGAAGAAAATGATGGTTTGCATTCCAGATATAAAACACAATCCTTGCCATATAATCGGCACTTAAGCTGTATTTGAAATGAAAATAAAATGAGTGAAGACTTAACTTATATAACTCTAAAAATCTAAAAAGCAAATGCTAAAATGATTACAAAATGTTAGAGCTATAAAAACCCGGAGTTTTGACAGCACGCTATATTAGTCAATGTTCCAGAGGTCTGGAGGAATATTCACATTAAAAGAAGAGGGCAAGAGGAGACATTTTTTTCAGGTCAGAGGCTGTGTAGTCCAGTGGTGGCATCTGTGAGTTGGAGAACTGGAGCTGGAAAAATAAGGAGCTGTTCAGTGCAGAAGGCAAGGAACCCCTGAATAAGAGACCAGTGTAGCCTTTCTCTGAAGACAGAGACCTGGAAGCCCCTGGAAAGGTCCCGCTAGTACAAGACCAAAGCAACAGAACCTGGAGTCTAATGATCTCACGATCCTGCATAAGGGCAGCAATAGCAGGCGAAAAAAGTCTACTTAAGATGGCAATCCAAGTGAATGTGACATAGACACCCCTTTGTAATCTTTCATTTTATCTAAATCTTATCTTGCGGATTAGTTCTGTGTTCAGAGTAAGTTCACTTTATTGTCTGACCTCCTGGTGTGATTTGGATGTAAAATGTTCCTCAAAGACACACGTGTTGGAAGCTTGAAAGCGGGGGTGGGGGGGGGGTGGGGGGGGTGGGGGCAGTGAGAGGTAGCTGGATTATGAGAGCGCCAATCCCTCCAATGAGCTCCTGGATATGTACGAGCTGGAGCCTGCTTGGAGAAGCAGAGGGGTGTGGGGAGAGCATTCTCTGAAGACTCCCTTTCCTCACTCTTATTGCCTCCTAGCTGCCTTGAGGTGAGCTGCTTTGTGGTCACCTGCTTCCTGACATCATTTTTTGCATCACCCTAGAACAAATAAACAGAATGAAATTTAAACTTGCGAGCCAAATAGCTTTTTCTCCACCTTTGTTTTGCTCAAGTATTTTTTCACAGTGATATAAAGTAACTAACACATCCACATGCTAATTGTTTGAAGAAATACCCTGGCAGGTACACTAAGAACTATTTCCCAATTCTCCAAGTGTTCGTCAATTTAGTCAAGTTAACAAGAGAAAATAACCATCACAAATGCCCAAAATAGTTTAGTCTCATGAAAGTAAAATTCATTTTATGAATCGTTAGAGTCAACTCAATAAAAGAATAAGGTTAATATCAGTATCATTTTGTATTTTCTGAGAATAAAGTATGCTCAGTAAGAAAATATACCATCTTCATCAATGATGACAAATTGTTATGAACTGAAATAATTCTAACTCAGAAAATAATTCAGACTTTTGTAAACACCTTGGAAGTGCGCAACAATCATATTTTTATAAGAAAGATAAACAAACTAAATCACAGTATGCTGAGCAGAAAAACAACCTGCAGCAAAAGAACCAACAAATTAATTTTCATTCTGCTCCAGCTAATCATCTTCCACTAAGTTCCTTCACATTATTCTGATGAGTTTACAAAATGAATTAATTCTTAACATCCTCATTCTGCCAACTCCAGTGTGATAAGTAAGTAAACATTTTCTTGCTGGTATTAGGAATGTTGCTGAAGGTCCTGAACCTCTGGGGTTCTACCAGGTCAACTGCTGAGAAAATACCTAATGATACAAATGGCTTGTTCTACTGCAATGAAAGTGATTGGATAAGACATTTCAGAGAATGTTTTCCTTTTGTTTTGTTTTGTTCTTAACTTTAGAAATCTAAAAATATGATGCAATTTCATGAGGAATGGACCTGCTGGCTTAAACAATGCTTTTTATTTTTGCTGGCTTAAGTCTGAGAAGACAATATTAAATTCTTTTTTGCAAATTCAAATCAAGACAGTATGGTTGATTCATCCTTAAGTGTTCTCTCCCCTGGAAATACATAATGATAGATAAAACATGAAAAAGAGTTGATTTGAAAATAGCCATGCTGTGAGACTGGACTTGCCCCTCTGCCTATCAAGACAGTTGTGTAGTTTGATCTGCTTCATGGGACCCCTGGAAGTAGGATCAGAATCCATCTCTGGTTCACGAGCAGGTTTTTTGGAACCCACTATCTATGGTGAGATACCTTGGACAGCCTTGAGGCAGGGGGAGGGACTTGGACGTGCCTCTACTAAGTGGACCAGGCTCTGCTTACTCCCCATGGGAGGCCTTACTTTCTTACAGGAGGGAATGGGGAGTGGGTTGCTGAGTGGGGGGAGGCTGGATGGGCAGTAGGAGGGAAGAAGGGGGATCTTTGGTATGTAAAAAGAATAAAAAAATTTTCTAAATTAAAAAAAAATAGCCATGCTCACACAAAAGACAAAGGTGTCTGTTTGTCCTAAACAGACATGTGAAAAGGTTAAAAGTAGTACCGAAGCCATAGACCCGTTGAATCCGGAGCTTGCTCCATGCAAGGCAACACGATGGCGCCTGTCAGGAACCAGAGCTCACAGACTGAGTTGTGTTCAGTGAAGTCACATAATGAAAAATACAAAGCCCAGCAAGGGATGAGCCGGATGCCATTGACATCAATGACTGGACCTATTTTATATTATTGCCTTGGAGCCTTCAATCCCAGTGTGGACCTGGGGAACTTTCTCGAAGCTGGATAAATATACTTCCCTGAAAAAGACAGGCAGCAAAATTAAATATCTGAGCATAAACTAGTATCTGTGACAGTTGGAAATTACTTTAAATATTTTTGATAATCAAAGAGATAAAATGAGGAATAACACACTTAAAGAGTAAAAAGAAAAATTAACTAAAAACCTACTTTATCTCATTGGTAGAGAACTTGCCTAGTAACCTTCAGACCCTAGGTTTTAATCCTCAGAAACACACACACACACACACACACACACACACACACACACACACACACACACGGGAAGGGGAAGGCAAGGTTAAGATAGGTCTTGCAGTGTGTGCCTCTAGGCTCAGTACTCCGAATGCCAAGGCAGAAGATCACTATAACTCTAAGCTCAACTTGGTCTATAAAGTTAAGTCCCAGATCATCCAGGGCTAAACAACAGAGAGCTATCCCAAAAAATACAAAGGGGAGAAAAGAAGGGGAAGAAAAGTAAGAAAGAAAAGAAGAGAAAGTGTGTTTGGAGTTTCCTTAGTATCACAAAATTTCTTTGAAAAGCAGATTGGCGGTGCTGCGGAGCTCAGCTGTTAAGAGCTTTTGCTCTTCTTGCAGAGGCCCTGAGCTGACTTCCCAACATGCACACCAGGCAGCTCCAATCAAGTTCCAGGGAATCCGCTCTGACCTCCACAGGCATTTGAACACAAGTGTAGTAAGTACATGCATTATAAAAGGACTTGAAAAAAGGAAAAAGCAAATGTACTTGATACACTTCAGAAATTAGAAAAAAATAAAAAACTAGATCTTTGGTAGTATTGGAATGTTTCCCTGACTTTTAAAGCTATTTTTTAATGGAATTCATTCTTTGATGATCAGTCTCATACTCTGCACATAATGTATCTTCCTCACATCCAGCCCCTTCCTCCCTTGCTCACATTCTTCCCAGGAGTCCCCATCATATCTGCTGCCCAACTTCAAGTCCTCCCTACTACAGCATTGACTAATTCATTTCTTTATTTAATTATCTATTTTAACCCACCGAGTCCAGCTGGTCCTGCCCATATGCACATGAGCATGATGGGTGCTGCAGGAACCCTCACTTTGATGTTAACACAGTGAGACCTGAGCTTTCCTTTTTCCTTTTCTTAAGACAAATATTTATTAAGGAGTTTTTGTTCACATCCCTGAAGATAAACTTTCTTAAACAATTTCTTTTTTGTTCCCTTTTAAATTTTTTATTGAAAATATTTTTTATTATAATCTGATCATGGTTTCCCCTCTCTCACCTCCTAGATTCTCCCCACCCTTATACCCATCCAGCTTCATGCCTCTTTGTCACTCTCTGCCTTTAGAAAATAAACAAAAATAGCCAGGTGGTGGTGGTGCAGGCCTTTAATCCCAGCACTTGAGGGGCAGAGGCAGGCAGATCTCTGTGAGTTCAATGCCAGCTTGGGCTACAGAGTGAGTTCCAGGAACAGTGCAAAGCTACACAGAGAAAACCTATCTCAAGAAAAGAAAAGAAAGAAATGAAGGAAGGAAGGAAGGAAGGAAGGAAGGAAGGAAGGAAGGAAGGAAGAGAAAACAGGAAAATAAAAACCAAATAAATTTTTTTTTAAAAAAATGAAAAAACACAAAACATACACAGAAAATAAATAAATGAAAACACAAAATCAGAAGCCATAATATAAAAATCAAAAGACCTGTAGGATTAAAAAATACCCAAAGTATTATAAGAAAAAGAATCTACAAAAATATCGTTGAATTGGTTTTGTGTTGGCCATCTCCTCCCTGGCATGGGACCTGCCCTTTAGTGTTGTTTATATTCAGGGAGACCCTATTGGAAAAATAATTTTTTGTCAAGTAGTTTTCAATTAGAGAGAGGTCTGTGGTTAGGGATGGGAGCTCATGTCCTTTCTTCCTCTTAGCGCTCGAACCCCATCTGGCTTAAAACTGAGAATGCCCTGTGCATGCTGCCACAGTTCTGATCACTTGTGTGTTAATGAAACTGGAAATAATTCCCTTCCTTAGGGAGTCTCTAGAATAGGGTTGAATGAAATAATTGTTTTCTCTTGTACTATAAAGTTCACCTCACAATCACTAAATATATGCTGGTTTTCTTATTGAGAGATCTCCTAATGTCTTTATTTTTAAAATTATATTTAAATTAATCAATCCCAAACGAGCTCATTTATTTCTCAAATATTTTACTTGGCAAAATTGTCCAACAAATAAAAATTCATGCTATCTCTACAAAGCATAAATATTTTATTTGTTTTTTCCAGGTCATTAGAAAAAGACTTTGGTTTATAATAACCTCAATAAATACTTGTTGAAAATGTAAGTGGTTGTCGAATTATTTTACTTTAGAGAGACTGTCAAATTTAAAATCATAGGTATCTTTATATACCCCATTATAATCATTCAAATTCCACAAAATATGTGTTATATAATTCTCTTTCTAAAGATTTTAATGAATATATTACCAGTAAATATTTTTGTAGAAGAAACTATCTAAAACTGACCAAAGTAGGAAGATGGGTGTATCATAAGAGGAAGCAAGGCATACAGAAAATTCAAATGCATGTCATAAAATACAAAGAGAAAGTTAAAATAAAGTAACTGTATTTAAACACAAAACAAATGCAGCCGTTAGACAGGAATAAGAGATGCACTTTAAAGTGGTGCCATCTAGGACCCAGTGAAATGCTGCAAGGCCCTCTTACATCCACTCAAATGGTGCAGAATGAAAATCATCCCACCTGAAACACATATCCATCACTGAACAGGTGTGTCTGGGGAGATGGGAGCATGAGACTCCATGGATGGAGACAATGGGCATGACCTCAGATGTGTTAGTCATAGAGATCTACTGGGAGAGTCGTGGTGAAGCAACACACGGATGTGACCACAAAAGATGTCCTCACAGGATCAAAGACTTTCTAAGAAAGAGAACAGCTGGATAATTAAACTGCTAGTAATTCAATCCCCTACAATAGGAATTTATTTCTTTTAAATAATAAGAGACAAAGAGTTCCATATTTTTCATGTACATCAGAAAACAGGACTGATGCAAAAGGCATTTGACAATGTTAGTATTTGTTGTTATGCAAATAACAGAGAGATAGCTCCTTGTCTCTCATTCTCTGTCTTTGTCTCTGTCTCTCTTTCTCTTGTGCTGTGTGTGTGTGTGTGTGTGTGTGTGTGTGTGTGTATGTGTGTAACAACAATTAAAGAAAAAAGTCCATGAATTTATGAATTTTAAAGAAGGCAAGGGTCGGGTATGTTTGGAGTTGGAAGGAGGAATACAAAGAGGATATTTATATTATAATTTGAAAACAATTAAAAGTAGATTTTTTGAAAAAGCAAGCAAACTTGTTAACCGCTCCATCTCTAATTTCAAGCAACTAGTAGTGAAGCAATGAATTCTTATCATTTAAGCAACTCCATCTATTTCCTTTTGTCACAGCAGCCATAGGAAACTAATGCAGCCCTGCTCCATCCCAACTACAGCACTGAAGTCACAGACAACAGCGTAGGACAACAGTACACTGGGCATGGATGTTTTAATACATTAAAGACCCCCCCCCCCAACCTACTGTCCATCACTGTGATTCTTAGCACTGAGAACCATGAATGGCACATAACAAGTTATCTCTTTTTCTTCAGTGAATGTTTAAATGTATTTAGTAACATAAACCATGTACGTGTTAATTTTAACTTTCTTATCAATTTTGCAAGTTGGATATCTTTAACTTTACTTTTTATCCACAGGAACGATAATTGGGAGGAATACAATGTATGAGACATGGTGATAACCAACTTTGAAGTTAGATGTCCTGGGACTGAGTTCTGTCCCTACCATTTGGTCACATTGGGAAGCTGAATGGCCTAACCTGTGTAAGGTTCACTTCCTTCATCTTTGAAACCAGGGGGACTGTAAGACTTACTTGAAAATATGATCTCAAGAATTAACAGAGATACTGTAATAGAAGTCACAGAACTGTCTCACAGCTAGCATTCAGTGTGTGAAGTGTCTCCTAATACTCAAGCTCACCTACACTGATAAGTAAAACTCTGTTTTGTAAACACTAAAATTAAATCATTTCTTTTAGAGCAAGTCAAAGGTTAGATTAGTTTTTGTCCCATGATCGATGACTAGGAATTAAAACTCTGCTTTTATTAATAAGGATGCAAGCTTTTCATCTTTTTTCTGGCAGTTGTATTGTTTTCTGAAGCAGTGAGCAGCTGTGGTTGGGAAAGATTAGTTGGAAACCTACATCTGGTTCAGGGACTAACAGCTTATGTTTTGCAAAAGGTTAGTAAGAGAGTCCTTGAGTACAAAGAGATCCAACTCTGTGAACAGAAGACCAGCCAAAAGCACTGGGCCTTTGACCTTCTCCTGAGAGCTTTTTCAAGCCTCTCTCAAAACGAAAGATGGAGTTCCTGGATATCTGAATATCTGTATATGTTCCACTGTAAAATAAGCATAAACCTTTTAGTTTATCTCATCTATTTTATGCTAAGATGAAAATGTCGAAACACCTCTGGATTCAACAAGTACCCGGCGGCCTTGTTGCCAGATATTCTCTCTTAAAATTATGAAGAGTAATTTTATGTGTCTTCTAGGTAAATAGATGCCAGACTGGGGTAGGCATGAGTGACATCCAAGCTCAAAAATAGTCTGGTTTTTAAAATGAAGCAAAACATTTGAAATCTAAACCTGCATTAAATTTAGTTCTCTTGAAGTGTTAAACAAGTGCACATGCAGGACCCATTCCCTGGGGAGATGATGAATTCCATCACTGGTCTTCCTCTTCTCGGTAACCTTCATTCTTATCAGAAGAGGGGATGTCCTACAGCACATGCAACTACTCAACCAAACTTAGAACAGAAAACATCATTCCAAGCTGACAGAATGAGTTCTACCTTTGTATATCAGCAACAAGCCCCTTTTCCAATTGTTGTGATTCACTTCGTGCCCCAAATAGAGCCTCCCAGAAACTGTAGAAAGAGAACTCTCTCAGAGAATTGAGACTCGGCTGCCTACCAACTTCTTACTCAATGTGAAAAATGGATACTTGATAACAGATGTGGATATAGAAATACGTTCAGCATTCAGGGTGCATTTCTAGAGGGGTAATAGTATGTGGTGCTATTAATATATAGCTGTAAGGCCTGCCTGTGGGGTGAACACAATAAGTAAAATTTGCTGGGCAAGGCAACCCAGTATGAGGAGTAAGGTCCCAAAAGCCAGTAAAAGAGTCAAAGACAGCCTCTGTTCTCACTGTGAGTCTCATGAGAGGATCAAGCTACACAACATATATGCAGAGTGCCTTAGGTCAGTCCCATGCAGGCTCCTTGGATGTTGGTTCAGTCTTTGAAAGCCCCTGTGAGGGGAAGTGCTTAGTATTACTGCAACTTGATGTGCCATGTTTTATTGATACTCTTGGGAGACCTGCTCTCTTCTGGACTAAGACAGAAAAGGAGGAAATTGGGAGGTGGGAATGGAAAAGGAGGGAATGGGGGAGTGACCTGGAGGTGAGGATTGGGAGGGGAAGGCTGTGGCCAAAAGGTAAAATAAATAGATGAATAAAAATAAGATAAAACTTCTTTTAAAAGTAAAACTTATAGAGTAACTCTGGAGAGGCTCTCTTTAAATGGTTTCCATTATTCCTCTCTGAATTTGTGTGTTATACTTCTATATCTCCAGTATCTATACTTACAAATAGCAAGTCAGTACTTTGAATGTACTATTAAAAGCAGATATAGCAAGGGACATATATGCATTCCACTCCAACCTATATGTATTAAACTTTAACAACCTTTGTGAAGAAAATAGTTTATGTTAACTTGCCAGGTCTTGGTTTTTGACCCTCAAAATGGCCTTACAAGAAAGTCAGTCTTTTTTTTTTTTTCCAGATTCTCTTTCACAAATAGTTTCTATTTCTCTAGATGAGTCACAGAATTTATTCTGTGAAAAAAATTCATTCACCTAAGAATTTATTATGCTCATCCTTGTTGGCTAGGAATAAATGAGTAAACATCCCCTCATGTGCTCTTCAACAACAGTGCCTGCAACCACTGGTCACTCAGTTATCCGTGCAAGAAATTTGCTACTGCTGTGGTCACTGCTGAAGATGGCACATTGTATCCCAGAAATCCATGGGACAGGCAATGATGGAGATGGAGTGAAAGAATGTATAGCAAAGCTTATTCATTTCTACAGTTATGTAAACAGTAGAGTGACCCCAAATACGTATGTGTTAATCCTTTACTCTGGACACACAAATTTACCTCATAAGAGAACAAGACTGAAAATGAGATGAAGATTAATGCCATTTAAATTAAGAGTCTTATCCCATGAATCTTTCTTGTGTAGCTGAGGTCTGAGTTAAAGTTTGATATGACAAAGGAAGAAGGATCAGAAATAGTCTTGTTGGCTTATGGAGATAGGGCCTCCTTTGAGCTTCCATTAAGAGTTCAGTCTTTGCACCCTCTCCCCTGGGCTCCACACTAGTGCACACAGCCTTGGCAGCTGTACTGGAGGCCAGAATGGTCCAAGAGACCCTAGGGAAGAAACTTCCCACCACCCACTAAACCCTTTAAGCCTATGAAACAACCCCAAACAATACCCCTACTCCTGGGCCCTATATCTTGACATACTATTTTGCAAGAAGTCTTCAACTTTATCAGAGGCCAGGAAGGACCTAGGAACCCCACACTACATTACCTCCCTTGGGCTCCATATCCAGGTCTACAACTTCAGAAGAAGACTTCAGCTTTACTGGAGCATAGGCAAGAGCTAGGGATCCCAGCCCTGACAGCTGTACTAGAGGCTAGGCTGGTGTGAAGGACCCCAGACTGCACCCCTCCCTACCTCAGGGCTCCATATCCAGGCCTACAACTTCAGAAGCGGACTTCAACTTTACTGGAATACAAGTCAGATCCAGGGACCTCAGCATGGCAGCTATACTGGAAGCTAGGCTGGTCCTAGGGGCCTGAGGCCAGACTAGGTCTAGGTACCCCAGACTGCAACCCCTCCCCTGGGCTCCATCTTTGGTCTACAGCTTTGGGAGAAGACTTTGGCTTTACCAGAAGTCAGGCTGGATCTAGAGACCCCCTAGCCCCCAAAACCCCTTTAGGTCCGACTGGACCTAAAGACATGATAGTCACCACAACCCTTAACATTTAGTCCAGAAAACCAGAGAGGAAAGAGAAACCAAGGAACAAAACACTCATTCAACAAAGATAAGCACAGGAATCAACACTTAGACCTATAAACATCCCAAATGCCCACACACCAGTGTAAGAACATAATCAATAACAGAAAAAGCAATATGGTACCATCAGAGCCTAGATATCCTACAACAGCAAGTCTTGAACAATCCAACACAACTGAAGCACAAAAATGACTTTAAAATGGCTTTATGAAGATGATAGAGGTCTTAAAAAGGATATAAAAAATGCCTTAGTGAAATTGAGGAAGATACAAACAAAAAAAAAAGAAGAAATCAATTAATCCCTAAAAGAAAGCCAAGAAGGGATTGGGGATTTAGCTTGGTGGTAGAGTGCTTAACTAGCAAGTGCAAGGCCCTGGGTTCAGTCCTCAGCTCCAGAAAAAAAAAAAGAAAGCCAAGAAAAAAATCAAGCAAACAGATGAAGGAAACTGTTTAAGACATAAAAATAGAAATATAAGAAATAAAGAAAACAAAAATGGAGGGAATCCTGGAAATGGAAAATCTTGTTAAGTGAACAGGAACTATAGGCACAAGCCATCACCAACAGAATACAAGAGATGAAAGAGAAAATCTCAGACATTGAAAATGATAGAGGAAATAGATTCATCAGTCAAACAAAATGTTAAATTTAAAAAATTCCTAACATAAAACATCCAGAAAGTCTGGGACACTATGAGAAGACCAAACATAAGAATAATAGGAATAAAAGAGCAAGAAATCCAGCGCAAAAACTCAGAGAATGTGTTTAACAAAATTATAGAAGAAAATTTTCCCAGCCTAAAGAAGGACATGCCTATAAGGTACAAGAAGCTTACAGAGCATCAAATAGATTGGATCAGAAAAGAAAATCCCTTTGCCACATAATAATCAAAACACTAAACACACAGAACAGAGAAAGAATATTAAAAAACAGCAAGGGAAAAAGGCCAAGTAACATATAAAGGTAGACCTATTAGAATCACACCTAACTTCTCAATAGAGACCTAAAATCCATAAGGGCCTGGACTGATGTTTTGCAAACTCTAAGAGACCACAGATGTCAGCCCAAACAACTATACCCAGCAAATCTTTCAATAACCATAGATGGAGAAAACAAGATATTTCATGACAAAATCAAATTTAAACAATATCAATCCACAAACTCATCCCTACAGAAAGTACTAGATGGAAAATTCCAACTCTAGGAAGTTAACTACACCCACAAAAACATAAGCAATAGATAATCTCACATCAGCAAAACACAAAGAGAACAATACAAAGAATCAATGAAACAAAGAGTTGCTTCTTTGAAAAAAAATCAGCAAGATAGACAGACCCTTATTCAAACTAACCAAAAGGTAGAGACAGAATATTCAAATGAACAAAATCAGAAATGAAAAGGGAGATATAACAACAGACACTGAGGAAATCCAGACAATCATTAGGTCATACTTCAAAAACCTGTAGTCTACAAAATTGGAAAAACTAAAAGAAATGGACAAATTTCTTGATATATATCACTTACCAAAATTAAATCAAGATCAGATAAACAATTTAAATAGACCAATAACTCCTAAGGAAATAGAAGCAGTCATTAAATTCTCCCAACCAACAAAAAAAGAGAGAGAAAGAAAAGCCTAGGGCCAGATGATTTTAATGCAGAATTCTTCAAGACTTTCAAAAGAGAGTTAATGCCAATACTCTTCAAATTATTCCACAAAATAGAAACAGAAGGAACATTGCCAAATTCTTTCTATGAATCCACAGTCACCCTGATAATGAAACCACATAAAGATTAAACAAAGAAAGAGAACAATTACAGACCAATTTCACTCATGAACATTGATGTAAAAATACTCAATAAAATGGCAGAGCAAACCCAAGGACACAGCAAAGAGATCATCCACCATGATGAGTAGGCTTCATCCCAGCGATACAAGAGTGGTTCAACATTTAAAAAAAAAAATCTGTCACTGTAGTCCACCAACTAAAAGGGGAAAAAAAAAAAAAAAACCATGATCACCTTGTTAGAGGCTGAAAAAAAACCTTTGACAAAAAGCAACACCTTTCATGATAAATGTCTTGGAGAGATCAAGGATACATACCTAAACATAATAAAAATAATACACAGCAACATCAAATTAAATGGAAAGAAACTCATTTCCATTCCACTAAAGTCAGGAACAAGACAAGGCTGTCCACTCTCTCCATACCTATCTTATATAGTACTTGAAGTTTTAGCTAGAACCATAACTAAAGGAAATCAAGAGGATACAAATTGGAAAGGAAGAAGTCAAAGTGTCATTATTCACATATGATATGATAATATACATAAACAACCCCAAAATTTCTACCAGAGAATTCCCACAGCTGACAAACACCTTTGGTCAAGTGGCTGGATACAAGATAAACTAAAAATAAAATCAGTAGCTCTCCCATGTACAAACAATCAACTGACTGAGAAAGAATTCAGAGAATCAACATCCTTTACATTAGCCTCAAATAATATGAAATATCTTGGTGTAACTCTAACCAAGCAAGTGAAAGGTCTGTATGACAAGAACTTCAAGTCTTTGAAGAAAGAAATTGATGAAGATATCAGAATATAGAAAGATTTCCCATGCATGTTAATGGATCAGAAGGATTAACATAGTAAAAATAGCCATCTTACCAAAGCAATCTACAGATTCAATGCAATCCCCATTAAAATCCCAACACAATTCTTTACAGACCTTGAAAGAACAATACCCAACTTCATATTGAAAAACAAAAAACCTGGGATACCTAAAACAATCCTGTACAATAAAAGTACTTATGGAGGTATCACCATTCCTGGTTTCAAGCTGTACTACAGAGGTATAGTAATAAAAATTGCATGGCATTGGGATAAAAATAGACAGGTAGATCATTGAAAACCCAGACTTAAATCCACACACATATGGACACCCAAATTTCAACAAAGAAGCCAAAATTATACAAAGGAAAAAATAAAGCATCTTCAACAAATGATGCTGGTATAACTGGATATCAGCATGTAGAAGAATGCAAAAAAATCCATATCTATCACCCTACACAAAACACAAGTCCAATTGGATCAAAGACCTCAACATAAATTCAGATACAGATACACTGAACTTGATAGAACAGAAAGCAAGATAGAATCTCAAACACATTCACATAGGACATAACTCTATATTTATAGGAGTATAATCATCAGGATTTTTTTCTGTAGTCTGATACAATATAGTGTGACAACTTTCTGAACTAGGGTCTCACTCCCAAAATAACCTGGAAAGTGCCTGGTAACAAGTTTCATTGCAACATCATAAACATTACTATTTAAGGTTAGATCATTTTCATACTGGAACCATTATACTGTTTCTCTGACCACTCTTCTTCCCCATTCCAAAGTGATAGGAAAAGCTTCTGGGAGTTTGTTGTGTTATTTACCTTCCCAAAAGTGTTTGAATCCACAACCACGTTAGCTACCAGTAAACATAGAATTAGTTCTGTCTCCATCCAAATACACAAAAGAGCCATCTCCTCTGATTCTCTGCATAGCTGTGCCATGGCACCAATTACAAGCTGCTAGATTATTCAATCCATAGTCTGATACCAGAACATCTTTAACTTCCTGAACAGAACACCAATAGCACAGACACTAAAATCGACTATTAATAAATGGGACCTCATGAAATTGAAAAGTTTCTGTAAGGCAAAGAACACTGTCGATAGGACAAAACAACAACCTAGAGAACTGGAAAAGATCTTTACCAACCTCACATCCACCAGAGGGCTGATTTCCAAAATATATAAAGGACTCAAGAAACTGGACATCAATAAACCAAATAATCCAATTTAAAAATGGGGTACAGAATTAAACAAAGAATTCTCAACAGAAGAATTTCAAATGGCTGAAAAATACTTAAGGAGTTGTTCAAGATCCTTAGCCATCAATGAAAATCAAAAGGACTCTGAGATTCCATCATACACCTCTCAGAATGGCTATGATTAAAACAAACAAACAAACAATAAACACCAGTACACTGCTGGTGGGAGTGCAAACTTGTACAAACACTTTGGAAGTCAGTGTGGCAGTTTCTCAGGAAACTAGGAATCAATCTACCACAAAACCCAGCTATATTACTCTTGGGTATATACCAAAGGGTGCTCAATCATAACACAAGGACACTTGCTCAATTATGTTCACATCAGCTTTATTCATAATAGTCAGAACGTGGAAACAACCTACATGTCCCTCAACTGAAGAATGGATAAAGAAAATGTGGCACATATTTACATAATGGAGTATTACTTGGCTGTTAAAAACAAGAAAACCAGAAAATTTGAAGGCAAATGGATGGAATTAGAGAAAAATCATCCTGAGTGAGATGATACAGACTCAGAAAGACAAACAAACATCACATGTATTTACTCATAAGTGGTTATTAACTGTAAAATAAAGGATAACTATGATACAATCCATAGACCCAGAGACTGGGTAACAAGAAGGGTTCATGAGGGGATGACTCCTGGATCTCCCTAGGAAGGGAAAATAGAAGAGATTTTGAGTGGACTGAGGGTGGGTGTGGATGTGAAAATGAGTGATCAGGTTGTGAGTGGGTATAGTGAGAGAGTACTGAAAGAGACTACCGGAAAGTGGGTTACATTTTGGGGTCAGGTAAAAACCTGATGCAAGGGAATCTCCCAGGATGACCCCAGCTAAGCCTCCTAGAAATAGTAGACATGTAGCTTCAACTGGCCATCTCCTGTGACCAGATTGTGCCTCGCCCAACTGTCATCAGAGAGGCTTCATTCAACAACTAATGTAAAGAGATACAGACCCACAGCCAAACACTGAGCAGAGTTAGCGGAATCCTGCAGAAGAGGGAGAAAGGGTTATAGGAGCCAGAGGGGTCAAAGACACGACAAGAAAACTCACAGAATCAAATAACCTGAGGGCATAGGGGCTCACAGAGACTTAACTGCTAACCAGGGAGCCTGCAAGGGACTGGTCTAGGCCCTCTGCATATATGTTATGGTTATATAGCTTAGTGTTCTTATGGAACTCCTAACAGTGAGATCAGAACCTGTCTCTGACTCTCTTACTGGCTTTTGGGACCTTACTCCTCATACTGGAGTATTGACCAGCATTAATACATGGGAGGTGTTCAGTCTTACTGAACCTTGATATGCCATGTTTTGTTGATGCTCATGGCCTTTTTCTAAACAGAAACAGAGGAGGAGTGGATTGGGGGTTAGAAACAGAGGGGGATGGGAAAGGCCTAAGAGGAGAGTAGGAAAGATAAACTGCAACTGTGGACAGGATGTAAAATAGATAGATAGATAGATAGATAGATAGATAGATAGATAGATAGATAGATAGATAAATTTATTTTTTTTTAAAAGAATGCAGTCTTGTAACCATCTTCATCTTGAGTTTATCAAGTTCCACTTGTGTTTGAGTTACCTAGGGAAATGCAGAGTGACAATTTGTATGATTTTTAATCCCTTAACTTTGTGGACATTTATACAACAACAATAGGGAAGTGATACATGGTTACCTTACTACAACATTTCCTCTTTTTCTCTCAGTCATATGGATGTAACTCCAACTAGCCTTCCCCCACCTTCTGCTAGCTCCTAGCCTTGGTGTCTGAGAGCAGCACACCATACCAAGGCATGGGTAGTAAGCAACCATTTCTTTCCTTTCCAGTTTGTTGAGACAGAGGTGGCTATCAGGCAGTATATGATGGCTATTTCTAGGCATTTATCTCATTCCTTAGAGGACAAATATACTGGTAGCAGGGAGTGAGGAGATTGCTGACAGACAAAAGTAGCAAACTTGATTTCAAATTCAGTACTGCATTTTTTTCTATCATCTTTCTTTTCTTGATTTAATTTTACCCAAAATTAGGATAGCCATTAATTTAGAAACACACTCATTAGGATCATGGATTTTCAGTAAAATATAAATTTTAGAGAACTCTACCAAGCAAATGAAATTGCTCTTAACCATCAAATAAAATATCAGTGTTACAGATTCCTACCAGAAACTTCAACCTCAATTTTCTGGCTAGCCAGGAAAGAAGAAATCTACTTAAAGAATATTTTAACAAACAAGTTGTTACTTAAATGGGTTAAAATGTCAAAAATGATCCTTTTTGTCACAGACTAGAAGAAAAACTATGCTCTATTTTCAGAACCTGGAGATGCTGTGTTCCTGAGAACTTGGGGTTCTACCATTGGAGCCCACAAGTCTTGTAACAACTATAAAGTCTCCTTTCTTTGGTCTTGAACTGAGTTCTAAGTCTCTATAAAAACACTGCAGGGTGGGACGGGAGGCAGCTGGAGACCAAGTTTTTGTCTTAGTCAACCTTGTCTCTACCTTCTCAATGGCCACCTCACTTATTTCTCAACCTTTCATTTCATGTATCTCATTTTTTATTTCACTGAAAACAAATATTTTTATACAGCATATGGTTCCCCTCCCTCTGCACCTCCCAGTTCCTCCTCACCTCTCCTGTCAGGTTCTACCTTTCTATCTTTTAGTAGAAATTAAATATCTAAGAGCTAATAATAAAATCTAACATAATATAATAAGATTAAACAAAAACAAACAAATCAGAATAAGACAAAAATGAGCAGAAGGAAAAAATCCCGAGAAAATACACAAGAAACAGATATAAGGACCCACTGGTTCCTACAGGAATCCCATAAAAATGTAAGACCAGAAGCAATAATATATACACAAAAGACCTGTAGGGTAAAAATAAATAAATAAGAATAAAACAAACAGAAAAAGATTTTTAACAAGAAAAAAGACCTAACACAAAATTATGAGGCAAGAAACTCCTCCAAAGATGCCATTGAGTTCATTTTCTACTGGCCATCTACTGCTGGGCTTGTAACCCACCCTCAAGAGAAACTTGTTTTCCCAGTGAGACTCCCTTGAAGAAAAGTTCATTTTTGTTCACAAGTGGCTATCAATTGGAGATTGCTTCTGAGTTAGGAATGGGGACATGTGTCCACTTCTCCTTTCAGCTCTAGGATCCCATCTGTTGCAGACCTGTGAAGGCCCTGTGCATGCTGCCTCAGTCTCCGTGAGTCCATATGCTCATCAATCCTGCTGGTTTTAGAAGGCCTTCTTTCCTTGGTGTCCTCCATTCTTTCTGGCTGTTACACTCCTTCTGCCTTCCCCTCCACAGGGTTCCCTAAATCCATAGGAGAGGGATTTGACAGAGACACCCCATTTAGGGCTGAGTGTTTTAAAGTCTCTCACTCTGCACTATATCTGACTGTGGGTCTCTGTATTTGTTCCCATCTGCCGCAGGAGGAAACTTCTCCTGTGATGGCTGAGCAAGGTATTGATCTATGAGTACACCAGAATGTTATTAAGACTCATTTTATTGCTATGTTCCTTTCATAGGTTTTATCCTATGTACCTGGGATACCTATTTTCAAGTTTTTGGTCATTCAAGCAGTACCATGTATGGGTTCCATCTCATGGAGTGGGCCTCAGGTGAGTTCAGATGTTGGTTGGTTACTCCTACAAGTTTTGTACCACCTTTGCCCTTTGCACCTTTGCATGCAGGACAGATTGTAGATAAAAGTATCTGAGGTGTGTTGCTGTCTACGTTTCTCCTTTGGGAGCATGCAGAGTACCCTCTGGCATTTTATAATCTCAGAACTGTATGGAACTTGAAGATTATCCCAATAAATTCAATAAAATGAATTCCTAATTAGATAAATCACACCTAATAGACAAATCATTGACCTTTTTATATTTCTAGCTTACTGTGATACAGACACCAGCTAAGAACCAAAGCACATAAAACAATTCCACGTAGTAGCTTCAATAGATTGAGTCAAGAGATAGAAACTATTATTGCTATCACCATCTGTATAGTTATCATTAGGACTAATTAAAGGTCATTGTTAGTAGAGCCAGCATCTCTATCACCTCAGACCTAAACAGTCACCCACATTTGCAAGCCAGGATATGGCTATGAGGAGAAAGAAGAGGAGATTCACATCATAGTTGATCAAATTCTTGATAAGTGCTCCAAAAGTTACATGTAAACACATCAGAGAAAACAAGTTTTGAGGGTGAGGGCCTTGTGATAGGAGAACTTTAGAGAGCAGCTTTAGTAACTATTGACTGAATCCTTGGGGACCTACCAAAATCATCTGGTTTCAAAGTTGAACATCATAGAACTCTGGAATTGCAAAGGCTGCATATGATCATTTAATTCATCTATTTGCCAAGGCAAATGCACTGAGATTAGTTTAGTATAGACACACAACATACTTAAATATCCTTCCTGTTTATTAGGCATTAACTCATTGACCTTCTGGAGAATAGTAGAAATGTGAGTGCAGACTGTTTTGTCTGTTAAGCAATCTAGTTAGCTAGCTGTTCAGCTCCCTACATAGTTTTTCATTTAGATGAAAATCAAATATGAATTGATGAGTAAAATTTTATGTATATATAATTTTTACTAAGTAGGAGACACAAAATCTGAAATATCAGTTGTAACACATATTAAAATAACCCAGACATCTTTTCTTATCAAGGAAAATGCCATTTCCTATGAGTTTTTAGGTAATTACTGCAGCCAGTGTTCATTTAAAAACTAAATTTTAGCCCTGGGAACCCATAGACCACACCTTCCAGGGAAGCAGGTAGGCTGATTGTAGATCTTTACCTCTCCCTCTACTCCTCCAGATCCAGATCCCCAGACTCATCCCTAGCTCTGTAGCATACCCTCATTAGTGACCTCTCCTCATTCTATGTCCCCATTCCCAGAGGACTAACTAAATTAATCCTTGTGGATTGTAGAACACCCAGATTCCTTCCTTCTTTTGGAGCCCCTTGTACTGGCTTGTTTTGTGTCTCAAATTGACACACATTAGAGTCATCAGAGGAAGGAGCCTCAGTTGAGGAAATGCCTCCAAGAGATCCAATCTTAAGGCATTTTCTCAATTAGTGATCCATGGGGGAAGGCCCAGCTCATAGAGGGTGGTTCAATCCCTGGGTTGCTGGTCTTGGGTTCTATAAGAAGGTGGAATGAGCAAGCCAAGGGAGGCAAGCCAGTAAGCAGCTCCCCTCCATGGCCTCTACATCAGTTCCTGCTTCAGGGATACTGCCCTGTTTTGAGGTCCTGTCCTGACTTCCTTCAGTGATGAACAGCAATGCTGAAGTGTAAGTCTAATAAACCCTTTACACGCTCCCCACCCCAACTTGCTCTTTGGTCATGATGTTTCATCAGAGCAATAGAAATCTTAAATAAGACACCCCTTTACACAATTAACTAATTTGCATTTCTAAATCTCAAGTCCCAGTGCCCATAGATACATTTTATCTGAAACCCTATTGCCACACTTATGAGGACCCCAGAAGATTTTCTACAAGGAAATATGCAGCTACCATGTTCTCATAAAAACCAGAGAGAAAAAAGAAACTAAGGAATAAAACACACACCCAGCAAAGACAGGATACCAGTATCTACACTCACAATCCTTCCAAGCACAAATGCCTAGACACCACTACAGCTTAAATCATAGAAATTATAAACCAAATGAACCTAGCAGAGAGCTACAGAACATTTCACCCAAACACAAAAGAATACGCCTTCTTCTCCGAAGCTAGTGGAACTTTCTCTAAAATTGATCACATTCTGGAACACAAATCAAGTCTTAACAGATACAAGGAAATCAAAATAGCATCCTGCATCCTATCTGACCATCAGCAAACCTCAAAAATGAGAGAAAGCTATCAAACTCATGGAAACTGAACAACTCTCTATGGAATGAAAAATGGATCAAGGCAGAAATTAGTGAACAAAAAACTTTCTTTAATGGAAGGAAAATAAATACACAGCATATCTAAACTTATGGGACATAACTAAGGCTGTTCTAAGAAGCAAATCCATAGCACTAAGTGCTTACATCAAAAGAAAAAGATAAAGAGGAGGGGGAGGAGAAGAAGGAGAAGGAAAAGAAGAAAAAGAAGGAGGGGTAGGATGGGAGGAGAGCAAGGATGAGGAGAAGAAGAAGGAGAAGAACAGGAAGAGGAGGAGGAGGAGGAGGAAGAAGAGGAAGAGAAAGTAGAGGAGGAGGAAGAACAGGAGGAGGAAGAAGAAATTGGGGAGATCTCATGCTAGCAATTTAACTGCACACCTGAAATCTCTATAACAAAAAGAAGAAATAACACCCAAAAGGAGTAGATGGAAAGACATAATCAAACTTAGGGCTGAAATCAATAAGATAAAAACAACAACAATAAAAACAATACAAAGAGTCAATAAAACAAAGAGTTGGTCTTTAAGAAAACCTTTAAGATTGATAAAACCTTATCCCAATTAGCTAAATGGTAGAGGGAGAATATCCAAATTAACAAAGTTAGAAATGAAAAGGGGTACATTACAACAGACACCAAGAAAATCCAAAGAGTCATAGGAACATACTTTAAAAACATGGACTCCATTTATGCCAGCACCATTTGTTGAAGATGGTTTCATTTATCCATTGTAAATTTTTGACTTCTTTGTCAAAAATTATATGTTTATAGGTATACGGGTTAATGTCAGGGTCTTCAATTCGATTCCATTGGTCCACATGTCAGTTTTAATGCCAGTACCAAGCTGTTTTTATTATGGTAGCTCTATAGTAGAGCTTGAGGTCGGGGATTGTGATGCCTCCAGAGGTTGTTTTATTGTACAGGATTCTTTTGGCTATCCTGGGTTTTTTGTTTTTCCATATGAAGTTGAGTATTATTCTTTCCAGGTCTGTGAAAAATTGTGTTGGTAATTTGATGGGGATTGTGTTGAATCTGTAGATTGCTTTTGGTAAAATTGCCATTTTTACTATGTTAATCCTGCCTATCCATGAGCATGGGAGATCGTTCCATTTTCTGACACCTTCTTCAATTTCTTTTTTCAGGGACTTAAAGTTCTTATCATATAGGTCCTTCACATGCTTAGTTACAGTAACCCCAATGGTATTTTATATCATTTGTAGGCTATTGTAAAGTGTGATGTATCTCTGATTTCCTTCTCAGCCTGTTTGTCTATTGTATATAGGAGGGCTATTGATTTTTTTTTTTAGTTGATCTTGTATCCTGCTATGTTGCTGAAGGTGTTTATAAGCTGTATCAGTTCCTTGGTTGAATTTTTGGGGTCACTCATATATACTATCATGTCATCTATAAATAGGGAAAGCTTGACTTCTTCCTTTCCAATTTGTATCCCCTTAATCTCCTTATGTAGTCTTATTGCTCTGGCTATAACTTCAAGTACTATATTGAATAAGTATGGGGATAGGGGACAGCCTTGCCTTGTTCCTGAGTTTAGTGGTATTGCTTTCAGTTTCTCTCCATTTAATTTGATGTTAGCCGTTGGCTTGCTGTAGATTGCCTTTATTATGTTTAGGTATGTTCCCTGTATTCCTGATCACTCCAAGACCTTTATCATGAAGGGGTGTTGGATTTTGTCAAATGCCTTTTCTGCATCTAGTGAGATGATCATGTGTTTTTTTTTTTCTTTGAGTTTGTTTATATGGTGTATTACATTGACGGACTTTTGCATGTTGAACTACCCTTGCATCCCTGGGATGAAGCCTACTTGATCATGGCAGATAATTGTTTTGATGTGTTCTTGGAGTCTGGAATGCTCAATCATACCACAAGGGCATTTGCTCAGCTATGTTCATATCAGCATTGTTTGTAATAGCCAGAACCTCGAAACAACCTAGATGCCCTTCAACTGAAGAATGGATAAAGAAAATATGGTACATATACACAATGGAGTACTACTCAGCAGAGAAAAACAATGACATCATGAGGTTTGCAGGCAAATGGATGGATCTAGAAAAAAATCATCCTGAGTGAGGTAACCCAGACTCAGAAGGACAAACATGGTACGTACTCACTCATAGAAGGATACTAGATGTAAAACAAAGATGACTAGACTGCTACACAACTACAGGAAGGCTACCTAGAAAACGGGACCCTAGGCAAGACACAGGGATCGCCCAAATGACAGAGAAATGGATAAGATCTACATGAACAACCTGGATGAGAGTGGGTGTAATGAAGGGCAAGGTTTCAGGGAAAGAAAGCTTAGGGGAGCAGGAGATCCCAGCTGGATCAAGAACAGAAAGGGAGAACAAGGAATAACAGACCATGATAAATGAAGACCACATGAGAACAGGGAGAAGCAAAGTGCTCGAGAGGTCCCCAGAAATCCACAATGATACATCCTCTGTAGACTGCTGGCAATAGTCGAGAGAAAGCCTGATCTGACCTAGTCTGGTGATCAGATGGCCAAACACCCTAACAGTCGTACTGAAAATCTCATCCAATAACTGATGGAAGTGGACCCCAGGTAGAGCTCCAGGAGTCCAATTGTCGAGAAAGAGGAGGGACGGGACTGTTAGAGTGTGAATTGTTGAGACCAAGATTGGAAAAGCACAGGGACAAATAGCCAAACAAATGGAAGCACATGAATTATGAACCAAAGGCTGTGGAGCCCCCAGCTGGAGCAGGCCCTCTGGATAAGTGAGACAATTGAATAGCTTGAACTGTTTGGGAGGCCCCCAAGCAGTGCGACCCGGACCTGTCCTTGGTGCATGAGCTGGTTGTTTGGAACCTTGGGCTTACACAGAGACACTTTGTTCAGCCTGGAAGGAGGGGACTGGAGCTGCCTGTACTGAATCTACCAGGTTTAAATGAATCCCCAGGGGAGTCTTGGCCCTGGAGGAGATGGGAATGGAGGGGAGGGGATGGGAGGAAGGTGAGGGAGGGGGCAGGAGGGGGAGAGGACAGGGAAACCCATCACTGATATATAAAATTAAAACACAAATATAATAAATAAAAAAGGAGAAAAAAATTTAAAAAATGGACTCCACCAAACTGGAAAATCCTAAAGAAATGGTTAATTTTCTCTATACATATCATTTATCAAAGTTAAAACCAAGATCAGATAAGCAATAACCAATAGAAGAAAGTCAGAATAATACCTTGCATTAACAGACTTTAACCCCTAAAAAAGAAGTAGTCATTAAACATCTCTCAACCAGAAAAGGTCCTGGACCAGGTAAATTTACTGCAGAATTCTATCAGACTTTCCCAAAAGAGTTAAAGTCAATTCTCCTTAAATTATTCCACAAAGTTCAAACAGAAGGAACATTACCTAACTCATTTTAGGAGGCCACAGTTCCCCCTCATAACCAAACCACATAAAGACCCAACAAAGAATGAGAATTACATACTAATTTCCCTTATCAACATCAATGCAAAAATTCACAATGAATTATTTGCAAGCTGAATCCAAGAATACATCAAAAAGACCACTCACCATGATTAAGTAGGATTCATCCCAGAGATGCCGGGATGGTTCAACATACATAATGTAATCTATCATATAAACAAACAAACAAACAAAAACATGATCATCTCATGAAATGTAGAAAAAAGCATTTGACAAAATTCAACACCTCTTCATGATAAAATTTCTGGGAGATTAGGGATACAAGGGACATATCTAAACACAATAAAGTCAAATTACTGCAAGCCCAAGGCTTAAATGGAGAGAAACTCAAAGAAATTCTACTAAACTCAGAAAGAAGACAAGGTTGTCCACCCTCTCCATACCTATTCAATAGAGTACTTGAAGTATTATCTAGAAGAAAAAGAAAACTGAAGGAGCTAAAGAGATAAGAAAGGAAGAAATCAAAGTATCATATTGTGCAAATGATATGGTATTATATATAAGTGACCCAAAAAATTCCACTGGGGAACTTGTACAGCTGATGAATACTTTCAGCAAAGTAGCTAGATACAAATTAACTCACAAAAATCACTATCTCTTCTATATACATATTACAAATGGCAGTCCATTTCATTTCTCAATGAAAGAAATCAGAAGAACACCTTTTATAGTAGTTTCAAATAATATAAAATGTCTCTAAACAAATCTAACCAAGCCATTAAAAGACTTGTATGATTAAAAACTTCGGGTCTTTGAAGAAAGAATTTGAAAAAGATGTCAGAAGATGAAAAGATTTCCCATGTTCATGAATCAATAGGATTAACAGAGTAAAAATGACCATCTTACCAAAGTAATCTACAGATTCAACAAAATCACCAGCAAAATTCCCACTCAATTCTTCAAAGAACTTAAAATAACAATTCTCAGCTTCATATGGAAAGGCAAAAAAAAAAAATCAGGATAGATTAAACAATCCTGACTAATAAAAGAAATGCTGGAGGTATTACTATCCCAGATTTAAAGTTTTACTACAAATCTATAGTAATTTTAAAAAAAAACCAGCATGATATTGGCACAAAAACAAATACATTGATCAATGGAATCAAATTAAAGACCCAAACATAAATCCACACACCTATGGACACTTGATCTTTCTTAAAGAAGCCAGAAATGCACCCTAGGTTAAAACAACAACAGCACAATATCTTCGACAAGTGGTCCTGGTTAAATGGATGCCTGCATGTGGAGGAAGAATTTAAATAGATCTATTCTTATTACCCTGCACAAAACTCAACTCCAAGTAAATCAATCACAAAATTTGACTCCAACTGGATCAAGTATCTCAACTTAAAACCAAATACACTGAACTTGATAGAAAAGAAATCAGGGAATTGCCTTGAACTCATTGCTACAGGAGAAGACTTTCTAACAGATCACCACTAGCACAGGCATTAAGGACTTCATGATTTTAAGAAGTTTGCACACGGACAACAATGTCATTTGGACAAGTTGGAAGCCTACAGAGTGGGAAAAGATTTTTACCAATCACACATCCAAAAGATAACTAGTATTGAAAATATATAAAGAACTAAAAAAAAACTAAATATGAAAAAAATAGACCAATTTAAAAGGGGGAATATATTCATAAACAGAGAATTCTACATAGAGAAAACTCAAGTGGCTAAGAAACACTTACAAAAATGGTCATCATTCTTAGCCATTAGGGAAATGCAAATCAATACTACTTTGAAATTTCATCTTTCACCTACCAGAATGGCTCACATCAATAAATCAAGTAACAGCTCATGATAGCAAGGATTTGAAATCAAGAGAACAGTTATCCGTTGTTGGTAGAAGTGCATGGAAATCAGTGTGGCAGTTCCTCAGGAAAATAGGAATTGATCTGTCTCAAGATTCAACTGTAGTACTACTCTTGGGCATGTAAAGGATGCTTAATTCTACCACAAAAACACTTGCTCAAACATGTTCACTGCTGCTCTAGTCAGAAATTAAAAACAACCTATATATCTCTCAATAGAAGACTAGATAAAGAAAATTGATAAATTTATACAATGGAGTATTACTCATAAAAAGATGACATCATGAAACTTTTGGGTAAATGGATGGAACTAGAAAAGAAATCATCTTGAGTGAGACATTGCAGACCCAGAAAGACAAATATGGTATGTATTCCCTGATATATGGGTATTAAGCTATTAAGTCAAGCTATAATCCATAGTCTCAGGGAGGTCAGGTATAGAGGAATAAGTAAGTGGAGACACATGAATCTCCCTGGGAGGGGAAAATTGAATAGGTTTTTTGAGTGGACTGGGGTTGAGGGGATGAGAAAGGAGGACTGGATGGGGAGAGGGAGTGGAGATGGGATTGTGGGAGGAATCGCAGAAGAGACTGTTGAAATTGAGGGGCATGTGAAGCGTGGTATGGAAACCTATGCCAGAAGAAGATTCCTAAAATAATACATGAAGTTGATCCTAATGAAGTCTCCAAATAATGAGAGACAGAGTCCCAACTGGCCATCTCTTGTCACTAAATGAAGCTCCCAGTACAGGGACTGGGTTTCATCCAATGGAGTTGTTGGTTAAAGTGGTCCATGGAAATTCCCAAAACAATCCAGGCTGTTGCCAAAATAAAAAGTTGCTCTCTAAAAACTTGCGACAAAATTTCATTGCTGAAGACAAGACCTACATAACTCATTGAACATGAAAAATACAAGTTGGTGTGTATAAAGAGAGTTCACCCCTATGTTCTAGAGTGTTTGGTACAAGGTTATATTCTGCACACTACCAAAAGAGTAACATAAATGCCAACCAAGCCACAAACCCTTTGATCTACAATGATGTACTGTCTGCCAGATATACTAGAGCAATGGTGGCACAAAGCTTAGAGGAGTCAACAACCAATAACTGCTTTGACCTAAAGCTCACTCTGCAATACTGGGAACCCACACCCAGTACTTCTTGTAACCAAGAACCAGAGACTAGATACCAGGTCCTAGGGTAAAACCAAATACTACTTGTCCTTAAAACAAAAAAAGTAGTATGAGAAAATGACTCCTAATGTTATTCTGTTATACTCATAGATCAGTGCCATGTTTAGCCATCATTAGAGAAGCTTTCTCCTGAAGCAGATGTAAATTAATATACAGACCCAAAGCCAGACAATGTTCAGAGAGTGAGAGAGACCTTGGGACACTCAGCCCTAAATGGGACACCTCCATCAAATCCCTCCCTGCAGAACTCAAGAACCCTTATAGATAAGGAGGTAGAATGTTAAGAGCCAGAGTGGATTAAGAACACCACAAAAAAAATGAGACCCTCTAAATCTGCATGAGCAAATTTCATATGAACTCACAGAGAGTGAATCAGCATGCACAGGGCCTGCA
The DNA here is from genome assembly GCF_903995425.1 of Onychomys torridus. Taxonomy (NCBI): domain Eukaryota; kingdom Metazoa; phylum Chordata; class Mammalia; order Rodentia; family Cricetidae; genus Onychomys; species Onychomys torridus. The sequence goes on along the minus strand of NC_050444.1, from coordinate 28,217,448 downwards.
CACATCTGACTCAGTTCCTTTGGGTTTACACTATGGCTTCCAGTTTAATGTTTTATGGGATTCCTAAGAGTAAGAAAAAGTTGGTCTCTGATTCTTCCACTTTCCTATGGGCTCCTGTCCAACTTCAATGTGATAGCATATGTTTTATTTTATTATATGTTATATTTAAAAATATATATGAATGAATGAGTGAAAACCTCACTACCAGGGTAAAGGTTAACAACTGAACAGTCACCTGTTGGAAGAGGGAAAATTCTTTTTCTCCAGTGGACTGACACAGGGCATATCAACCACGTCCGTGCAGGCCTCATGTTCAGTTGTAGCTGGCCAACGTAAAATGACCTCCACACTTTTTTTGTGTACTTTTATTTACTTACAGTTTTGCAGGTTTTGCTTTGTTTTCTTTTGGGTGTTGTTTTATTTTATTTTATTGATTGTACTGGGTTTCAGTTTGCTTTTTTTTTTTTTTTTTTTTTTTTTTTAGAAAGAACTTAAAGTATGATAGACAGGAAAGAAGTAGAAACACTTTGGGGAGGGGAAGAATATTTAAAATTAAAAACTGTTTTTGATAGTAAAAGATAAAAACATGTAAATTTTAGGCAATGTAAAACATCTATTTTTACAATCACATTTTTGAGTTAATAGTTTTATTCACGCTATAGGCTAATTTTGTTTTTTTTTTCTATTTTATTTGCTTCTGAATGGTCAGTGCACAGAGTAGGTCTAATACATGGTGAATGAATATATATGTACACTGGAAAAGCAATGAGTAAAATTTACAATCCAAGCTCAGCAAAAAGACTTCTAACAGGATACAAAGAGGACTCTTTCTGTAGACACAATTCAGGCAACAGAATGAGGTATGGAAGTGTTATTATAGATTACTTATCTCACTACTCTGAAAAGCACGAGTAGGTAGTGCCATTGTCAATCATGTGAGTATATTTTTAGACCATAGTTATCATAATTTGGCATCTAAAGACATATCTTTCCCTTATAACATAAAGCAAAATGTTTTCTTCTAGTTCTCAAAAGAGAAAGTGAACTGTGTAGTTAGATTTGAAATTATAGTCAACCAAATACTTACATTGAATCCATTTTTATCCCTATAAAAGTTTAATAAATTTCTAAATGATTTTTAAATATGTAGTTGGGTACAAGTAATTATGATTATTCTAATTCATTCTGCAAACATTTTCTAGCATCTGTCTTAAAAGAAATGTTTAACATGTCTTTTTGAAACACATTAACTAAATGTAAATATTCTCAACATATTTCATTATGTCTAAAAATTTTAAAATGTGACCTGAATACAAGTGATCAAATAGTATTTGGTAATATATTCTCCTATATTTATATTTTAATATATTTATATATAATTATCAAATGATTATTATTATGGTTATGCATGGAATTTATAATTTTGCTTGTTTTTCAGATAATACACAATTATTTCTAAAGCAATTCTTTTAATTAATTTATTTATTGTTTTTATAGCCCAACTGCAGTTTCCCCTCCAAGTTCCTCCCCTTACCTCCCCTGCCTCCACCCCACCCACACCCACTCCTCTTTCATTTCTATTCAGAAGAGGGAAGACCTCCCATGTATATCAGCCATGGCATATCAAGTTGCAGTGAGACGAGGCTGAACAAGACAACCCAGTAGGAGGAAAGGGTCACAAAAGCAGGCAACAGAGTCAGAGACAGCTCCTGCTCCCACTGTTAGGAGGCCCACAAGGAGACCACACTACTCAATTGTAACATACATGCAGATGGCCTAGGTCAGTCCCATGAAGGCTTCCTGGTTGTGGATTCAATCTCTGTGAGCCCCTATGACCCCAGGTTGAATTGATTCTGTGGGTTTTCTTGTGGCACCCTTGACCCCTCTGGTTCCTACACTCCTTCCTCCCACTCCTCCCAAGGATTCCAGGAGTTACGCCTATGTTTGGTTATGGTCTCTGCATCTGGTTCTATCAGTTGCTGAAACAAGCTTCTCTGATGACAATTGGACTAGGCACAAATATATGAGTATAGAAGAATATTATTAGGAATCATTCACTTTTTTTTTTGACAGTCATGTTTGGTTCTATCCTAGGGCTCTGGGCTATCCCTCCTCCAGATCCTGGCCTTCCAGACAGTATCAAGGCTGGGCTACCTCTCAGGGTATGGGTTTCAAGCTGGACCAGTCACTGGTTGGCCACTCCCACAATTTCTTTGCTACCTTTTAAGCAGGAAAATTTGTAGGTTGAAGGTTGTGTGGCTGGGTTGTTGTCCCAGTCCCTCCACTGGGAGTCCTGCCTGGTTACAGGAGATGGCCAGTTCAGGCTCCTTATCCCCTCCTGCTAGGAGTCTTAGAGTCACGCTTAGAGACTCCTGAGAGTTTCCCAGAGATGCCCCCAGACTCCAGTTGTCTCTCCCAGTACTTTCTGCCTCCATCCTCCTTCACCTGGCTATTCCTGTTCCCACCCCCACCCACATGCAGACGCCCCTACCACCACCCTATCCACCATCAATGTCTATTCTGTTTCCCCTTCACAGTGAGGTTCATGCATCTTCTTTTGAGCCCTCTTTGTTACTTAGTTTCTCTGGGTGCTGTGGATTGTAAAAAGGTTCTCCTTTACTTTATTGCCAAAACTCACCTTTATCTGAGTACATACCATGTTTGTCCTTCTGAGTCTGGGCTACCTCACTCAGGATGATCTTTTCTAGTTCCATTCATTTGCCAGCAAATTTCATGATGTCATTGTTTTTAACATCTGAGTAATACTCAATTGTGAAAACGTACCAGATTTTATTTGTTCATTCTTCTGTTGAGGGATATCCAGGTTGTTTCCCGTTTCTGACTATTACAAATAAAGCTGCTATGAACACAGTTAAACAAGTGTCTTTTGATACGGTGGAGTATCCATTGGGTATATGCACAGGAGTGATATAGCTAGGTTTTTAGTTAGCTTAATTCCCAATTTTCTGAGAAACTGCCATATTGATTTCCAAAGTGGCTGTAAAGTTTGCACTCCCACCAGCAATGGAGGAGTGCTTCCTTTGCTCCACATCCTCTTCAACATGAACTGTCACTTGTGGTTTTTTTTTTAATCTTAGCTATTCTGACAGGTATAAAATGGAATCTTTGAGTCACTTTGATTTGTATTTTCCTGATGGCTAAGAAATGAGCCAACCTGAAGTCTGCCTGAGGGCCTGAGGTACTGTCAGAGGTCCTGATCATGCCAAGCCAATAAGGGACAACCACACAATGTCACTGGATCCAACAGGTGTTGTCAGAAATCCTGATCTTACCTAGCCAATGAGGGGTGACCATGCAATGTCACTGCTCTGGACACAGCGTGGGTGCTGGGCGAAGGGTGTGGAAGGCTCTCCCCATTGCTGAATAAATGAGCCCGCTGTTTGCCTTTTACCTGACTGTTGGTGTTTGTGCCATTGACACAATGCCTTCTCATCCCTCCCCAAAGGGAGCCTTTAGGACTCGGCAACAGTGTACTACTGTCAGAAATTATATGCATCATTGTCTTTACTTAGTATTTCACATAGTTCCTGCTTTAAAGCTGATGGCTGCTCATATTGATAAAGAAAAGTTCAACCTGGTTCTTCAAAAGCCAGTATGATTGGCTTTCTAAATTTCTGCAATGCCAAGAAATATTCAAGAAATAATTTGTGCAGAAATCTTGGGCATTCGAAACAGACTTGGAGGTTATTTGCCAACATGGGAAATGCAGAAATAGGGAGACTATCTTCTTGTCTCCAGAAAGACCACAGTTTCCCTTGTATTTACCATGCCATCCCATCAATTAAAGCATAGGAGAATCATTAAGTTCCTACTATGTATCTAAAGCTGTTGGGTTCCTCAGCACTGAATGCCATGATAATGACCCAATATTGCCTATGATGGAGAGACTGAAGAAGCATCTTGCTACTTAGTTTATAAAGATGATGAGTTTCTGTTTATATTAGCTAGACTTCCTTTAAAAAAATTAAGAACAAAATTCAGAGAATAAGAGATCTTGTGATATCAAATTCCAACTAATAAATCTACAAAGCAATTCCTGTACCTAAGGCTCCAGGATCACTGTGGAAAGGAGGTTGAAAGAAAGATCATGAGATTGTGTCTTCTAGGAATGTCAGAGAGGCTGCAACTGTGTAGTCTAATCAACACGGTTGCTTAAACAAGACCTGAACTACCATAATACCAGTTGACACACTAACATGGAACGGGGAAAGCACTCTGGGTACATATACAAATAGTTTTGATGTGTTTGTATGTACACACACGCACACACACACACACACACACACAGTCAACTATTAGAAAAGGAGGTCATAAATTTGAGAGGGTAAGGGAGGCACCTGGTAGGAGTAGGAGGAAAGAAACAAAAGGAGGAAAATTATATTATCATTTCACAAAATTAAAACTATATTATAAAAAATAAAATTTTGTGGAAAAATCTATGTAACAAAATTTCATTGTAAGTTTAATTTAAGTTTGCATAAAATTTCTCTTCCAGCCTCTGAGTAAACCACTTGTCCAAATCTAAACATAAATCCATCATGAGCACTCTTGTCAAACTGGCTAATAGTAATTTGCCTGTATGATTTCTTTGGACAGAGAAAAAAATAAAATCCCAGTAGTATAATTTCCTCACTGTTCTTTAAAAATACATACTCAAGCCAGGCATGTTGGTACATACTTTTATCCCAGCACTCAGAAGGCACAGGCAGGCAAATCTCTGTGAGTCTGAGGACAGCTACATAGTGAGTGGTAAAGAAGCGAACAGATGCATTTTCCAAGTAACCGCTGAGCTAAAGCCAGTCCGACAGCTACATAGAATGTTCTTCATGTATTAATCAACCAATAGATATAGCTTAATTTTCAAGGTTTTCCTGTGCAGATATTTGCAACAAATTAAGATTCACATTTTCCAGAAAACTTTGTTTGGGGCAAAGTGATTTGCAAAAAGAGCTATTTCCCTGTGCATTTTACTTCTAAAATTAGACCATAAAAACCATAGTGGATTTCTGATTTGAAACATTAGATGTACAATATCCATATAGTTGAGACATGTAGTTGAATATTTCTTTGGCCTGGCCCCTGTCCCACACCAGCTTATAAAATAATCACACAGAGGCTTATATTAATTATAAATGCTCATCCATTAGTTCAGGCTTATTACTGAATAGCTCTTACACTTAAATTAACCCATGATTCTTATCTATGTTTAGCCATATGGCTTGGTACATTTTCTCAGTTCTGCCTTGTAATCTTGCTTTCTCTGTGTCTGCTGGAGACTCCTCACCCTGCTTTTCCTCTTCCCAGAATTTTCCTAGTCTGCTGTCCCACCTATACTTCCTGCCTGGCTACTGGCCTATCAGCATTTTATTAAACCAGTGTACAAGAGCATGATGACATATAGCTTAATAGAAATGGGCTGTGTTTAGTTATAAGAGCTAGCTAGCAAGAAAGCTTGAGCCATAGGCCATGGACATAAGTTTGTAAATAATATTAAGACTCTGGGTGACTATTTTAAAAGCAGCTGTAGGACAGTGGCCAGGCAGGGGCCGAGAAACATCCAGCTACAAATGGCACCCAGAGGTGGTGGCAAGAGTTTCCACCTAAAATCTGAGAGAGATTAAGAAGAGATTATAAATACACCTTCCTAGTTCATGTCACTCATGGCAGGCCATGGTACAATGATGTGTCCCCTGGCCATAGAGGGTTTGAGGCATATGGGCATGACCTACAGCATGGTGGATTCCCACCATGTACACAGAGTTATCTCCAAGCCACACAGCATACTGCATGGCAGATTTAGCTTTTGCTAGTATAGACAAAAAAAAAAAAAATCTAGGCTACACACTGCTTGTTGGAAGCATAGACCCACTGCCTCCCAGAGTCAACAGAGAGCATGGCTTCCAGAACTGGAAGTGAATTACCTCCACCATGTTAAGAAGCTGAGGTGGGCGGAGTCAGCAGCCAAGGCTCCTGGTCCTATCCATGCAGGTTAGCAGTTTAAAATCTCTCCTGGTCAGAGAAGGATTATATATTCACAATAAGACAGATTCAGATGGCTTAAAACTCTAAACTGTTTACAGTATGTGTAAAAATGTACATAGGCAGGTCCAGTCCGCTCCTTCCAGGCTGAGCAAAGTGTCCCTGTGTAAGCCCAAGAGATGGGAATGGAGGGGAGGGGATGGGGGGAAGGTAGGGGTGGGTGCGGGAGTGGGGAGGACAGGGGAACCCATGGCTGATGCGTAAAATTAAAACACAAATATAATAAAAAAATAAACTAAATAAAAAATCATCTTGTCTTAGGAACAACATAAGACATTTAAAACATGTACATAGGCTTGGAAGAGAGAGAAAAATGAATATATGCAGTTATATAAAGAAATAGATAGTTTTAAAAAATAAAGTCTTTAAAGAGACAGTAAAAATAATATAAAAAGTAAGACATGTAAAGATTAAAATTGCACAGAGAATCTGGATTATATTGTCTTTGGGATTTTTAACTGCAGAAAGGCTGCTGAGTTAAACCAATACATATATTTTAAAGGTATCTTGACTTCAAAATTTGTGTGTAAAGATATGTTGCTTTGGAAAAGAGGTTTTGCTTTTGTTTCCACAGAAGATGAAAACCTATGGATTGCTTGTAGTCTAATATGATTTGATGAGTAAAGACCCCCTGAGAGGTCTCCAGATGATCCAACATCCAAAATTGCTTCAAGGACTTGACAATAATTCTTTATTTTCTCAGGATCCCCATAAGACTACCAGCACCCCCGACCAGCAGGAAGTAGTATGAGAAGCTATGCCCAAATTCCAAAATATTGTTTATGCATGTTTATTTTTATTTAAAGGTTGATTACAAATGCAATTTCTTTCCAAAAAAGAAAGGGGATGATATAGATATGATAGGATAAAAGGGTAGATTATTGAATCTACTTTTAAAGAGCAACAACTTGTTTAAAATGTTTTACATTGCTATGGAATTTAGTTTATTGATACAAATGTAAAGTTAATTTTGTTACACTGTATGTATATTTCTACTCTTGTTTAAGGTATTATGTTTGTATAGCTCATTTAAAATTATAATGTCTAATTAAGAAATAGATTAATAATTAATCATCTATAATAATCATACTTATAATCATGTTGGTTAAATTTTCTAGGTATGCAGAGATATACTTCAATTAGGTAGGCAATCTTCAAACACTTCAAAGACCTACAGAATATGGCATTTAAAATGTTTTCAAAACTTAGACTTTCTGAACAATGAGATTTACTTCAAAGAGGAAGATGGATATTGAAGACACTCCATCTGGAGTTTATCTTCTTCTTGGCAGAACTGGCCATTTAGGAAAGAAACTGTTCTCCCCTGGACTTATTGACAAAATGTTGTATAGACTGGACATGTAGACCCATGGAAAAATGACCACTGAATTTTCCAAAGCAAGGCAAGATGGTCCTTTAGGTTCCTGCTTCACAGGAGGACTACCAAACATTCTGAAAGACACAGGAGAAGTGGTGTAGAAACTATTGGCCTATAGGCTGAAGATGGATGTCTCAATGTCTCAGAGGGAGTTGGGGTTACTGTCCAGGCAGCCAGCTGTCTCTGTTATTTTAGATTTTTGGAAGTTGCTTAAAATGCACTTCCTGTTTACTTGGGTAATATTATATCCTTCTGGAGTCTTTGACATAGTTGAAGACTAAATAGTTATAGTTATAATTCTCCTTGGTTATGTTAAAAGATTAATTAGATATGAAACTTTAGACTTAGAAATATAGGAAAGATGATAGAATATTTTCTTTAGTATTGTCAAATACGAAGAGAGTAGATATTGTAACTATAATTCTTGCTTGATGACTGTTCTAGTATATGTAATTTTACTACGTTAAAGTTAAAACCTTCCTTTTTGATAAGACAGAAAGGAGGAAGTGTTGTAGGATGTCTTTCTGTATGCTATGAATACATGTTGCTCTGATTGGTGGATAAATAAAGCTGCATTGTCCTATGGCAGGACAGTATGGAGCCAGGTGGGAAAATTCAAGAGAGAGACAGGAAGAAAAAAGGCACAGAGGAGAGACTCCATCTAGGGAGCAGCATGTAGTAGCACACAGGTAAAGCCACATTGATAGAAATGGGCTGAATTTAGTTATAAGATCTTACTAGCAAGAAGCTTGAACCATAGACCATGGCCATAAGTTTGTAAGTAGTATTAAGCCTCTGAGTGATTATTTAATAAGCAGCTGCAGGAATGCAAGTAGAGAGATTTGTCCTGACCACAGGGCCAGGCAGGACCAGAGAAACCTCCAGGCTACAGAGACACTCTAGTGTAGTGATTCTTCTTCTGTGCATTCCCTCTGCTTTAGTATCCTTTGCAATAAATCTTTCCTCTATCTAGAAGATATGTTGTTGTTGATTTTATCACTCTTAATGAGCTTGTCCTACGTATATAGATTAAAGCAATCCCGACTAAAATGTTTGAGTCCTTGGCAGGAAATCAGGCTCACTATGAAGCAGTGGCCATCTGAATTTTCTGAGACTGTTAGCAAGTAAATTTATCACTTACATGTAGGCGGAAAAAGCAACTGAAGCCTAAGTTCTTTGTTAGGTGGTCCCCAGTGACTGAGGAACACTGTCCATGGCAGTCTTGCCTGCAAGTGCCCCAAGACAGCAGCTTTCCCTGGAATTCACACTGTGGAGAATGCTAGAATCACTGTACTAAAGGATTGAAGAACTTTCATTTGTAATGGGATCTATAACAGAGCCCAGACTGCCCTGACTAGCACTTCTTCATAACAGACATTCATCACTCCAATGCAATCCATAGTTATCCTTGAGAACCACTGTCAAGAAAATGTGGATAAATGTCTTCTAGTTAATGGAATGTAAATTTTCATTATTATATTAGTGATGCAAACAGGGCTTAATTCTTTTATAAGAAAATATAGTCTTCCACCCCAACATCCTCTGCTAATGGCTGTAGTGATTTAATAGGCTTCATTACTGCTCATGATTGCTGCCATTATTGCATGTAGTATGCCAGCAACAGACCAAGAAAAGACTGTCATATGAGATCACAATCTGTAGCATAAATCAATCCAGCTGACAAAGATTAGGAAGGAATGCAAAGAGTATTTTTGGAAGATGTTCAAAGTCCAATCAGATCAGTAACGCTCTGATTTACTGTGTGTCCTGTCTGCTACTCTCTGGTGTAAATGGCCTGAGCTTCCTTCCCAAAGCCAGAGCTGAAAATATTTCAACCGCAGATGACATTTAACAGGAAGGAAGACATAAACAAAACCAAAATGGGTATTTGACATTCTTAATGCCCAAACACAAGGGTCAAAGTTCATGGAGTTATTCAATTCAGCCATACAAATTAAATTACGTTGTGTCTGAAATAAATCAGACTAAGTCTAGTAAAAATTGGACAGAACTGCTTAAGTAAACCTCTTTGAATCTCTCTCTCTCTCTCTCTCTCTCTCTCTCTCTCTCTCTCTCTCTCTCTCTCAGTCTCCCTCTCTTCCCCACTCTTTCTCTTCATGAAACATGAAACATTTTATTTGCTAATGTTAGAGACAGTTTGAACACAAATGTTAACTTTCAGTCTAAATCACCTATATAACCAAAAGCTGGAAACAAAAGAAAAATATGTCATAGGTAATTTGTTGGTAGAAGAACATGGATGAGATCTGCCACAAAATGCCCAGGAGAAAGGAAAGCCTATTCCAGGAACAGCAGATACTACTGCACAGTTGCCATAGACAGAAGTAAATTAAGAAGCAAACCTAAGAAGAACATGATATTAGCATATTTAGGTCCTGATGTCCAAATTTCATATAGGCATTAGTAGAATGCATAGGGTGAGGGAAGGTCTAGGTCAGGTTATAAAACAGACCAATGGCTTTAGGGTGCTTTTGAGCTTCAGTCAATGGAAAGGGAGATTAGGTTTTACTCACATTTCTCAACTGGAAAGAATTCAACATAGATCACAAGAGAGCTCATTCACATTCAATAAAAAAAAACATATTTAGCAGTTGAGATTTCTTCCAAATGGCAGATATCATTCATAGTTCTGGTGCTTTTTATGGAGATTCTTTCTGTGACTAATGGCCAAAGATTTCCTGTGAGGAGTATTCACCATGTGGGAACTTAGCCTAGCTAATCTCTACAATCTTTTTCAATCATAGTCTTGGTTTATTTCAGAATCCAATATCAATTAAAGGACACAACATACAATCCAAAGTCCTACTTTCTGTGAAAACTCTCAACATTCCTATCTATCACTGAGTTGTCAGTAACCCATTTAAAGCTGAATCCATATACAAGTCTAGTTTGCTGTTTCATATAATATTGTTTCATAAATTCAAGATCTCTAAAAATAGATCAGACCCTAATTCATAGCAGATATTTAAGACCCTGTTTAAGCAAAGTTTTGTATAAATGGAGTTTTACTTTTACTTCTCTGTTTTCTGTTTCATAGCCAAATTGTTCTTTCTCCATTAAAACCATTTTATTTTAGCAAAATAAAATGTATTGAAAGAAAATTCTACACTGCATCCAGAGATGATGCAGGTAGCACTTTAAGATCCAAACAGGGACCAACCCCCAGCTCCCATCCAGCCTAGAGACCCCAAGTGGACCCTGAAATCTACACACCCTGCCTCCACACCCATCCACCCAAGACCCTTGCCACTTCCTGAGACTCAGAGACAAACCCCCAGCTCCCATCCAGCCCAGAGCTCTCATCTGGCCCAGAGGTGATTGACTGGGTTCATACCCAGGGAGGCCTGCCCCTAGGTCCCATCCACGGGCCCCAGCTATTCCTGGAGAAGACTCTACCTACTCAGCCCCAGTTGCCGGACAGTGGGCAGGACTCCTGTGGGAAGGTTCCCCTTCTCCAAGACCACCCAGTGGACCCTGAAATCTACACACCCTGCCCTCACACCCATCCGCCCGAGATGCCTGCTGCCACTTCCTGAGACTTGGAGACCAACCCCCAGCTCCCATGCAGCCCAGAGTTCCCATCTTGCCCAGGGAGCTCCCATCTGGCCCAGAGAGCTCACGTCCAGCCCATAGAAAGAGAGAGCTCTCATTGGACAAAGAGCCATCATTGGACCAAGGGAATCTGTCAGCCTTGATTAGACCAAGAGTGGCTTTCTGAGCAGTAGAAACTTCCACCTCTTATTGGACCAAGAGAGGCTTCCTGAAACAGAATATACCAGCTCTGACTAGACCAAGAGCCCTGATAAGACTGAGAATGAATCTGTGTGTCACAGACTCAACTAGCTTGGGTTTACCCAAGAGCAGCTTGCTAAGTCACAGAAGCTGCCTGTTCTAATCAGACTAAGAGCTAAGATTAACTTAGAAGGGCCCCCTGAGACACAGACAAAACAAACACAGAGTGGACCAACAGCAACTCGCTCAGACACATCTTATACATATTAGAGGAGGAGATGGGCAGATGTCAAGGCAGAAGTACATACAACAACATAAAGAGCAATACAGCATCACCAGAATCTAGCCCTCCTCCAACAGCAAGACTTGAATATCAAAAAGTGGAAGAAGCAGAAGAAAGTAACCTTAAGAATAGCATCATGAAGATGCTAGAGGTCTTTGAAGAAAAAATGAAAAATGAAATAGAGGAAAAGATAAACAGAAAAGTGGAAGAAATCAATAAAGAAAATGAGAAAAAGTCAAACAGAAATGGGAAGAAATCTATAAAGAGCTAGAGGAAAAGACAAATAAAAAAGTGGAAGAAAACAATAAATTCCTTAAAGAAAACCATGAAAAAGCAATGAAACAGGTGAGGGAAACCATTCAAGACCTGAAAAGGGAAATAGAAACAATGAAAAAGAAACAAACAGAGGGAATGCTGGAAATACAAAATCTGAGTTAATGAACAGGAAACACAGATGCAAACATAACCAACAGAATACAAGACATGGAAGAGAGGATCTCTAGTGTAAAGTATACAATAAAGGAAATTGATTCATCCGTCAAAATACCAATACCAAAAAAGTCATAACACAAAATGTCCAAGAAATCTGGGACACCATGTAAAGACCAAATCTAAGAATAATAGGGATAGAGGAAGGAGAATAATACCAACTCAAAGGCATGGAAAATATATTCAACAAGATCATAGAAGAAAAGTTTCCCAACTTAAAGAAGGAAGTGCCTATGAGGATACAAGAAGCCTATAGAACACCAAACAGACTAGACCCCCCAAAAAAGTCCCCTCACCACATAATAATTAAACAACTAAATGTACAGAATAAAAAAAGAATATTAAGTGCAGCAAAGGAAAAAGGCCAAGTGACTTATAAAGGCACACATATCAGAATAACACCTGATTTCTCAATGGAGACTTTGAAAGCCAGAAGGACCTGGTCAGATATAATGCAGACACTAAGAGACCATGGATGCCAGCCTAGACTAATATACCCAGCAAAACTTTCAATCATCATAGATGGAGTGAACAAGACCTTCCAAGACAAAACCAGATTTAAACAATACTTATCCACAAACCCAGTCCTACAGAAAGCACTAGAAGGAAAATTCCAACCTAAGGAAGTTGGATACACCCACGAAAACACAAGCAATAGATAACACCACAGCACTACACACAGAAGAGAAATACACACACACTACCACCAAAAGATAACAGGAATGGACAGTCACTGGTCAATAATATCCCTTAATATGAATGGACTTAATTCACCTATAAAAAGACATAGACTAACAGAATGGATATACAAACAAGACCTATATTTCTACTGCATATAAGAAACACATCTCAAATTCAAAGATAGACACTATCTAAGAATAAAAGGCTGGGAAAAGACTTTCCAATCAAATGGTCTTAAGAAGCAAGATGGAGTAGCCATCCTAACATCCAGAAAAATAGACTTTAAACTAAAATCAATCAAAAGAGATGATGAAGGACATCACATACTCATAGCAGGAAAGATCCAACAAGATGAAGTCTCAATTCTGAACATTTATGCCCCAAACACAAGGGCACAGAAAATATCCACCAAGATGAAGTTTCAATTCTGAACATTTATGCCCCAAACACAAGGGCACCCACATATGGAAAAGAAACATTACTACAGCTTAAATCACATATAAAACCCCACACATTAATAGTGGGAGACTTCAACACCCCACTTTCACCTCTGGACAGAGAGATCAGGAACACAGGGAACATACCTAAACATAATAAAGGCAATTTACAGCAAGCCAACAGCCAACATCAAATTAAATGGAGAGAAACTCAAAGCAATACCACTAAACTCAGGAACAAGGCAAGGCTGTCCCCTATCCCCATACTTATTCATTATAGTACTTGAAGTTCTAGCCAGAGCAATAAGACAACAAAAGGAGATCGAAGAGATACAAATTGGAAAGGAAGAAGTCAAGCTTTTGCTATGTGCAGATGACATTATAGTATACATAGTGACCCCAAAAATTTGACCAAGGAACTGATACAGCCTATAAACACCTTCAGCAATGTAGCAGGTTACAAGATTCAACCAAGGAACTGATACAGCTTATAAACACCTTCAGCAACATAGCAGGATACAAGATCAACTAAAAAAAAATCAATAGCCCTCCTATATACAATAGACAAACAGGCTGAGAAGGAAATCAGAGATACATCACACTTTACAATAGCTACAAATGATATAAAATACCATGGGGTTACTCTAACTAAGCATGTGAAGGACCTATATGATAAGAACTTTAAGTCCCTGAAAAAAGAAATTGAAGAAGGTGTCAGAAAATGGAACGATCTCCCATGCTCATGGATAGGCAGGATTAACATAGTAAAAATGGCAATTTTACCAAAAGCAATCTACAGATTCAACACAATCCCCATCAAATTACCAACACAATTTTTCACAGACCTGGAAAGAATAATACTCAACTTCATATGGAAAAACAAAAAACCCAGGATAGCCAAAAGAATCCTGTACAATAAAACAACCTCTGGAGGCATCATGGTCCCTAACTTCAAGTTCTACTATAGAGCTACAGTAATAAAAACAGCTTGGTACTGGCATAAAAGCCAATATGTGGACCAATGGAATTGAATTGAAGACCCTGACATTAATCCACACACATATGAACATGTAATTTTTGACAAAGAATTCAAAACTGTACAATGGAAAAAAGAAAGCATCTTCAACAAATGGTGCTGGCATAACTGGATCTCAACATGTAGGAGGCTTCAAATAGATCCATATCTGTCACCATGCACAAAACTTAAGTCCAAGTGGATCAAAGACTTCAACATAAATCCAGTTACTCTGAACCTGATAGAAGAGAAAGTAGGAAGTAGTCTTGAATGCATTGGCATAGGAGATCACTTCCTAAATATAACATCAGTAGCACAGACACTGAGAGAAACGATCTTTAAATGGGACTTCTTGAAACTGAGAAACTGTTGTAGAGCAAAGGACATGGTCAACAAGACAAAGAGACAGCCTACTGAATGGGAAAAGATCTTAGAACCCCACATCTGACAGAGGGCTGATATCCAGAATATATAAATAACCCAAGAAATTAGAAATCAAAATGCCCAACAGTCCAATTAAGAAATGGGATATAGAGCTAAACAGAGAATTCTCAATAGAAGACACTCAAATGGCTGAAAGACATTTAAGGATTTGCTTAACATACCTAATCATCAGGGAAATGCAAATCAAAATGACTCTGAGATACCACCTTACAACTGCCAGAATGGCTAAGATCAAAAACACTGAAGACAGCTTATGTTGGAGACGATGTGGAGCAAGGGGAACTCTCCTCCACTGTTGGTGGGAATGCAAGTTTGTACAGCCACTTTGGAAATCAATATCATGCTTTCTTAGAAAATTGGGAATCACAAAATAACCCATACAATCCACACAATTGATTCGTCCAAATGCCCCATTCTTTCTATGACAGTGGTATGCTTCAAGAGACTGCATCCATGATTAAAGGGCATACTTGGCTCTGAGATCACAGTCATGAGCACAAGGAACCATCTTAGATCAGGAATGCCCTTTACCATCAATAGAAAACAAGAGATGGCTTCTGAAGCCACTCTTTGAAAAACACACCTAATTTGGGCTGTTCGGAGGGTACTTAAGACACAGCTATTTACATATGTGCTACTTTCTGTGTGCCTATCTGAACAGTGGCTTCTGCAGACACTCCCATTTAAACACAACCAAACAATCTGAACACATCAAACCCCTACACCTAATGTGTTATCTCCACTAGCATAAGAAGGAATCAGTGCTTTTAGAGTGTTATGTAATGCCTGGTGCCTTCTATTTACAGTGGAAAAGAGGTTTTGTGGAGGCATTTATGGTCATTACCAAAATTAAGCTGAATTAAAGCCTTGGATTTTAAAACACCTGGAAAAAAATTGGGAATCAGTCTTCCCCAAGACCTAGATATACCACTCTTGGGCATATATTCAAGGAATGCTCAATCATACCACAAGAGCACATTCTCAACTATGTTAATAACAGCATTATTTGTAATAGCCAGAACCTGGAAATAACCTAGATGCCCTTATGAAATCCACAAAGATACCTCCACAATAGACTACTGAGAGAAAGCTTGAAATGATCTGCTTTGGTGATCAGATGGCCGAACACCCTGGCTGTCATGATAGAACTCTCATCCAGTGACTGGTGGAAGCAGATTGAGACATCCATGATCAGGCCCCAGGTGGAACTCCAAGAGTTCAACAGGTGAGAAAGAGGAAGAATTATATGAGCAAGAGGTATGGAGACCATGGTTGGAAAAAGCACAGGGACAAATAGCCAAACCAGTGGAAACACATGAACTATGAACCAATAGCTGAGGTGTCCCCATGGAACTGGATCAGGCCCTCTGGATAAGTGAGACAGTTGATTAGCTTGAACTATTTGGGAGGCCACCAGGCAGTAGAACTGGGACCTGTCCTTAGTGCATGAACTGGCTTTTTGGAACCTGGGGCTTATGCAGGGACACTTTGCTCAGCTTAGGTGAAGGGAGGAGGGGACTGGACCTGCCTCAACTGAATCTACCAGGCTGAGCTGAATCTCCAGGGGAGTCCATGCCTGGGAGGAGGTGGGAATAAGGGATGGATTGGGGTAGAGTGGGGCGGGGGCAGAAGGAGGGAGGACAGGGGAATCTGCAGCAGATATGTAAAATTAAATTAATAATAAAATTAAAAAATAAAAAATAAAAAAGATGTTCTAGCATATTCCCCCATAGTGGGTATATAATAATATCTGATGGAGTGCCTGGGCTTATAGCCAGAGAGGCAACTGCCCCTGGGTCCCCACTGCTTGACACAGGCCATTCCGGGCGGACCTGACCAACTTGGCCCTAGTTTCCAGCCAATCGGCTGGCCCTGCGGGAAGGCTCCCCTTTTCCAAGACTGCAGGCAGACCCTGCAGTCTCCACACCCAGCCCCCACACCCATCTGCCTGAGACCCCAGCCACTTCCTAAGAATTAGAGACCAGCCCCCAGCTTCCATCCTGCCCTGGAACTACCATCTGGACCAGAGACCAGAGGAACTCCCATCTGGACAAGAGGACCTCCCATATGGACAAAATAAGGAGACCACAGGAACTTCCTGAGACTCAGAGTCCAGCCCCCCAGCTCCTATCCAGCCAGCACTCTTATCTGGACCAGAGCTTCCATCTGGACCAAAGAGAGGCTCCCCAAATCTGTCAGCTCTCTCTGGACCAAGTACACTGATAAGGCCAAGAACAAACCCAAGAGGAGATGGGCAGATGCCAAGGCAGAAGTACATAAACAAAATAAAGAGCAATACACCATCACCAGAACCTAGCCCTTCTCCAACAGCTAGACCTGAACATCACGGAATGGAAGAAGAAGAAGAAGAAGAAGAAGAAGAAGAAGAAGAAGAAGAAGAAGAAGAAGAAGAAAACCTTATAAGTAACATCATGAAGAGGCTAGAGCCTTATATAGAAGAAATCAAAAATAAAGTAGAAGAACAGACAAACAAAAATGGGAAGAATGCTATAAAAAACTAGAGGAAAGGACAATTAAAGCAGAAGAAAACAATAAGTCCTTGAAAGAAAATCATGAAAAAGCAAGGGAGACAGTCCAAGACCTGAAGAGGGAAATAGAAAAAATGAAGAAGACACTAGCAGAAGGAATGCTGGAAATAGAAAATCTGAGTAAACAAACAGGAACTTCAGATGCAAGTATAACCAACAGAATGCAAGAGATGGAAGAGAGGATCTCTGGTGTTGAAGATAGGATAGAAGAAATATATTCATCAGTCAAAGAAAACACTAAAACCAACAAAGTCATGACCCAAAATGTCCAGGAAATTTGGGACACCATGAAAAGACCAAACCTACGAATAATAGGGATAGATGAAGGAGAAGATACCAACTCAAAGGCACAGAAAATATATTTAACAAGATCATAGAAGAAAAGTTTCCCAACTTAAAGTAGGAAATGCCTATAAAGATACAAGAAGCCTATAGAACACCAGACTAGATCCCCCAAAAAAAGTCCCCTCGTGACATAAGAATTAAACAACTAAACATACAGAATAAAGAAAGAATATTAAGGGAAGCAAAGGAAAAGGGCCAAGTGACTTATAGGGCAAACCCATCAGAATAACACCCGATTTCTCAATGGAGACATTGAAAGCCAGAAGGACCTGAACAGATATAATGCAGACACTAAGAGACCATGGATGCCAGCCTAGACAAATATACCCAGCAAAACTTTCAATCGTCATAGATGGAGTGAACAAGACCTTCCAAGACAAAACCAGATTTAAACAATACTTATCCACAAACCCAGTCCTACAGAAAGCACTAGAAGGAAAATTCCAACCTAAGGAAGGCAGATACACCCATGAAAACACAGGCAATAGATAACACCACAGCAGTAAACACCAAAGAAGAGAAATACACACACACTACCATCAAAAAATAAAAATAAAAACAGGAACAAACAATCACTGGTCATTAATATCCCTTAATATGAATGGACTTAATTCACCTATAAAAAGACATAGACTAACAGAATGGATACGAAATTAACACCCATCTTTCTGCTGCATACAAGAAACACACTTCAAATTCAAAGACAGATACCACCTAAGAATAAAAGGCTGGGAAAAGACTTTCCAATCAAATGGTCTTAAGAAGCAAGCTGGTGTAACCATCCTAATATCCAGCAAAATAGACTTCAAACTAAAATCAATCAAAAGAGATGATGAAGGACATCACATACTCATAGCAGGAAAGATCCACCAAGATGAAGTCTCAATTCTGAACATTTATGCCCCAAACACAAGGGCACCCACATATGGAAAAGAAACATTACTAAAGCTTAAATCACATATAAAACCCCACACATTAATAGTGGGAGACTTCAACACCCCACTTTCACCTCTGGACAGATCAGCCAAATTGAAACTTAACAGAGACATAATGGTCTTAATTGATGTTATGGCTCAAATGGACTTAATTGATATCTACAGAACATTCCACCCAAACAAAAAAGAATATACCTTCTTCTCAGCACCCCATAGAACCTCCTCTAAAATCGACCACATACTTGGCCACAAAGTAAATCTCAACAGATACAAAACAATTAGAATAACCTCCTGTGTTCTATCAGACCACCATGGTTTAAAGTTAGATTTCAACAACAGAAAAAACTACAGAAATCCTACAATGTCATGGAAACTGAATAATGCTCATCTGAATCACCAATGGGTTAAGGAAAAAATAAAGAAAGAAATTAAAGACTTCCTAGAGATCAATGAAAATGAATACACCACATACCCAAACTTATGAGACACTATAAAAGCAGAGCTAAGAGGGAAATTCATAGCACTAAATGCCCACATAAAGAAGCTGGAGAAATCTCATGCTTAGTGACTTGATAGCACACCTGAAAGCCCTTGAACAGGAAGAAGCAAAGTCTCCCAGGATGAACAGATGCCAGGAAATTATCAAATTGAGAGATGAAATCAATAAAATAGACATAAAGAGAACAATACAAAGGATTAATGAAACAAAGAGTTGGCTCTTTGAGAAGATCAACAAGATAGACAAGCCCTTATCCAAACTAGCCAAAAGACAGAGAGAGAGCATCCAAATTAACAAAATCATAAATGAAAAGGGGGACATAACAACAGACAATGAGGAAATCCAGAGAATCATCAGGTCATACTTCAAAAAACTCTACTCCAAAAAACTGGAAAATCTAAAAGAAATGGATAGTTTTCTGGATAGGTACTACATACCTAAGTTAAATCAAGACCAGATAAACCATTTAAATTGTCCAATAACCCCCAACAAAATAGAATCAGTCATTAAAAGTCTCCCAACCATAAAAAGGCCTGGACCAGATAGTTTCACTGCAGAATTCTACCAGATCTTCAAAGAAAACTTAATACCAATACTCTTGAAATTGTTCCACACAATAGAAGCAGAAAGTATATTACCAAACTCCTTCTATGAGGCTACAATTACCTTAATTCCTAAACCTAACAAGGTGCAACAAAGAAAGAGAACTACAGAACAATCTCCCTCATGAACATTGATGCAAAAATACTCAATAAAATTCTGGCGAATAGACTCCAAGAACACATCAAAACAATTATCCACCATGATCAAGTAGGCTTCATCCCAGGGATGCAAGGGTGGTTCAACATATGAAAGTCCATCAATGTAATACACCATATAAACAAACTTAAAGAAAAAAAAAACCACATGATCACCTCACTAGATGCTGAAAAGGCATTTGACAAAATCCAACACCCCTTCATGATAAAGGTCTTGGAGCAATCAGGAATACAGGGAACATACCTAAACATAATAAAGGCAATCTACAGCAAACCAACAGCCAACATCAAATTAAATGGAGAGAAACTCAAAGCAATACCACTAAACTCAGGAACAAGGCAAGGCTGTCCCCTATCCCCATACTTATTCATTATAGTACTTGAAGTTCTAGCCAGAGCTATAAGACAACATAAAGAGATTAAGGGGATAGAAATTGGAAAGGAAGAAGTCAAGCTCTCCCTATTTGCAGATGACATGACAGTATACATGAGTGACCCCAAAAAATTCAACCAAGGAACTAATACAGCTAATAAAAACCTTCAGGACATAGCAGGATACAAGATCAACTAAAAAAATCAGTAGCCCTCCTATATACAATAGACAAACAGGCTGAGAAGGAAATCAGAGATACATCACCCTTTACAATAGCCACAAATGCTATAAAATACCTTGGGATTACTCTAACTAAGCATGTGAAGGACCTATATGACAAGAACTTTAAGTCCCTGAGAAAAGAAATTGAAGATTTCAGAAAATGGAAGATCTCCCATGCTCATGCATAGGCAGGATTAACATAGTAAAAATGGCAATCTTACCAAAAGCAATCTACAGATTCAACGCAATCCATATCAAATTACCAACACAATTCTTCACAGATCTGGAAAGAATAATACTCAACTTCATAAGGGAAAACAAAAAACCCAGGATAGCCAAAAGAATCCTGTACAATAAAACAACTTCTGGAGGTATCACAATCCCCAACCTCAAGCTCTACTAAAGAGCTACAGTAATAAAAACAGCTTGGTACTGGCATAAAAACCAACATGTGGACCAATGGAATCGAATTGAAGACCCTGACATTAACTCTCACACCTATGAACATATAATTTTTGACAAAAAATTCAAAACTGTACAATGGAAAAAAGAAAGCATCTTCAACAAATGGTGCTGGCATAACTGGATGTCAATGTGTAGAGGGCTGCAAATAGATCCATATCTGTCACCATGCACAAAACTTAAGTCCAAGTGGATCAAAGACTTCAACATAAATCCAGTTACTCTGAACCTGATAATAGAGAAAGTAGGAAGTACTCTTGAACGCGTTGGCACCGGAAATCACTTTCTAAATATAACACTAGTAGCACAGACACTGAGAGAAACAATCAATCAATAGGACCTGTTGAAACTGAGAAGCTTTTGTAGAGCAAAAGACATGGTCAACAAGACAAAGTGACAGCCTACAGAATGGGAAAAGGTCTTCACCAACCCCACATCTGACAGAGGGCTGATATCCAGGATATATAAAGAACTCAAGAAATTAGACATCAAAATGCCCAACAGTCCAATTAAGAAATGGGATATAGAACTAAACAGAGAATTCTCCACAGAGGAAGTTCAAATGACTGAAAGACATTTAAGGAATTGCTTAACATCCCTAATTATCCGGGAAATGCAAATCAAAAGGAGTCTGAGATACTACCTTACACCTGTCAGAATGGCTAAGATCACAAACACAGAAGACAGCTTATGCTGGAGAGGATGTGGAGCAAGGGGAACTCTCCTCCACTGCTGGTGGGAATGCAAGCTTGTACAGCCACTTTGGAAATCAATATGGTGCTGCCTTAGAAAATTGGGAATCCATCTCCCCCAAGACCGAGCTGTAGCACTTTTGGGCATATACCCAAGAAATGCTCAATCATACCACAAGGGCATTTGCTCAGCTATGTTCGTATCAGCATTGTTTGTAATATCCTGAACCTGGAAACAACCTAGATGCCCTTCAACTGAAGAATGGGTAAAGAAAATATGGTACATATACACAATGGAGTACTACTCAGCAGAGAAAAACAATGACATCATGAGGTTTGCAGGCAAATGGATGGATCTAGAAAAAATCATCCTGAGTGAAGTAACCCAGACTCAGAATGACAAACATGGTATGTACTCACTCATAGGAGGATATTAGATGTAAAACAAAGATGACTAGACTGCTACACAACTCCAGGGAGGCTACCTAGAAAATGGGACCCTAGGAAAGAGCCAGGTATCACCCAATGACAGAGAAATGGATGAGATCTACATGAACAACCTGGACGACAGTGGGTGTAATGAAGGACAAGATTTGAGGGAAAGAAAGTTTAGGGGAGCAGGAGATCCCAGCTGGATCAAGAACAGAAATGGAGAACAAGGAATAACAGACCATGATAAATGAAGACCACATGAGAACAGGAATAGGCAGAGTGCTCGAGAGGTCCCCAGAAATCCACAATGATATTTCCTCTGTAGACTGCTGGCAATGGTTGAGAGAAAGCCTGATCTGACCTAGTCTGGTGATCAGATGACTAAACACCCTAACAGTCGTCTTGGAACTCTCATCCAATAACTGATGGAAGTTGATGCAGAGATCCTCAGCCAGGCTCCAGGTGGAGCTCCAGGTGTCCAACTGTCCAGAAAGAGGAGGGACTTCAAGAGTGTGAATTGTTGAATCCAAGATTGCAAAAAGCACAGGGACAAATAGCCAAACAAATGGAAGCACATGAATTATGAACCAACAGCTGTGGAGCCCCCAGCTAGATCAGGCCCTCTGGATAAGTGAGACAATTGAATAGGTTGATCTGTTTGGGAGGCACCCAGTCTGTGGGACCTGGACCTGTCCTTAGTGCATGAGCTGGCTGTTTGGAACCTTGGTCTTACACAGGGACACATGCTCAGCCTGGAAGGAGGGGACTGGAGCTGCCTGTACTGAATCCACCACGTTTAAATGAATCCCCAGGGGTTTCTTGGTCCTGGAGGACATGGGTATGGAGTGGAGGGTTGGGGGGAAGGTGGGGGTGGTGCGGGATGGGGGAGGACATGGGAACCCATGGCTGATGTATAAAATTAAACACATAATAATAATTTTTAAAAAAGAAAGAAAAGAAAAGAAAATAAATAAATAAATAATAATTATAATATTGGGTGAATGGATACTTCAATAAATAAACTTTCTTTAAATATAAAAAAAATCCAAACAGAGCTATTATTTACCTTCAAGACAACACTATGTGAGTGAGCACCTGTGATGAACTTCCCATAGCAAAGGCAAACAAGAAAATAAGAGGAGCAAAATTAAGTCTTCTAGAGATTGATATCCTGAAAA
This sequence comes from Onychomys torridus, assembly GCF_903995425.1. Classification (NCBI taxonomy): domain Eukaryota; kingdom Metazoa; phylum Chordata; class Mammalia; order Rodentia; family Cricetidae; genus Onychomys; species Onychomys torridus. The sequence goes on along the minus strand of NC_050444.1, from coordinate 28,194,463 downwards.
GTGCAGCAGTTGGGGCTGCAGAAAAAGATAAAGTACTTGGTGCAAAAGATGGAAGACATGAGTTTATATCCTCAGCACCCATGTCAAACTTTGCAGTACTACACGTTAGTACAAGGGATTGACAGGAGTGACAGGCAAGTCCCACAGCTCACTGTTGAGCCAGCCTAGCTGAGACTGTAGGCCCCAGGTTCAATGAGAGATCCTGTCTCAAAGAAGAAGGTAGAGTGATCAAGGAAGAGAGCAGACACCAACTTCTGGCCTACACACAGGCATGCATGTAAGCATGCACCCATGCACACACAAACAAAAAAGAAAATGCACAAATTTAGTTTGTTCAGTGTATGGACTTTTGTTGTAATTTTAGCTTTGCAAACAAAACATCAAAAAACACATAAAAGTACAATAAGGTACAGTTATCATTTCCAAATAATGATTTCAATTCCTTTAGATATATGCCCTAACATAGGATTCCCAGATTTGTTTGAGTTTTGAGTTTTTGAGGGTATTTCATATTGTTTCCCACAATGGCTGCCATAGCTTACATTCCCACCAACAGTGGTCAACCTCCTTGTCTTTACAATTGTGCTTTTGTTAGTGGCCATTTTAATCAGATAGGGAAATAACTTACTGTGGGATTGATTTGCATTTTCCTAATGATTAGTGGTTCCAAGCATTTCTTGTACTTCATGTACTCAAAGGTATTTACATCATATCTTTCAAGAAATGCCTATTCATTTGTAACGTTTGCTTGGTTTTCAATCAGAGTATTTAGATTTTTCTATCCAGTTGTCTGAGATCCTTCTATTTCTAGAATATTAAAGCCACATCAAATATATGGTTTGTAGATACACTACTCTACCCCACAGCTGTCTCCATTGTGGGGATTGTTTCTTTTTCATTGCAGAAGCTTTGTGGGTGACACTATCCCAATTTTCTGTTTATTCATTTTGTGCTTTGGGGGTTATCCCCCAAAATCATCACACTGTGATAACCAATTATGGTACCTATAATTGGGCTACTTTTTCTGCATTTTATTGTTTTAATAATTTGATTATTTTTTTTTATTCCTTTTGAATTATTAGATGATTGTTCTATTTCTGTTGGAAAGGTCATTTATACTGTAGAAGTAATTGCATTTAATCTGCAGATCACTTTGAGGCACATGGACGTTTTAGCAATATTTACCCATTAAATTCATGAGTATGAGATATCTTTCCAATCCCATTGTATTTACTTGTACCTCAGTTTCTTTCATCAATGTTTTATAGTTCTTCACAATGGACCTTCCACTTCCTTGATTAAATGTATTCCTATTTTTTATGACAAAGTAAATCTAATTATTTTGTTGGTTTCATGGTCACATTACTGTTCACACAGAAGAAATTATATTGTTTTTATATGCTGGTTGCATCCTTCAACTATGTTGAAGTAAATTCCATGCATTCCTGGATGCTGTCTGTATTCTCAGGATGGACCTGGAGTCTGGGCCACAGAACTGGCCTGAAACCAAGGGTTATTGGGTATAGTGGTCCTGGCATCTGTGGCAAAGAGTATTGTTCCTTTCTCTCTTCCCCCAAGAGGATGAGGGAAACACCCCTTTTGTGCTGTTTGAGGTTTGTAGATGTAATTCTGAAGAGTTTTGTTAAATAAGAAACACAGAGCCAAATACAGAGTTAAAAGCCGAAGAGGTCAGAACAGCAGCCAAGAGCTAAGACCAAGACTACCTTCTTACCCCTTACTGTTTCTATGGTCCTTCCCCTTAGAAAGAGACCTACTTCCTGTGTGTCTGTCTTTTCATTGACTTTCTGTTCTGCCTTCTCATTGGTTGTAAACCCAACCACATGACCTCCTCGTCACTGCTTGTCTATACAGACCTCCAGGTCTCTATGGTTGGTATTGAGATTAAAGGCATATGTCTCCATGTTGGCTGTATCCTTGAACACACAAAGATCTGCCTGCCATGTGATCGAGATTAAGGGTATGTGCTACCACTGTCAGACTTCCACTAAATGGCTTGCTATTAGCTTTGACCCCAGGCAACTTTATTTATAAGCATACAAATAAAATCACATTTCAGCACAGATAAACTATCACCACAGAGGTTGGATGAGGATGACACACATCATGTGTAACTGTCCTTCCTGCTCTTCGAATTCACCTTGATTTTTCTATGCTCCATGAAATAGCTGTAAGATCTCACCAGGAATTCTTTTTTTAACTTCATTATAAAAAATGTTACGAATTAAAAATAACCACACATTGGAATTAACCAGACCCAAAGATGAGGAATTCTTCCTAAGAGGAAGGTAATTAATGCTTGGATGACATCCTCACATGAGAAATGTAAACCTGACAATGCATTTTCCAGGTACAGAGAGAGGACCTAAAATCAGCATATTTTTGCTTCAATTTAAGTACGATCTATCTGTAAAATATGGATTCTACCCACATTTTATTTTTAAAAAATCTTCGTAATTTCTATGTAAAATATATTACTCCCTATGTTTTAATAATATCATAGTATGCTTATAATGTGTCCAAAATGTCCTAAATACTTCAACTATTTTATTTCATAATAACATAAGCCATGACCCATTCATAAGGTAAGCACTCTGCAATTTTACAAGAAGAGATATGAGAAAGTCTTTTTTTTTTTCCAGCAAGGACAAACTCATTATGACCTACAGTGTCCATACAACTAACCACTACATACAGAATCTTTTGTATGAGGAAAAGCTTATATAACTAACCATTTATTGATTGGAAGGTATTATTTTTTGATGTCTAATCTTTTCAGTTCTTTATATATGCCAGATTTTAAGCCATCTGATTTATACTTGTAAAAAATATTTTCCTATTCTACTCACTGTCTCCTCACATTAGCAACTGTTTTGATTGTGATGCAAAAGCTTTTTCAATTCACTAAGACCTCCATTTGTGAATTCTTGGGATTGCTTCCTGCACCTTTGGAGTCCTTTTCAGGAAGTTCCTGCCTATGCCTATTATTTGAAAGATTTTTCAAAGCTCATTGCTTTTATTTAAAACATAACTGATCCAGCAGAGCACAGCTCTACAGGGGTCTCTCTTCAGGCATCATGTGTCCTTGCAGGAGACTAGAAAGGAACAGGAAGGACAATCCCTCTGTGGGAAAAAAAAATGAAAGTTTCCCAGGGCTATGGGCTGGGGACTTAATGCTGAGTAGAAATGGGAGAAGCTTTTCTTGTTTGAATCATTTCACCTACATGTCTACTACATGTATATTTGTGGGGGCCGTGCATGTGTGTGTGCATGTGCGTGCGCGTGCGTGTGCGTGTGCGTGTGTGCGTGTGTGTGTGTGTGTGTGTGTGTGTGTGTGTGTTGCATGTATATGTGGTTGTATGGTTGCCTTGTGTGGATACATTTTGTACCTTTGTATATGCAGATGTATGCCTGTGTTTAGAGGCTAGAAGTTGATGCTTTCTTCCATCCCTCTTCACCTTATATATTTTCCTTTTGATAATAAGTTCAGAGTCATTCTCCTCATTTCTAAATGCAATTTTAGGTCAATGCAGGCCGGAGAGATGGCCCAGTGGGTAAAAGTGTGTACTACTCTTGCAGAGAACCTGAGTTCAGTTTCCAGAACCACATCAAGTGATCCATAGCTGCCTGTAACTTCAGCTCCAAGAGAAATCCAGCACCTACTTCTGGCCTCCCTGAGCACATGTGCTCACATTCAAGCACCCCAATCCTACCCCAGTGTTCACATAATTAAAAGTAAAATAAATCTTTTAAAAAAGAAATTTAAGTAGGGTACTAAAAAATAGTCCAGATGAACTTCTGGTAGTCTGCACTTCTTCCCCTAGCTGTATTGGTCAATACACACTTACATGTGTGCTGTATAGCCTCCAAAGCATCATAGACAGACTTTATATATTGGTGTTTTATATTATATCTTCAAATCAATCTGAATTCTGTGAGGACATCACAGTTCTGTAGATGTACATTCTGGTTGTTCTTTGGGGAATGTACAAGCATATCACTGCACTGAATAATTCCTGGATTTCTTGCATGTTGATAAGGGAGTAAATTCATTGTACTGAGACAAACATCAGGTAACACATTCTATTTACCATTGTAAAAGTGCTCAGGGACATGTTAAATGAAGTTCTATAAAACAGCTATAGCATAGTGTCTATTATGGAAGAGTTTAAAGCTAATTACATATTCAGCGATGCTTAGTTACTGAGCCATAGAAACACCTAAATAAGCAATTTGTAGCCATCCACTGTGAAATAGTTGTCCTATTAGCACTTAATTTGAAACAAGCCCCCTTCTTATCCTGTTTGTTGTTGTTGTTGTTGTTGTTGTTGTTGTTGTTGTTGTTTTGTTTTGTTTTGTTTTAGTTACCTGGTTGTTTTCAGTCTACCTGGTACCCAACAGTGCTGAAAGTTAATGTCTATAGTATCTGGGAAAAGGAACATTCCTTTTAGTAAGCATCCTGTAGATCTCGGTTCCAGAGAAGAGAGCTGATTAGTGGGGAATTTGTCAAAGGAAAAGAAAGTTCTATTTATATTCTTTTCACAGTGATCACTAATGTCTGCTTCCTCCGCATCTCACACTGAATATCAAATGGGGGAAAACCTGAGTGCTGTCAATAAAATTCATCAAAGAACCAAACAAATTTACACTGTAACACAAAAAGACCAGCTACCCTCATTTCATGAGATTGTTATCTTTTTCAAGTGTCTCCACTTGAAATTTAGTAGAAAAATGGTTATATTTAATTTTTCCATACTGGAAATACATGCTATCCTGCAGTATATGCATGAGATAAATAGGTTTCAGGCCCACCAGCATACACAAACCCATAGAGACAATAGACCATTTACATGTAACCTCTGCTGATTCTCCCACATTCTGCAAAATCGCTTCTTGATTACTCATGATACCAACACAATATCAATGCTATATGAATGTCGTTATGTGGTGTTATGGTGAATAATAACAAGAAGAAGTCTGAAGTGTTCAGCACAGATACACTTTTTTCACATTTTTCCATCTGTGATTGGCTAAGTTCATGAAGGCAGAGCCCATGTGTATGAAAGGACAATTACACTGGCCTGATGCAATAATTTAAATATTACTTTTACATAAATATGCAAACTCTCAGATTTCACTTTTCCCTTTATCACATGAAGGTCTGTGTTTATTATGACCTCATGGCAAAAAAAAAAAAAATTAAAAATGGAGTAAATCTTGAAACCAAGTATTGTCCTCTGAGATTTTCGTTTCCATAGTGATGCTCATTGTTCGCCAGGTTGCAGCTCAACCTGCTGGAATAATTCTGCCAGCCTGCATGATTCTTCACCCATGTTTTCTTGTCTTCATTAGGGTCTAACAGTCTCACACAACTAGATTTTACCCCCATGCATTGCAGACCCCAGGCTTTATTTTACTCCACATGTATTTTGATTCTGGGCAAATCTGAATAAATTAACATCTTTACATTTCTAAATGTTATCTAGACTTATTGGGATTTTTTTCTATAAAGCAGAATTGCAGTTTATTAAGGAAAGTTCTATTATATTTTTATTATTTGAGAATTTCAATGTGCATATGCCATATTCATATTTGGGGGCATATATCTCTATGTTAATGAAGTATATATCATCTTCATATATAAAAGGCTTTAAAGTCTGTTATCATATCGCAACATAGGTTTTTAATGCTTTTTGTAGCCAGGCAGGGAAACACAAGCCTGTATTTCATCACTGGCAGCTTGAAGGAGAACAGCAAATGTAAAAGCAGGCTGCATTACACAGCTCGACCTGCATTATAACACCAAAGGCTGAGAAAGCTCAGTGGCTGAGTGCTTGCCTATCATGTAGAAAGCTCTAGAGCCCACTGCCAATACAAAAGGAAAACTAAAAGCATTTTCCAATTTCACTTTAATAATTTTCCCCATTTTATGCCCACCTTGTCCTCTCAAACAAATGGATGCCATCCACAAACTATGGAAAATGTCAAGTAGGGAAAAGATAAAAGTAATTCTTCTATCTAAAAATATAAAGCAGCTAAACATCTAAAATAAATGCAATCTAGTTCATTAAGTAACCCACTAAAGAGAGTGGAAGATGGAGAGAGGAGACTGTGCAGTCTCCTGATGCTCAGTAAATTGGGACAAACAGCAGCCAGAGGGAGGCACTGGCCAATGATCTTGTCAAACGGGAGAGATGCTATCTCAAAGCATACAACGTCTCATTCATTATAAAATCTACACAAGCCTAACCCCATTTCTAGTTTTTTCTAAGTATTTGTGAACTCACTATCTGTAAATCAAAAGTCACGCTGCACATCAAACAGCCAACCTGAGTTTTAAGCGTGCACAGAATAAAAACCACTTCCCTCCGTTTTCAGTCTGTGACTTCCCTGGGTCCATCTGTAGCTGAACCTTCCCTCCCTCCATGTGATGTCCCTTTATTAGCTGTAGAGATTGTGAGTTGAGTGCTTGCTTTTCTTTTATCAAAAATAGAAATTTTTCTTACATAATATATCCTGATTAGAGTTCCCTCCTATTGCTCCAAGTTCCTGTGTACTGCCCATCCCATCCAGTTCCACCCCCTTTCTGTCTCTCAATAGAAAACAAACAGGCTTCTAATGGATAAAGATAAAATATAATATAATAATATAAAAGAGAAAACAAACACTAATACATAAGAATTGGACAAAACAAGCAGAAGGAAAAAACACCCAAGAGAAGGCAAAAGAAAGAGAGATCCATTTGTTCACACACTCAGGATTCCTATAAAAACATTAAACTGGAAGCAATGATATCTATGTATATATAAAAGACCTGTCAGGTAAAAAGATAAAAATATGTAAAAATAAAGGAAAATAATGTGATAAAATAAAAAAATTCTGAAGGAAAAGTTCTTTATGTGTTTGGGATATGAGTTCTCTATTGAATTGTGTAGTTGATAAAAATCGGTTCCCATTCTGTAGCCTGCCACTTTGTCTAAAGGACAGTGTCCTTAGCCACTCAGAACACATTTCCTGTGCCAATGAGTTCACGGCTAGTCCCCACTTTCTGTTCTATTAGGTTCAGTGCAGGTGGTGGTCTTTGATCCATTTGGAGTTAGGTTTGTGCAGGGCGATAAGTATGGATCTATTTGGATTCGTCTACATGCAGACATCCGGTTTGACTAGCACCATTTGTTGAAGATGATGTCTTTTCTCCAATGTGTAATTCTGGCTTTCTTCCTCAAAAATCAGATGTTCATAGGTGTGTGGATTTATGCTGAGGCTTCAAGCAAATTCCATTGATCAATATGTCTGCTTTTGTACCAATATCATGATGTTTTTATTAGTATAACTTTGTAATAAAACTTGAAATCTGGGATAGTGATGCCTCAAGCAGTTCTTTTATTATTCAGGATTGCTTTAGACATCCTAGGCATTTTATGTTTCTATATGAAGCTGAGAATTTTCCTTTCTGTATTATTTTCACTTTTTGAGAATTTTAACATGCATGTAATACATTTTGACCATATTCACCTCCTTGGTCTTCCAATTCCTCACAGTTTCCCCTTATATCCCCACCTCAACTTCATGTCCTCTTTTCATTTACAACAGAGGAAGTCCATCAATACTGCTCACATATGCATAGGCACGAGGCCATGGCTGGAGCATGGTTGACCTCTCAGGGGCCCTGCACTAAGAAAACTACTTATCTTTCTCCCCTAGCAGCCAACATCCATCAACAGCTCTTGTGTTAGGGCTGGAGGCTCATGAGCTCTCCATGCTGGAATGTTGACTGGCTTCATCTTGTGCATACCTTGTGTAGGCAAACACAGTTCTGGGGGTTTATGAGTCCAGCAGTCCTGCCATGTCCAGAATATTTTGTTTCTATCCTGTGCTTCCCCAATGTTTTTGTCATATAATATTCTTACCTCCTACTCACAATATTCCCCAAGTTAACTTAAAAGGAAGTGGGAGAGAGGCTTGATAAAGCTGTCCTATTCAGTGTTGAGCACTCAGTCTTTTATTCTCAAAACTTAGAATAATTGTGTATTTCAGTATTGACAGCTGCTGTGGTGGTTTGAATAGAAATAGTCCCCATATATTTATATGTTTGAATGCTTGGCTGATAAGGAGTGACATTTGTTGGTGTGGCCTTGTTGGAAAAAGTATGTCACTGAAAAGGTGGATTTTGAGGTTTTATGTGCTCAAGCCATACCCGGTGTGGCATACAGTCTCCCTCTGCTGCTTTTGGATCAAGATGTAGAACTCTAAGCACCACGTCTGCCTACATGCTGCCATGCTTCTCACCATGATGACAATAGACTAAACCTCTGAAACTGAAAGACATCCCCAATTAAATATTTTCTTTTGTAAGAGTTGTCATAGTCATGGTGTCTCTTCACAGCAATAAAGCCTGAACTAAGACATCTGCCTACTGCAAAAAGAAGCTTCTCTAACAAAGGTTGAAAATAGTACTAAAGTAACTTTTTCATTTTGTTTTAAAGAACTTACTAAGTCCAACTGGTGCTGTATGTATGAGCATTGGTGTGGAAACTTCCATTGGGTATAGGAAACTTACCAGTAGGAGAAACAACTCAAAAACATATGATTCTTCCTCTCCAGTACTTATCCACTGCCACTACCTCTTTAGTAAAGGATAGGGCCTGGAAATCACCTCTCCCATCAATGCTGAAATTATGGTTGGCTTGATCTTGATCTTGTGCAGGTAACCAAAATTGTGGTGAATTCTCGAGGCCAAATTATATACTAAATTCACTATTACACACTCATTCTTACATTCCTTCTCCCTTTCTTCTCCAAAGTTCCCTGAGTCTTGGCAGGAAGTCAGAGAGGGGCTTAATAAAGCTGTTCTATTTGCAAATAAACACTCAGTCTTTTGTTTTCAAAATGTTGGCTAATTGAGTGTCTCTCTGTATTGACTGCTGCCCACATCTAAAAAGGACTTCTCTCCAAGGTTGAGAATAGCACTAATGCAAGGGTATAAACATAAATGTTTCAAGGCAGTTTGACAACATGGCCACTTAGGAAACCCAAAATACCTTGATCTACTTTATGCTCCATGACATCCTTAGCCATGGGATGTAGATCAGGATTACAGTAGGAAGTGTGAAATTCCCTTCTCCTCTGGTGAAGGTCCTAAATTCAACCAGAAATTGGTTAGTTACTCCATAACAGTTTTCTCACTACTGTATCAATGGTTAAATTTCCTGACAGGTCAGTATCAGGGCAGAGCTAAGTAAGACCATTGTCTTTTATCCCTCAGCCACCTACATAACACCACTAGGTACTGTCAAAGCAAGCCTAAAGGGAAGAAATTCAACACTTCATTCGAGTTGATTTCTCTATTTTCTGCTGCCAAAGAGTGTGGCATTTTCAATAATTGGGCCTTGCCATGTAGTTATAGTGAGTGAGCAAGGGCAATGGCAAAGCTTGTGGTGTTTTGAGACCACTGTGCTTCCCTGAACAATAACTCATAGATACATTGTCTACCCATGCAGGGTAATTTTGTTCAAATTGTTTATATTTTAAGTATATGTTTAAATTAGCTTACTAATGAATTTCTGTATGGCATTTCATACATCCTTAGTTTGGGTTAATCCACCCTTTACCCATTCCTCTACCCCAACCCCATCCCAGCATAATCTTTTAATTCTTAGCATATCCCTTCTTATATCTGTATCACACATATACTATTATCCTACCAATTATATTTTAACTGGGTTGTGAAATAATAGGGTTTAATGGAGTCTTTAATACAACCTTTCTATGGGTTGTGCATATGAAAACACACACACACACACACACACACACACACACACACACACACACCTGAGCCCTCTAGCTGCTCAAGTCTTCTGCCTCATGTGTTGTAGCTCTCTATTTTTGCTTTATCTATATTCAAGTGTACCCTCATCTC